>NC_084663.1:187391300-188016300 GCF_028389875.1 Rhea pennata
GTGTTTATTTATGACGTATTGCAGACTCGCTGACAATTTTAAGTAGGCTTTGCCTGACTTCAGAATGAATGCAGTGACACAGGCTCTCCAGTTCTTGGCAGTACATGTCAGTGGGCTAATTACAAAATAAACACAACAGAAGTATTTTTATGTTAAACTCAGCTTTGCCTCTGCAAACCGGATCTTTTGTTTCTCATAGTATTGTAGTAAATCATTTGCTCTGGTAAAATTGAATGATGAAATAAGAGCTGTGACAAATACTGGTAATCCTGCGTGCTTAAATCCCATCTTGGTTCATTTCACATATGTTGGCCTTCATGATAGTGTTTGCCTCACGTTTCCATTGGCATGGTGCTGTTTTATATTTTTTCACTCCTACTCCTCCACCTTATGGGATTTGTCTATATGTCAACGTTATATTGTATGTGGAAAGGTATGTAAGTTTGACTTTGCTTAGTTTTTATGTTTTATGGTTTAACAGTGTGGTTTTATGTTTATGCGGTAGTTATAGAATCATAGAAACATCAAGAGTTGGAAGAGCCCTCTGGAGATAATCTAGGTGCTCAAAGCTTCAAAGTTAAGTCAGGTTGTTCAGGGCTTTGTCCAGCCAAGTTTGAAAAATTTCCAAAGGTGGCAATTTCACAGACTCTCTGGGCAACCTGTTCTAGTGCTTAACCACTGTCATGGTGAAGAATTATTTCCTAATGTCCAGTCAGAATTTCCTGTGTTCAGATTTGTGACTTTTGCTTCTTGTTGTTTCACTGTGTACCTCTGAGCAGAGTCTAGCTCTGTCTTCTCTGCAATCCCCCTCTAGGTAATGGAAGACCGCGTTTGCTCCCACAGCCTCCCCTGGTGCATCATATGCTCTAGCTCACTAACTGGCTTAATGGCTCAAGCTCCTCTGAGCTCTTCCCAGTTTGTTGTTCTACCAAGGAGCTCAAAACTGGATACAGTGCACTAGAGGTAATTTCAGGAGTGCTGAATAGAGGAGAAGAATAATTTCCATCAACTTGCTGGCAATTTTCTTGCTTATACTGGTCAATATGCTGTTGACCTTACCACTGCAAGAGTGTACTGCTCACTCATACTCAGCTAACAGTTTGTGGCAGTGAACTGCACTGAATTCATCCACTACATGAAAAGATACTTACTTCTGTTTCTTTGAAACCCTGATAATTTCATTTAGTGCAGGTGAAGTTAATGTATTGTGCTAGATAATGTTACTTCAGTACTTTGAATGGATTCTGCCACCATGAGCCTAGAAAAGAATAGATTATGAGATAACTAGAAGGAAAAGTCCTGCACGTAGACATGTGAGTAAGGAATCTGACTGTTGCATGGTGGAAGTCCTGTAAGGCATTGTAAATTTAGGTGAAATGTATAGTTGGGTAGATTGACACTGGTGAAAAGAAGAGAGGCAGGGAGAAGGTTCAGACACTGGATTCCTTATCATTTGCTCACTTGTTGGCTTTGGTTTGAACCTCCTCAAGCAGCCTTGATACCTGGTGCCATTCACCCCAAGGACTGTTGCCACAGTGGCTACATCTAGTCTGCATTCCTTTAGCCTCCAACACGTTCCCATCAGACTTTGCACCCTTGTGTCCTCCTATATGCCCTTGGGCATCCCATAGACCATGAAATATAGCCCCTCAGGCTGTAACTGTTGCCTCAGGTATAAAAACACCCCTCTGTTTGGCTGCGACATAACCCTCACATAATTTCAGATAACAACCCCCACCTCAAAATGTAATAATTGTGTCCTAGAGCCATAAGGATCCTGAAGCAGACCAAGGGGAAACGTGGACCGAGGGCACTGTGGTATGTTTGTGACCGATGGGCTAGCTTTGAAGGATGTAGACGCAAGTCAAACAGACTTGGAGCCAGAGATCATCGTTTGGCCCTCTTTTGTTTAGCCAGTTATATGTAGTGTATCGAGTTCGGCCACAGAAAAGGCAGCTCAAGTCTTAAAGAGTTTCACAGCTGAGCAGGCTCACTCTGTCTCTAGTTGGAATCAGCCTTTTGAATTAAACGTGGTTCACTTTAGAATCAGCTGTCTTTTTTCTCCTGAATATATGAGGCATAAAATACAAAATTAGCTTGGTACATGGAGGCCATTAATCTAATCTGTCCATCATAAATAAAACTTGCTGACCATTAAAGTGTAATGAAATGGCAATTGAATTGGATTTAGCCAAAGCTAACCAGGCAGTGTAGTCCTAGTAAGAGTAAGAGAAATACCCCAACCAGCTGTTGGACTGAAGGTAGCTCTGGGAGTTCATGCATCTCAGTCACTGCAGAGTATCTGTGTATTTTGTGATGTGATCACAGCAATGTAGCATGCTGCTTATTCTTGCCTTTTTAATATGCTAGGAAACCACTGGCCTGCAAAAGTTGCTAGTGCCATCTCGTGGTTTTACTGAACACAAGTGTCCAAGCAGGAAACAGCTCCCTGTGAGTCCAAGTGAGTGACATTCTCGCAAGGACACGGCAGTGGGACCCGCAGGACCCCTGCACCCGGCCCTCTGCACCCAGGCAGGGGCTGCTTGACAGTGGCTATAGATGTGCCCAGTTCCCAAAGGTCCGTCAGTCTCTTTGTAGAAATTGTACCAAAAGAAGTCTTCATGAATGTAGTGACACTAATTTCACAACTCAGTGGAAAGTGAGTCTTGCTTCAGTGACCTCCTGAGTCACCCTGCCTGCCCTTGTGCTGGGTGTATGCTGCATTTCATTCATATTTGCTGACAGTGTTTCTGCCAGGCTTCCATCCTTTCCGTGGGTTTCCTTGTGCTCCCTTCAGCCACAGAGCTGCTGAACAGAATAACTGAATTGCCTGATGACCCAAACCAATCTGCCATGTCATATTGTTTCACTGGCACTCACAGCAGTGGCACCCATGTGCCACGTGCTAGGAGGTGCAAGCAGCCCATGGGGCGACTATTCGGAGCTGCACCTGGGATCAAGCCAAGCATCTGCTGTGAACAAACCCTGGAGCACAGCATTGTAAGCTGGCTGGTCATCTTAAATTCCACTATTACGTCGATGAAAATTTTAGCCCTCCTGGTTCAGCAATAATCTGCTAAGTATGACCCAGCTCCAGCCAAGACAATGCTTCTTGTTAGGCCTGAACCTCCAGGAACACCATCAGAGCATTCCTGCTCCTCAAGTGTAATGCACATAGTGATAGGGCCTCTAGAAACTGAAACAGTTTAAGAATGCAATACAAACTTCAGTATAAATTTTATAATGCATTCTACTTTGGCAAATTAAATAGATTTTATTGTGTTGAAAACAAAGAAGAGCACTAGTATAGAGCACTATTACAAGGGCAGATTTTTTTTTTAATAGAGTTATTATTTTTTTACATGGTTTGCTGTTACACAGCTGTGACTTTCCTGTTTTTTTTCTACACCCTTTTTTGTTACAAGAAAACAAAGCTTTAATTAATTGCTCTGTGGTTCTACTTATGGATTTTGACTGGTTGCCAGCATTCCCTTGTTGTGCCACATAAATCCACAGAAATGCAGCCTCTGCCCCTAAATTTCTCTCCTTGCCACTTTGCTGCCTTGCTTTCTTTTAATAGTTGAGCCTTGATTTCCCCACAAGGATGTGGGGTTTGAGATGTTGCTACTCTCCCATGTTTACAAGGGCTGTGTGGAAATTGGTAAGAAAGGAGTTTCAGGGCTGCCTGCGGCAGCAGTGGGCACTGCCAGGGCTCCCTCTCCCTCCCACCTGGCTACGTGCTGGGGAGGTGAAAGCTAGCACTGAGGTCAGGAGCATGCTGGGCCAGCAAAAGGATGAGAGAGGACAGAAGGATGGGATCTGGCAGTAACTTTCCTTCCCTTTTCTGAACCCAAATGGTGCACCAGCTCTGGGCACCGAAGCCACACAGTGCTCTCCTCTTCGAGATGTGGAGTGAGAAAGAACAGCACTCCACAGCGGCCTGAGCACCATGGACGCTAAAGCTGTCAGGTTGCCAACAAAGCCTGAGTACACAGAGTGTTTTCCACAGGTTTCCAAGACAACCTTTGCTCTGGGCTGCAGGGCTGGTTGTCAAACCTTCTTCCCTTTTCTGTGCAGATGAAATCTGCATGCTTTCACAGCCCCTCCTCTTCGGTTCCCGAAGACTCTCCTTTCTCCTGTCCTTACCTTTCTGTCCTCAATCCTCCCTTCTCTTTGTCTTCTCATTCCTCTCATCCCTCTCCCTCAACTGCAACCCCATAAACTCACACTCAAAACAGCACTGAAGCCTCCTCAGCAAACAAGACTCCCTTGCTTAGTATCTTTTTATTATGTCAATGAGATTTGCTACATACATTAGCTCTAGCATGCCGCAGGATACAAAGCTTTCCTTTCAGCATCACTGGGAATTGCTCAGTGACGTCTCTGAGGATGCAGCTGCAAATGTGCCCCGCTCTTCTTTGCTCATGGATGGCTTGTTATCTGTCAGAGACACCAAATCACAAAATGTGTCTTTTCTGATGCATGCTAGTTTTCTACTTCTGGGACAATTGCTTGACTTTGAAAGGTGTGATTTTTGGTAGATGATCCAAAGAAAACCTGGCTGCTCGTCTGCGGTGACAGCTAGCCCTCAGACTGACAAGAATGAAGAGCAAAGCAGGACTGAACAGATTTTTGCCCCAGGCAATCTCTGCTGATGTGTTAAGTTTGACAGCATCATTTAGTGAAGAAGTGAATTAATCTTATTGGAGTTGTGTGCAAAAGACACAGCAAAAGAGAGAGAGGGAGAGAGAGAAAGGATGTGTGAATCTGTGTTGATTATTTTGAAGCCATAAACAAGTGACATCAGAAAAGAATCTGACAAGCATATGGACTTTCAGAAGTGTGAAATCTCCTGAAAATGATATGCAATGATCATAGAATCATAGTAGGGTTGGAAGGGACCTCTGGAGATCATCTAGGCCAACCTCCCTGCTCAAGCAGGGTCACCTAGAGCATGTTAGACAGGCTTGCATCCAGGCGGGCCTTGAAGAGCTCCAGAGAAGGAGACTCCACAACCTCTCTGGGCAACCTGTGCCAGGGCTCCGTCACTCTCACAGGGAAGAAATTCCCCCTCACGGTCAGGCGGAACTTCCTGTGCTTCAATTTCTGCCCATTGCCTCTTGTCCTGTCACATGGGGCAACTGAAAAGAGTTTGTCCCCGTCCCTTGACACCCTCCCTTCAGGTACTTGTACACATTGATAAGATCCCCTCTCAGTCTTCTCTTCCCCAGGCTAAAGAGGCCCAGCTCTCGCAGCTGTTCCTCATAGGGCAGGTGCTCCAGCCCCTCTGATCATCTTTGTAGCCCTGTGCTGGACTCTCTCCAGTAGCTCCATGTCTCTCTTGTCCTGGGGAGCCCAGAACTGGACACACGACTCGAGATGAGGCCTCACCAGGGCTGAGGAGAGGGGCAGGATCACCTCCCTCCACCTCCTGGCAACACTCTTCCCAATACACCCCAGGCTCCCACTGGCCTTCCTGGCCACAAGGGTGCATTGCTGGCTCATGGTCAACTTGACATCCACCAGCACTCCCAGGTCCTTCTCAGCAGAGCTGCTCTCCACAAGGTCAGCCCCCAGCTTGTACTGGTGCCTAGGGTTATTTTTCCCTAGGTGCAGGACTCTGCACTTGCCCTTGTTGAACCTCAGGAGGTTCCTCTCCACCCAACTCTCCAGCCTGTCCAGGTCTCTCTGAATGGCAGCACAGCCCTCAGGTGTGTCAGCCACTCCTCCCGGCTTGGTATCATCAGCAAACTTGCTGAGGAGGCACTCTGTCCCCTCATCCAGGTCATTAATGAAAATGTTGAACGGGATGGGACCCAGTACTGAGCCCTGGGGGACGCCACTAGCCACAGGCCTCAAACTAGACTCCACGCCACTGATGACAACTCTCTGAGCTCTGCCTTTCAGACAGTTCTCAATCCACCTCACTGTCCACTCATCTAATCCATACTTCCTGAGCTTCTCTAGGAGGATGTTATGGGAGACAGTGTCAAAAGCCTTGCTGAAGTCAAGGTACACAACATCCACTCCTCTCCCCTCATCTACCCAGCCAGTCATTCCATCATAGAAGTTTATCAGATTGATTAAGCAGGATTTCCCCTTGGTGAATCCATGCTGACTACTCCTGATCACCTTCTTTTCTTCTATATGCCTGGAGATGACATCCAGAATGAGCTGTTCCATCACTTTTCCAAGGATGGAGGTGAGGCTGATCGGCCTATAGTTGCCTGGGTCCTCCTTCTTGCCCTTCTTGAAGACTGGAGTGACACTGGCTTTCTTCCAGTCCTCAGGCACCTCTCCATTTCTCCAGGACCTTTCAAAGATGATGGAGAGCGGCCTGGCAACAACATCCACCAGCTCCCTCAGTACCCATGGGGCCCACATTTTCCCTAGTCCTCCTCTTGCTGCTGATGTATTTGAAGAAGCCCTTCCTGTTGTCCTTGACATCCCTTGCCAGACTCAATTCCAACTGGGCCTTAGCCTTCCTCGCCGCATCTCTACATACTCTGACTGCATTCCCATAATCCTCCCAAGTAGTCTGTCCCCTCTTCCACATTCTGTGTGTTTTCTTCTTCTGTCTGAATTTGGCCAAGAGCTCCTTGCTCACCCATGCAGGTCTCCTGCCCCTTTTGATGCACTTCTTACTCATAGGGATGCACCACTCTTGAGCTTGGAAGAAGTGATGTTTGAATATTAACCAGCTCTCCTGGACCCCCCCTTCCTTCTATGGCCTTAACCCATGAGACTCCACCAATTAGGTCTCTGAAGAGCCCAAAGTCCACTCTCCTGAAGTCCAGGTTTGCAATCCTGCTTGTTGCCTTACTTCTTTCCTGCCGGATCCTGAACTCCACCATCTCGTGGTCACTGCAGCCAAGGCTGCCCCCAACCATCTCTAACCAGTCCCTCTCTGTTGGTAAGGACAAGATCCAGCAGGACATCCTTCCTCGCAGGCTCCTCCACCATTTGTGACAAGAAGTTATCATCAGTGCATTGCAGGAGCCTCCTGGACTGCTTGTGCCTTGTTGTGTAGTCCCTCCAGCAGATATCAGGGTGGTTGAAGTCCCCCATGAGAACCAGGGCCTGTGATTGTGAGGCTACCTCCAGCTGCCTATAGAAGACCTCATCAACTTTCTCTTCCTGGTCAGGTGGCCTGTAGTAGACACCTACAACAGTGTCCCCCATGCCGGTCTGCCCTTTGATCTTTACCCATAAACTCTCGACTGCCTCCTCGTCCTCCACCCGTAGGCAGAGCTCGATGCATTCCAGTTGCTCTCTCACATAAAGAGCAACTGCACCACCTCGCCTTCCTGGTCTGTCTTTCCTAAAAAGCACATAGAATGAGAAAAAGACTTGAGACAGGGATGGATGAGAGGTATAGACAGGGAACCACAATGCATGATACAGAAGTTAAGATTTGGGGTATATAAAAAGAATACTAGATAGAAAGCAATATATAAAGTAAATTAAATTAAAAGAAGTTACATAAAAGAATTCCCCCAAAGGTGGCAGGAAAAGCACTGAAAACCCTATTTCTTATTGCTTGTTCCAGAACTGGACTCTTTACGAAACTACAGACTTAGTGATTGAGTCTGCAACAGCTTTTCTGTGAAAATAGTTATACTCTTAATGGGAAGCTTCACTAAAGATGCCTTATGCAATCTGAGTTTTTCACTGGGCAAAAACTACAACTACAAAAAGCCAGGATCCTACTGAAGCTAATCAGGCTCTGTCCACTGAGTTCAGTAACTTTAATGCACCAGTGGTATGTTAGGCCTCTGACTTTCACCAAGTGCACGATTCCCATCCCAGATTTTGGGAGGTATCAGCTTTGCCACTGAGACAGAAGTAGGACAACAAGAAAGCAGATTCAGAAATGTTTCAACTTCAACAATGTTTCAAATTCAACAATGTATATAGCATATTTCCATACGTACCATGTGTCTGTATGGCAGGGCACATCGCAACAGGTCACAGGCCTAACAGATGAAGGCGAATGACTTGGAAGTCCTGCATATGCTGGATCTGCCAAGGGTCTGGCCACGCTTGCTTTTCAAGCTTGGGTGGTGCAGGAGCCTGCTCCCTGTCCCAGAGCACGTGGGCACCGGGGAAAACCCAAGCAAAGGGTACTGAGCTTCAGGGTTTGTGTATCTGGGTCTAGTCAGAAGGGGAAAGGCTAACCAGAATGATGACGAGGGAGAAAGAAATTGTCCTGAAAGCATTTGTGGAGCGAGAGAGATGGGAATATGGAAGGTATCGGTCATTTTTATCTCATTCAGTAATTTTCCTACCAACTGGTTCTACCCTCAGGCTCAGGAGGCCAGGGTCTGAAGTTGAGAAAGCAGCTGAACTCTTGCTCTGCTTGCTTTACTTGCCTGGGGGAGAAGGTTGCTGTCAGCCTCAGTGGCAGACAAGTGCCATCAGGATGCATAAGTCTTATCTGCTCAGAGAAGAGAAACTTGAGAAACCTGGGCTCTAGCGGTGGGATTTTAAGTTTAAATGCTAGCACTCTGATTCTCTTTACCCACTGAATGTTTGATGCTTTCTCCCTTGTGAGTTACCACAGCACACAATTCTGTAAGTAAATTGCAGCAAAATCTTTTGAGGTTTGATTTATAAATTGCACCGCTTTACCTCTTTAGTCTTCCCATGAGGCAGCAATCTAGATCCAAATACTGATTTCTAATACTCATCATGATGGAATGGCAAAAGCAGGTGAAAAGTGAAATACTGAAAATGGAAAACAAAGTGGTTGAGCTATGCTAAAGAAGCACGAATGAAAGTAGCCTGAATGAATAGAAAAACAATATCTACTACGAGGAAATGCAGATCAGAGCAAGAACTGGCTTGCAAGCAATGAAATGTATCTAGTTAGGCAGTTTGAGTTATCACCACTGGATCTGACATGTCAGCAAAACTTCAGCTGTGAAGTTACTATGGTTTGGAAAGAGAAAGATGATGCTATCTGTGCTTCTTGTAATGCACATTACCATGACTCACCAAAGTGCTGTGATCTCAGCCCAGTGAAACGCATTTGGATAAGCAGTACAGGGGACCCCAGAATCATTTGGAAGATCCTGGCTTTTCTCTCAAGGGAGCCCTCTCAAACATTTGTTTTTAGCTTAGCAGAGGTGTGTGAAAGCTAGTAGCAGTTGTCACTTTGCCCTTCAGACTGACAGTCGTTTGTTAATAGCCTAAATAGAAGTGCTGCTATTTGAGCTCCTTCTTGGCATGTTTACCAGCCTCCTAAGAAGGAGCAGCAGGTGGCAGTGGCTGTTCCCTCACTGCTGATGATAACATATATTCTCTGAGCCTCAGAGAAAGCAAAAGGCCTCTCTACTATCTGGTGTATAACCAAGCACTCATATGGGAGCTCCAGGATCCAGATCTCTAGGGAAGAGTTCAAAATTTCTTAAGAAGTGGTTAATTTATTACTGCAACCATAGCAATCTGAAAAGGACTTCCATGCCAAGAAGTGTCTCGACTATATGCAGTAAAACATACTGTGTCCCCCTACAAACTCACTGGTTTTATACAAAATGTAAAGGTTCAGTAGGAGAACTTCAGAGAAGCCTACCTCAGCCGCCCAGGAAAGGTGGCAGGAGGGAAGCTCTCCAGAGAGATCCAGGCATTAAAACTTTGCTGCAGATCAAGCAGTAGAGGGTGGGAATCGATCCCTCTTATCCCAGGTATGGTCTCCCATCACTGCAGTGTCATAGGGTACCTACTTTGGGAATAGCTAAAATGAGGGGAGTTGAATCCCAGCTTCTGGGACATGCTCGTAATTGCATGAGGCTAGTATTGAGGAGACTGTGGAGGCGATGTGGAGCACTGAGAGAGCAGCTGGGACATAGTGGAACTGGGCAGGTTTTTCCCCACTGAGTGCCAGGACTTCAGCCCTCTACTCTCTTCTTATGTTTGTAAGAGGCACTACATTTCTGGAGAAATATCTTCAGGGTTTTTTGTCTTCAGTCCCTCGCCCTTCTCACCCATAATGCCTGAAGGCATGTTCTGATTTTTTTTCAGTGTGGTCTGTAGCTCAGCAGGGAATACATTGCAGAAGTCAATCACTGGATTTTGATTTGCATCCACAATAAAGAGTACGCTGAATCTGGGGGCACAGCTCTTAAGTTTTTCCACACGTGCCTTCTAAATAGACCCTTTTTGTCTTTTCTCTTCCCTTTCATTATGCCATTGCAATAGCAATGTTGTTTGATGACATTAGCTCAGTCACAGTAAATTTAATGTCTCATGCTGCTTTGGGCCACGTCCGCCACTGAAACTAAAGCTGGTAGCTGAAGGTAGTCCTAAGAGGGACTAGCAAGAAAGTGACACTGATGAGAAGGCAGATTTACAGAGGAACATAGGCTCTTTTGCTGTTTAAAAGGGAAACTCTTGAGAATAGTTTAAGAAGCAATAATATAAATTTCAGACTGTGGATGACAGGCCTAAAGAAAAGTATATCCAGATTTCCTTATTTCTCTATTTAATACGGCACTGGATTTAGCCAAAGGAATTTAAATGATTGATTGGTAAGTATTTAGAATTCTTGAGGGTCATAAAGATCAGGATAAATGGATCAATCCAAAATAATTAATTTTGACACCGTGACTACTGTTAGCTACATTTTTTTCCCTAGAAAAAGGTGATTGTTTTTCTCTTCTTGAAACACTGAAGTAAAACAAGAGTCTTATTTGTCAAGGAACTGCAATATTAAGTGTCCTGGTATTTGAAAGGAGCAGTTAAATACAGATGTACTGGTTTGATCTCTAAAGCAAAAAAAAAAAAAAAAGAAAGAAAAAAAGAAAAAAAGAAAAAAAAAGAAAAACAGCACTCTTAATTTCGTGATTCATTTGTATGCTGGTCTTTTGACACTTTTTCTTAATTAACAGAGTTGTTAAGAGACAAAGCAGAAAGAGAGAGGCGTTAAGCAAAAAGAAAAAATCAGTTGAGGAATAAATGTTTTATATTTAGTTGTAGCAATTATACCATGAGCATATGTGCTATGCCACATTTCAAAAGCAGACTCAGAGCATCATTGTATCCTTGAAGATGTGACCCTCAAAAAGAACAGTTAGCTTTTTAACACTTTCTTTTCTGTTGCCAGTAATATTTCTCCTGAAATACAGATAGTTTAACTGTTGGATTTTATTTTCTTCCAGAATGCAGATTTTCCATGTTTACCTTTTTAAACACACAACACCAGGGGGCTGGGAATATAACTGCTCAGGGTCCTAGTTTGGAAGGGATCTCAGGACAAAAGTGCATTGAGAACAACTCGAGCTGTGGAGTTTAACCTGAAATGCCAGCCATCCTGGGGCTTATGGTACATGCCTTCTGCATGGTTTCACACAACCTCCTCAACCATGCATGTCTCAGTTTCCCCACAGGAAAACTGAAGTTAGCAATATTTTGTTAATGAGTCCAGGTTTTCAGTAGTGTAGGATGGCTTACTACAGAGAAGCCTATATATAACATAATCGTAGCAGCATGCATATTCCAGCAGCCTTTGGTCTAAAGGAGGAGAAAACATTGTATGTTTTCTTTAAGAGCTGGGCCTGCATTATAGAGCCCTAAAAGCTCTGTGTGGAGTCAGCTCTCTACTCCTACAAGACTCCAGCTGTCTCAAAGAGAACTAATGGCCAGGAATTAAGTAAACTGCACGCTGATATGAGAGAGGGCAGCTTCCCAAAATTACTACCAGTCTGCATGTTATGTTGGCCTCCTTGATCTTCCAGAACTGCTGTGGCTTAGGGAAGAATGTTTCAGAGTTGAGAAGAGGAAGAAAGAGCTTAGCAAGCTGATGAACTTCATGTTGGACACCAGCATTTGTTTGCGTGAGTGCATGTTCACCTGCTTCTCTGGCTTGTGTCAGCTGGTTTTCCTGCCTGGAACCAGCTTAGCAAAGATAAACCTCAAGCTATGAATTATTCTGCACTCAGAGCTTCTGAGGCGCCGCAGTCACTGTTGTGTCTGTGAGACCTGAAGAAAGCTCATCCAGCTCCTTCGGGAATTTGTCTCATCATTAGCTGCTTCCAAATCAGAGAATTACTTCTCCAGGTGCCATTTCCAGGAGATTATTCTTCCCTGATTTTTGTTGTACTGTTTCCACCCTTTCCCCATGTGTACAAACATCTACAATAATAGAGAAAAAAATCAAGCTGATTTCCTGAGCTGCAAAATTGATATATCAGCCTGCCTTTGTATTTAATGGAGGTCCTGAGCTACCATCACACATGAGGTGAAATTACAGTCCTGCAGGACTGAGGGCCTTTGCAGAGCCTCCAGACAACTATCCCTGCAGTGTCCAGGACCCATCCTTCTGACAAACCAGTTTTATTTTAAGATCTTGGCTCTCTGCTCAAGGGCTGGTCTGGCTGTGCCACTGTTGCAAAGATTAAGTAATCAGAGCTGCTAATATTCAGTGTGAACACTGGATAGGGCTTTTTTGGCTTTGTAACAAGCTTTTCCTGCTACTTCATCTATGTAGTTTTCTCTCTGTCACCTTAGCAGATAGCAGGCCCAACGCTCATAGGCACTGAGCACCATCACGTCTCAACAGCACTGTGGTAGAAGGGTACAACTGAAGATCAGTGTTTCTCCTGTGGGACTGAAATCCACAAAGCTCGACATGTCAGCTTCAGCTCTGATCCTGCACCTCATTTTCCTTCATGCAATCACCATCCCCATCTTGCAGTAGAGAAACACAGCTCTCATAAGAAAGACATAGGTGCCAAAGCCAGAGACAGCTGCTGGTGGCCTCAGCTTGCGATGACAGAGCAAGGGAGGAGGCCAGGGCTGGAAAACGGCCAGTGAGCAGTGCCAGGCTGTTACAGACTCTTGGAGAAGACATTGAGGATGCTGGACTAACCACTGGCAAGAGAATCACATGGATTAGTTATTGAGCTCTTCCCTGAAGAGTATAGATATCTGCTTTGCCTGCTAGTGGGAAAAAGTCCTATCTCCTTAGCTGCTTCTTAACAGCTCTCTCGCTGTCAAAAACAGTGACAAGAGACAAGGACTCTCATTCCAGATGAACAGTGATACCCTCAGATAGTCCATCTGGAGACAGGACAAACACTGGTCTCAGGAACTGGATACTGGACTTCCTTGTTCAGGGACCAAATGACAGGTTAGGGTTGGAATTCGTTGAGACCTGCTCACACCCGTAAAGGATGCGTGCAAGGGTAGTTTCCTTGCTGGAAAAGAGAGGAACTGCTGTGAATGCATATATTTTTGCAGCAAACTGTGAGCAAGACAACAATGCTACCTGGCCAGGGCACTTGCTCACACATTACTAGGAAACTTTGATGTAATGGTCCCTTTCTTAGCCAAAGGCACCAAGCCACATTAAATTGGACACCACAAGGAGGTGCAGCCAATCCACCATGATGTAAATCAACAATTTATTGCTATCTTCTGCAGTGAATTTGGCTAGCAACCAGAGTGATATTTTCATTTGAGAGAGAGTCACACTGAACTTTTTGATCCAGTTCTGATTCTTCTGCTTTTCCCCTGCTCTTATCCCTACCAGTCTAAAGTAAGCTTTCTCTTTTTCTAGCAGGATTCTTTATTCTTCTTCATGGCTGGTCCTTGAGTTCTGCACAGTTCCTGCTCATAGTGGTCACAAGGACTGACTTAACCCATTGCCCTGGCCAATAGGTAGAAGAACTGTTTCTCTGCAGAGACTAGTGAGTCACTGGCTTTCGCCTGCTATTGGCTCACAGCAGTACAAGAAACCATGAGTTATTCACAGATCCCAAGTCAGGCGGGTGGGGGTTGGAACAGAATCCAGGTCTCGAGAAGGCAGTCTTGGGCTTTAAGGTTACCCCAGGATGCTTGAACTGTGGCAACCTGAGTGTTTCGCTGTTGTCTCTATGCTTCATGCAGCTTTGCTTCACCCCTTCTCATTCACCTTGAGCAGATCCATCCTTCTGTGCAAAGGAAGACTTTTTTGACAGCTGGCTTCTCCCCACCTCTGGGTAAGACGTCTTTGCCTAACTGCCTTCCCCACTTTGCTGCATGTTGCTTTTGCTTTATGTGCTACCACAAAGATCTTCAGCGCTCTTCTTTCCCTTCATGCAGGGAGGGCAAAGAGTTCAGCAGCTCAGCCCAAAGTTTTGTAAGGAAAGACAAAAGCCGCAGTGGGCAGAGTGCAATTAAAGATGAGCACTCGCACTTGTTCCCTCTTGAGGCTCCATCGGAAATGACGTTTGTACACAGCAATGAAGAGGAGAGAAGGAGGAGACTTAAACGAGTGAAATTGTGTTCTTTTACAGGTGAAGAAGAACAAGAAAATTCCTTTCTTTGGATTTTTATGCTTTTAAGTTTCTGCCCTGTTCAAGTGCCACAGCGACAGAAGCTGCCTATAAAAAGGAAATCAGAAAAGCTAGACAGAAAGCTGCTAGGAAGAGGCCTTCCAATTAATGGTTACCAAGTCCCTTAAAACTTCAGCCTTATACAGCAGTTTCCATGCTCTGCCTGTTAAGCCGTATCTGCCTGTAACTCAGCCACAATACCAAGTGCTAGACCTCCCTCCACGAAGTACATGCACCGGCAGATAATCCAGATCAGTTTACCTCTGTGTACCTGGCAGCACGCTACTATGCAGTGACCAAATATCAGAAGAGTTTGTGGCTAATTAGGATCAGATTAATCCCGGCTGACTGCCTGTCTCTGTGTAAAAGGGGCATTAGAGGTTAGAAAGTGTTAAGTACCTTAAATGTCTACTTGCATAATGTAAAACCTGCTGAAGATCCGGACTTTGTGTTTGAAAGTGTTGATGTGAAATTATTTGTCCCCTAGAAGCATTTAAATATTCATCTTATCCTATCGAGACAAGAAAATCCATGTAAAAATTCCAAGGAGGAAATATAATAAATATTTGATCACAGAAAATAATAAACCAGCAGCACAGTGGAGACATCTACCAAGAAAAGAAAAAAAGAAAAAAAAAAAGAAAAGAATTAAACATTCTGGGCCTTTAAAGGTTCAGCCTATGAAGTATAATTTTTTTATAGTTGCAATAAAGCTTTCCTGGGCTATTATTATACCTAGCTCCCCATTTTATTAGTTCCTGTTTATCACAAAAATAAAAAAGGTAACAATTAGATAGCTTTATATTTACACCCAGCCTATGGCACTCCCTGTGGAGCCCAGGTTCACAGAAAAGACACTTTTCCTTTTTTTATATGTTCAAATTATTGAACAGATTCACCATTTCCTTAACTGTGTTTAACCACGTAATTCTTTATTGGACATGTCAAGATAAAATTTGGAGATCATCTGTGCTTTTTCATTGAGAAGAGATCTTGGGGTTGAGTAAAGCAGTCAAGTAGCCATAGAAACGCAGATAATGGTAGAATGATTTTTAGAGGCAAGAAAACCCAGGTCCATGGGAAAGTGAAAAATTTGGACCCGTCTTCATATGTGCTAATAGACAGTGGGTCCTTTTTCCTTTTTTTATCTTTTATGACCAGCACATGAGTATTAGGGGCATTTATGTAATGACAGTCCCTTCTGAGGTCATCTGTTCCCTTGCCCTGTTCCCCATTCACAGCCATAAGCTTCTCACTGGGACATCATCCTGGCTGCTGCGGCAGTACCTGTGATGTCGCCAGCACGGGGTTGTGACTTGAGGTCAGCCGTAAGCTCCAAGAGCAGATCCGCTCCGGAATAACGAAGGGTTTGTTCTGCCCGACTAGTAGAGGGGCGAGGAAGAAGCCCACCCACCCTTTCTCCTACAGCCTGTCATGGCTATTTCATAAACTTGTTATTTCAAGTTTTTCCATTGTACTTCAAGGAAATTGGGAGATTCTTGCTTCCCTCTCCAGGGAGCCCTCTCAGGAGCACATCACAAGCTGGCATCATAGGGCAGGACACCAGCAGCAGGCAGGACACCCGTGCAGCAGCCTGCAGGAGAGCCAAAAGCACAGCTTCAGACACGATCTCCAAGAAGGAGAGCCATGGACCTGCTCAGTTTCTGACCAGATCTCCAAGGTGAAGAGACGGTACCCATGGGATGCCGGGGAGCTTACATTAGCTCTGGCTCTGCACTTAACCAGTTTGGCAATGCAGCTTTCAAACTGGATATGCTTGGTTGGATCAGGCCACAGGGGAAGCAAAAGCACAACTGATGGATTGGCTTATGCAGAACAGCCCTATAAATAGCATTTTTTACTTTATTCACCCTGGAAGTTCATATTTGATTTAATTTCTCTCTTTTCTCCCCAATCAAATCCCTCTTTCTGAAAATCATTTTCTTACGGGAAGTCAATTCTGCAACTTCATAAACATCATCATTTTTTTTTTCTTTTTTCTGTTTGGTTCCTTGTCTTTCCAGCCAGATCAGTAGCAGAAACCGCAATTGGCAACATGCTCACTTGAGGACCTCTTCTAGTGTCATTTATTTGGCATCATTTATTTGGCACTGTAGGAAATTGTGATAGTCAGTTAGAAGCATTCAGGGGAGACTAGCTATGTTAAAACAAGCCTTTAACATATTTTATATTTCCTGTCAGCAGTAAATGTATTTAAATTGTCAGTTCATGTAGTCATCTGTGAGAAAAATGTGCTACCACAGTGTTACTCCCCTCCCCTGCTTTTGGCTCACAAGAGTGTCTCCTCCAAGTGTGAATCTGCACTAGACCCACCCAGTGCAGAGCACTGACTCTCTTGCAGATGCATTTTGTATATGCAAATAGCAAAAAGTTGATGCTTCGGGGCAGAGGTGGCATTTCACAGACTGGCAAGTCAGTCAGTGCACTCATTCAGCACCTCCAGGCTGCTGTGGGCAGCAGAGAGCTCTTCTGTGGCAGCTGCCCTCACCGGTCAGACAGCCACCGAGGAAGGGGCTTATAGTATGTTCAGAGCCTGCAGGGACCAGGCTTTACTACCAAGATCTTTATGTAACACTATAGGAAATACATGGGATGATGAAGAGCTGAGATTATCTCTTCAGAGCTCACACATTGGTTTTGCCAAACAGAGCTTCTTAAGCCATCTTCCCCTATGAGACATGCACAGGAGAACTATTTGGATTAAAATGAGGATGTACAAAATCTTTACTGTCTCTTCTGTCAACTTTTCTTTTTCTTTTTTTTTTTTATTCAAACAAGTTTCATCTATCTTAAAAAAAAAGTGATTGTATCCTGATTATTTCTCAGCCCTTTTAAATTCTGCCTACTGAAAATCATCTAACGTGAACAGTCAGTATCAGAAGACTGACCTGATTTGGGCTCTTGTTCAGTGGGCACATATGTCTGAGGAAATTTGTGTCATTTCATCAGTTTTAAAATATTGACCCCATTTCAGTGAAAGAGGAACTCCTACTTGCTTTATTTCCCTTTCTGTCAGTGAAAGGTGCCATTTGGCATGCTGCAGAAGACAAGCCATCCAGATACCTATCCTGCAGCATGAAAAAATGGAGCAGACTCCAGCACTGGCTCCCTGATAGCTCACACCACTTGTCAGCTTGCTGCATGGCTCAGTTCTGGGCTGCTCCAACTACTCCTCTCCACAACTGCCCTGGGTAGAGTTCAGGGGCTGGTTTATTCAAGGACTGTTCGCAAAAGCTTCCGTGGATGAGACTGCACTGAGCTTGGGTCCTCCTATGTCAGGTCAACTGCCCTTGCAACCAAGCATCTCCTAGAGCAGGGATCACAGTCCTTCAGGGTGTGCTAGCAAAATGCCTCTCCATTATGCCAATCACTTTATTTCAGATACTGGAAAAAGAAAGCACAAAACATGATATTCATGTTTCAAAGCCCTAGGAGCTGAAGGGGACCAAAAGCCAAGAGCTATGCAAGTTGGACATCACCAGCCTGCGTCATTGCCCCTCTGCCATATAGCTTATAGCAACAGCCAGTCTCATTTATGAGAGTGACCAAAAAGCCCTTGTTGCTGCCCCATAGACCCAGGTGCTAAAGACTCTTCTTCCAACAGGAGCTGACCCTCCAGGTGCATGGCAAGTGGTCTTCACAGTGGTGCTCCCTGTCCTCCCTTTACCACACCACACGATGTGGGGATGAGCAAGGCCACCACGTCGCGAAGCCAAGGACCTGCTTCAGCTGATGCGCAGAGGAGACAGCCCAAGTTCCCAGCGGCCCCAAGGCTCCTCATCACACCAGTGCTGGGGAGCTCCTGCAGGAAGGAGTGGTGTTTGGTCTGAGCGTCCACTGTTTTAATAGGGTCCGTTGACTATTCTTTCTTTTAGTATAATCCCATGGAAACGGTTCACTGTGTAGCTGATTGTATAGTTTTTCACACTATAACAATTCTTGTTACAATGGCACTGAGTTGTTCCATTTGTCTCCAGTAGTTGTCCTTTGAAGGGCTGGATTTTGTCTCCATGCCCTCGTAGAAGGGCAGTTCAAGAGGCAGAGGCAGCAGTGGTTTTTATATGACACATGGATAGCTGTAAATAAATTTGCTTGTACTTGCTTGGCAAGTGTTTCACAGCTCCACAGCCAGCTGCCTCCCCACAGAATAATCTCCATATGTAATCGTGTTGCAAATTTTTCTTATCCTGAAATTCAGCAGAACCTATTTCCTAATTGAATGAATGTGTTGGTATCTTGCAATGAGAGCTCTCTTGTGGACCAGAGAGGTAAGCAGAAAGGAAGCTGGTCTGGATTCAATTTAATTTCCCAGGGGTTATATATTTTAGAGAAAGCAAGCACAAAAAAAGACACAGACAAAAGGCTAAATTCCTTTCTCATTTATGATGGGGTAAATCTACAGTAATTCTGCTGATACCAGAGTTGTCTTCCTAGAGTAAAAGAAAGGTTGTTGAAGACTGAACCTGATACAGGAAAGCAAATGAGGTGCTTCTAAAGAGAAAAGCCTGCTTCACAGCTTGCCTTCTCTCCTTTTTCTTTTCCAGCTTTTCTTTGGGCTCAGTTCCGCTCTGAATTGCTGTGTAAAGTTAGTGCAGCAGGAGCCCAGGTTGGCCAGAGCCTAAAAGCAGAACTTCTCCTTTCCCCTTTTTCTTTAAGTGGGCACTCCAAACTCAAGGCTTCACTTTATTAGGAGCAAATAATGTAATTTAAACAATTAATACAAATTAATACAAAGTCTGGTCCCCTGGGAGAGGAAAAAAGGCTTGCAGAGAAATCTCCCTCTGTGCACAGTGTTCATGTAGACTGTGCCTTTCTCTCCAGGGCCACATTTTAGTGCAGCAACTTTTAGCTGCTTCCTGTGGTTTAGCTGGATGCTGCTGCCAGTTCCTGTGCCTCCTTCCTCAGGGTTCCCCAACCCAATGTGCAAGAGTGAAGGGGCACAAGGAGCCAACCTGTGTAGCTATCCTCTTTATAAGGATGTACAGTATGTAGGCACCCAGCTGTGGCCAAATCATGGTACCTGCCGCCACAGGTAGCACAAGATCTAACTTTATCCTGATAGTGATACTTGAATTCACAATCCTGTAACGGAGAACAGAATTTGGCCCCCAAAGACCTTGAAGAGGCGAGCTAGGAGAAGAGCTGCTCTCTGACCGTGTTTCTCCCACCCCAGCTCTGCTCTCATTTCTTTCCCTTTTCCGTTCTTTCTGCTCTTGCACATTTTTCACATCAGACATAGTGCAGACACATATAGCAGCATTTATTAGTGCTCGGTGGTTTGACCTCTTGTTCACAATGATGTTCTCACAGAAGGACATGGGGGACTCTTACGGCAACAGCTTTTGTACACAACAGAGACTGACAAGATCAAACCCACTGGCAAAAGAAGCTGTCACCCACAGCTTCTCCCCAGCACTTTCCATCAGCCTTTGGTGTCCCGTTCCACTGATCTTTGTGAGATGTCTTATTTGGATACATTTCACCCCAGTCTTGTTCCTAGTTGGCAGTTTGCTCACAGATAGGGAGGCTCCATGCTGTTTTCTTTCCCAAATGCAGTGGTTTGGTCAGGTCACTGAGAAGAGAGGTTGTGCTCTCTCCAGAACCTCCAAGCTCCACAGAGCCCAGAGCTGCACATGCTCCTGCCTCCAACCAGCGCACTATGAGGCCATATTTTCTCCAGATTTTCTCCAGATCTCCAGATTTGTGCCTTTTATCACTTCCCTCAGAGGTGGTTTAAGTCATTTCAATGTCAAGAAGTATTTCACAATATAGCTTTTTCCTCTGCCCCTTTCTGTCTTCGAAAAGACATCTTGAGCACTAACTGCATTTTTTTAAAAAGCTTTTCCATTTCAAAATAAAATGTTTTCTAGAAAACTTATCAGTATTTTCCTCAGTGCCTTGTGATGCCTATCCAGATTAAGACTCAAACAAGGATGTAATGCTTAAACTTGGACAAGTTTTAAGACCCTAAAAAGAATCCTAAAGTGGAGCCAGAATCCTGTTCAACTATGGCTCAACCCTTAGAGACCCTAAGGTCTCCACAGTTCCCAGGACACCTTTCTTTCTGACCTGAAATTTCTGTAATTGGCCCAAAAGGTCTGTAGCCCCTGGAGTATCCCTCAAACTACCTTCATTGGCACAGGTTAGCTCCTTGCTTGTGGCTCATCCTGTGGGATTAGGACAGCTGTTAGAGGGGGCTCAGAGGTCCTTGGAGAGGTCTAACCTGACAGATGTGCTCAAGGTACACCCAAAAACCTGCCGACAGTGTCAAGTGCAGCACAAAACACAGCTGCCATGAACATATCTGACAAATGCAGTAAGTGAAGCTCAACTGCATGGGCCTGCAGGGCCCCGGGCCAGACTGTCGCTTCTCCTGGCAGCTGGGCAAATGTAACATCTTAAGTTTGGGAACTGTCTCGTGCTGGTTAGTGTTTGAGCTGGCTAACTCCAGTCAGATCAGCCCCATCACCTTGTCTAAAGTGAAATGTCTGTTTGTGCCTTCATGCTTCTGCTGCTTGGCAGGCTCCAGGCTTGGGATCTACGGATAGGAAGCTCCTGTCCAGGGTCCACAGCCAGACACTCAGCTACTGGCCTGCTTGGTAGCATTGGCTTCTGCCTCACCCTCATGTGGCACCAGCAGCTCTTCAGACACCAGCTCTGGGGTTTGGACCCAATTTGGGGATGAGGAACGTAAAACCTAGACACTGGGGCTGCTAACCAGAAGGGTCACAAGCTTCCCTGGGCCTTCACCACATTCATATCCCCCATGTTCATATTCTCCCTGTATCTCAACACTTTTTCTTTAGTTATAGCTAGTTTTCCAGACTCTCCCTTCCTTCTTGTTCTGCTGCCTTTTACCCCGATCATTCCCTAATGAGTTTTCTTTTCTATTAATTATTCAACCTTATTCCTCAGGGCTTTTTTAAGCAGTAATGATTCTTTTCAGTTTCCTTAAGACCTCTTCTTGTCTGCAAGATCTGTTTATGCTGCTGAGGGGCCTCCCCACCTTTCCTTTCCCAAAGCAGGTTTGTGTAGGGTGAAATGGTTATTAAAACAAACAGGCTAATTTCTAAAAGTCCCCTCTGTGAGGACATATGGGCTAGAGACATAGGGCCCAGAGCAGATGCCTCATAGGTCCTAGAGCTTCTGGCAATATCATGTCAAATCCAGGTGTCCGGTCCTCACCAGAGATCAGAAACAATTTATCTGGCAACAACTCCCTTTGAGAAATCATTTGATGGCCTCAGTTTAATCAATAACCGTCTGCAAGGAATGGACATCGCTAATGAGTGATGATCTTCAGCAGAAAGATCCTTCCAACACTTCTCTTAAGCCTACCCATAATTTTCAGCATCAAAACCAATGAAATCAATGGCAAGACCTGCATGCTCACTTGTCCTGATCTTGCCCTTCTTCATCTGTCCTACCATGAACATGATCTAAATCCCAGACTGCCGATACAGTACCCTGTATTAGCACTTATTTTGTCATCTAAAAACAGCAGGAAGAGAGGGATGGCACAAGTCCAACAAGAGCTGCCCATTGCTCTGATGCTCCTTTGGGCCTTGATTCAAGTGAATGGCTGGGCCTTCCCTGCTAAAGAGAAAACAGTGGCACTTAAACACATTTACTTTATTATAATGATCTTTTTCTCTGTGTTTTCTTTCCTAGTTGCAACGGAATGTTACAGAAATGTGCACTGCAAAATAACTCAGAAAATAGATATTTTTCTGCATTGGTAGGTTGCATTTTACACATTTTTTAGGCTATATTCCTGCTTGCCTTAGATGCTATTATGAGGCTGAGACTGTGAACATGATAAGCAGGATTTCATCTTGTCACATGTGGAAAGCCAAGAACATCTGAAATTGTCTTTAAAGTGGTTACAACCCCAGGTATTCTGATTCTGGCTCATTCCAAGCTGCTCTTTCCTCATTTGGTCTCCTTCAAGCGCACTGCTTTGTTGTTTCTTTCCATCCAGAAACTAAAGAGTAAATAAAAATCTTACAATTTGGGATGGTATTAAAAAAAAAAAAAACCACACACACACAGCAAATAAAGACATTTTAATTGCATGGGATTTCTGAATAAGATTTCAAAGTGGAAAAAAAATAACTATGTGCCTGGTACACAGAGAGCCCTTTCTCTTCCCCTTTGTGGCAGAGGAATCAATGGAATTCACATAGAAGAAGGAGGGGGTGGGAAGAGAGATAGGAGATGCCTTGCTTCGTACCAGCAGGTCACAAGCCTAATGAGGCTTGAGCAGTGTTTGAGAGGAAGCTGCTGACCGTATCTCCATGTGTACCTTTTTGTTCCTTGCCTTGGATTTGCTGGTCAGTGGCATGCTGCTTTGCCTGGCTCTCCATAGAGCCTGGAGCCTACAGGAATTTGGACAGAGTGGTACAGACATCGCCGACAGAGACCCTGATCACTGACTATGCCTTTAAATGCAGTCTCATGACTTAGTCTTTCCTCTGTTACCTATTAAAGGAGGAGACAAGACGTACATAGACAGCTTCAGTTCAGACACCCAGAAGGACCCAGAAAGGCAAGACAATTTAACAGAGCTAACTGTGAGTAAATACCGGGCATTAGAGGTGCTCTCTAGCGCAAAGGGCATAGAGAGAGATTTGTAGAAAATCCTGAAGGAAAAGAAGGTGCCATATTTTTTAAAATGTATTTGTATACTGCAAAATTCTGTAAAGAAAGCTATTCTGTCATTTCAGCATTTTTTTCTTTACATACAAATCTATGTCTCTCTCAATAGAACATTGACCAATGCCTGATTTCCCATAAAAATCCTAAGCAGTGATTTTGTGCAGCAGGTATTGATGCCTTTTGCGATTACCACCTTTTTTTTCACCGGGGTATATTTCGTACAAGGAGAATCAGAGGAGTGTATTTTTCAGCCAGCTTTTGCAAACTTAGATCTAAGCCCCAACCTGGAGCTCACAGTTGAAGACCTGCACCTCCCAAGGGGTGGCCCTCCCCTTGACAGGCTGGGGATGGCACCTTTTCTGGTGGAGCAGAAGAGAGCTGCAGAGGCTCAGCACCCCAGAGGATAGGTGGCTTTCATTTAGGTGTCTCATCGTACCTGCAGGTAGCTAGATTTTAAATGGATGGGCACTGTGCCTCAGTGTACTCTAATGGTTACCCATGTTATATTGGTACAGCATCTGGAAAAGTCTGGTCCTTGTTAGCCAATAGATGATCAATAAGTCTCTACACTTTATTTTTTTATAACAGGTACTGGTGAGGTCTGGACAAGTATTACACTAGCAGTCACTACGATAGCAAGTGGTAGTTTAATGCTGATGTAAAGAGAAAATTCCTCTGTCACCTTGGCATGCTGCTTTTCTAAAGATCTCTATTATTAATTGCAGGTATGATTATCTGGTGGAGACAGCTCTTTGGTTTGCCTTCATGCTGCCCACTTTCTTCGCTGCATTCATCCTGTCTGCTTGCTGCTTAACCAAGGGCGACTGCCTCTCCCATGGTGAGCTGAAAGAGCTGAAGACTGAATTTGCCATCAACCTCTACCAGCACATGGCTGAAGCAGAGAACAGAACCAACCTAGTGGTGTCACCAGCCAGCGTGGCGGTTTCCCTGGAGCTGCTGCAGTGTGGAGCTCAAGGAAATACCTTTACAGAGCTGCAGGATGCCCTAGGATACAGCATTCATGGTAATGTACTATTTGAAAAAAATATTTCTTGATAGTGATTGCCTTGCACTTTGCAGTCAGTTCATGGCTTTACTAAGGAGGCAGCAATTGCACACACTGTACTGAACTTCTGTCCTATTAACAGGCACTGCAAGAGGTAATTCAGGATTATTTTCTCCATATTTGCTAGCTAGGTATCAAGTGGACAGTGGAAACTCAGTAGTTTATATGCACGTATTCATCTGTCAGTGCTTACCCTTACTGCACCAAAATACAACTCCACCTAGAGCAACTTCTTCCAAGCCAGCAGAATTGCTCCTGGTTTCCTGAGGGGTTCTGGTGCGCGGTGTGCCCCAGCCTCCTGCGGCCTTACCTGACGGCCCCACGATGCCACCAAGCTTCCCACCACTGCAGCAATCATTTCCTCTCCTGTGCCCCCGGCAAATTGTATGAAATCTGGGGGAAGTGAATAACCTTGAAGACTCTACTCCTTTTCCTATTTTTATTACAATTGGCCAGCAAGGCAAAAAGTAATAATTTTTTAGAAGGAGACTGGCAGACAGAGAGATACATGGACAGACAGATGGTGCAATTGCATTTTTTCCTGAAAGCAGACTAAAATAAAAAGCTCACTGAAAATCTGGAAGGAATATGAAAAAGGCAGATGTCTTGGAATCTAGCAATAAGTCAGCTGAATTGAAGGATGCTGTCTTCATTTTAACTCTGGATTATCCTGTCATCTCATACTATGTATTGAAAACTATTTTACATTATGGGGCCAAAGTTTTTGAAAAGCAAATTACTGCCTCATCTTCAAAACTTGCAGCTTGCATACAAGACACATATAGAGGTGACGTCACTATTTCTCAGCATAAAATTTACTTTCCTATGTAAACTAAAAAGAAAATCCACAGCAATCCACTATCCTGTGTGGTAACCTACCTTAGTCCTTATTGCCTTTCTGTGTATCATTCATAGTCAAAACCAACAAAATAATATTAACAAACACACGCAGATACTGCTGCGTGTGCTGACACAAGGGCTGTGCGCCTGTATTACGAGCAGCCGATGAAATGAAGCCTTGCTTATAAGACTCCTCTTTCTGCAGACTCTGCAAGGTCATTTTAAAGGACATTCATTTACACAGAGATTGTGCCTTGCTAATTGCCTCACTTCTTGTCATGTCGGGACTCAGTTATTAAGAAAGAACCTTAACAAGAATATTGCACAGTGAAACTGAGGTACAAATCTCCACACAAAATACAACGTGAAGTGTGGAGGTTCTTAACATCCTGCTAACTCTTCTGCTGGGTGTCCTACTTCTTTTCTTATGGCACATAATGCCAAAGAGATGTTTTCTCACCATTTTAGTAGTGTATGTCGCAAGCTACCAGTTTTTCGCTTTCAGTATATTAATGTGTGAATGTAAAAATAAAGTAGGACGAGATCTACTGCTACTGGTTATAACAGCACATTTCTAGTAATGCCTCCATCCAGGAGGCAACCAACAGCATGTTTAAAACTAAATAAGTAAATCAAATAATTAGATCACATTTCCTATCAGCTCAGTAAAACCTTATCGTATATATGTATGCATACCTGCTAAAATTCTGTTCTTCTATTAGATGTTTGCATTATTAATGTTTTTGTTGATCTGTCTTCAACAACAATGAAGGACAAGGTAAAAAAAACTTAGCAGGCTGAAAACAATGAAAACGTTGATGGTTCAGTCATCATACAGGGAGAATCAGCTCTTACATGTACTTGTAATCTTCTTCTAATGTTTGGAAGATTCGCTCACCTCCTTTCTAGTACTAAGGAAAATAATCTATAAAGAGATGTCTCTCTAGGCAGTGCAGACAAAATGAAATACTTTAAAATATTTTCTCTTTGCTGTTTTATGTTATCCATGGTAGAATATTTAAAGCAATTTTGAACTGTTCTCTGAGTAAAAATTCAGGACTTTGGCTAGCTAAGTGCTTTGATATTATTGAAGTTACAAGCTCAGGATACCACACCTCCTGTTAACATCTGCTTCCAATTTACCATCTTTGGTTTCTTACATCCTCAAAAGAGCTTGCCAAATGCTAGCGCACTAATGCAAAACACACAAGAAAAGCACTTTACACCTCAAACTGTGCAAGTTTTCTTGACATCTGTTCAAGGAGTCCAACGTTTCATCCCTTAAAAAGTAATAGGTCTGAATTTTAATACCAAACTTCATACAGGTCTTAAAGGTTACGTTATTAACCGGGTCCCAGGTTATTAAAGGGACACTATTAGGTTAGAAAACATGCACTGTATTCTCAAGTGGTAGCATATGGTATACATTAAACTCCCCCTCTACCCCATCAAGGTATGGTCTCTCTGGAGTCGTAAGATTTCCAGCTGGAGTCACAGCAGAAAGACACAAATTTCCCACTTTGGGGGAGCTGGATACATGTGAGCTGCCCAGGAGGCCCTGGAGTTTCAGGCTGAGGCAGAGAAATACCTGAGCTGAGCTGAGCACAGCACCCTGGAGAAGTGAGAGGTGCAATATTGGCCTCCTAGGAAAGGTGGCGAACAGTTGCTATTCAGCAGTGAGTTGCCGAGATTTCACACAGGAATTAGGACCCCTGAGAGCTGGTGCCTTGTCTGCCCAGGAAATCGGAGAGGCCCTAGTAGTCCCACTGAGCCAAGAGACACTGATTTCTTCACTGAAGAACAACAGTCCTCCAAACTTTCCCCCATTCTCACAGAAACTTTATTTACAAGAGGAGGAACCTCTTAATAACTTCTTGGAGGTGATGGACAATCTAGGACTTCAATGTGGCAAGTGTAAGCAGGTCACCTCTGATGCATGACAACGGACACGAGAAAGGGACTGAACCACGAACACAAGGAGATTTGACACAGAGCCCACCAGCATCACTTACACTGGGTGCAAGTCCCATGCA
The DNA here is from genome assembly GCF_028389875.1 of Rhea pennata. Taxonomy (NCBI): domain Eukaryota; kingdom Metazoa; phylum Chordata; class Aves; order Rheiformes; family Rheidae; genus Rhea; species Rhea pennata. Next base: position 187,418,234 of record NC_084663.1, read on the forward strand.
CTGGGAGGTCACCTCAGTCTTAGCCAATCCATTACAAACCACCAGCGTGAGCAAACTAACAACCAGCAGAAATGGCTGCTAAATCACCCTTCAGAGAATCCTGTCCGAAAATTTTTTGATTTCAAATACACAAGATTCACCAAGATGACAAGAGTCCTGTCCCTGCTTGGCCCACACCTCAACCTTGTGTCCGTCACGTAAGCCACTACCATGAACTACCTTGAACTCCGCATGAACAGGACACTGGGGCGCTACTCAACTATTTTCATTAGCAGTTTGGACAATGCACTAGGGAATATGTTATTGAATTTCTGAATGACACTGAGATAGGAGTTGCTACATGCATTTTGGAACACAGAAATAGGATTTATAATGATCCTGGCAAATTGGAGGAATGTGTGAAATAAATAGGATGTAGTTCAATAATGACAAGTGAAAGGTTCTACATCTGGAAGGACTATTTATCTGCTCAAGTGGGGGAGAAAGGGGCTAAAGAGCAGTTTTTCAAAAAAGGACCTGAAGGAGGGGTCTTTGGAATTAAAAAAAATGAACAATGAATGAAAAACACAATCACGGCTCAGAAACATGCCTCATGTTGTGATTTGTGTAAACAGAAGAGTCATTTGTAACTCACACGAAGCAAACTATCAGCTCTAGCTAGCACTGTCAGGCCTCATCTGGTATACCGCACCAGCTTGGGGCACCATCCTTCGAGAAAGAAAAAACAAAAGTGGGAGTGCAGGGGAGCGGAGACAGCCCGGGGGTGGTCAGAGAGATGCCTTCTTGGGATGGGTGGACTCGATTGTGGCAAGAAAGGGAGACAGCAGGACTGGGCCTCTGGGTGCTCAGCCCGCCACTGCCAGAGGCACCAGATCTCAATCATGGGAATTCAGAGCAGGACCAAAAAAGACAATAACATTCCTTATGAAATAAGAGTTGTGTTCCCATAGAGGAGCGAGGCAGACTGGGGCGTGAAATCAGCCGCTTGGCGTATTGCACCACAGTGATTTCCACAGCAATATGAAGCGTGCTTTGCCGTGTCCAGTGCATCACCGTGCTTGACAGTGAAGGGTGCTTCCGTTATTATACTGCTTTAATTTTCAGAGGACCGCTGGTGTCAACACTGGAGCTGAGAGCTGCCAAGCCCTGACACCGTCTCTGCTGTTCTTAGCCTCAACATGATAATCACAGTATTTCCTTTTGTTTTGCCTGGCAGATCAGAGCGTGCAGGATTTCTTGCACGCGGCGCATGAAGGGGCGACCGGCAGCTCCAGCCAAGGCACCACGGTCCAGCAGGCTTGTTCTCTCTTTGTGCAAGCAGGAGTTCAGCTCTTGCCCCACTTCGTTGCATGTACCGCGTGCTGGGTGAACAGCAGCCTGCAGCAAGCCAACTTCAGCGACCCTAACGCCACTGCAGCCCAAATACAGGAATGGGTTACCAGCAACACTGGAGGTAACATAAGAATGATTGGACAGGACGAAAATGTAAAATGAGAGGAACTAGAGATCCTGCATTTAACCAATATAAAGTTTTTTGCCACCCTCCAGGTTGCATAAACCCAGACTGGGAGCCTCACAATCTAATCCCTGTGCTGTTGCTTTTTTCTAATGTGAGGAGAGAACATGGACTAAGGCTGAATCTGTCGGTACAAATTTGCAATATCGAGCCAACACCCATTTGGCCTTATTTCTCTAATTTTTTAAATGGCAATTCTTTGCAGTGTCCTGAGTTTTAATGAGGAGCAGCCAAGATCCCCAGGGACTGAGTCTGCTGCATTGGATGTTTCCATGCTGCTGTGGGGAATACGCAGGGCAATAAGCTCAGCACTCAGGCTCTGAAGTCAAAATGGAAAATAAAAAGAATTTGCTTTCCACACAAGCAAGAAAAGTAATGAAACTAAATTGAATGTTAATGAAAAAATAATTGAAAGAAAAGTCATTAGAACCAGCAGACCAAATTAATTCTTGATTTGCCCCATTGACTGAAGTTACACAAGTATTAATGTGGCTATCAACATGTTTAAAAGTAATATGATTTTAAACACACACACATTAAAGCTGCCATTGAAAAAAATATTTCTATTCCTCTCAAATGAACTGTAATAAGTGATCCAACTTTATGAGAGAAAAATATTGCTCTAGAACCAAGAGCAGAAATGGGACTTCATAATCTGGTAGTCCCATGAATATTGATGAATTAAGAGTGGATCACACTTTCAAAAAGCTCTGAGAAACCCACGACAGGATCAGTTAAATTGCCAATTAAGAAAGGGATGGGGATAATTAGGGTCTCAGCTTTGTCTGCCAAATACATATCACCAGTTTCAAGCTAGGTCAATACTACTGAACTGATTTGGGGCCAGGGCCCTGAACGATGAGTAGCGACAGCCTGCTGCTGTCCAGGCTGTTCAGTTATTAGCGCAGTCCTTGCATGACTTTGGCCCATGGCATCTCCTAACGTGACCTCAGTTAAGGAGATGCCCAAGATGGGCCAACGGGCACTAGAGCTATGTTCAGGTGGGGTAAAGAGGGCTTAACTGGGTGAAATCGTGCCATGTCTCTCACCTTTAGGGCCAGAGAGAGGTCCTGACCTGATGCTTTACTTACTAATACAGACCTGGGCTTTATGTCTGTGTATGCAGTGTGAAGTGCATCTCCCCCCTTCTCTCTTCTGTGCAGATGGAGATGTCCACAGCATGTCCTTGGAGACAGCTGCATTGCCTCTCAATCAAATCGCTGTGGTGAGCACCATGTACTTCAAAAGCACGTGGCAAAAGAAATTTTCCTTCATGGACACCCAGATCTTGCCTTTTACTACAGCAGAGGGCTCAACCCTGAAAGTGCCTACAATGCATCACACAGCTGAAGTTAACTATGGTAGCTATCCTTGTTCCAGATCTGGTATACTATACAACATAGAAGAGTTTCATGTATTGACTTCCCATAACCACTGTACTAAGATGTGGTCTTTTCCCAGCTTGGAATAAAGAAATCCCATAAAATGAAGAGACCATGAATCGACTCCCTATAACCAGAGGCAATTATGAAACAGATGTTTGGTTCAAAATGGTTCCTAAAACATCTACTGTCCATGCCCATCCCTCCCAGCCACCCGTAACAGACCTGTCAGCTGTAGCACACATCTGAAAGACACCAGTGTTGTGTGCCATGAGAAGGGAAGAGGCGAGCCTAAGGGTGCCATCGTACACAAAGTCCCTTGCAACAGGAGGGAGGTTGTTAAACAAAGCTGCCAAAGGACCCTAAGGAGCACATCCGGCCCCGTAACAAAGGAGCAGTTAGAAACCAAAACAAGATCAAGCCCCTACCAAATTTGACCTGCAGGGTGGATGTTTCCTGCAGCCTCCAAACCTGATCACTGTTTGCTCCTGGAGCATATAAGCCACCAGGGGAGGTTAACATCACCGTGAGCACTGGCACTGCACACCCATCCCACTTGTCTCTCGTTACAACCCGTCTCCAAGGCATGGTAACAAATCTTCAAGGCCGAAGTCCACAACAAAGACAAGAGGAGTTTTGCTGGGCCTTATATCCAACCAGTGGAAGCCGTCAGTATGGGGCTGAAGCAGTATAAATGCAGGGCAAATAAGTTATTTTGTATGCTCCTTTCAGAAGTCTGGAGCACATGGGTTGTTCACCCAAAGATGAGTTTGTTTATTGCAGGCTTCATTTCCTACCATCAGAAATTCTTCCACTTAGTTCTAGAGTTCCCTTTAAATTGTACCAACTTCCTTCACTTTCTAAAATCTTCATAAATACATGTCTTGTCTTGTGTTTTTGAAGCATCATTGTGTTTCCACTACTCCAGTCATCAAGTTATATTCTTTGTTCTTCTCTGACGAAAGTCTTCTTGGATATTGAAAGTACTTTGGAAAACTATTGGTAACCTCTTCTCAACCCAGAAACCCCGCTTTTAACATAGCTCATAGCTGGCTCCTCTTCAAGCAGTTGCTCACCACCTTTCATTCCTTCTGGTAGTCACCACCACTTCTACTTGTAAATAGTGTCCTGGTAAAATTAAGTCTAATACTTTATTTAAGACTAGTTAGCTGGATTTTCTCCTATGTAACAAAACAGTTATCCTGTCAAAAAACATCACAGATTTGCTTGTTTTGGCCTATCTGATGTTACAGTTTATCTCTCCCTATATCTCTCTTTGTGACTTCATTATTCTTTCCTCCAGTGCATGTTTTAGAACTTTTCAAATAAAGACTTAAAATTTCCCAGATCACTTTCTTTTTCTTTACAAATATGCTCCTGTTTCCCAGTCATGGGACACAACCTCTAAATCTATAGAATTATTAAAAATCTTTGCTAGCACCATTGCAAATTCACATCCGAGTTCTTTTGGTGTTCTGGAATGATGGTCATTCAGGTCCCAGATTATTATTTGTGAGTAAAAAAAGTAGTTAAGTAGTTCAAGAGGGGCTTTTTCGTCTCTGACATTCTGATTTCTCTTGTCCTTTGCTCATTTCCATTAGGTACGTCACCATTATCCTACGATGTATCATCAAATTAATACCTTCCCATAAGTTCCAGCACAGTAATTGGGATGAATTTAAGAAATTCTAAAATTCTCAGTGCTCAGCAGCACCATTCTTTCATGCTTTTTTCCCCCCTCTTGTTGTTTGTATGACTAAATCTTCATCTCTGAGCAACAGTCACATCAAGCAGACAGTTGGCCACTCTTCATTTCTACGCTTCTTAACCTCTGAACCTTAATTCATCTAAGGAACCGCTTTGCCCTCTTTTTGCAAGCTTGTCCTTACCATCACACCTTTGTTTGTGGTGCTGATTCCTCCTGGAACCTGCTGTGTGTCCTGCAGCTTCTCCTTCTGCTCGGGTGCGAGCTCCCAAGCATGCTAGCATCTCCGACTTACAGTCTAATTCCCATTCTTCTTGTGCATTCAAATCTTTTGGAAGTTAAGTCACTTTACTGAGGAGTACATCTTGCCTTTTCCAGATCCTAAACCTTATCATCTTCGTCTTCAGGTAACATCAACCACCGCTGCAGCTCACAGTCATTCAGCCCCAGGTGATTTTGTGTTACTGGCGCATTGCAAGGTCTGGCGCTACTCGTGAAATCTGGAATAGCGTCGCCCTTCGTCGCTTCACTAACTGTTCGGTTAAACAAACAAGCAAACAGGTTTTTGGGGAAGAGCACACGCTAATCAGCTCAGAAACCAACCTTGCCTCTGAACGTAGTCTTTTTTTTAGGGAGAGATAGAAAAATAAGGTACCTAGAATGACTGAAGGCAGGGTGTCCCCCGTGCTTATGAACAGCATAAGCAGAAATCATAGATAGAAAACAGAAATTCATTAGCTGAGATGCAATAACTGCCCAGATATCTCCTCCCAGGCCTTTGTAAACATGGTGTAAAACTATTAGTTGTAATTGTCTGGCCATTTCCACAACTACAGGAACTCCATCCTTCCCTTCCTGAAGTAAATAGCAAAGAAAAAGAAAGTTAGTCAAAATACTGGGATTTTCTTTTCATTCTGTTTGAAGTGTGTGAGCTCTCTACAGCTGGAGAGATGTTTGGGAAGTGTAGAAAGGAGAGATTTTTTCCTTTTATTTGTTGATTGTCAGATTTGATAGGGTCGATTCAATCTTTCTCATTAGAAATGCTAGAAACATTTCTGACAAATCGGTTTGAAATTAATACAAAGGACATGTCTTCTACAACAAAACAGATGCAGGAGATAACTTTCCTTCGTTATTAAATGAAAGCAGTTGTTTAACATTAGGATGCAAAATGCAGAGAAAGGCAGATCAGCTGTGGCAATTATCAATCTTGGTATTTACAGCTCTGTTTATCCTTTCAGCGTGGCCATGTAGAAGAGAACAGCGCAGGGTCAATCAAGAAAGTGCCAAAATTATTCTTTACATGTGCCTCTTAAACACTGCAGCTGTTTAACATAATCATTTTTTCCAAGCAGTTTGTTCTATATTTAGATACTAGTTTAGCATATATAATCCTTATGGGAGGCTCAAAATCAGTTCGAGTAAGGAACGCTAAATGTCCTCACTCGATAATCTCAAGTCCTCATTTTTCTTTTCAATTAGCAAATAAAGTCTTTATAACCTCAGTGGACAACATGCAAACATCAAATATTTGCATAGATTAAACTGTTCACATCCCGTGCGGTACAAGCCTAAATCTTCTCTGCTTGTGCTCTGCGAACCAGAAGGCCTTTTCTCAACAAAATGATTTCATGTGTTGGAAGTTGTTTTCAACAGAGCGCTTCCCTCTAAGTGCTGCAGGGCAGGAGGGCAAATCTAAGGCTCTAAAATTTGATCTAGCAGAATAACCAACAATTAATCGTAGCTAATCTGGATTCACATAGCTAACAAATGTTGCCTGTTGAACGTTCAAGACATTCTGTAATTATGTATTTATGGGCAAATATGTAGAGGTTATGGACATTAGCTAGCTATATTCTGCTGTTCACAACACCCGACTTCTTAAAAAGCACGAGTATCTGCTCTGAACACAGAGCTACAATAGCTGGGTTATGGCTGAGATTAGATACAGTATTTTGGATGGCCTACAGCAATAGCAGTGGTAGATCACTTGCTTACGACTTACATTTTTAACTCTTTGCTTGCTGACTATTGCTGAGCATCCTTGAAATGCCATTTATTGGATTAACGGAAGATAAAATAGGAAAGGAGGATTGTGATAATTGAATCTGTTTTCCCGTGTAATGGGAGTCCATTGGATTAATTCTTCTTTGAAATAAGGAATCTCTTAAAAAAAAAAAGCAAACAATATTTTTAAATGGTTGTTGCAAGTTGTTCCATAACTATTTACAAGTTTGGAAGCCCAACAGCTTTTTTTTTTTTTTTTAATCTAATTTTTATGACCTTCATCTGATTTTGATAGATTTTAGGCCTGGATTTTCAGAATCAAGAAATTTGCTGCCTAAATAAGTATGAGCCTAGCTGATTTATGGTTTAATGTAGCTGTTCATTTCCTGAAATAAGGTTAAAACTGATTTTTAATGGGTAGCAAAGATGGAAACATGGGGCAAAATAGTTTTCAGCTAATTAAATAATACACTTCTCATTTTCTTTTTGTAATTTCTTTCGGTAGCAAATTTTTAGTGAAAGACGCAAGATGGAAATCACGCAGAAAATTGTCAGTTAACGCAGAGAATAAGCCCAGCAGGAGCAGGCCCAGGGCAGCTGCTGGCATCGACTCAGTGACGTTGCTAAACTCCGAGCAAGGAGGGCAACGTCTATGCGAGAGGGTAGCGAAGCACCCACGTGCCGCTGAGAGGGCGCCTCAGATATTGCAGTTATGGCCATGGATGTTTTTCTCCCCATATTTATATATGTATATACCTGTATGTATGTATATATATATATATAACCACCTGCCTCCCCCGAGCGGGGTTCGTTCACTTGCGTGATGAAATAAGGCTGATACCTGCCTACCTCCAGGCCAGTTCCAGACGGCGTCTCTGGAGCCGTTCAGCGTGGTGGAGTTACCGTACGTCGGGGAGAAAATCAGCATGTTCGTGGTGCTTCCCGGCCACAGGAGCACGTCGCTGGCCCGGATTGAGTCGCACCTTTCTGCCAAAGCCGTAACCCTCTGGGCCAACAGCTTGCAGAGGATGAAGATGGACGTTTTTCTACCTCGGTGAGTGGTTTGATTAGCTCAAGCGGGCTTTGCTACTTCCGCTGTCAGAAGTACGTATGATAGCACTGACACGAGCAAAACCAAACGAGGCGCTTTCAGCTTTGTTCTTACGAGCACGTCATCAAAAAAGCTGCTCTGACCCTCGCTAGAGCTGTGAAGAGGTGAGCTGGGAATGCTAACGCTTTCCGGTATGTTATGTGCTCTCTAAAAAGGGGAATTGGGTTGATTCTACGTTTCTTTCTTGAAATTTGGTTGGGGTATAATGATCCTCTAATGATCTGAAAAGAGAGAAATGTTCTTGGCCCTTTCCCCCACCCCATTCTTCTCTTTGCTTAAGGAAGAGAAAATATATAGTAAATATATACTACATATATATATAGTAAATATATAGTTAAGAAAAAAACAGACTTATTTTTACAGCTTACTTGTACACTAAAAAATATATGAAAAAAAGAATTCGGAAGCCCCCGCCAACCACAACCGTCTCTCCGCGCGCAGGTTTCAGCTGCCCGTTTCGCGTGTTACTCATTCGCCTTTGCTAGGAACCGCGTGTATCCTGGCAGCGCTTTCTACCAGCTGCTCAGATGAAACCGGGCAGCGCGAGGAATCAGGTGCATCGCCCACGTGAGCAGCAGGGCCTTCGTGCATTAGCATGGCAGGGCTCTAGCGCGCAGCTCGTACAGTACTTGCCCCATGCTAATGAAGCACGGAGAAGCAATTTGTGCGTTAACATTCCCTTTTCGTCCAGGCTAATCTTTTGCAAATGTTTCAAAGGGCCCTTTGCCGCAGCCAGGCAGACTGTTTTTTTTTTAAAAAAAGAGCAGATTCAGGGAAGCGCAAAGCTCGTGTGTCAAGAAGGGGGAGACGCAGCCTGGCTGCGGGGGTTGCGGTGGAGGGTTCTGCCCGTTAATGTCTTCAGAGCAAGACGAGATGGTTTTCTGGAAAGTACGTTTTAATCAGATGGAAAGCATTTGGCTCCTAAAGCGACAGGCTTTGGATGAAATGTGACACCTTGAAATAGATTGTGTCCTTTGCACCTTTTAGTGCTGCGAAGCTATGAACCCTGCATTTAAATAAAATCTATATCATGTTCATTTCAGATTCAGTATCCAAAGCCATTTTGACCTAAAGGCAGCTTTTTCTGCCTTGGGAATTACAGATATATTTGATCCCATCAACGCTGATTTTAGAGATATTTCAGGTAAGAGACTCTACTGAATAAAGTGATCATTGCCTGCATAGCTGTAGACTCTCAGATCATATTTGAGAGATTCAGCAGACTGGGCCTCCTGAATTAATCGTACTTCTGTCTCTGTGAAACTCCAACACATGATTCATATTCAGCTGTTCATCTTTATTATTGATATTTCTATGTCCAGCTTTGGTTCTATGGGAAAGCAGAATCTGATAGAGACAGGGTTGCTTTTGGTTTTCTTTTTTTTTCTTTCTTTCTTTTTCTTTCTTTCTTTTTTTTTTTTTTTTTTTTTTTTTAAGATTGAAGCTGGCAAAACAGCATTGACCTGGAAAGAAGACTTTTATTCAGAGCTTGATGATGCCTTAGTACAATTTGCATTCCTAACACTATTTATAAGTGGTCATTTAGCAGTTAGATTATATGCCGGTTCAATAAGTCTCTATTCCAGCTTCTGACATTGCAAACAATATTGGCTGGCACCCGTGATACTTTGGCTTGCTAAGCCAGCAACCAATGGACTAAATTATTAAAATACCAATAAATACTAAAAGACTCCAAATTATCTAATTTATTTGGGTTTTTTTGTTTATTTTTGACTACTCCAGCAAAGTAAATTATTTCAACTTGGACATCCCTGCTCATAGCAAAGACTCAGAAGTGGTAGTTGCCAGGTGAGATGCAGAGAGATCCTGTGATAACCTGTGTAACGGAGGTAAACTGCAAGAGATTTCTCCAGTTCAGAGGACCTTGATTTTACCAGAAAGTTGATTTTCTGGGGCAAACCTTGGCAGGCACTTCTCTTTGTTTTGTTTTGTTTTCTTTTCTTTTTTTGGTACCTCTTCTAGAATTCAACGTAGGGTTGTTTTATTGCAGTATGTATCTCAGAGTGTAAGGGGATGCTTGTTAAGATGAATACTTTGAGGAAATGAACTTCATTGCACTTTAGTAACCTTAAAGCAGCTTCTTTCCTACATATGCAACTTGGTGGCATTTTGCTTTACGCCATACAGGGTGAGGCTTGATCCTGCCCATGGCAGGGCTATGGAGTAAGGCTGTCCCGAGGTCCTTTTCAATTCTGGCCTCACATGATGCAGTTCTCTTCTATAACAGTAGAGTTATTGCCACCATAGTCTAAGAATTGCATGAAACAGAGTTTATAAGAAAGAGCTGTGTTGTTATTCCACCAATAGATACAGTTGGAAGAAAAAGAAAAAAAAGGTAAGTTTTCAGTTCCGCCTTTAGGATGAAGCAGAAACTAATTTTCAGAATATTTACTCTCAGCTCACTTTCAGTACAGAAATTTATTGCTTTATTTCAGACCTGGAAAAGCTTCTTTATGCCTGAAAGCTTCTACTTTTTTCCAAAACATTAGTTTATCTAACTGAAAATTGCTGCTTCTCCCCACAGTTCTGTCTTTCTTGCTTCCATCCCTGATTTTTGGCTGAACAATATTCAGACGGAGACACAGAGTGTTCTTTTAGTATTTCCTTCTTTTCATCTACATGATTCAGGCTTGGTCCGTATATTCAGACAAAAAAGAAAAGTCTCATGACCTTCCCCGCCTTCTACCCTCTGTGGTAGCTGGGGAGAAACAGACTGGTGACACCTGGTACCTGAAAATCCTTTTTTTTTCCAACGCTCCGTTTCGCGTCACAGCCCAAGCCCCCTTCTTCCTGGACAGCAGCATTTTTCTATCTTAGTTTCCCTTCCAGTGGTTCCTTGATCCAGCAGTCATTTGTCGTCCCCGCTGTGTTATCTAGCTTCTGCTCTTGCTGTCCAGTCGCCCGGGGGACCTCTCAATCTGCTGGTCGCTCAGCTAATGCAGCTATCATGAGCATCACCTTCCTCACGTGTTGACATCTGAAGATGTTCCTACATGCTGCTCTTCTGCAGCCCGGGCCCGGTTCCCACCACGAAGCACCTGTGGACATGGCCACGCAGCGGAAGGCTCTCCCAGCAGAATCGCGAGGACGCACAGCTGAGCAGCTCCTCCAGGTGCACAGCCAGCACCGTCCCCCTGCCTCCCCAGATCAGAAAGCCAGTCAGAAGGATGAATAGAGAACAGCAGAAATGCCTGCAAGCAGGAAGAAAGAAAGAATCCCAATTTTGTATTCATAGGAATGATACTTTCCCAGGAACTTCTATGCTCATCCATATGTTAGAGGGAAGTCAAAGGCACTTGGGCTATCAAGCAACTGCACTCTGTGACACAGGACATGTTTGGGTAGATAGATTCAAGATACACATGAGCTTTTTAGCTTATTCTCCAGGTTGACATGAGGTCACTTGGATCCAAAAGTGAGGTAGTTGCATTATCTCAGCTGTGCCGAGAAATAAAATAACCTTGATATCAAGGTAGCTCAGAGCTTAGGGGTGTCTGCACTTGTCCCTATCAGACAGACCTGTGAAAAAGCAGAATTAGAAACTAGGATTTGCTGGCATGGAAGACGGATGCAGAAAAGCAGCTGAAAGGTAGATTTATACCGTGTCATCTGTCTTTCTGAACATTAAGTGCTGAAGGAACCCATGAAAGGACTTTGTGGTAGAAGAAAAGCTAATGTGTGTGACATATACTGTATTCAGCATCTGTTCACAAGTCTTAAGGTGGGCACCATGTACTTGTTACTGCAATAAGTTCCTGGAAAGCTAAACATTGTCAAAAGCTGTATTCTTCTTACAAAGCACTAAGTATTTTGTAAGCAGTTGTATCCTGAGAATGGTATTTTAGGAAGTGTAAGAAGGGCTGCAGAATTTTAATAACCAGTAACCATAGTTTTGTTTCATCTTTTTAAATCTTTGTTTCATCTTTTAAAATAAAGGAGCCAGGAGTCAAACAGCATTAGATGACGGTGCTTGTAGACAGCATCGCTCCAGCGAAAGGCAAAGGCATCGAAATCCTTCTTCGGTCAGGTTAATCTCTTGGGCAATTTTGTTTCAGTCATTAAATTAGTTGCTCAGATGAAATGTCTGACAGTTTTACAAACCTGATTTTCTGCACAAGAAATGGTTGAATTATTTCGATAGAATAGGTGTTAGCAATAGGATTCAGATAATTGTCACTATTCACTTTTTTTTTTTTTTTTTTTTTGGTCAGAGCAAGGCAGTCTTTATGTTTCAGAAGCTATCCACAAAGCAAAGATTGAAGTAACGGAAGATGGTACGAAGGCATCAGGAGCCACAGGTAAATCAAATAAACAGACTTTTTGCATATCACCACCGCACCGTACTAAAGCCTTTGATTTAACAAAGCATGCTGGCACGTACATCCAGCTATTTTGAAATTTAAATATATACCTGCCTTCTTCACCATATCACGTCTACATTTTAACATCTGTAGTTAACATGCTTCCACTTCACCCTGTTAATTCCTCATAAGAAACCTTAAAACTCTTCCCCCTTTTTTTATGTTTGATCTTAAAATGACATTAAAAGGTTTGAGTGCAAAACAGTTTTACCAGCCCAGGAGAGACCTAGTTTAACAGAATAAATGATGGCTTTTTCTGTCGGTCAAATCTGCTCGCTCAGACCACAGAAACAAGCAGTTAAAACAAGGCTACTAACGTTTTAGCCACAGCTCCTCAACCACCAGGGAGTTTCTTTCCTGTTTGAGGATGAGCCCTTTGGTAGTACTGACGTTCGGGATGTTGAAGTTCTGTCTTCAAGGAGGAGTTATAGGCTTAAGTTTTTTATGTACTTTGAAAGGTGATGTTTATGTCCAGCCATTTCTGGTAACAGAGACATTTCCACAAGAGAAACTGCAAGAGGAGGAGAAGTTCTGAGTAAAACTCCCGTCATTGCCTACAGCCTCAGCAAACGACCGTCTCTAGTCAAACAACAGCTCAGCCAAACTCTCTCTCTCTTATTGAGCTTCAGTATTTTTAGTAATATTTCTGGTAACTCCCATACAAAAGAAAAGCTTCTAGGTAGCTTTGATTACCTACCCCAGCTAAGGCTACAGCAATCAGTAGGCAACATCCGATCTTCATCCCACTGAAGCCAGTGCCAGAACTTCCATTAATTCCAGTCAGACCAAGCTAAGAAGGTGGTTTAACAAGGTATGGTGATATTTATCTTTCACCGTAAAAGCCGTGCATCTAGCCACACACTGGCTTGTTGCGGCAAAGATGCTAAAGCACGCACCTCTTTTTGGAGCACGGAAACGGTGCTGCTCGGGCTAGTTTTGTTGAGCCTTACCAGAAATTTCAATGGGATTCTGTTGTCCTAACTGCTCACTAAAATAATCCATATCCGTTTGGCTTTTTGGAGGATAGATTATTAATGCTTCATAGCTACAAGGAAGTAAAATGGAATAATTGTCCCCATCTGTGAAATTTTATTTAAGCAAGGCCTTCTTCTCAATAACTGCTTTCTGGGCCACCATGATTCTGAAGGAACATAGTTTTAATGCAGTAATTAATCCATAACCAGACAGGGGAAGGGTGATCATAAAGCAGTCTGAGATACACCTAGGTATCCTCTCAGTTGAGGATACCTAGGTTTTGTTGAGAGCTCTAACAGAGAAATTCCAGGATGACTTAGGTTTTCCTGGCTGTTGCTTTCCCGTTTACAAAAGGGGATACATTTGTGCCTTATTTATTTTTCCCCCAGAAGAGCACAGCTGGGAATTGGCTAACCACTCAGGCAATAGCATGGTAGGACTTCAGCAGTTTTTGTTTGTAAAAATGACGATGACAACACCGTGTTACCTTTGAAATCCAAAGCCAGCTAGAATCACGCCTGCAGCTAAGTACAGGTGTACCTTCTGCAGGCGGCCACCCAACCCCGGACTTGCTGAAGACACCTAGAGTGACTTTGCAATTGGATAAAAGCTTTTATTATTATTATTATTATTATTATTCTTAGCATATCATAGTAACCCAAAACCCAAGGTACGAAACATCAGAGCTTGAGAGCATGGTATAGAAAACGGGATGAAAATGGATACATTTCACTAATGTTTTCTTCATTGCATTGCAGCGATGGTATTACTCAAAAGATCTCGAACACCTATTTTCAAAGCAGATAGACCTTTTACTTTCTTCCTGAGGCAAGCTAATACAGGTATGTAGATTTCTGAATTCAGCAGCAGAATCATCCACAAGTAGCGCTGGGAGCAATATTAAAGTTCTTCCTAAATAACATGCTGTTCTTTAGTCCAGGAAATGTCAGCATCATCTAGGGGCTTTGCTTTCAAAGCTTAATCTATATGATAAAATTTATTTTTTTAAAAAAAGGAAGATGTGGTAAACTTTGAATTCAGGGAATTTAAATCAGCAGTTTTCTAAATATATATCTAGTATGTGCTTAAAAAGATTTTCATTATAATTGTAGGCACCATAAATATCTTACTGAAAAGCTTAAATACCCTAAGATTTGAGACAGGCCTTCACAGGCAATTTAGTACACAAATTGGTATCACCTGGATTAACATCTGAAGAAGTTAAAATCTGATTCTTTTCCTGTACATGAAACTTGCTCTTCACAGAGATGGCACACAACAACCAGGCTTCTGACTGCAGGCGCCAGGATTTCCGGGCCTAAGATTCACTGCATTGATACCTATTTCAGCAGTCTTTAGGGAGCTATCTCAGAAATTTTGGAGATTAACCACCTTTTGCTTAGCCCGCCACTCAAAATATAGAGAAACAAGTTTCTCTTCTCCCTGTATCTTAAATACCAACAGCTTTGAGGGAATAGTTTTATGTAGCAGGACTCTTCACTGCATCTTTATGAAATATTCAGGCCATCAGAAGCAATGAGTATACACTGCATGTAACTAGGAAACTCCTTACGCGAGAGTGCAGCTCTGGAAAGAGCCTAACTTGTATCTTCACTTTTGCAAGAATTGCTGGGAAATGCATGTTTCTTTTGCAAGTGATACTCTCCTTCTTGCTAGCAAACTCACCCGGCCCCCAAAACCAAAAGCACGCAGAACAAGTCTGCAAATCTGAAGGATCACTGGCCTCAGCATTACGCTACTATTTCATTTCAGCTGTATAATCACATAAACTACTCTAGAATCTCCAGCAAAGAAAAACAGCATATAGCTTGTTGACACTAACAATCAAGAATTACATTATGCATCGCTCAGCAGGTACTTGCTCCTTTGAAATGCCAGGCCGCCTCCGACAACTCCTGCTGTTCTTATAAATGCTCTACATTTGCACCTTATGTATTTTTCTAAAAATCACTTAAATCAGCAGGTTTCTCTCAAAGCTGGCATCGTTTCTACTTAGATTTTAAGAAGACACATAAGCATTGAATGAGCTCGATAAAACACTCTTCAGGGCCTGGCAAGAAGACTGAAATGATTCATTTCCCTTATCTACTTTCAAGCTACATAATTTTGTTCTCTTAGTTGGTGAATAGCTGCATATGTAACATTCTGCTTTAGAAGGAATCCTTTTTGATCAAAACGTAAGAGATGTCTTTTTAAAGAGAAAAGCACTGTCTTGGTGGAGGTTTTGTTTTAAACACACTTGGGTAATCATCACCATTCAGTAAACAGAGAACATTTTTACTTAGTGAGTGCAGAATTTTTAAATTTTTAAAAGGGCATTAAAAAGGACACGTGATCTATGGAAGCTGAGCCACAGACCCTTCAGGATTAAGAAGGAAAAGTGATTTGGGTGAATAAATTTGCTCCGCCTACAGTATAAGAAAAATTAGATAAATAGAAAGGAAATCAGATTGCAAAACAGTATTTACATGAAATAAAATACATACCTTGCAATCAACTCAGAATAAATAAATACAACTGTATTTTTATAATTCAAGCTTTTTAATGCAAAGTGTGAAAACTGAAAACATTCAAGGTTGTGTTTATTCAGATCTAGTGAATGAAGCTCTTCATGTATGAAAAGGGGGAAGGGTAAACATGTTTTGATTTTAATGAATTTTATTAACCTGATTAGAGGTACTTAAAATTTATTAACCCCATAAAGTTCACAATGAATCTCAATATAGAATGAAATCCAAGTCTTCATTATATAGTCTTCTAGGTATAGCAGAAAAGTGCTAGGCACTTTCCAAGGCTTAGAACATAACTCTGCCTGAAATAACTGGAAAAAGCTTTTTGCTCCCCCCCACTCTGCCCTTCAGAACTTCAGCTGTGAACACCTCCCCTCTGAAGGACAGGCAAGCTAACACCACCACCAAAAACTTCCCAATAAATCTGAGGCAGTGGCACTGCTCAATGGGTTGTAAAAAACCTATGCTGTAACTCATGTATCAAAATAGAGAAATGAATTTAGGCCCTTTTTTGCCCCATTCAAGAGTTGGTCTTCCATCACCTGTTTGGGAAAGTTTCCAGTTTGAGCTACCAACTATTTGGCAATGGACTTTTTCTTTTAATATAGAAATGTTCAAACTGTCCCAAGCAAGCATGAAATTGTTTATACCAGAATTTTCCCATCCATGCAATGAGTGTTCACAAATCTGCTGGCTCCGTGCTTAAATATCTAAACTGCATTACATTGAAAACTTGGTACTAAGCACTCAAGTGATTTTTAACAATTTGTTTTCATTTACAGGTTCAGTACTCTTTATAGGAAGAGTTACAAATCCTTCACAATAAATGCCAGACTAATGCAGTCTTCTGTTCCTCTTGTGATGAGCTTTCCTTCAATGAAATTAAAGCCTGCACTGTGTATTTATTAAAACAATGTTTAAAACACAGCAGTTTTGTAAGAAAATAAGACTGAGCAAGTCTTCTACTACCTTATTACTTTATATATGCTATAGGAGATTTATTCTATAGCTGTATATGAAGCATTAGTCACAACTAGAGCAAAGATAGTTAGCATACAAAGATCCAGGGAAGATGTCAACAGATTTTGCCACTTAAATGTTTAAAAACATGGGCCACAGCTTTTGCTCGGCATCTTCCTTGTGCCTGCAGGTGACCAGCTAAAGCTGTGGAATACAGAGCGTGTCCCACAAAAAAGCTTTGCAATGGATGTTATTTTTCAAGCAAAACTTTATTCCTCCCTTCTGAAGTCAAAGACTGAGGAGATCTTCAGTCTTGTCCCAGACTTAGCTTTATGTATTATCAAACTGAGGTAGCAAGCTAGCCAGTGAGCAGCCCAGAGAGCTGCGGAAAAGAGATCAACTTGAGCGGCTGTTTAAAAACTGACAGCAAGACAGGTAAGAAGCAGATACACCACTGAATCAGTAACAAAACAAATACTACTACCAATAAAGGATTTCATGCACAGGACATTTTTTAAACTAAGAATATGCAGAATGGACAATCCTGAGAAACACAGGATGAGGCTAAAAGCATCCAGAAAATTGGGTATTTTTTAGCATCTCAATAAATTTGGGATAGAGGGAGTGATTTAGGACAAAAGTCAGCAACTCACGGCACAAGTGTCAGAAACCCATGCCCATAACGATTCTGCATGAAGACTTCAAGCCACAAACAGAAGGGAGTTGCTCCCACTGATTTAAAGCTTCCAGATGTTAAAGCATCTAACACTGATGAAATATATGGCCAATAAAGGATTCAATAATATTTTGTGTCCCAGAGACAGCGTCTTCTGGCTATTGCTGCACTTATAAATGGGTAAAAACTTTTAACACAGAAAAAAATTCCATGCACCATTCCTCAACAACTACTGCCCTATTTTACTACATTATATTTTCATAAAATTGATGTTTGTCATTGCTTTGGATGTGCACACAGTAAATTAGTTTGCCTTGCTGCTCACCAAATAGTGAAGCAAAAAGTACATATGGCTATGGATTACCATCCTTAGTCACGATTCAGCATTAGCTTCTTCTCACTAGTTCTCAGATTAAGAACAGAATTTCCAGTGATACTGCTCCCTCTTTCCTTAGCACCAACACTAAAACACTGAAGCTCTGGAAGGGAAGGTAGAACAAACTATTCCAATAAAAAACATACTCAGTCCTACACAAAGATTAAAATAGAGCTTTTATTGATGGAATAACAAAAGTGCTTTTCTTAAATATTTTTCAAAATACATTTATACAACTTGCAATAATATATCCAAAATAACTGTATATACAAAACATTACCTTGTTTAATGTATGTGCTTTTTTTTTTTTTTTTGAAAATTACAAAGCAACTTTTTTTTTTTTTTTTTTTTTTGGCAAAGTTCAACCTTAGAGGTGATAGTTTTGAAGGTTGGAATAAGAAAATAGAACCTGAGGGAAAGTGACACTTAAGTCAATGACAAGCAAGAAATTCTCCATTTAGTTAAATAAAAATGTTTTAGTGATATTTTTCACATTACAAAAATAACAGAAGTGAAGAAAAAAAGATGATGGATACTTTTCTCATCATATTATAGAGCAGCTTTTCATTCTTTCAGATATGGGATTTGAGATAAGAGTGCATGTCAAAAATGAATGCAAGTAAGGACAGCAGAGCCCTGCTGTGGCTTTTTATTCTGTGCAGAGTCTCTTAGCTGCTGTTAATATGGTTGACCTGATTGGATCTGCGATGGATTTCTTCCAGAAAACTCTCAAGCTGTTCTATCAGCATTCGTTTTTTAAACCTGTATTTAAAAGAAAGTATAATAATGAATGCACACTATCATACATGAAATATTACTCACAAAGTTTTTATTGAACCCCGGAAACTTTGGTTATTATTCCATACCCAGTGCCTAATGAGGTTATATATACACTGTTGTCTCTACTAAAGTTCTGGTAAGTTACTCACTTGCTTTTCCATTCAATGAGAAAATACAAAACTAGGGTCACTAAACTGTTACAGCACAGTGCTGAACATCGTTCAACCCTTGGAAAGCCAGGGAAAATAGAATTAACTGTTTGTGGTTTTCACAAGTAAAGCTCTGAAGCAGAGAATTAATGTATATGCCAAAAGAACTGTATCCCTGAAGCTGACAACAGCTTTTATGGACTGTTTGCATGCCTTCACGGTGCATTTACAGAAGTTAGGTGAAGTTGGTGCTGATGGAGGCATAGCCATTACATAGAGGAGAGTAGATTTCCTGACAAGAAAATACCAAATAAAAGTTTGAAGGAAAAAAAATAAAGAAAATAGAAATGTAATCTGTATCTAGAATCTCTGCAATTCTATTCCACATTACAAATACTTGAACACAGACCAGCTTGTCTCCTTTGCTTACACCCTTGCCTTGCAGCACATAGTTCCTTATTGTTTCCAGCTAACCCTCCCTCCCCTTGCAATGTTGCTGCATCTGAGAAACAACTTCTGGCCAGTGCTTTGATGCTGTATGCGTACTCAAAGACAAGAAGCAATGAAAAGATTACAGATTTTCTCAAATCACTCAATTCACTACTATCCTGAACTGTACAGCGAGTCCAGTCCTGTGACCTTACTAAACCCTGACAAAAGCCTCAAGTCTCAGCCAGGCCTCCTGGCTGACAAACATTTGCCCTAATTCCCAGACTGCAGAGCTCCCCCCAAATCCCAGCTTGACTATGGGGAAACAGGCTCCCGTACCCAACCACTCACTGTCTCATTAAATACGCATGCTCTGGGCCCTCACCCATCCTCCTCATCACAATTCTCCTCAATAACCCCCAAAAAACTCCAGTGCTGCTTCCTCCCATTCTTTTTCTTTGCTTTCATAACTACTCCCTGCTTGCCACAAAGCAGGATAACTTGTGAAATTGATAAGTTATTCCTCCTCATTCCCTCTAGTAAAAGCCAAATGATTTAAGCTAATAGTTAAGTGCTTTACTACAATTTATTCTACTGGAATTTAACATGTTCATAGTCTGTGCAAGTGACTGGGCAATGTTACCTTTCAGAATTCTGTTGAGCCCCTTTGAATCAGCTATACAACTTAAAAATCTGCATTTCCTAGAAACTTAAATCCTGTTAAAAGGTGGAAACACAGCATTCCTAACTATTCTCATGTTACCGCTGCCATGAGGATTCAGATTTACAGCGCACTGATAGATGACTACACCCAACCCTTTAGTATGTGCCACAGAAAATTCTGAAAATTCTCTTCCAGATGCGGAGTCCTGCAGCGTTTTCCCCAGGCAACAGGTTACTAAAACCATCTTTGGGTAACCTTTGTAACATGTAAGCTTTCCCTGGCAAAGACCTCAAATCATATTCCAGAATAGGCTGAATGAAACAAAAAATGTTACTAATCAAGAGTTTCTTATTCTGTTGCACAGTTTCTCCCCTTAGTTGCTAATAACAGAGACTGCATGAATCACACAAATACTGTGAGGAGTAAGCACAGCTTCAAAAATGTACCTAGTGTCTTGTTACAATAACAGCAACTATGTAAAAAGGAGCCCAGCAGCACAGTTACGATTGCCTTCCCAGAGCACAGATCACTTACTGCATGCATTTTCCAGTTAAAATTACTTTTCTGAACAAATGTTCTAGGAGATTTCTGCAAATTTCCTAAATGTGAACATCCTAATCTATGTGAGTTTTAGCATCTTCACTCTGAGATCTAATATCTAATTCTCGAGGGGGGTGGAAAACAGAATAGTTGAATCACAGAAACACAGAATAGTTGAGGTTGGAAGAGACCTCTTGAGGTCACTTAGTCCAATCCCCTGCTCAAAGCAGGGCCAATTACAGCAGGTTGCTCAGGGCCATGCCCATTTGAGTTTTGAGTACCTCCAAGGATGAAGACCTCCATTCACAGCAAGTAAGTTTTGTCTTATGCTCAAACAGAATTTCTTGCATTTCAATTTGTGCCCATTGCCTCTTACCCTGTCACTGGATATCACTGAGAAGAGTCTGGCTCCATCTGCTTTAGATCCTCCCCCATCAGGTATTTCTACACATAGATAAGATTTGCCTGGAGCTTTCTCTCCTCCAGTCTGAACAGTCCCAGCTCTCTTAGCCTCTCCTTGTAAGCTAGATGCTCCAATCCCTTAATCACCTTCAAGGCCCTTTGCTGGACTTACTCCACTATATTCATGTCCTCCTCATGCAGGGGAATCTAGAACCAGATACAATGCTCCAGATGAGACCCACAAGGTACAGGCATGCTCAGTATTCTTCAAAAGTATTTTTCAATAGTTAGGAATGGTCATTTATTGTCATTAACTTTCAAAGAAGCATGACTTAGCAGAACGTTATGACAAGGAAACCATTTTGCTTTCTGTTAAAAGTTTTGTTTACATTCTTGACCTCAAAGCTACAGGAACCATTTTTCTTCTGACTAGGAATCTCATTCTTTCATCTCCCAGCCTGACTTTAAAGATGACCCTGAACAGGGCAGCCCAGGGGTGTATGACCCGTTACTCTAATTACTCCTAGAATTTGGGGGAAAATCTACAGTAATACCAATGTGTTTATTTTTGTTAAAACACACAAATATATGAATGATAGAACTATAAACAACATTATAGCTCATATCTACTGTTGATGTTAGCTCACATCCCTTCAACCATTCTAGAAAAAATAATGCAATCATAATAGATGAGACCTGGAAGATGACAGTAGTATATAAAGATCAGGGATCCATCGTACTAGACAATACACAGACCTTTCAGACCTTGCTTCTCGTATTATTTTCCACAAGCAATTCTCTCAATTCTTTTTTTTTGCAACAGAAAATATGGACAACCAAATCAGTAAATCACATCTCCTCATCAACATCCATCTCAATACTGAAACACTCGAAGCCAAATGTCACCCAAGATAGGTAACCGAACATTGTTTTTCCAGTGAGGTCTTCAGTAAAGGAAGCCTTTGTCACAAGCTATCAGTAACAGTTCCCTAGCCAGCAAGTCTCATCTGGACTAGCAAAGAACTAGAAGGAAGACTAATTCTCATAATCCTCTTCTACTTAAGATTACTAAAACATAGCAGTTACTCTTACTTAATTTCTATCACACATAAGGTTCATCTGCATTACAGTTAGGGAGCCACTTAATCCCAGTTTTAGTCTCTACCTCAAAGCAGCTGATGCATCTCACTACTTCAACAAGCAACATAGCTACTTACATTCTTTTTAAAGAAACTGGCATTGGTAAAGAAAGCTTGCTGAACTTGGACTGTGGTCATATGTTCAAACAAAAATAAAAGTATCAAAGCAAACTAAAAGGACATGCACTGAGACTGTCTTGCAAATTTTTCCAGCACTACAAAAATTTAATTCTATCCAATACACACAAGAATCACAGTGAATGCTGGTCTCTCTTCTAACCAATTGAACTTATTCAATAATTCTGTACCTACTTCCCACAAATATATTCACAATTAATCTGTAAATTATCTTACAGAATAGTACCTGGTAAAGGGTCATAGAATAGCTCTCTGTTAGAACAATTTTTTTCATCTAGTGCAAATCTGACACTCATTTATGATCTCTGCACAAATCTTTGTGAAGCTTGGAGGGTTCACCTCTGAAATTTTTGTAGCCACAGTTTTTGAGGAGCTTAAGAAACCAAGTATGTAGTAGTAAGACTCCTAGCCTGTAGAGACAATTTACTCCAGCAACTAATTAATTAATTAACAGCATTAACAGGTAATTAAAAGAATTAAGAATTGAATCCTAGTAATTGAACTGTTTATTCTGCTAGGAAAACTACTACTCCTGCTTGTAAAATTTCTAGGTATTGAGCACATTTTTATTTTGAAATTGTTTGCATTATTTTTCCCAGTACTTTTATCACAAATAGACACTGCTTAGCATGTTGTCTAGGTATAAACAGCAAAGCCTAACTGTATATTAATTGCTTAAAGCTCTTAGTTCAGTAACTTAGATAAAACTGATAAAACTCCCCTTTAGATAAAAGGGAATTGAATTTCTCATCTTGAGAATTAGTTGATTTGGAGAATTTTGCTCAGTTTTTCTTGTTAGCTTTTGCTCTAGACAGAGAATAAACACTTATTATTATTAAGATTGTAGGCAATCTTATCCAGGTAGACAAAAATGATTGCACTACAAAAATCTTATCCAGGAGAGCAGGAAGAGAGAGATTAAGCTGTTCCTGCATGCAAACCAATAAAAAGTGAAGTTAAACAACAGTCAAGAGAAACAAAATTGCCAACTTTTTCTACCAATACACGCAGAAAACCGTTGGTTGGAGCTTGAGACAGAATTTTAATTTTGATGCATCCAATAGCAACACAGCTCCTGCCAAGTTTTGTAGGGAAAGAGTCATCAGTTTGAGTGAATGGAATAGAGAGGCTGTGCAACAGAAATGAGAATTACAAAAGATCTAAAGAGCACAACTTTGGGGGCACAAATATACCCAATCCCACTAAGAGCTGCCACAGACTCCAAGAGCAACATAATTAAATGTGGTTTTGGTGTATTGAGATGGTGAAGTAGCATGCATATTCTACAGGTTATGAAACAACTCTGACAGGTGGTATGACAATAAAGACAGATCAAGTAAAAGCACAATAAATAATTGTAGCTAAAGGAAGAGCATGATCCACATATACATACTACTGTCAGCACAGTGGAAGATGAAGGCTAGAGAGGATATATGAACATCCCATGTTCAATGTACCTCAAAAACTCTCAGCATGATTTTGTCCAAACTTTTGTAAAATTTTGGGGTTTTTTTTGATCTTTAAATTTGATTAATAATATTATAGGAAAAAAGTTAACTGCTACAAAAAAATGGATAGGAGCAAAAAATCAACTATTCACTGAAATAACTCTTGATTATAATCCAAGTTATACTTACTCTCAAGATAAGATGTTAAAATTATTAATTTTTCATTGTACCTTAAATACTCTTGGTTCCAAGCATAATGACATGGTTTTCCTTCCTTTCTTCTGAGTGAACATGCAGTAGATGAATCAAGTATGGTCAGTCTACAAGGATGCTCTCAGGACAGGTTTCTATCTAGATTAACACCACTACTTTTAAATCTCCAGCAAGCCTCTTTTCTTCAGTGATCTTAACTATCATCTGTCTGAGGCTGTGGAAATAGGACTACTATATTTCTGAATAAATCTGAAAAGCAGAGATGTAGCCTCATGGAGCATATCTGTATCGCAAAATTATTTAGGATGACATTTTGAGTTGATAGAAAATAATGGATTTCAATAGTTTTTGAAGATCTAATTCACAGTAATTCATAGTAATATCCAATGTCTTTAGTTTTTCAAGTTAGCAGTACACTCAGATTGGAATCTCGGAAGTTGAGTGATTTTCTAACAAACTGACCTTTTCTTTATATACCACCATCTACCTACATTTATGTTGCTTTGGCAGTCATAGCTGCTAACATTTTTAAGACAATATACTGAAAATAATAGGTAAAAGGGTGAGCTTGTGCAAACAATATACATCAGGAAATTGTTGCATTTCTCTGTTTTCCTAGGAAATTATTTACTTGCAATGCAAAGCATAGTGTGAGAAGCTTCAAACAAAGAGTTTCATGGCTGTCTAGCAGTTCTATATAGAAGAACTGCTTTTTTTTTTTTTTTTTTTTTTTTTTTTTTTTTTTTAAAGGTTAAAGCAATTCAGTCACTTACCTTGAAGCTTCTTTAATAACGTTTTGTAAAAATATCAGGCGAGTTTGTAAACTTCCTTGTACATGCTTCAGCAAAAAGAAGATTCTTTCATACTCTTCAACAAATAAGAACAAAAACAGTTATTTAAGAGGTGCCTATGCCTATGCAGATACTTGTTGCAACACTTTGTTTTATCCAAGTGATATATAGCAGCTTCCACTGAGCTTTTGTAAGCTTTTAGGACATATCACTTATCAACTAGGCCTGTAACAACCACATACTGTTTTAACAATACTAATGTTTTAAAAAAAACCCTCAAAAATGAAAAAACCCAAACCCCCAAGACACTGCAGTTTTGCATATTACTAGAACATCTACTCTACTAATTCTAATACTCAAAATATTAAAAAAAGAAGAACTTTCATGAACATTGATCAGGGCAGTAATGTTTTAATTGCTCATCCAAGAAGTTTTTAAAGGAGGTTTTATAACATAGCTCTTCAGCTTTTTATTTATTTTGCTTCAGTCTCATGGTTTAGTATTTTTCTAAAATAGTAATCTATTTTGAATTCTTAGCCTAATTCACATGCCAGGCATCTGAAAAGTGATTTGGTATACTTACTCCTTCCTGGTTTTCTTATCTCTTTCATAATTTGTGCTTTTAGCTCTATATTAATCTCTCTGGAACTTCTGCAATGCACTGCTTTTTTCCCTTTGCTGGGTGAAGACATCGGCAAGTTTTCTTCAGTACTTTGATCTTTACTACCTGATTCCTCATGATTTTCCAAAAACCCATCAACATTCAAGTTGTTCCCCAAATGTTCATGGCCTACATCCTCTGTATGAGTGGCAGGTCGATCCAATGAATTGAATGGAGAAGAGGACATTGAAAACTCTGAATCCACAGTATTTGGGAAAACATCTGATGAAAGTGGGTCTGTAACATGATTCTCAATCACATCATCCATTGCAATCTCATTATTAGTTTCTGAGGCTAAAAAAAGAAGATTACAAATGCAAGTTTCATGTTTTGACATCTGATAGGTCATCAAGCCAATTCAGTATTAAATTCCTGCAAAACTATGTCCCGCTTGGACAGTCTACTATACATGCCAGGCAAAAGAAAATATGTTTGTGGGCTGTAACACAGATCATAATGATACATCTGCTGGTAATGAACAGCTTAAAAAAACACAAGTACACTCTTCATACAAAAAGGAAAATGGCTACACAGATACGAACAAAAGAAAACACCTGTAAAATGTTTATGACTTTTGTCTTTCACCATTAAAGTGGACTAACAAAAGCTTATTTTAGTACCAAACAGGCAAAAAGACTGTTACTCCACACCTCAACTCCACAAAAATGGTATTTAATTCACTGCAGTACAGTGAAATTCAAATTAAATTTGTGTTATGATACTTCCTGAATATCCGGATTCACATGCAAAGGAAGAACACTAGTTGACTGTTTACACTGTCTCCTCATTTAATACAGTAAATAATTGTATATCTTTGATTAACAATTGATATCTTCTCACATGAGAGATTTCTGTTTGAAAGACTATGTATATATCAGTTACTAATTCTCTTGCAATTTGCCCCAGATGCACAATTGAATACTCATTTTCAGAAGGGAGGGATAAAATTGCCATATTTGGGTAATTAGCCTATGGCTAAGTTTCTTCACAAATGTTTGTACATAAATATCATTTGTTTGTACAAAATAAAAACTGACATATCTACAGAAGATTTACTTACTTTTGTGAACTGGAATAGGTTTAACAAGGTCTAGCTGTGCTTGTGTGATTGGTGTGGGTGGCCCTTTTCCTCCAATATGATTATTCACAACTGGAGGAGTTTGTGGTCGGCCTCTGAGCAGCGGGGACATACACCGACGTCTTTTCGGAATCCCTTGCATATTTGGTTCTCCAGGTCTTTTATGTTTATTTTGAGGTCCTGATACAAATTCATCTGCTTCATCTATCATCATTCCCTGTAATCAGTTTCAACAGGGACAATACTTCAGTTTCATACCAAAAACATGCAGTATAAAATAAAATGTTATGAGGTTATGTTGTTCACCGTATATAAGGCAATTAGGTACAATATACCATCATGTACTGATTTCTCAAATGTCACTTGGAAAAGTATCTAGTTCTTCCTAAAGAAATGAGCTTAAGGCCATTCTCCAACAGTCTTCCAAGAAAGACAGCTGAGTGTGATTGTCCAACTTCTTTTTAAATAAGTTGCAGTATGACTCAAATATTTTAAAGAGGAGCTTTAAATGATACTGATAATTCGGTCAAGTTCAAGACTAAGATTTGGAAGAAAGGAGGAGTACATATATTAGCTAAATCACATACTCAAAGTTACAACAAGCTTTTTATAGGGAAAGCTTAGTAAAGAGAAAATTATTAGATATTAGCTCTACCACAGTGACAAATATATTCCATTTATAAAACAATTCAGAGAGGCATAATTCAGAGAGGTTTCAATAAGGCCTGCCTCCCTGTGATAATACTGATCTAAACACATGAGGGATTTTCTTGCAAACAGTGACTTTCCAAATACTTGGAAATGTTTCTCCTACATACTGCCCTTTGCATGGCCTAATTCTCAGCAAAAAACATACAACAGTACCTTTCGTAAAAAAAAGTTTTATAGAAAAGTCACCTTTTTGTCCAGTTTGAATGGATTGCCAAATGTATGGAGTCTTCGGGGTTGATCAGGATCAAGCTCTCGGAGGGGAGATGGTATTTGTTTTAGATATTCCTGATAGTTTCCCATTTGTGCTATAGGTACACTGTGAACTTGATCTATCATAACAAAAAGGGTTTATTAATTTATGATACTGCTCAGTTTATGGGAATTTAGTTTACGTCTACCTCACATCTCCAGTTTTCATTCTTGACTTTCATTAAATGCATTAACAAAACAGATGTGCAAAACCCACTTGTTCTTGACTAATTGGTATTTATAATACATTTGTAGTGCAAAAAACTTGCTTAAATATTCAGTACATCTTGTGAATTTATCATTCTGAAATAGAAATACACAATAGTTCTCTTAGGCACGGATTTCAGTTTTCCAGTGTGCCCCACAGCTTTTCCACAGGACATATGGGTAAAAAAACTGAGACAGAGTGAATTATATCTGAAACCATTATAAAAGCAAAAGCTACAACATTAATGCAAAGTAGTAAATCCATGTTGCATACAGCTTCGATACAAGGCTACCTACTTGTAGCTACCCAAAACTTCTAGTATTTAAAAGATTAGCATTTTACTAAGGAAACAGTGATTTTGAACTACTGCAATCAACAAATTCTTAAAATCCACAGGACCTGATCCTAAGCATTTTACTGATTTAACAAGATGTTAAAGTTGCCAGTTCTTTGATCAAGCTGAACATATGCTGAATATAAGGGAAAAAAAAGTCTTTGACATAATATAACCCCTTCCCCAAACATCAACTTCTATACATTTCAAATGACATTAGTGCACCCACAACTTAAGTCAGATTAATATCTGTGATCAAGTGATAATGTAAAAATAAACTTCTTCCTGTATTGCCCATCCCCATTTTCTTCACTTACTTCATCATCTTCTACTTGTTAGATGCCATTATGTAGTGCCAGAAGCCACAGCAGAAAGGGAAAGCAATAAATTAGCATGGCAACTGAGCTATTCAGTCTTGGCCTAAAGGGCAAAATAATCACACTGGCAGCACCCAGAGGCCAAGGTTACTTCGCCACCGCCCCAATATACTTATTACATGGACAGAGGTGTTAATGTTCAGAACTGCCCGATGATTTTTCTCCTTAGATACATCATGAAAGTTGCAAAAAGGCAGTGGAACAAAGAATCTTAAGTAAAAACCCAAGACTTCTCAAATGGACCAAAGAACAAAGCAGTGAATCTGCATCTTCTCTACCTTCACCTATTCTTCTTACAATAAAATTATGTAAAGAAAAAAAAAAACCTAAGCAGCATGAAGTTCAACCACATTATCAGATATTCACTAAATTTTTACGAACTAAGCCATTTGTTAGAGTCTGCATCTTTTCCTTCAGTGCAGCAACCCAGTGGTAGTGCTATCCACATCATGGTAGGCAAGAAATAAATGGTTATCTAACCTTCATCTTGTCCTTTGAGGAACTTGCAAGTACTCTTCAGTAAATTAGATCTCATTCGTGTTAACTGATCCAAAAGATTTCTTCTGGGTATGTCATAAGCATTTCTAAAAGTCTGAGGTTTCAAATCCTATGGTTTCAGTAAATAAAGCTCCAATTAATAACATATATGAAATAATATCTAGCATTTCAATGGAAGTATATTGAAAATAACAACATTACACACAGTGGTGCTTACCTTATTCAGCAAAGCTATTTGGAACCCAGCATACTCCTTCATATTGAGGTCTAGAGGTCTATGAGGAATTTCCCCAGTAATCCCCTGTAGCAGATGTTGAAAATCGTTCCTATGTGCCATAGACAGGTTGTGTGATCTGCTTCTGACCTTAATTCCAGTCTCTTGCGCTACCTTTTTGCCTACAGAGCCAATGACTCTATCGGACTCTATTTTGGCCTTAATTTGAAATAAATAAATAAATAAAATTGACAATATGCTCTTAAAAGGATTAGTCAGACTTATTCATCTTAAATTCCTACCTAGAAGATTCAACAATGTGCTAATAAACTACGAAGACTATAACCTGGATGAGTGCTTAAGGAGTGCTTAATACATAACTGCTTAATGTTTACTACATTTTAAATAAAGTGAACAGTTGTGCCTAGGTCTTCTGCATATTTCTCCTCTGCTGCCCATTATAGTACCAAGCACCAATATGCATGCAATGCTTTTATTTTCATAAAAATGCCATAATTTGACTAGTAATTCTCTGCAAGTCTGTCTGTGCTCACATAAACTGTTTTCTGTGGTAACAGCTACATACATATTACGAGAATACTCAAAAGACTGATTTTCCCACAACTATAGC
Organism: Rhea pennata; assembly: GCF_028389875.1. Classification (NCBI taxonomy): domain Eukaryota; kingdom Metazoa; phylum Chordata; class Aves; order Rheiformes; family Rheidae; genus Rhea; species Rhea pennata. The sequence continues at coordinate 187,447,509 of NC_084663.1, forward strand.
GGTGATCAGTCAACAATGATATCAATTTTTTAAAAGCTCAATAGATAGCTACAAGATTAAATAAATTTGAAATACGTGATAATACCTGATTCTGTTTGATAAAACAGTCCTAACTCCCAACTTTTTATCTTTCAGATTGGTACCAAAATTAAACATGTTCATAATGCCAACTTTCTGGCATAATATAGCTGAACAAAGAGCCAAACACAATTTGGTAACACACCTGCCAATGTTTGTTTCATAGTTTCACATAAGTTCACAGACTACTCAAAATTTGAATATATCCTTATTTTAAGTATACATCGGTAGAGTCTTTCAAAAATTATAAAAGCTTTAAATATAACCATTTTAGATGCTATTGCAGTATGTCATGTTTTAGGAGTCTAAAAAGTTTAACTCAACAGATTAGCTCGTTTAGCAGTATACTGAACAACTTGATCACATGATTTGACATAAAGTACTGTAAACTTTTTAAAGTTTGCTCCTTCCCTCAAATAACAATTTACATTAACATTCTAAGAAAAAGCTAGTTCATAAGAACTTGTTAGCTAAGTTATAAGTATTAGCTTTGCTATCTCCTGAAGTTTTGAGTCTACTGCATTCTTCTAATATCTTGAACAAGCTTAACATGCACAGTTCAACAAAATAAAAACAGAGTGGAGTAGCAGGGCAGAAATGTTAGCTAGTGCAGGAGACTAGTCAGAGATACGGGCATTATTCTGAACATGGTCAACAATTTGCATAACTTTCAAAAAGTTACTTGCTACTTCTACATCTGTACTTCACTTAAGACTCTGATTTACGTAAACTTGCTTTATATTTACCATACACTTTCCATTTAATTTCATAAGCCAAAGAACGAACACTTTCTGGTTCAAATGCACAAAAGTACAAATCCCTGTCTTCTGAGAAATGCTAGAACATCTTTAAGATCTACAGTAAGACAATATGTTTTCTTTTGGACAAAAATATAGTGACTATACATGTAACAATGCTCCTTAAGTACAAAAAAATCTTAATTTTTACCTCCATACTTATCTTTATAGACCAGGCTATAAAAGTCTATATTTAAATGTCAAGTTTTTCTTCAGTTCAGAAAACAAAAATGCTTTCTTGCTAATCACTTACAGGAATGTACTAGCTTGATCTTTCTGCTCTTTTTCCTTCAAAACCATTGGGCTTGGGTATTTTAAGATTAGCCTGATATTAGAATAAGTTTTTACTGCTCTTTTGCTTCAACATTACCTGCTGACTCAACTTTTTGAGATATGAAATGACACTGTAACTAAGTCCATATTCCACATTGTCAGCTATAAGGTTTGGTGCCCCCATCATTCTCACAGCTTTCTTCAAAGGCTGAAACACAGAATATATTGTATAGTCATATTTAACTTTACAAGTGTAATATATGTATTTTATCTAATGTATCTGTTTCAAATATAATCTGAATTACATACAGGAAAGAAGAAGAAAAAAAGGCTTTGGGGCTAAGTTCTTGTTTTGTTGTTTTTAAGCATTATTTCATTCATACTGAGCCAATTAGTCACAGAGATATCATGTATATACTAATAACAGCTGATTAAAATTTTCACAACATTCATGTCTCAAGATTTCCACAGGACCTCAGTATAAACAAGAGCTATCATTACACATGAAAGTTTAGCAGCTCTCTCTTAGATTAACACACTTTCCTCTTGAAACAGGGAAGAATACATCTATAGTGGAAAGATAATTATAGTTACATAATAAAGAAAGAATTTAACAGAGTAATTCATCTTACCCCAAGATAATAAGGAGGCATCGTCTTCAAATAGCTTTCAAATGACTGCCGCCATTTTAACGTTGGCTTTGCCTTGTGTACTTTAAATAAGTCATCTAGCAGTTATAAAAAGAAGATATAAATGAAAGCTATAGCTCCAGACGAGTATTTTTTTTTCTTTTTTTTTCTTTTTTTTTCTTTTTTTCTAATAGGGGATTCTTTCAAAGAAATGATAATTCATCAAGGCTTAAATTAAAGCCCTGTAAAGTGTACAGTTTAACATGCATACAAATAATCATAAATACACATGAGATTAATGCTGTACCCAAAAGGTAGAACTGAATAAGTTACCCAATTGAACTGATAATCTGAGACAAGGAAAATGATCAGGAAAAATGGCTAATGAAATAGTAAAAGAAGTGGGATCACAGTATACCTGAAAGGATGACTAAGCAGATCATTCCTACAGGGTGGGTCAGATTCCCAGAGGTCAGTCAATTGGTGAGAAGTGAAACAGGAATATTGATACAATAAATACAATCTCAACATTCTAGCGTTTTGCAGGTATGTGATTAACACCAACAACATTAATTTCATAGTAAACTATTTACATCAGATTGACTTTTTTCAACTGCCTATCACTTAGTAAAATTTTTAGAAAATGGTATTTACCTAGCAGCGGAAGGAGGACGGGGTAATTGTAAGGCATCACAAATAAGTTCACACAATTCAGCGCTGTACTAGCTTTCAAGTAACCAAAAGGGTGGCCAAGTTCACTATATTTTGCACTATTGCTCACATATACCTGCAACAAAACACATCACATTGTACGTAAATACAAAATATTGTATGTCAGAACTTCACATCCCATTCTGACTGTAGAGTGAAACATCCCCAAAACAGCATTCTCTAAGTAACTTAAATTCCATACGCATTCTACTTGCCTGCCAGCAGGTCTGTGGGGATTTTCTTTCCAGGATAAACTGGGTCAGTGGTGAGGGCTCTAACTCGTATTTATCAAAAGGCAGTTTGTCAATGACCATCGGTTCACAGTCAGTGCAGGAGAATTTCACCACAGGATGAGATGTGCGGGGTGGCTAAACACAAACATTCCAGCATTAACGAGTCTGCACAATGATTAATTTTAAAGTGGACTATGACAACAGAAGTAATACAGGTTCTTTGGAAACAGCCTTATTTAAAGAGTGTATTCAATGTAGGATCGTATTTATTGTTATTAAGTCCTAAACAATTAATTTATGAAATAAACACAGTTTTAAAATCTGAAAAAAGTTTATTTTCAAAATGATTGCTTTTTATTTTCCCTACTATGGGTAACACATTATGCAAATAGAGTTAGGTGCACATACACAAACTCTGCACACAGAAGTAAATTTAGTATGGAGTAAATAAATAATTTTTTAAATATGTGTATGTGGGTGTCTGTGTTATATACAAAAAAAAAATTCAGTGCTACTTTGGGGCATGCACATTTCTATTCCCCACAGAAGCAGACACTGTATTTTCCTATTTGCTGACCTCCTCTGTTTAACAACAGATTTCCTTCTTGCCAAAATTAACATCAGTTTCAAAACTCAAAGTGAATTACAATGATCAAGAACAGCACACGTCCAGGAAACACCATCTTTACAAGAACTCACATTTTAAAAAGGTCTATGAAAAACTATTCTATTTCAGGCAATTTAAGTGGTTGAACTTTCATCTTTTTATTAATACAAGGAAATGTTAATGAGCTTTATGCCTCAGCTTTCAAGTGTAAGTTGATAATATATTGAAACTTCTTTGGTTGAAACTGAAACAGCTCTTTTTTGTTTGTTTGTTTTGTTTATGACAAAAATCAGACCCCTAAGCCTTCCAATGAACAGTTTTCAGGAGAGGAACTTAAGCTCTTCTACTTACCCTTGGCCTCCAAGATCACTAGTATCTGGGGAAGAGCTCAACTGGGAAGTCTTCCTCCAGTTAGTTTCTTTACAAGAAGGTAACTAATAAATACAAAGATGAGCTGGGAAACACAGGGTTTCTTGGACCTTCCTATCACCTCACTTTGAATTTTTTTTTTCTATGAGTCTGTAAACTCTAGTCCTTTCCTTTCAGGATGAGCCACCCAAATGTTATCTGCCCATAGAGCTGGTCTTGCCTTGAGTGTCTCCACTCTGAGGAAGGTGTACTGTCCAAGGGTACACACAACAGGAGGCCCAAACAACTGAAGGAACTGGAAGTCTCTTCAAAGAGGATGCCTCCAATAAATACTTGTGATGGAGTTTCTGACCAAGGCATAGAGCAGTTATACTAGGAATGAAAAGGCTGCAAAAGAAGTTGAATGCTACGACTTGAGAAGTCTAAAAACTTCTGGATGGACAATAGAAGCTATTTTTACCCCAGAGCAGTAGGAGCAGCCATTCACATGTTCATCTACCAACAGAAACATTAGCAGACCTTCAAAAACGTTTAAGAAAGCCTTGATAGTGTTATTTACTCTATGCTGATGGGGTAGGACTGTTTGAGACAACTCCACTGTGAATCAGATGACAGGGAGGAAAAGAAAAATATCCAACTACAGACTCTTAAATATACAAGAGTTACAATATACGTTAAGTTTTAATACTATACTCTCAGAACAGTCAAGAAATACAAGTCTTGAAAATACTATCAGCAAACTTAACTCACCCACATTGCATAAGGAAGATTCAATTTGGACTCAATTCACCTGTGGAATTCCAATTGAAGTCAACAGGAATTTAGCTGCATATCCAATAATCCAGTGCTTTATGCAGTTATGAGGGCTATATATGCTACAAATGAGATAAGAATTTTTTCTTATCTTCTAGCAAACTGGGTAAGCCAACCTTGTGTTTTTAGAGGATTCAGAACTACAACTGTTCACTTGGCAAGATCTATTTTAGTGATTTCAATCAAGATCTGCAATGGCAGAAAAACTAAGGGCTCTACAGGGTAAACGAAGGGAAGCCGATACACCATTGTTCCAGTGATTACAGGGGATACTTAAGATAGAAGTTTTCCTACAGAGGAGCTTTTCAGCATCCAGAGAGCAATGGCTTTTTCATTTTTTAGATGACTACTATAGACTATTTACTTTTATTCACAACTGTTAACTCGCTTTGTGGTTCAGAAGGACATCCATCTCTTTCACTGAATGTAGCCACAGAGGCCAGCAATACTCCGAGCTTTTACCTGTGACTAAAATTTCTTACACGTATTACTCCTCAAACTGTACTTCAAAAGACTTTGTGTGTTTTTCCTAACCAAGGAGATAAATTTCATGAAAAATGCAATGAATTTGCCAGATTCTGAGACACTGGTCTCAGATCAAAAAGGGTGGTTTCTTAATGTCTTGAAGTTACTAAAAGATGAACACTGCAGTATTATTTGTTCATTAGTAATTTATCTGGGACAGCTGGAACACAAGTTACATGTGGCATTTCTTCTTGGCTCACAAAACCTTTATGGTGGTTACAATGAAACACGTACCTCAAGACCTAAAAATCAGTGAATAGGAAATCCTGGAATATTTCCCCATCACATCCCAACCCTCCTCATTGCTTCTATCTAACTTCAGTACTTACCAGTGTTGGAGAATTTTGATCTGGCCAAAAGGATTCAGGTACAGGCCAATGACCTATAGGCACCCCAGTTTTAGGGTTTGGTCGGACATAAATAAGTTTGTGACAGCTGTGCCAAGGTTGGGGTCCAAAGGGTCTAGATATATCCACCTGCCCATCTATGGAAGAAAAGGGCATTATAACTGTCAGCCAAAACAGTACTGAACTAGTCAAAAATTGTATTAAACAATTTTTGTGAAAATTCAAGAACCATTCAGTTAATATTATACTTCTAAGGATAGTAGATAGTTGTCAGTAAACACTTCTGCAAAAAGCCAGAAAGGTTGAGAAACTGAATGAGCACTGAATGTTTATCATATCAGATTTGAGAGAGACAGTTATCCGCAGCCCTTCGAAACAATGAGGGTTCTTTCTCCTCCCATCATAACTACCAGAAAAGCTTCAGATGTCCGTGCACGAATGTGATACAGACAACTAAGACACCGATGACTAACTTTTTATTGCAGCAAAGCAGGATTATCAAATCTCACAAACACTTTCCAGCAACATCTTGAGAGAGACCTGGCTAAGCCATCAGAATGAGAAGTTAAGGCTACACAGTCACAGTTGCTATTCAATTCTTAACACAGCCACTTTAACACATTAAGCAAAAAGTGTCTAAATTCACAATGTTTCTGTATCAAGCTATTTACATTTCTAGCTGGTTGCAAACTACTGCTTAAAAGCCTTGAACTCATTTTACTATGCTATAATAGCTTCATGTAAGGCTATCTAAGTAAGTGACTAAATGCAGAGATTTTATACAGAGTGTGTAACAGTTATAAGCCAATATTTTGAAAGAAAGTATAATAGAATTTTAAACAAGGCAGGTCTTTTTTGTAGCAATGTCTTTCAAATACCACCTCCTTTTTTGGCAAGTATTATATTAAGCTAAATTTTATTGACAATCATCACTCTGGGTTGATACCAATATAAATGCAAATATTTTTGAGTACCGTCAATTGGTGAGGGATCTGGTCCAGCTTTTTCAAAATTTATTACTACTCCACTCTGCACTTTTTGCACCAATGACTCAAGACACTGATTCAGCATTCTTGGAGAGCACACACAATACGATCGACCTGAAAGGAAAGAGTCAAGGTTCAGGTTGCTCATTGTTCGTGCCCTTGTTTTAACTTGGATCATTCAAAGTTGCTCCCCGACACAAACACTGATTATTTACGGACCACTGATTTAAAGCACCTACCAAACATTCTACCTTTTTTAAACAAGAATGTACGTTGTACTTACATCGCATTCTCAAATCTGGAATACAAATGCAAACATATCCTAAAGCATATGGTAGTGACAATTACAATAATACTATTTACTGCAAGGTGGTATTTCAAAAAATGTAGTTATATTCTAAAGGTATCACAATATTCTAATAATATCATGGCTATAACCAAGAACTATTTTCAAAATCTCAGTGACTTCTAGAAAATCTGATATAACAGATGTGATATACTCAAAGCTGTGTAAGCAAACCTATTAGATAATTCTCACCACAACAACTGCTTTTCTTGCAGCAAAGCCTTTATGTTCACCTATTTTTAGCATGACGTTTCAGCTATCTGTCTTGGGAATCTTTCATTAAGGCGACTGACAAAGTCTTTCCTTCATAACACATTTCTTAATTCTTTGCTATATCACTTATATCATTAAGTTATTGCTAATTTCAATGTGGTTTAATGACTATCATATATTCTTAGAATTATATCCTCAGTCATCCAGTAGCCATGCTATTCATTTTCACCTCTTCAATCTTTCCTTGTATGCTACCCTATGCTAACTTCCTGATTATTTTTGCTGATCTATTTTCAGTTTCTCTATACAGAGAGGCAAAAAAAAAACACCCAGAAAAAGTTTTTCGTTTGTTTAAACAGCAAACTAGCATAGCAAAGCTGAGATTATGTTCCATGCATCTCATTAGAAATATTTGTTTTCCATCACTTAACGATTTTACCTCAAAATCTATGTTCATTCACGGAAAATGTGCTCCCCCTTGTGACAGAGATCAACACTCAAACTGCCCATGAATTTCAGTCAAAAAACCCAGCAATAGTGTAGTCTGCCTTACAGTCAGAACGCAGAGGAATGAAGTAATTTTGGAATTCTTTTTAAATCTCTTCTCTTGCCTTTTACCACATTCCCATCATTGTATCAAAGGAATCATTGTACTTTCAGTATGTGATGTTCTCAAAAAATTTTTACAAATAAATTATAAAATTAACACCGGAGTATATGAGCTTAATTAAATTTTTGATAGGTTAAGAACATGGGTAATGATGGAGGAAAAAAAATATTGCTTTTTCAGAAATATCCTGTGCTTAGCTTCTCAGGGGAAAAAAAATCCTAAACCACATTTCCTTCACTTTTGGCTTGCTTAGATGGGAAAATACCAGGAATTTAACTAAATCATAGAATAGGAAAACTTAATTCTTATAATTTCTAGTTGTAATACCAAAATGCACTGGAAAAATATTTTCTCTTCTAAAAAGCTGCTAAAGAAAGCCAATCCACATTCTTCCATGACAGGTTAGATTAAACTACTTGCAATTTTGCTACAAAAACATCTTTAGTTTTATTAGATCTGAGTTCTGAGTTATTACAAGTAATACAAGAATTTAAAAACACTACTATCATAGGTAGATGGTTAATAAAGCTAAGTTTGATTCATTTTCATTTTTCAAAGAATAGACTTGTCAGGCAAATGCAAGGCACTCACCTCCTGTGACTTCACACATCGGTGTGATTGCCGAATCATCCACAGGCACTCCTGCTATCTGCTCTGACTCTGGTGCTGTAATACCAGGCAGACGGAGAACCAAAGCAAATAACCTCTGGTCCCATCGGAAGGGCTCCTTAGTCAGCTCACTTCCAGGTAAAGGGGAATTGAGAGGTAAATGGAGCTGAAAAGGAATTTGAATCTGTGAATATACTACTTCCAAAAAAAAAAAAAAAAAAAAGAATTCAGGTTATACTGATGGCAATTCACTGAAAACCAACATACTTATCACTGCTTCACAGATATTTGTAATTCAATGTAGGTACAGTATATGCCAAGCTAGACACTCATCATTTATCAACACTTTAAACACATTTCATGGCCACGTGATATGCAAACTTGAGAGCTACAAGCCAATAGGGAATACCACCTTTTATGCTTTAGGCTAAAAAAAAAAAAAAAAAAAGCCTCAGAGTCAATAGAATGTTTTATGATTTCAGCAGTAAAAAAAGCTCAACGGCAGTGCTCATTTGTTCAAATTTTAAATGATTTTTTGCAGAATAGGCCCATTCTCAGCTCAAAGTATTTTTTTGATTCTTAAAAGGTACAACTAAATGAAAAGGTAGTGTTAATCTAAGAACTCTGCAGAAGAAATACGCTTGCAATAGCTACTCAATAGCTACTTGCTATAGCTAACTCAAAAAATCTAGCTGCCATGGTCAACAACTCGAAACAACAGGTTTGTCAGGCAGCCTAATGTGTGGTTATGTTACAGGAACAAGAAGGCTACTCATGCTCTGCTCTGCCTAAGTGAAAAGAGGCAATTAAAATCAACATTGACATGCCAAATGAGTTCTCATATTTAGGGAACAGATAGCAGTAGCTGTAGCTATCTATATAAAGAAGAATTGCTTGCCATGGGCTGTTGTGTTACCTCTATTTGGGATGAACTACGCAAATTTTTTAATTTAAAAGATGGAAGATACTATGGAGGAGCACACAATACAACAGAATGTTTCATTTTTGCTTTAATTCCCAGAACTGGTAAAAAGATTCAAAAGTTTCTGACTTTAAATATAGTGAGCTAAAGATACACCAATGGTCAGGATACTTATTAGCCCCTAACAGCAATAATAACTACCACTGAGAAACTGACAGAACATCTAAAATTCCTTGTGCTAGCAGTAGTTTCATAACTACTTAACTGAAACAAGAGGAAAAAAAAATGTTTTACCTTCTAAGTGATAGCACAGGATTCAGAAGAGTGTAGTCTCTTAGTTGTATACATATACCTCTCACAAAGTGTAGCACGAACAAGATGACTGACCAAAATCTACAACTAAAGCATCCCTGAAGAGCTAAACTAGGCTTTTAACAAGTAATTCCAAGTTTCAGAAAATCTTGACAGATCCCTGGCTGATGATCTCACTCTCAGTAAAAGTGGAGCCCTGGCTTCATCTAAAACTACAGCCATAAGCAGGGGGAAGAAACTCCAAATACTGATTTGAGTGGTAAAAACAGTTCCCATTACCCAGCCAACAACACTGATGTCAAATTCGAGGGTTAAGCTGAAAAAAAACAGACTCCGAGGTGCAACTGCCAAAATAGAATCTTGAACACTTTCTTTTTCACACAACATAAAAAAAAAATAAAATCCAATACTAAATCTTGTTATGTTATGCTACGTTACCAAAGGAAACTATCAGTCTGTTTCAAATCTTGATACATGTCCACAAATTAAAGTTTTTAAATCTGCAAAAACTAACATGACAAATTGCCTTCATTTAGTTCATACTAATTACCTAAGGAGTTTGCAACAAACTACTGAAAAAGAAGAATTTTTATTTTAAAAAAATAGAAGAACATTGGGGAAAAAATCTTACATCGGGGAAAAAAAATCATGTTTTTTGAAGAATAATCAATTTATTGATGCAATGTCAAAGCCTGGAACAAACGTGACAAATCCACTCTTGTAACATATGAGGAAGCATCAGAACACTTTCGATTCTTCAGCCTACTTGATAGTTTCTCTCTTGAATTCCTGCTTTTGCTGATGCAAGCAGTTAACACACATAAGAGCAGTATTTCCCCCAAATGTTTCATGTGAAATTGGTCAAAGAGTACTCAGCTAAGTGTCTGGCTTATTACTGATTTATAGGCATGTCTTTCCCCTCATACAAATAGCCAGCAAAGCCTACCTGGCAAAGGAAACTCAGTTAAAAGAACAGCCACATTCCTAGTAAGCGGCCCAGAATCCTGACTGTAAGAGAGTTCAGTTGCAAGCACTACGCTGTCCTCACTTGCGACTATTATTAACGAACAACATTCACCAACTTTCCTACAAGGTTCTGAGCAACAGAAAAGCAGCATTTACAAGCTCTGCAGAGTACATTTCCCCTGGAAGGCATACCCACAAAACAGCATTCTACTTCTTCAGGCATAGCTCAGACTGCTGAGGTATATGGACAAAGACCCAAAGGATCCTGCACAAACGCTATTCTCAGTTCAGTTTATCTCAAACTATAAAATCTTGGCTCAGCCAGTTATACTGCGTGAATCAAAAAAACAGTTCTAAGTTCTCAGGAGGAGGCCACTGCATTACGTACATATTATCAGAAATGTCTTCAATGTCCAAGCTGACATTAAAAACTATCAGCATTTCAAGACAAATGTCCTCACTTCCTTCCCCACAGTTTAATCTAATATTTAATTTAGCATCCATGTTGTCAGAGAAGATATACATTCAATCCAGGCCCCGTTCTTCACAGAGCTTAGTAACTTAGCCTTTTCATCTCTAGTTTATTATTTTAACTGGTATTACCACAGTAACCCAACAGAAAATAAGATGGGCTATCTTGCAGTCCATCTTGCAACTTATTTCCCTTTCCTCATTCATATATCAACATGGAAGCACACAAGCCGCTTGCTCTGCTTTGACTTTTGTATTGGTTGTTGTGAAAAAGATAGACTGAACAAGTGAAAGGGAGCAATGGTCTTCAACATATTGTCTATCTATAATCACACATAAGCATCCTCACAGTTTAGTACCGAAAAACAGATTTGTTTTAACACTTGTTTGTAAGAGCATACATAAGCCCTGCCACTCCAGAATGCCATAATGCTATTTTAAGATAACATGGTGTACTTTATGCCCTTCTTTTTCTCAGCCTTTAAATTCACTAAAATGTTCAAGAAATGAATGAAAGGGGTTGGAGGACAATCTGTTGCATGAAGACATCTTAAAGAACCCAGTTACTGCTGAGCAGGTCTTTAAGCACTTGTCTATACTTCCATTCATGCTATCCTAAGTAGAAGCAGTCTGAAGTCCTCAAAAACATCATTCAGAGGATCCTAGAGTCTCTACGTTAAATAAAAGCTACATCAGCATTACATTAGAGAACTCGTCTTTTCATAGTTAAAAAATAAATGTATCTGTAAGTAGGCTTCCTCAAGCTTTTCTTGTACCCATATAAAGGGAAGGTACATCTCACATTCCAAACAAATACAGTATTTCATCATTAGAGGACAGAAGGACTAAGGATGGAGAATAAGGTTCAAGTCCACCTGAGAAAACAGGCCCCTAAGAGGCTAAAAAAACCTACTTAGATCCTTAGGAAATGACAGATTTAAGTTTTCCTGTCTTCTTCTGTCCAGAGATAAGAGTGCCACAGTTTGGTCTTCCACAGGAGATAACTTAAAATCACAGAGACACCAGGCCAACTACCACACCACATCAACAGCATGATACATTCTGCCATCCTGATACTAGAGGATTTCCTCTAGTACTTGTACTTTGAACAAGTGTACATAGAGTTGACAGTTATGCTGTATTCATACATCAAGAGCACTGGGGTTCAGTATCACATGCTGTGACAAGGTGCCCATAAATTCAATAGAAGCTGAGATGCAAGATAAGGAGCAAAATTACTCTTTTTAGATTGAACTGCTGGATGTCATTCAGGAGGGTAATGAATCAGAGCTGCATGAGCTAGTAGAACATAACCAAGACTAGCAAGAATTATCTAGAGTCAATAGGAAAAAGTATTCTGAATGCTTATTCAATAATTAATGCTTCTGTCTACTTAATAATGGGTCATAGAAAGTGATAAAGAACCACTAAGGAGTATATCTTTGTTTATCAGTTCCTATCTCTACTAAATTTCAGAGGCTTTGAAGAAACAGCCGATCATAACAAATGGATCAGATGAAAGAGGATCTTAATGTCTTTTGTCAGAATACTATCTGCATATTTTTCAACATGGATGAAGAACAACATAGTATGAAAGGGCTCTGCCACATTTTTTGCTGAGCTGATCAGAAACCAGTATTTCTGCTGAAGAGGAATTACTATTAAAAACAATTCCCGATCACTCTTGAAAGTGAGCAGGATCTTGCCACTTGTTACTGTTATTACAGTAGGGAAGCAAGACGATTAGTCCTTGAAAGGATCAGTGCGACAGTGCAACAGTTCTGGGATGAGGGATCCAGAGTCTTTCCCAAGACTCTTTTAATGGGAATATAAGAAGAATGGTAACAGAAGACAAGATAGATTGCTCATGTCTTTTGTTTGTATAATCACGCTTTGGAAAATATCAGTGGGTCAAGAACCCAGTTTTGGTCTGGGAAGGGCTAAGATTGGGAAAGGGCTAAGAACAAATCTGAAGGACCATACCAGAAAGGAAAGCCCCTACCTCCTCCCCCCACCCCCCCAGAGGAATCTATAACATGAGATCAATAATTAATGATGGTAATCCAACAATATGAGACCATCTGTTCAAGTTATAACGGGGACAAGCAAATCCAGAAAAGAATTGAGTCAACACACAATGCTGACTGTATGACTGATGCTGGCAATCTCAGTACATTAGTATCAGTGTATTAGAAGTCAGTGCCAGAAGGGACAGGATTGAAAACCCTATTAACTTGTGCTGGTGGAGATGACAACTGAATAGATCATATCATTTCTTTTCTTCAGAGATGTGATGGAACCACATCCATCAGAGAAAAGGTACTGCTGAGTGGCTAGGCTCATTATCTGCAAGAACCATACTAAATTCTACAAAGGGACAAGAAATCCTAAGAATTAGGTTAGAATTCTGAAACTCTGCTTGGCTGCTTCACACTGGGGCAAGTGACAAAATTTTCAGGTTCCCACAGTGATAAAGCCAATTTCATTGGTAAGAATGCAAATCTGAATAACAGTTCTGAGAAAACTTGCCTCCTGGTCCTATACTGTCTTCACAGACTTTCCAAAACCAAAATTCTGACAGTTCCCTGGTACATAAGATTTTAAAAGAACTAAAATCATACTGCTTTAGTTCATAAAAAACTTTACACAGGAAGTAAAAACACCTGTTGCCATAATCACTCAGTGGGATATGATCATTTCCAAAACCACCTCTGAACAGCTTCCAAAGTCAAACTCAGAGGAACAGAACAGACATCTGCAAATGACTGAAAAACCTTTGTTACTGAACAAAATAGCAACAACAGACTTCTATATCAACAGAGTGATTGAAAAGAACTAAAATGGCACTGTATAAATTGTGCTTTCTACATGTTCAACATGAGAGGTGATTGCAAAGGACACTCGAGCAACACTAAGAAAAATTCTGATCAAGAGGACACATGTTGACAAAAGCAAAAGACCATCTCTGAAAGACAATCTCCTTGGATGCTTTGTTCCCCTGCTCTTTGACAGTGTTAGGGATGTCCCCATTAATAACACATACAGCAATAAATAAATAAATAAATAACGACACACATCCAGCACTAGGTATGAAATACATATCCTGTAAATACATACAGAAAAGCACTCAAAGAATCTTGTATTTTGTTTTGCAGAAAGTAAGAATAGTGCTTACTTGCATCTTCCCCAGAAGACAACATGCCTTTGAGTTTGCTCATTTACCAAGAAATCATAAGTCCACTATCACTGGCTGGGCAAATGCTGCCTCTCTAGAATGTAGTTTAGCAATCATCAGATCTTGTAAGCCCCTCCCCCCCTTTTTTTTGGTCATGAAGCTGTAAAACACTAGTGTATACACACCCAAAGGTCAACATTGCGCAAGATCCAAGCTCCAATGCAGATTTAGAAAGCAGATAGAAAATGCACATCTCACTACAACTTGCATTAAAGATACAGATGTGTGAGCAAGTGATCACCTGACCGTAAGAAAAAGTCTTTTGGTAAAGTCTAAGGTGAAATAGCATTAAGCATTTGAAGCCCACTGCTTACCCAATTGGCTGTTCAAAAAAACAAAAAACAAAAAAAAAAAAAAAACCCAAACAAACAAAAAAAAACCCAGTAGCAGTACGACATGTTGTAGAAGTGTAAATGTTTACCACTAGCAAACTGAGAATCAGGACAGATATGATGCTGCTATTCTACTCAGTATTTTGGATCACACTCAATCAATCACTGGACTCAGCTGACAACAGTTTTTTGGATTTAAAAAAAACACAGTGAAAATGAGGTTTTATACAAATAGCTACCTGATATCTTGGATCCAGGAATGCCCTTTCAGTTAGTGGCTATGGCTATTTGTTAGTAGACCTTATAGAATTATATATGCGACTTGGCTTTGAAAAAGTCAGACGCATTACAAAAATACTCACATACCACCTTTCCATAAAATAAAACTTCTGTAAATGCTGTAAAAATGCAATACAACAAAGTAATAGAAGAATTTGAATAATTAATGAACAGTGATGCCCAACAAGCTAATCTGTTTATTCAAATGTGGTCTACTACATGGAAAAGTCTGAATCCCTTCTTTAAGTTTCAGAATAGTCCTTTGGATATTATTAGTCATTTCTCTGAAAAAGGAAAAGAGCCTCATTGTTTTTTTCTCCTGTTGCTTGGAGTGTCAGTGTGAGGCAGTTAGACCAGCCATATCCTAAGAGAGCACCTCCATCTTTTCAAGGAAAGAATTCAACAGCCAATGCAGCCAATAACTTATACTTCGTAGACTTTTTATAGCTGCTATTAAAATTGTTCAGTGTCTCAGCTTCGAGTTTGCTACAGGTCTGAACAGGTACTTCAGTTTATTAAGATCCGGTGTTTTAAATTGTTCTACAAATTTAATTTGAGATACATTCTTCAGCTCTTATTTTAGATAAGGACGTTACAATCAGTAATAACTGAAGGGACCTCTGTGAAAGAAGTGTGTGTTTCATCTGTTCCCTAGTGGCCACCATCCTTCGTGAAATCACTACATTACTTTGGGTCTATTTGCAAAGATTGTACATCTACACCATTTAAAGATATACACGCTTCACAGAAATCAATTTATTTTGCTAACATATTTGAAAAGCCATGACCTCATTCAATAGAAACAATGAAACAATGAGTCAACTAAATGGAACAAAAGTTGTACTACATGCTTCTGCCAGAAGTTCACGTGATAAGAAAAAAAGAGCTATTCAGATTTTTGTAGTACTACTGCATAAAATTATCTCAAGTTGAAGGAAAAATCATGCAAGTTTAAGCAATTAACAAGCATACTTTAGAAGAGTCATTCATGATCCTACTGTAACAGCACTCTAATGCAGTGTTTGGTATAGTTCACTGTAAATTAAGGTCAGATCTTACCTCTTCCTGTATCCCACTGGTCGTAGTTAATTTACTCCCATCTGTAACTGTTATAATTATTGCTGGCTCCAGAAAAAAGGGGTTTCTTCCCTAAAAGGGAGGGGAGGGGAAGGAAAGCAATTTCATTAAAAATGCTGTAACAAATTTTTGAGTTTCTGTTCAGTTCTTAAACTGTCATTAATACCCACTGGCAAAAGGATGAGGCCCTAAGAAAGCCTTTATTGCCATATACAACAGTACAGCGCAACGGGTTTATCCGTCTTATTACAGTTTGGTCACCTAAAGCTAGATACTTACATTCAATAAATGCAAATAATGTGTCAAAAATGTTATTATAGGCCTTCAAGAACAATACATACTGCAGAATTCAAAAAAACCTTGTAGCTACTTAAAGGACAAACATCCTCTTCAGACCAGAACTACTTCTAATTTGCGTTACTCCAGAGATGATTTTTGTGCTTGATTTAATTACTGGGTGACCAACTAAAGCACTTTCGTAGTACCTTGAGATCGTGATCCTACAGTTAAGAAATAATGCTCTGTGTACGAAGGAAAATTTTGAATTGAATAGCCCTCATTATGTTCTGACCCAATCAGTTCTTTCATGCATGCAACACTTAACTTCAGAAACAACTTAAATACTAGGAAAAAAAAAATTCTACATGAATCATTTAAGATACAAGCATATACAAGGTAAGACATTCTCTGATACCACTGACAAAGCTGTTCAACCTGTTTAATAGTAACAAAAAGATTTGGTTTGCTTTTGGCACTTCCTATTTCTACTGCCAGTATGCTAAGAGTCTTCAATGCCTCCCAAAAGAAAAGAATTTTAAAGTAATCCATAGACATACCAAATCCAAGCTGAGTAAGCACATTTCACTCTAGCTAAGATTGAAGACAGAAAAGGCATAAAGGCCATCACAAACTTTTAATGGCTCCTAGTCTCTCTTCATTCCCAAGTTTGAGGCTTTATTTTTCTTCTTCAGAAAACAATGAATAAAGGTATAACTAGACCAAAAGCCTACCAAAATACATGTCTTTTTTGCCAATTTTGTCTGAGATTATGTCTGGAAAGGCACTGCACCATTAATCTGACTACCCTTTACTACACGTTTGAAGTTTCCTATTTCATTAACCTTTGCTGCCATAATCAGTATATAAACAAAGTCAACAATCAGAAACAACTATTTACTGACATAAACAGAAACTATCTCATGAATACTTTTAATTCACTCCAAAACTAAGGAGATGTTGCCGCTTAAAATTAGATATCTCTTACTA
Organism: Rhea pennata; assembly: GCF_028389875.1. Lineage (NCBI taxonomy): Eukaryota > Metazoa > Chordata > Aves > Rheiformes > Rheidae > Rhea > Rhea pennata. Next base: position 187,464,515 of record NC_084663.1, read on the forward strand.
AATGTAATTGAAATTCAGTATGGTGATACTTCCATTCTAAACACAAAATGAGAAAGTGATCCTTTGTATTAAAGGAGATTTAAAAAACGGATTTGAGAAGACTTTTTATTAACACCTATTAATTCTAAGTGGCAACATCTTACAATTTACTACAGGCGAACGGAAAAATTGAAGTATAGATTATTTGCTCAATGTTTTCCCAAAACTTTGTGAAAATAAGATTTCTCTTAATATGACACATAATTACTAAAGAAAAAAACATAAAAAATAGAAATTTATCAGTAAAGATCAGTCTCTTCCACAAAAGGTAAGCTATTTTATAATCTAATTTAAACAATTACTCAGAATAATTTGAAAACTCTCAAATAAACTTGATTTTAATTAAAATAGTCTCACGAAAATTTAGTCTTATTTAACTCTTAAGAAGTTATGGTTCTGCCATACTAGTAACTCACTGCGAAGTATCAGCTGGAAGCTAACTGTGTTGCACTGGAATAATATTTAAAATGGAGTTTCTAACTTGAGGGAAAGGATATTCTCTTCAACACAGAAGACAAAAGAAATACTTTGATTCTATAACTACTAAATGATAGCAAAAAGAGAATAAACTTGTGATTTTAGATTTAGAACATTATAGATAATGTTCTTCTAGTGCAACTTACTCTTGTGCAATTTATAACTTTAGTATGAATACTAAAAACAACTCTGACAACCCCTACTCTCCTGCTAGCCTTATTTTCTTAAATGTTTTTTTGTACCCTTATTATATTCTTTACCATTTTATGTATCTAAAATTTAAGCTTCAAATTTAAACACTTTGGGCTCAGAATGATTATGAAATTATAACAAATGAAATAGAGGTTCTAAGCTTCAGCTCCAAGAAAGAAGTCTGAGAAAGACTTGCTGAATACCAACTTCAGCTTCAGACTCTCTTCTGACTAATTTCACAAGCATTTTAACTGTAAAAGAGATGATGTCCAAGATACTAAGTCAAGAATGTAAACAAAAGCAAGAATCTAGTCTTCCTAAAACAAAAACAATGTTCATTTATAGCCAGAGTAACAATTGATTTGAGAATCTCTGATCAAAAAGATCTGTCATATTTTCACATGTATAATCTACTGGTTAACTGCAGAAAGACTGGCAATGCACTGTGGCTGAATACTACATACCACAGTAAGTAATAAGAGAAACTTTCCCTTGGAAATCTCTTCTTTACTAGATACATGTGAAAATATAGTAATTTTTAGTTCATCCATACAGCTGTAAATATTGTCCTCTCTAAAAAGAAGCGATTAAATCAATTCAAAGACAAGAGACCATGCCTTTCACATGGTCTTAATTCACAATTGCATGCAATTCAGAAACATGAAATGAATATCTATGTTCCACCTAAAGGAGCAGAAACAATAAAAATATATATCAGGGAGGAAGAATTTTAGTTGAAAGTTCTATTTAAGAAGTTTCCTATTTTTCACAAAAAAATTTCAACATCATTAATTTTTAAAGGAGACCACTGATTCTTTTGACTCTTCTCACCTTATCCATAGAAAGGTATAAAAATCAGCATTATGTCAGGCATTCAGTTATAAAAAACAAAAAAACAAAAAAAACCCTTATTCACGTAAATTATCAGAATTCAGAAATGTTTTAGTATTTGGCAAAAGGACATTCCAAAAGACTTAAGCACATCACATTTTTATAAGGTGCAGTACTCTGTCAATTACTGTTTTAGAATCTCATTTCCCATTTTGAGCTGATCATATTATTTTCCATTTTCCTTGCTGTTGAAATGAACTGTTATAATAAAACACTGAATTTACATGTCTTAGAAATAACATAATCTTTAAAATACATAGCTACACCATTGACTGTGAATATATATGAAATCAGTTCAACATAACTCAAGTATTTTAGTTATAATCAGTGAAACAGTGACAGCACAATTACCAGTTCTTTGGCAAGTTACAGATAGGCTGAGATGTACTGGAAATTAGTCCAGTATACAATTGAAGGTTAAGTATAAATATCAATAGATCTGCTTACAACTTGTTCTTACAACTAATCACCATGAGCTTTTGTTCATGTCAAAAGCAAAAATAATTCAGTACCAAATTTTTAACAGTATCTGACATTCCTAAACAGGAAAATGAAATATCAATAGTGTGAAACACACAAAACACCAAGTTCTTTAAGTAGGGTAAACATCAACTCAGCCTCAGTATCAATGTCTGGGAAACATAAGAGCCTTGCTCACAATTTATGCCAGCATTATAAAGTCTTATTCTATTTATCTGCCCATAAGCAAAGATATTTCTGTTTCTATGTTAGCTCTTGTCAGATAGATTACAACCATTGACAGTCGATAAACATTTTAAAGCCTAGAAACTCAATTGCTGTATTTAAACTGTGGCAGTTTGAGTCTTAATTTACTACTCAAGCTACAACAAAAGGAAAGGTATTTTTAAGTATTCTCCTAAACTTCATTTGCTTATTTAAAATGTACTTGCTTATTAAAAAAAGTACCTTGGAAAAACTAAATATTATTTTTCTTTCTGAAAATTCAATGGCAACTAGCTCTTACAGGGACTTCAGTTAAACCCGTCATATAGGCAAATCGGCTCATTTAATATTCATTTTAGTCCAAAGATCTTGTAGAGTCATCTGACTGCAAGTTTCCTTGAATAACACATGCTTCCTTCTGAAGGCTTCTTGCAGCAATGAAAAAAGGTACCAATGAAAAAGCAGCGCAGGTTTTAATTTTTGATCATTCTATTAAACCACGTGGTGTTAGAAAGCAGTATGAGAAGTCTTTTCATTCACTTACAATCTGCCTTCTCAAGAACAGACGTGTAAAGAGACAAACACTCCACACATTTGTTTTGGGTAGAAAGCTATTTAAAAACAGAGTAAAGACCAGGTCAAGATATTCAAAGCCCTAAATCTACATAACTGTTAAGCAACATGAATTCTTCTGAACAATTTAATAGCTTTGTAACTATTTTTCCCGAATTACAAAGCAACTGTGTTTCACTAGTCACCATTTCTTCTGTCTCCAGATGAAGTAGTTCTGTGGTCACATAACACAAAATGAAGCAAGCGCTGAGGACCTTAAAAACCTCCTTGTCAACAGATAGTTCTCTCCAGTCACAGTAAGAGGCACACCTTGGCCAACGTGGTTTGTGCAACATCCTGAGAAGGAGCCTTCATTGTGCCAGAAGCATATGAAACTATCAAGTGACATTATTATCTGGATAACTGTCAAAACTACAAATTGGCTTTCACAGCCAAATGAGTTTACTAACTAGTTTCAGCATGACTGATGAATACATCCACAGATTCTTTTCCTTCCTCAAGGCACACAGATAAAGTAATTAAAAAGCAGTTGTGGTCCTTGGATGTGCAAATATGAAATATAAAACAAGAGAAATTTGATTGAAGACTACTGTTACGTCACACACACAGTTAAATATTACTTTCAAAGTCAGAAGTGTTCAAAAGAAATAGCTGAGACAAAAACATGACTTATAAAAAGAACAAGTCAAAGAGACTAAAAATTACCTGTTCAATGAGAACCTATGATAGAAAAAGTATCCAGTAATGCTAAAGTTTCACACCTAAGGAAAATCCAAAGGCTTGAAGTTGAAATTAAACTGAATAGACTGATGAATAAAATGAGTAAACTGAAAAGCTACGCATTGTTAACTGAACATACTGCTAGTCACTGGGGAAAAAGCTTACACAAAAACAGTCCTTGCACTTATTTTAAGATCGTGATGAGGTATCTAAAAATGAAAGCTTTCATTTACTATATCATGGCATTTAAAAGAAGAATAAAAGTTCTCTTGCACATCTATCATACATCAAATTATCTCAATAGCCTCTTCTTACTTTCAGAAGTATCAGCCCTAACAGTCAGCAAAGTGAACTTAGTTATCTGACTAGGAAGTAGAAGAGTGCACTATCAGATTTTTCAATCCATTTGCCCCCCAGATTTAATAGGTAAGGATTCTCGTAATTGATCATGAGAATCTGTGAGCAGTAACTGCTCAAAAACAGTCGATTTAAAAGAAATCTAGAAAGAAATCAGAATTGCAACAGAATTGTTAGTTTTGATGCTAGATGCTTTATATTCATAACTAGAATTCTAAACTGGTAACAGTATAAAAATACCATTAGACCAAATTTGAATTTCAGTAGTCTAAAACAAACGTCAAAAGTCTATCATAGTAATATGCTGATACCTCATTTTATATTTCAGTAATATCAGTCATGAGGTACGTGACAATTGCTCCATGCTCTGATAATCAGCTACATAAGAGCTGTAGCACCTTGTTCAACTTATCTGTTCCACTTACGTTCTTAGCAGTTTTCACTATTGCCCATTATCCCTGTAAAACCAATCAATATAGTCATGAAAAGCTGCATTCAATTCTATTTTAGGCATTCACATAACCATTTCCAAGTTCCAAACACAGCTGAATATATTGGGATCTTGTTAGTATTTTAGTGACTAATTGGCTATACAACCATTACTAGAAACTACTTTGCTTTTAAGGTATTTTTAATATATAGAGACATGCACCATAACTATGCACATATACATACACAGTACATAGCACTCAAGAGATTAACACACTTTCTACTTCAGTAGAATAGTAAATTCTTTCCTACTACTTGTTAAGAAGCAAACTGGCTCTAAATAGCAGCTTTCCCAGAGGAAGCTATGCTGCATATCATCTAATATTTAGCACAAACACACTGTGATACTCACTGACTTTCCAAAATGCAAAGAACAACATGCTGGGGGGGGGGGGGGAGGAAAGAGCAAGAATGGCAGTCGGGGTCTGCCAGAGCATTACTGGCTGATTTCTCACCGAATACCCCACAGAAGCTCCATGATTCTGCAACCAGACAAGTTATGAAAGGAAAGTCTGCTGAAACAAAGTACCTAGGAATTACATCATGGTGTTATCCAAGGGACTGATGCTGCCCGAAAAAAAAGCTTTAAAACTGCATTTAATTGTCTTCATTATGGCTGTCTTGGAATTGAAACTGATTCCACAAATGGGAACCACTTCGTAAGTGTCAGATAGACCCCAGTGATTTCAGTCTGAATAACTACAAGCTGAAGAATATACTTCAATTCTGCACATGATGAAGATCTCTCTAACAAGCCAGGCTTCATGCATGTTTTGCTAAGATTTTATTACACTCCCTGCTGATAATTCAAAAGATACTAAAACTTTGCAATGGTAGTAGCTCTAAGTTACTACTAGAATATCAAATATTTGTACAGTAGATGAATTTCAGGATCATTTTAAGCAGCCTCACAAGAAAGTTTTTATGAAAGCTAAACTAACCATTTTGAGTCTTTCCCAAGATACAAGTGTTCTGAAGTCTGTTATCTAGTCTCTAATGGAAGAAATTTAATGTAAAACAGAAATCTTTTTGATACCTTTTTCAATATCGAAAAAGATAAGACTGCAGCCTTATGGAATAACCTAGCAAAATAGTATTCAGGAATTCCAGTACCTCCACGAAAAAGGCCCATATTTTTCTGAAAGAGATAAAGAACAGAGGGAGGCTATTTACCATTAACTCTAGTTCTTCATGTTCTGCAGTCCATGAATGTCTGTGGTACAGACACACATTCTCTATCACAACACTGAAACCTTTTTGTTATCCCTGAGGTATCCAAGATGTGAGCACTCATGCCCTTCCATCCTTTCAAGCTCAGCAGGTGGGAATACTACCTCACCCTTAAAGAGAGGCTTCAGGAAGAACACAGGTAACGTAATCTCCTATTAAGTAAGGGTAATTTGATAGAGTTCCATAAAGACTTATTCTACCTGAAAGAAGAGTGTTTCACTGCTTGTTGTGAAAATGACTGCTACCCAGAATACAAATGATAGTAGCAGATTGCTAGGAGCTCAAAGTGCTCCCTCAGTAGTCCCAAGAACCACAAAGATTTGGCTCTTCTAAATATGCAATGATTTAACCAAGTCCATAAGGAATTTAAACACAGGGTAGCAAAAACAAACCGTCTACCACTGAGGGATGAGAAAAAGAAAATAGTATGATGAATGCTGAATGAGTCTTGACTGAGCTTTAATGAACAGCCCGCAATGATAACTGCATATTATGAATGACATGAGACTTGTGAGAGCACACCAGCTCCAAACATTCAATTCCCATAAATTGAGCTAACAGAGTTTTCAATATAGCTTTAATCCCATAGAAGGAACTTTAATAAACTGATATTTGACTAAAACTGTGTATTAAGAGTTTCTCATCAACATAAATTTGTATTTTTACCTTGTAATTTTGAAACTAGCCAGCAGAGGGGGCAAAAGTTAATAAAACATATCCTTTTATGTGCTAATCACATAACAATGAGATTAAAAAACCTGAGGCATATTCTGTACGAATACTGTCTCAAAATATACAGTACAGGTAAATACCTGTACTTTAGGTATGCTTTCTATGAGCATACCTAAAGAAAGGTTAAATGACTGTATTAGCACAAACTAGAAGTAATCGGTTTAATCCCATAGTTCACTGTTTCTGAAATGAAGAAAAGAACACACTATTATTCCAGTTTTGCTTTTTTTGATCCCAGTTGCCCTTATTCTATTTCCCCATCACTTGGGAGCCTTGGTCACAAACATTCATCTGTATTCCACCCCCTCCCCCCCTTCTTTTTTTGAAGTTAAGAGATGAGAAGAACTATTTTATCTTCTTAAAAATTGAATTTTTCCTAGAATTTAGCAAGGATAAACTAATACTTCCATTAACTCATCGTCTTTTCTCCAAAAGAAATGGAGAATACAATTCAAGCAGCCTTGATTTCTCCTCCACTCATGCACACTCTGAAAGTCAGGGTAATGATTCAAAGGATTTTGCAGCAATGGTGGCTACCACAAAGAATTTTCCCTCAATGAGATAAAAGAATCCAAAATCTGTATTCATTTGAATACAATTATCCTTTACTACAGGCTATAGCAAGACTATTATAGGCAAAGTATTTTTCATGTCCTAGACAATTCTTTTCTAGTTAACTATATTACAAATACCTAAGAGTTGCTCCAACATCCAAGAAACACAATAATCACAGTTCCTTATTTGGCACGTCTATGAAAGATTATAAAATAGCTGCATGTTTGTCACGTCATCTCTGAGTGACACTACAGATTAACAGCAGATTAAGCAATCTCTGCATATGCAGTGAGAACACTGCTTCTGCAGTATGATTAGTTTTCTGCATTTCAGGTGACAGAACGAGTTGCAGATTTAAACAAAAGTTGTAACATGAAACAGGGTTAGCAAAAGGTTCCTTCAAAGCACAGTGCAACAGCACACTTTTCCTAAATCCAGATCAGATATTAAACTCATCAGCACACCAGTTACAGAATATGAATAAAGGGAGCATTCTTCAAACAGCAGCTATGTTCATAATACAGGCTATGTAAATTCCATTTAAGAAAAGGAGATTTGGCATTGTTAGGATGGATAAATCGGGATGAAAAAGTTGCTTGCTCCTCATATTCAGAGCACCAAAAGACAATAAAGCAACCAGACCACCATGACTGTAACAAACACCTTAAAAGTCTATACTGCTATTCCTCCATTCAATATAAATCATTTTATCAAGTGAATGAGAGACAGAAAGACATATTAAGGTTTGCAAGACCCCAAAAGAATGCCTCTTCCTGATCAGAGTATGAGATGTAAAGAACTAAATAAAGTCATGAAACTAAAAAAAAAGGATAAATTATTAAATAGCTGCTGAAAAATGTAACATCAATGCTTAAACATACAAAATGTAACAATTTATGGTTCCAATTAACTGCTAAAGCTCCATGTCATCTTAGAGTTTCTTCTTGGCCTGAAAGCCCTACAGCAAAAGCTAAAATCAAATCAAATATCACCTATTATAAGTAAAAGAGCTATGGAGACAAAACTTGCCTAAGAAAATAAATCCCAAATCCTTGGTCCCAAAAGAAAAATAAAAAAGAAAAGAAAAAGTATATTATCTTCTTATTTTGCTTGAGCTTACAAATTTAAGTTCTACAGATAATTACTTCATTGCATATCCATCTTGAAATGTGCAACAAAAAATTATCTGTCATTAGCATCATTTCTATAGAAGCTCATAACTTTAAACATTCTAGATTCCCAAATCTGGCACTGAATATACTGCTTAAAGATTATCTAACTACCTGTTGTGCAACTTCGATCATTTCACAGTTCTACTCAAAGTTTGTACTACAAACAAAAAACTGCAAGAAACACCCCTGTAAAAGTAACAGAAACAGCCTATAACAGAGATTCAATGCAAGAGATGATCATTTTGGAAAACAAAATCTCTATATTGAATTGTGCATCTGTGAAAACAGAAGATATGTCAAAGAAGCATTTTTATAGACTAGGCTCATACTGAACAATACAAGAATGATGAAAACACATCAAAATTTAAGCTATTAGACTTCAAACCGCAAGACTCATTGAAAAACAATGAGACTAATGGTCCTAAATCATACAGTTTCAAAATGCCACTTTAGTATAAAAATTTTGTCCTGTTCCTTTCATCTAAGAACAAATTTAATCGAGTTCCAAATAACATATTATGTAAGTGATAACTTCTTGATTAACTCCTAAGTGCTCCAGTTTAGATGAGGTCCTTGATAAGTTTTAAAAAATTCAGTCCTTGAGTCTTTTACAATTTATGACAGTAGCTCATTACATGCCATCCTCGGAAAAATGTAGAATAGACTTCATATATACGGAACTCCAGCACATAACCAAATAGTGAATAGCAATAAAATTAAAAACAACAAAAAGCCTACTAATATTTTAAACATGTAAGCACTGAAGTGATAGATTTATGATAATCTTAGAAGAAACAAGTTTAACTTTTTTGCATGAAATTAATTGAAATATATAAACAACAAAACAACTATAATCACATCTGGAACTTATTTTTAAAGCAATGGAAGCTATCACTTAATAAAGGGATACATCTTATCAACTATCTACAGATTAGTAAATGAATCACTAGTCAAATCACTCTGAATTTGGATAAATCAGCTGACAAATCACGGAGGTTTCTGAACTTACTTGAAATCTATGTAGCTGAATTAAGCAAATGCAAGCTGCTAAATAGGTTATATTTGTGCTTATATAAACTTCAGAAAAACAAACGCTAAAATAACCAAACCAGACCCAAACATAACAACTTTATTTTTTAAGTCAGCCCCAAAGAATCTGGCTTTCAGGATTATTTTGGTCATATTTCCTAAAAATATTTCTGAATGTTTTCTTCCAAAAATAATTGACCTTGGCAGGCTTTGGATCAAGTCTCTAATTACTGCAGCCTTTCTGCTTCAGAGTGATGACTTTACATAGCTGGTCCTGGCTCAAGCAATGGAATTCATATTGCTAAGCCAGGCCTGTGTTCTCCATATACTGGAGAAGGACAAGTTTCAGTAAAAGTTTCACAAAAAAAAAAAAAAAAGGTGAAAAAGCTGGAGAGAGGGCTGCATACAAAATTTTCCCCTGTTTTTGGAGGTGGGGTATCAACCTGGAGTACCGATAAGTAGCCTAAAGGTGGCATGTCGATGCATGGACATCCGATATTCCCCAATATTCCACCATGATTCTCTCCTGGTGGTTATCACCGCTACAGCCAGATTGACTTAACTGTTAAAAACTGATTCTCAGCCACCACATTTCACAGTCCAGCATATTGAGCTATCTCAATCAGTCAGCACTCTAATTTCATGTCACAGTCACAACTCGCTTCAAGTTTAACACAACTTTGACCTCTTGTGGGGGCCATAAGCTCAGGAGTGAAGCAGAGCAGACAGCTAGAAGATGGATATCACTTTAGCTGTCTTACAAATAGGGATGAATAGAATCAAACCAACATTGTGGATTCAAAGACCCTGGGGTTTGGGTGTTAGGTGGAAAGAGATAGCCACTTTGCTCATGTTCTGTACACTTTAACAAAAGCAAGTATGTCAGTCTTAATTTAATTCCTGTGACAAATATGCTGGATTTTTTAAATGTAGTATTTTGACTAAAGGAGACGTTGACAAAATGCACAGCATATTCAGATCATTTATCCTCAAACATTACCACATGGGATGGAATCAGATTAACACACTGATCTCCACAGTCAGCAGCAGTTACATGTAGACAGAAAAAACAGTAAGTTAAAGAAAGTGAGTGGCTACACTGAGCAGACACCAAACATCTACTCAGACAGACACCAAACGTGATTACTCAGGTAAAGGCTTCCTGGTCAAGTCAACAAGCACATATGAAGCACAATTTTCAATATGTACATCCTTCAGTTATAGTCAGAAATCACACAATCTGTATTACAGTTCCTGCCAGATCAGTCTTTTTTAGAAGACCTCAACGTTAAAGCCATAGATCTAAATTAGACATAACACTTTATTTATCTACTACTCTAGTTATCTACCACTGCAGTGCTGCAAGACTCACAATTACCACCCATTTTTAGCAAAACTACAGATGAGATATTAACAAATCTATCACACAACAAATCTCTCACACAACCAGAAATCTTATCTATTCAGTTTCCCAATCTTACTCATTGAAGTTGCCTGATTAAAGTTGATATCATGTCCTGCAGTCTGTGACTTCCTACCTGCCTGCTTTAATTCAGCTGTAGGCACTAACCCAGTTTCCCACTGGAAAAATTTAGGCTTAGGTCTACAGTGGACTGTAGATTTATGTAAGCTAGGGCAAGTCAATTAACTTGGCAGTGATACTATCTCTAGAATGAGAACAACAGGTGCTCAGATAACAAACACTTGATTTCTCATTACTATAAGACTGAAATTGCCTGTACAATACATTTTTGAAGCACCTCATCCGTTAGGGGTCAGTTTCACAGTACTAGAACTGTTAAACACATCTTTTCCATCTTAATTCATTGTTGCCTTTATATCTTAAAGAACTTAAAATCCTACTTGCTATCAACATTCAGAATTATGACAGCAAAAATATGTTGATGAGTAGGAAACACTTCACAATAATCTGGTATCTTTTAGAGACACCATAGATACATATTACAGAATCATCGGAAATATCTGCTGGATCACTGGCTAGTCTGCCTTCTTTTGATACACAACAAAGATTTATCCTAAATACTCAAATTACCGTTATTTCGCCTATCTGAAGTACTAACTTTTCTTGAAATGAGACTAATCTACACTTTGGACAACTAACAACCTGATCATGCAATGCAAACCACATATTTTGATAGAATTCTAGATTAGCCAGACACTAAAACAGGATCACAAATCGTATGAAATTCTGCTCTGTTGCATAAAGAGCAGCTGAAAACAACTTGGAAAATACAGTCACATGATATGATGCTAAAAATCACAGCATGAAACAAACATTAATGTGTTCTTTAAGTGGGAGATACAGAGAGGGGAATATTCTGTGAACTGTAAGACTCATTCTGTTGTTAAAGGTACACAATGTATTACAAGAAGAAAAAAGTAACAGCAAGTATAACTCTCATGCAACACAATTACAATTTCAGCTGCGCCTCTGTTGAATAAGACAAGTCACAGGTACACACAAATAACACTTCTTCCCTCCTCCCTTCAACTTCAAGACATATGGACCATCTACAACAGAAATACAAGGCTTACAAATTGTACCTATTCAATAAGTGAAAACAAGCTTAAAGAGAAATATAATGATGTAGACACTAGGGAGAAAAAACAAAGATTCATGCTTCACGAGATCCCAGGGCTCTGTATCTATAGGGTTTAATCTTCCCCGCCATGATGAAAACATAAATAAAAGCTTTTGCTCTGCTTCTTTGCCTCCCTGACATTTGACTGTGATTAAGTGCAAATGGATATCAAGACTACTTCAACTACAGGCCACCTACCTTTAAACACCTAAGAAACCTGGTATATCTACTGGGTCATTGAGGAACTGAGGCAGGCAAGTTTCTCCAGATAATATGTCAGAGCAAAAGATACAATGTTGGGACTTCCAACTGCCCTCAGTTTGCTGAGGTCTGCTCACAATTCAGGGAGGCCAAGAATAAACCAAAGATAGACACTTAGATCAGCTGCTTAAGCTTTGGCAGCATGACTGCCCTCACCTGATCTTTAAAATCAAAGCCACCACTAACATATTAAGGTAATGCTCCTTCCAAATCAACTTTTATTTAAATACTGAGCACTTAAAGAACCAAAATGGACAAAACACCTTTGATTTTTAAAACAGGAGTAAGTTCCTCCCTTATTTTTGTTAATGAAACAGACTCATGAGATCATAGAATCAGTAAAGTTGGAAGGGACCTCTGGAGATCATCTAGTTCAACCCCCCTGCTCAAGCAGGATCACCTAGAGCATGTTAGACAGGGTTGCATCCAGGTGGGCCTTGAATATCTCCAAAGAAGGAGACTCCAAACCAATCATGTTCATCAGGAAAAAAAAATATTTTGTGCAAGCTTGCTTTGACTTTTTAATTCTTCTTTAAAGATATGCTGGATTAGAACCAGATGAGCTTAAGAACACACAAGTTTGAAGTGATTACTATTCTTAAGATTTTCAGCTTTCCCAGAGTAAAAAAGTTCACAGAAAAGCATGCAGTTCCACGTCCAGATGTGATAAAGACACTGGCAACAATGCTTGCAATGACTCTCATTAGAGGATACCATGAAACAAATTACCTAAAAATTAAATATTTCAAGGAAGGATTGGACCAGATGGCATACCTAAAGGTTACAGCCACAAAAATGATTAAATAAATTCGGAAACAGAATATTTAAATATTTCTCCTCATCATGAAGGAGGTGAGAAATATTCAGACTTCCACCAGCATTTCACATATGAGTCTTTGACATAACTATATAGGTTTTACACTAAGACCATTTCTGTTGCATAGAAAATAGAAGACTATGAACGTCCTTTGCTATATGTATTAGAATTTAACACTTTTTAAAAGTGACCATTATCATGCTTAAGCTTGCTATGCTGCTTCCTATTGTCTGAAATTTCGCTTTGTTGGGGAAGGGGAAAGAGACAGGAGAAGATCTGCTCTAGAAAGTGCAGAACTGCCTCTACCAACACGAAAAGCAAACTGCTTGTGCAACAGTGCCAGCACGACAAAGCAGGAAATGCTAATCTAAACTTTGGTTCCAAATTTGGATGTACACTCCACACAAGCCATTCCAGTGCAGTGTTTATCACCCTAAAATGCCAAGACAAAAGTCACACTTGAGGGATTTTAACTTTCAAAAGCAACAAATTGCAGCAACAATCCTCAAAACACCAATCAGAAAATAAAACTACTCAACTATTTAAACAGAATTTATCACTGTTGTACACAATGTTAAGGAAAGATATATATATAACGTACTTTTTTTCTTAACTTCAGCAGACCTTTGGCATAAATTAGACTCCTTGCTTATGTGCTAAAATCTAAACAGTCTAAAAAACATGCTTTTTTATTTCTTAATCAAAGCTTAAGGGTGCCTACAAATACAGTTATAATTGATCTCCTAAGCATGTTGTTTATATATACTTGAAATATGGTAGTATTTTTGCCATTACATCAAAACATGCTGATCTTTCTACAGACCAGTGTGAAGTTTTATTGTGTGAACACATCAGCAATATTGTTACTGTAGCTACAAATGGGTTTAATCACACATTCAGAGAAAACTGTATTGTAGCAAATAACCTAAATTTAGACTGTTTGATGGACACACAATATAAATAAAAGCCTTGGATAAAGTGTATTGTTAAAAAAAAAAAAAAAAAAAAAAAAAAAAAAAAAAAAAGGACATTATATAGAGTATGCCTTGCAACTTCCAGGTCAGGAAAACAACTGTCCAGCCCTTAGCAGTTTTAATGTCTCAGAATATCCTTACTCTACTGAATTCCACTTTAGACTTTAGTTTGCTTCAAAATGTCTTAGTCATGGTTTTGTATGTACGTGACATGCATTGTAGGAAAAAGACCTCCACCAGACTGAGCACAGACTTGTAAGCCTTCATAACGCTATTCTTATATTAGCTTAAATTCAGAGTAGCTTATTCATCACTGTGAAGGAAAAACATCTATCCCAAGCACACTTGGATTACGGTAGTGTTGTAGTTTTCTGTTCAGCATGTGCTTTTGTTACATGAAATCTGTTTTATCAAATTAAACTCATCGCTCAGCCAGTTTTACCATATCAATAATCATGATTCTCAAGAAGTGCAAGATACTCCACTCAGATAAAGAGCTTATGCTTTTGGCAAGAGTAGTTTCTACCCCATACTAAAAGGAAATTTCATCTTGAATAAAATTTGAAGGTACAGTTGTCAGTTAATACAAAAAAGCTTGATAACTATTTTGAAAATATGTTCAAATAAGTACATTTTTATCCTCATTCTATGCAATATGACAGTAAGAGAGGCAAAGTTTTAGCTATTTCAAACAGACATCAGATTAAAGTTCTGATACCTCTGTACTGGTCCTTTGCATGTTTTCACCTACCTTAATTTCATAGCTCAGCCTTAGCAGCTTTACTGTAAGCTACAAAAAGTTCAGTATATAGGTGGCCCAATTCAACCACTTATTTACCTTTTTTGAGGTATTAGATAAAAACTATGTTTTTAATGCTTTTCATTTCAGTGGAAGTAAGAGTTTCAGGAACACATATATCAGTATTAACCCTTCTGTCAATTACAAGTTGCATTTGTTGTCTGCCTCATTCATAAAAATATTCAGGGAAATTTTGACTACAGATGTCGTGCTGAGCAAGTCATAGCTGCAAGATGCACCAGTGTATTATAAGAGGATGGAAAATTTGCTAGTGAAAGGCTTGTTTTTTCAGAGTACCCAAACCAATGGAGAAGCTGACCCAGGGAAAACATAACAAAAAGGACAATTAACTAAGTGCAAACTGGGCTAATGAAGTGCAATGCTTTGTGTGATAGAATAGTGAGCTTAGTGAAATTAATGTGCTTAAAGACAAAAATCTTCACAAAAATATGGATCTTAACAATCCTTGATAAGACAAAGGGTTTAAAGACTACAGCATTAAAAGGAGAAGCGGTTTATGAAAAAAAATCTTCCAGGTTCTTGATAATGTAAAAGTGTTGACAGTGTCCCTTTAAGATCTGAATGTGGACTGTGGTCAGCTAATACAGCTGTACAGTTGGTAATTCAATCATCATGAGCAACTGAGTCAGTACTTATTTACTGAAAAAGTAATATGATAAATAGAAATACTCGTATTAAAGATGTGCACATTAGTGTTGCAAGAAAATATGAAGCAGGAACTTTTCCGCAATTTCAGAATGACCATTCAGCCATCACTCTTGTTCAGGAAAGTCAGCTGATGGAGAACTCTGGTTTACTTCAAAAGAAATCAAGTGTAATGAGTCACACTGCCATTTAAACACACAGTTCCATGTTAGCAGGAGGATAAGACATCATGCTGTTGGATGGCATAACCAGACAATCTCACCAAGTTTGTGTCATATCTTGTCATATGTAAGTATACTAAAAATCTGATTTACAATTCATATATGAGAAACAAAAGTGGATCTCAGCAAATATGTTAGAGGCCTGTCAATTCATCAAAAATAAGCACATTAGTAAAAAGATGTAAAGCCAGAGAGTTTTTTTAAAAAGAAAAGCTTAATAAAGGCGTATATTTATTATTTTACACAATACTACACCTAAGATCATCTAAATATTATGTTTTATAGAACTAGCTTTTCCTCCTATTCTAAGATAATCACTCTTCAAACACCTCTGTCCACTGTATTTTGGCTAAGTAAACAATCTAATGTTCTATGGTCTTAATTTTTTAGGCTCTTTCAAAACAAGTGAATCAGTATCTTACATTCAGAGTGGAAACTATTTCAAAGATAATTGAGTGTTCTGACCACTTTTATTATCCTAAATTCTTAAGTTTCGCATAGCATGTATGTTTAAATATATATTTATCTTGAGCAAAAGTAATATCAACAATGGTGAGTTAAAAAAGCATGTTCCTCAATGTGAACTTGAGGAAAGTTCACCACACTGAAACTCAACCCATAAGTGCTGAAGGATTAGTTAAGTGCTCCTAAATTTAATATAATTTATAAAACCTGCAAGTTTGATGAGTAAGGCCAGAATGGGAATTAGAGACTCCAGCAGATGATCTGGCACTTGCTATAAATCCATCTACTATTGTAGGCACTAAAAAAGGTTAGCATCTAGTCACCTGATTGCACATTTGAGCAGCTCTTCAACAATCTGTTCCACATGTGGAACAGAGCAACTAAAATACATAAGCAGGGATGGGTTCAAGCCCTGAGAGAGACTGGTAATCAAAACAAACCAGACAAAGGAAAAGCCACTGCTATACAGACAAAAGAACAGCTATTTGCAGTAATGAACACTAACCAGTCAAAACAGTCATGACATGAACTCAACTGCCCACTTGACTAAGTAGTTGAGCACAACTGGTTCACTCAGAACAAGTTATCTGACACAGGCTTAATTAGAATTTTTAACATCATCAACAGCAAAGGGCCAGTATTTAATGTGTGCCTAGTAATGATAAAGTTTAAAAATTTTTGTACAGTTCACTTAACTGAACCAAAAATAATGGAAAGTAGAAGAGATTAGCACATAGATGTTTAAGATGACAGCAGATGGGAACAGAGAGAGAAAAAAGCATGTGTGGAACTAGCACTTTTTTTTTCTCCTTTTTAAAGTTTTATCACTAAACTGGCATTTTAAAAATGTTTAGGCTCAGTTGATCACCTAGTGGCAAAGTCATACAATGCAACGTGAAAGAGATGAATTTCCTTCCCAAACAAACAGTGCACGTTATCACAGAGACTGTCCTCAGACAGGGGAGGGACTTATTTTCACAACCACATACCCATGTTAAATACCAAGAGGAGGAACTAACCCCCGGACAAGAGAGAAATATTTTGAATGGGAGCAACAAATGAAATGGGGATATTCAAGTTAGTATGCCTTCTGTGAAAAATGTACGATATACTTGCCTGATGCTAATAATGTGCATTATTACGCAGAACAAATCCAGGTTTGATCCAGTGTCAGAAAGAACTAGGTATGCTTCCTAAAGCATATGTTTAATGTAAAGTTACTGGCTTATCGCAACTCCTACTACTGAGCAAGAGAATGTTGCAATACTCCAATGTCCTGCTTTAAAGTGACAGCTGCACCACAGGCTCTAGAAAAGCACAGCTTCAAGGCTCTGATACAACAGGCAGGTTTATAAAAATACAGGTGTTCAGAGAAAGTTGTAACCCGTTGGCAAGAAAAGATTTTGAAGATGACATGCTTTGTTCGGTATTTCTGAAACACGCAGTGCTTTTAGAAAAGCAGCTCATTTCTCAGAGTGTTCTTAATTGATTATGCAGCACTATATATGCAAGGAAAAGTTTTCATAATCCCACCAGGCTTATCAGCTAAGGTTCTGAAACGTAGGGTTTGTTATGAAAAAAAACGATAAAGTTTAACTGAAAGGGTCAACCTGAAGGCTAAGTTAGAGTTTAAAAAGTGAAGAATAACTGGAATAAAAAAAGTTGGAAAGTCAGCTGCCACATTTCCTCAAACTACCTGAACTCTGCTTTTCTTTTGAAGAAACACCATATTCAGTTTTTCATGAAGATGCCATTTTGGACAACTAGTTAACTGCTCTTTCTGGGAAGTTTGTATTTTATGTTTTTTTCCCCCTATTAACAGTCAACCTACCTGCCCATAGTTGTCTATGCCAGTTACTAATCTATTTAAATTTAATAAATCAAAAGCTGTCCTTAGGGACTGGCCAAGAGTCGTAAGTCCTTCAGCTTGAAGGTTTTTGAGTTCATTCATAAACGTGGCATGGTTTTCTTTCCATCCAGCCTGAAAAGAGAAACGTGACAAGACTTATTCCTCAGACGGGAGCCGGGCACAGGCTAACGCTTCCCCCTCGGGCTCCGGGCACGGCTAACCACGCCAGGCCACCGCGGCGCCTCGCAGCTCGGCGGGGAGGGGGGCGATACGCGGCGCCGCTCGGTGCGGCTCCAAACCACGCGCGCACCTACCGCGCGTACCGCCCGAGCCGCTCCGCGGGCCGCGCTGCGCACCGCCCCCCCCCCCCCCCCCCCCGGGCCCGGCCCCCCGCGGAGCCGCTGTCACCGCTCCCAACTCGGCCGAATTTCCCCCACAGTTCATTGCTGCTCGCGCACCGCTCGGGCGGGGGGGGGAGGTGGCGGCCATGTTGATGTCAGCGCCGCCGCCGCCGCCGCCGGATCCCGAGCCCCAGCGGGCCGGGCCGCGCCGGGCCGCCCGCCGCGGGGGGCGGGGGAAGGAGAAGGGGGGGGGGGGAGGCGGCGCGGAGGCACGGCGCGGGGGGGGCGGAGGAGGAGGAGGAGGAGGAGGAGGAGGGGGGTGAACGGGGGTTACCTTGATAGCGTAGGGAGGCTCCTCGAAAGTGACCAGCATGTACCTGTCGCCCCTGCTGGCCGGGTCGCGGGCGCGGAGCTGCGGGGGCGGCGGACAAAGCGAGAGGGTGAGCGCGGAGGCGGCGGGCGGGCGGGCGGCCCCCGCGCCGGAGCCCCCCGGAGCGGAGCGGCGCGGGGCTGCCCGGCCCGGCGCGGCCCTCCCCTCCCCTCCGCTCCCTGCCCGCACACACACGCGCTGCCGCCCTCGCCCCGCGCCCCCGGCCGCCCCCCGCGCCCGCCCGGCCTCCCCCTCCCCTGCCCTCCCCGCGCAGCCACTCTCGCTCGCTCTCGCCGCCTCTCGCAAGGCAGAGCCGGTACCTTCATGAAAGTCTCTACAGCGCCTTTGGCTATGTCCAGATAGGTGGTGCCCAGATGGGTGCGCTGGTTCATGGAGGCGGACGTGTCTATCAGGAAGAGCAAGATGGGCATAGTGCGGAGGGGCCGGCGGCCAGGCGGCTACATGGACAGAGGGCGGGGGGCTGAGGGGAGAACCGCGGGGCGGGGTGGGAGGAAGGGGGGAAGAGAAGAGAAGAAGAAGACGAGGAGGGGGGGGACAGGAGAGGAGTAAGTGGCTGTGAGTGCTCTGCACGGGGAAGGGCGCCTCCGCGCTGCCCCTCGCCCGAGGAGGGGGGGAAGGGGGCAGCCCTGCCTGCCCTGCCCTCCTTTGTGTGAGGGGCCTGCTCAGCCCAACACAGGCTGGTTTATGAGGGAGAGGCGGATAGGGCTGCGCTGCTGCTAGCCTTCCCCCCGCTCCCACCTTCCTCCACCGCCGCCCGCCCTCCCCTCCCCCTGTTGATGTTACTCAGAAGTTTCAGGCGGAGCAGCCGCAGCCCCACCACCCCGGCACTTTCTCTCTCTGACTGAGGCGCTTCCTCGCTCGCCGCCCGCTTTTAAGGCAGCCTGGGCAGGTCGGGGCCCGCCCCCGAAGGACACGTCCCCACGCCACGTGACCGCCTCTCGGCCGCGCCATAGGGCTCCCGCCGGCTCCCTCATTAGCATATTCAAATCGCCGGGGGAAGGCGGAGCGGGGGGGGCGGCGGGAGTCGCGGAGGGAGCGGGCGGCGGGGGAGCGCGCGCGTCGGCGCCACCGCGCAGGCGCGCTGCCGTGCCCGGCGGGGCAGGGGGGGAGGGGGGCGGAAGGGTGACATAGCCCTGCGCAGGGAGGGGCGCAGCTCCGCGGAAAGCGGCCGCGGGGGGGCGGGCGGGGAAGGCCGCCTCGCTCGGTGACCGGGCGGGCGGGGGCTGCGGCCGCGGCTAGCCCGGGGCGCGGCGGCCGTTGCGCGCGGTAGTAGCGGGCGGGGCGGGGGGAGGCCCCCCGGAGAGCGCGGGCGGGGTGGGGGAGGCGACCCGTGCGCTGGCGGCTCGGCGGGCGGGTGAGTCACAGGGGAGGGGGCGGCGCCGCCCGCCGCGCTGCCGCCGCCGCCGCTCTCCTTGCGGCTGCGGGAGGGCCCGGGAGCCCCCCGCTGCCGCGGGCCCCGCTCTAAGGCGAGCGGGCCTGCTCCTTCAGGGGCGGGGGGGGGGGGGGTACCTGCGGGGCTCCTCTAGCGTTCAGGTGCCGCCGCTGTCCCCTGGGCGAGGCCGGGGAAGCCGAGGTGCGAAACGTGCCCGGCGAGGGGGCCCCTTTCCTAGGGCCTCTGGCACCCGCTGCTTCCCTAGCCCGTGGTCCCCAGTGGGATTAGGGTGCAGGAAAAACACTGCTCAGGGCTGTTTAAATGGTTACTTCTCAGAGACTGGCTTTTCACTCAATGTAAGGAGAGAAAAAAAAACCAAACAAACAAACAAAAAAAAAAAAAACGCTGCCTAGCCCTAGCAGTGACCTTTTCCCCTACATACAGGCAGAGATCAACACTAATGTTTCTTTGATCCGTGGTTGGGTGCTCCAGATTTACTCCTTATCAATCACGTAATTGTGGAGTGTTTCCAACGAATTAATGGCA
This sequence comes from Rhea pennata, assembly GCF_028389875.1. NCBI lineage: Eukaryota > Metazoa > Chordata > Aves > Rheiformes > Rheidae > Rhea > Rhea pennata. The sequence continues at coordinate 187,484,960 of NC_084663.1, forward strand.
AAGATCTCTCCTCTTGGTTGCTGTTTTGGGGGTTTTCTTTCCCCAGCAATTGTGTCTGTTGTTTATGCTCTCCTAGCCTTGGAGCACTAATCTGAAGCCATTTCTTACCGTAATCGGTTCAGGAGATTGCTCTGCTTCCGATATGACTTGATATTTTCCCCAGCTTGAGCTGCTGTGCTCTCCCAGCCACTGCTTTAGCAGGTATGAAACCGGGGTGCTCCTTCCTTCTCCTTAAAATATGAAAATAGCATTCTGGATTGATTCAGCTTGCTTTTCCACAAGATTTCTGCCTTGTTGGGCAGCTGGTTTTGGCTCTTTGGTTTTGCTTTCTTTTAAGATTAATGAAAGATTAGCATGTAGTTTCTAGGAAGGCTAAAGAGAGAGAGAGGGGAATCGTATTTCTGTTAGATTTGTATGCATTCGTATGCCTACGAGCGGATGATTTTGGCTCTCTAGTTGGGGCTGTATCTGACCTGAGGCACTGGGGTGAAGTGAGGATGCTTCCTTTCAGTTCAGTTGTCCATTCAAGGCTGCTAAGGAGGCTTCTGTGGAGCCCTTCACACTGGAGACAAAGAAAGAGTCTTGATCTTTGGAGTCTGTGCAGATAAAATGCAGTAACTGGCAAATAAGTAACATCTCTTGCTATGAGTATTTCTCAGTGTGGATCTTGCTGGCAGTGGCAGGAATGACCAAGCTTGTGTGTACCTGCTGGCTCTTGAACAGCTTGCATCTTTCTGGCAGTTCAGTTTTGGAGCTCCAGCAGAGGCGGTGTGTCTTGTGACCAGCAGCAAAGCCATTCTGGTCCAGGTTTTACCAGTTAATCTGAATCCCTGCTGTCAGAGGAAGCAAACCAGGAGGTGCTGCTGAGGCTGGATTGCTGGGTTGGCCTGGAATCCAGCTGCATGCCAAGGCCCATTATGCAGAAAAACATTTGGACTATTGGAGAGATGTGGCTCATGGTCATTTTCTGTCTGCAGATCTGTATTGGAGTCCCTTTAGCCCTCCACAGAAAGTAGCATGTATCTTCTGGTCTTCAGTCAGGTATGCTGCTCTTAAGCTCAACAAGGCTGGCTGCTGCTGGGCCAGTAATCATCTCCCAAAGGTGGCGGGATTCAAGTTGTTAAGTAAAGGCTGCTTTAACGAATTGTGCCTTGGGATTAGTAGCTTCATTTGGGAGTAATGTTGAGTAAGTTTGTTGTCAGCTTCTAACTGGCTTCCGTTTAAATCTCTGAGATAGGTACATTCTTCAAACATCCTATCTTTTCCTCTATCTGTATGTCACTGATGTTTCATTGACCATCTGAATAAAAATAAAGTCACTCTTCAGTGCTAAGCATTATGTATCTTCTTGAGGATCACTGTAGAAATGGGAAACTTCTGGAATGTAGCCTTCTCCAAAGGAGAAGAGAAGGGGGAAAAAATAGCAAAAGGCATTTTATAGCACTGCCACACCAGAAGAATGTCATTGTGAAAGGCAGCCTGAGACATGGAGACTTTGCATAAATCCTGGAAGGTCATTCGAAATTTTTGATTTTTCTTTTTACTACCAGTAAACTGAGAGAGAGGGGGGGGGAAGACATTAACTCTTAGTGGTAGAATCAGTCATAACCCAGCATGAGTTCTGAATCGGCATGAGAATTGCAAGCTGTAGGCACACTGATTTATCAACATGAGAGGAAGGTGGGACTGAAGCAGGTGGGCTACTCTGTCCTAGTCCCCTCAGACCCAGGGATTACCACTGATAAAAAAAAAATCTTATGCACAAAACTTACATGCAGTTCAAATGGACAAGCAAAAACACTTTATGAATTCTATACGTACTTTCTTGCTATTATCTTTGAAGCAGTTTGGAACATTTGGTCCTTCCTGCTCCTGTGCATGTTATATTAGATCTGTATTAGATCCCCTGTAGGGCAGAATGAAGGTTAGTTTTGTGTTGCCTGTGGTAGACATTAGTACTTTTCTGTTGGGAGCTGGCCAATTTGATTAATGTTGAGAAAGATTCTTTTTTAAAAAAGATAATCAACTGAGTCTTAAAAGTGCGTATCAGCCTCTTGATGTGAGAGTCTTAATGGCTAGTGCTGCCATCAGAGTCACATTTATAAATCTGTATAAAGGATTTGCTATGAAGGAACAAAACCCAGTGATATTAGTGCTTATGCACATTACTGGTAGAGCTGACACAGCTGAGCAGGGAGAGAGAGCTTGAGACTATCCCTGTGAAAACAGATGCATCTTTCTGTTGTTTCAGCTTTTTTACATGGTGGGCAAATTTATACCCCATGTATAGTCTAAATGGGACAGTTCTATGTTATTTTCTTAAGTCTAGATGAATGATCTTAGACAGCTCTGTCTGAAGGAATACTTCTGCTGTAGTGATAATGTATAAGATTATCAGTTTAGACTTAAGATGTAGAAATTAATTTTTCTCCAGCTTGTTTCATACACAGATTTTGTTTCTGTTATTTTGCATATATCCATGAGGGATTATGGAAACATGCAAAAAATCATTTAAAAAAAATGATACCAAAATACTTCAGTATTATTTGCTCTTACTGGGGTTTTTCTTAAACTTCTCCCAAATATTATTTGTGCAGTCATCTTTTTCTATATCATCATATATCATTAGAATTATTTTGTCCTAAATAATAGGCTTAAATGGAAGATGTTATGTTAAAAACCTTCTAGCATATCTTGGAACTAGAATTGGCAATATTACAATCTTACTTTGATTTTTTTTTGGGGGGGGGGGGGCTTGTCTTTCTCCTGCTCAATACAGAACTGTTTCATGAAGTTTATTTCAAGAGCTTGGTCAGCTCAAGTTTAATGACACAAAGCAAGTTTTTCATGGCTTCCTTTAGAAAGCCATTCTATGGCCTACATTGTCACTACTAAAACTTTTTTTCCCGTTTAAAGGTCTTAAATTTTCCCTTGCTTAATTTTAAGTTATTGCTCATCATCATAGTATATATCCTTGAAGAGCACTCTGAGTCTCAGTTTATTATCTTTTAATACATGCATCCTAATCCTTTTAGTCTTCCTTTAGCTGGGCTCTGTGCATTCACTTTATTTGCTTTCTTTACAAATAAAATATTATTTTCCACTTCTATTGGATTCATGGTGGTTTATACTGTTGGGGTTTTTGCTCATTTTCCACTAATTTGAGTTCAGTGTTTTTTATCCCTACATCACCCCTGCCCTCCATATTATTACCAAAGAGAAACTGACTCCTCCTTAAAAATCAAGATAGCTTAGGAAAACATACAATATTCAGCCTAGAGTGAGCAATTACTAAGAAGGCTAGGTTAAGCAGAGATGTAAACACATTTTTTTTTTTCTAGAAAAGCATAAGTTGATTTTTCAGAGTTGGAAACAATATGTTGTTTTTATTTTTCCAATGTCAGTGGAAATCATAGGGACTCACTACCTACAAAACAAAAAACAATGGCAATTATTTCTTCATAATTCCTACATTATTACACAACCCTTTCCCCTCTCCTTGTTCAGTTTTTCAAAATAATTGGAAAGCTTTGAGCAGACGTACAACTGAGATGATGTTAAGATAACTGGATCTCAAGTTTTTAAGTACATTCTAGGACTTTGATTGAAAATGTCTTTTGTTGTTGTTGTTTTTTAAACTTGCAGAGCCAGCTGCCTGCTTTTGAAACCGTCTAGTACCTTTTAGAAGTCTGTATTTTGGCTTTCCCAACACCCGAACACAGTGAAACTACATTGCTTTGCAGAACGATGACCTCTAAAAGAAGTTGCATTCTGACTTCTCCTGGCCCATCTTCAAAGCCAGCCTCATTCTTATTATTCTTAGATTGGGCAACCCATAGGATAGCCTTTGAAGCTTCCTGAGGATTTTTGTATTCCCCTCCACCACTTCAGCAAATCCTTTGCTGTGTTCTGGCTCAATAGTTGGAACCCCTGTGAACAGCAGTGTACAATCCAGGAGTATATAGTTAATGTGTAATTGCAAGGAAATTGGGTTTATAGTAGTTTGACACTTAGATATTATTTGTTTTCTAATTGTTCAGATTGCCTATGGGTACTGGGAGACTAAGTTCATGAGTATCTGTGAAATACCTCAAGATCTTCCCAAGAAAGTTATGATAGAAGTGCATGGTAAAATTATTTTCAGAGGAAAAACTAACCTCTTAAAGGGATATCTATGCTGTGACATTTAAAGGAAGTTAGTTGATTAATGATGGAGAGGTTGCAAGGCACCTGAATGGAAGATAAGGAGGCTTTTGTCATTAAAATCAAATTAAACTGCCTGTTTGATACATTATTTTCCTTCAATACTAGTGGTCATGGATTGAAAGGTGGTCTAGCCAATGGGATGTCTTCATATGTAGTTAACAGTGTTTAACACAGTTAGGACCTTTTCCATTTGGTACTCTAGGGAAATATGAGGTTTAACATGGAGAAAACTGCTTAAACCAAATATTTAAAAATTAACAGTTGTATTAAGGTAGTACATATGAGAGTTTAAAGTGCTTTACAGTTCTTACGTATCCTTTTTGACATGTTACATTGCTCCTTTCACTCAAGGCGGGATCCTGGTCAATCACAAAAACCTGTCTTGATTCCAGTCCTTCAAATTTTTGCTGTCTCTTGGGTATCTTAGCTGGCACTGTTGAGACCCAAAGAGAACAGAAGGCACCCTCTAGCGTATAAAAGCTAGGAGGTTTTTTACCTGTCTTTTTTCCTTCTTCTGAAGTTATTTTCTGTCCCTTGAGATGTTGGTAGCAGCAGGCAGCAGCATTCCACTTGACTCCTGATACTAGCGCAGTGCCCTGGAAAACCACTATAGACTTCTCATCTTTTTCCCCACTGTGCCCAAACCATGAAAACAGGAAGAGTCTTCTCTGTTCACTAGAACAACAGGTCTGAGGAGATCTTTGCTTATTATGCCAGTGGGAAAAAAAAATTCTTGTAAGTAGGGCCAGAGATAATAGTTATAGCCAACAGATGGTTTGAGAGATAAGATATCATTTGTAGCAATCCGTCCTGGTTTTGTTTAGCTTTCTTTTCTTGCACTTGTAGTTCGCTTGAAAGCTCCAGAGTATACCATAATGGGTTAATTCAGTCCTTCACACAAGTACATGTAGGCTCTTCTCAAGCTGACAGGAACAAAACTATGATAATCTTCCTCCACACCACCATTTTTTAACCATGTTTCAGATAGGCTGTTAAATTATTTGCAAGAAAACTTTCCTTGGGATATTAGTGCCCTGCCTATATCCACTGACCTGAGCAATCCCATTTGTCACTGTTCCAGAGATTTCTTTTGTTTGTTCCTTCAAGCATTCTTTCCTGCCCACATTACAAAGTTTCAGTAGCCCAGGAAATCATATCCTTTCTGAAGTGTTGGACTCTCCTGCACGTTTCATAGCATAGCAACGTAACTCTATTACCATGGATCCCAGACACAGGCGTGCAGAATTTATTTAACCAATCGAGTAGTTAAGGAACACCATTTCCAGCTACAGTCAACTTGGAGTATAAAGTGGCTACAGCTAAAAGATACTCTACAAGCACTTCCAAGGAAGGCCAAAAAAGGAAGTTTCTTTTGTTTGTTTTTATTTTTAATTGCCAATGTAATAGGTATAGTCTTTGTAAGCAACATGGCAAAATCATGCATTCTTCCATAAGTGCCATAAATGCACCAAGTGCATCTTTTTTTTTGAGTGTATTTTGATTTTAGGCAAGCAATGGCATAATAATCACTTTTGGAGTAAATGTTGGATAATAAAATTCTACAATGTGACAATAATTTACAGAAAGAACTTCCAGCTCCCAAATACCATATGCAGGTGTGATACCTCTGTGGAAAGCAAGGATGCACTTGGTTGCTCTCTACAAAGCAATAGGCATGACTGGTGTCAAATGGAATATGTATCAATTGGTCTGTCTTTTGCCACTTAGCAATTAATGAAAACCTGCCAAATCTCAACTAATAGGTAATTGGCCATCTCTAAAAATCACCTATAAAGCAAAGACATGAAACAAAGCTGATAAAAATGCTTTTTTTTCATCCAGAGAAGAAATCTGGCAATCTGTATTCTCTGTCTTCAAGCACTTTGGCTATATGGGACTATTTGCTGAGCATGTTATTTCATTTCAACTATACCTTTTGTATGAGAGCTTTTTTCTACTTTTATGTACACACTGAAGTCCTAATATAAGGCCCATTTGTTACAGCAGTCCTGGGTCTTGCACAGCAAACTTGAATGGATGCCACGGTGGGCAAAGTCTCCTGTACGAACTTGCAGAGAAAAGGGTCTTGTTTTAGAAGTACCTCTAATGGGAAGCGAGGACACTTACAGCATGGCTTTGAAAAGTACAAAAGAATAATTTTTACCTAGTTGAAACTACAAAAGCATTTCTCATTAGGAAAATTTTAGAACAGAGTTGAGACAGGCTTATAATGAACCTTGAATGATAAGTGTAACCTTTTTCATAAACACAGCTGTCACCAAACAGTGCTGTTTTGGTCAGCAATGAGTTCTTTTGTTGTTGGAGATGGCTTTGAATTTCATGACGTTGCAGTTGGAAAGCCTTCAACATTTCAGAATCAGTTCTAATATTTTCCTACTTTTAAGCCATTTTAAGGTGATATTTTATGGTTATTTTCTGAGCATTAGTCCAAATAAAAAATTGAAAGAAGTTCATCCCATAATTCAGACCAGCGCTTACTAAGTGTGTGCTTCTCCAATTCTGACAGAGTATATTGTGTACACTGGTTCTGTGATTAGTGTAACATTGTCCCTGAGATTCTTCTGCTCCTTCACTCCTTTAAGATACCTATTATTTCAGTTTTCCTAGGGCCTTAACATTGTTACATGAGTTCATGTTGATTGGTCTGTGAGTTGTGAATACACAACTGATTAATATAACTATGGTCTTGAAGAAATATATTACCTAATAATGCAAATGAGACAAAAGCAGGCTTTTGACTATTATATCAATTTCAGCTATTTTAAGGTATTCTTTTTATTTTTTCCTTTAACAGTTCTTATTTTTTCTTAGTGTCTTCCATTTCAGATCCTTTTTATCTTGTTTTAACCTTTAGAAAAAGCTACTATTTTTTTCTTAGTATCTCTACTTAGATATTTGGTATAGCTCTCTTCAGTTGGCTGGGGGAAAAACAGCCAAAACTACCCATTTGTCCTGGCAGGTCTCTTCACTGTCTATGTTGTAGATGATTGGTTGTGCTGTGTGCTTGACTTCAGCAGTAGCTAATAAGTAACTCCTGATCCAGCAAAAGCTTCCAAAGGTTGACAGATATCACTTGAGCTCTTATTTCAGAAGTAAGTGGCAGCTAACTTTAACCCAGCTGCAGTCCAGTGCAGCAGAACTGGACTCACTTGTGACTCTTTCCAAGTGGCTACTACAATTAGTTTACAGGCAATGGAGTGTTATTCCTTTTTATTTTAAGAATTAAGATCTGTTGTGCTTTAATGGTATTTTTTAATGTTCCAGCCTGTTTCCACTGTAACACCATTTTTTCCATTGCTGCATCTGTTCATTGTTTCCTAATTCCCTTTTTTTATACTGCCATCTATTACCATGTATTAGCATGTTTTCCGTTGTATTAAAACTGTATTGGCAGTTTTTACCTTTGTCTAGTTAGCATTGGCACAGTGTTCTTCTAATTAATATGGACAATTGTGCTATAATGTCAGTTACTTTGTGGAGTATAGAACTGTAATTTTGACCATCATCTAAATCTGTTCCTTAGCACACTGGTAGCAATCCAGTAAATCACTGTCACTAGTACCAAACTTTCCTACAGTTCTGATATTGTAGTGCATTCCTCCCCAGCTGGCAATAAGGTGGTCTTACATGTTTTTTTCTCTGCTTGAATTCTCTGTTTTCTGGATTGTGAAATTATCCTCTGCATAATTTAAGAACCATTTCATGATCTATGTTTAGCAGAATTTGTTACCCAACAGATGTCTGGACAGTTAATGACCTGTACAGCCCAATGATTTCTTGCAACTGATGGTACAAGAATTTTTAATCTCTTCTGCTACTCAGTGCTACAAGTCAGCACTAGGGCAGAATGTCACCTCTTACTAAATACCAACAACATAAGAAGTGTGTAAATTTTCCCTTCAGAATTGTTATATCTAGTCAGAAGTAGTATTTCTCTTGCATTTTCCTTTGAATCTGCATGTTCATGTGTGTGTGCACGTGTACATGCATGCATGTGCATACTTTTTTCTGTTCAAAAACAAAGACCATGAGAACATGAATAAAAAATGAAATTAATCAAAATATAATTTCAAGACAAAAATAAAAATACAATCCAGAAATGATGCTCAGCCTTCAAATTGGAATAGGGGGTAGATGCCTAGAAAAGTCCACGACAGGAAAGCTCCTTTGAATGCCACCTTCATATATAGCAAACAGCTTTACAAGAGGATTTTGAGGACCTCTTGCCAGATCATTAGTCTTGGTTAGTGTGCTGTACATGCTTCAACATCATGCTGCAGCTGTGCAGTCATTCCTTCTTTTTCCTTCCCCTTTTCAGATCAGGATTGAGCTCATCTCTACATAGGAAAATTGCCCTAGTTTCTCTCTGCTTTTTTTTCTTTCTCTCTTCAATCACCGTGCACTTGGGAGAAGAAAAGTATCAGGCAGAACTGCATCAGAGAGGAGGTAAGACAGTCTGTGACATCTGCCACTCCTTTTGCAGGGAGGGAATTGAATGCTGATTGATACAGATCCGCTCAGATATCTCTATGGACAAATTCTGCAAGCCAGATGCCAAAGTCCCTAGAACATGAACCCATACTGCTTGAGAGTATGGGCCATACTTGGTTGTGTGCCACTGTGAACGGGAGAATTTGGACTGCCTGCACACAAGTGCTGCAGCAGTCAGGCTCCTGAGCCACTGCCGAGGACTCCTACCACATAGCTACAGAATGCCAGGAAGTTTCCTAGGTTTGTTGTTGAGATGTGCTTCTATGATGGAAAGATATTGCAGTGAAATTGATGGTTGGGAGGTACCAAAACCATGGAGAAAGACTCATCAGCTGAATCTACACTAGTAAACCAAACAGGGCCAGCACTCCAGCACTGCTATAAAGAGTTCTTACAGCTGAACTGTTACCCTGCTCCTTGGCAAGTTGGGCATATGTCACTTAGCACTCTCCCAAATGGTATCTGGACATGGCTTTAAGGATAGCACGGAATAGGAACCATTCTCAATAGGCACTTCTGTATCATCACACTTTCTTAAAAAGAAGAAAATTTAGCTCTGTGATGCAAGCTGGGCCACACTGGTCTCATAACCAAAAAAAACAACCTCTGTCCTGTTTTAGTAGGTGACAGAGCTGGACCAATCCTGATGCAGGTACCACAATTTCTTGCTACAGTTTTGGCCTCAAGGTCTTTTAAGTTTTGGATACTTTTTTTTTTTAATGTGTGCATACATATCTATTTGACTTTCAGATAGAGAAACCTGTTTCCAACTCTCATTCATTAGATTTGAGAATCTTTAGATGCTCTTAAGGATTCTCTGTCCTTCCTCTAATGTCTCCTCACTTTAGCACTTCAAGAGCACTGATGCAACTAATTCTTAAAACATTTCTTGTTCAAAGTGTTTCAGGGAAAAATAACTATTGCCTAGTTCCCTCCTACTGCTGGGAATGATTTAACATAACAGATGAGCTCTTTTGACTTCAGAGCATCACTTGGCCTCTCATGGAGCCTTTTGAGCACCTTTCTTTTTGATTCAGTTCTGATGTACAGCCTCTGTGTGGAAATTCTCCTGTGCTCATATTAATCATACAATACAGAGGCTATTCGGCTCCAGTTAACCCTGAACATCAGGGTCTAATCTAAACTACTGAGAATGTCAGACTCTTTCTTTTCAGTCACTCCCAGATGGGCTGACTCAGAGGTTTTCTTTGTTTTCCATCTGGTCTTTCCTCATCTACTTTCAGAGGTACAAGATGCACATTCCCTATTCCTCAGTCTTCACAGAGGTAATTCTGCTATCTTCTCAGACAATAGCTTTAAACAAAGAAGTCATGAAATTATAGGTGAGGACACGGCTAATAACTGTTTTTCCCCTCTCGTCTTCAGGAAATTTGCAGTTTTACAAACAAAGAGTACTGTACTTATGTACAGTACTTATTTATACTGTACTGTATTTAATGAATGCTTTCATTAGGTGGCTGTCCTGGGATGGGCCACTGGTTCCATACCCGCTCCTGTCCCAAAGGACGTCTTCCCAAGGCAACTAAACTAGAGTTGGATATGATTATCACTTCAAAGTGCACTCTGTAGATTCTGACTATAGACATATGGGCCTGCTACTGTGCAAGATGTTCAAAGCAATCAGATATTCTGGCTGTAATCTACCTATAATAAAAATCATGCTTATCAGGAGTGTCCACGAAGTAATCAGGGAACCAACTGCTCCACAACAGTATCTGCGATAGTACCTATCTAAATGTAGTTTCACTGGGATGTCTGTCTATGCCCACAGTCTGAGGAACTCCTTGTTTGAGTAAGGGACAGAAATGCTGACCTACCTGCAAACGCAAAGGTGACTGTCATAACATTAACACAGCCATGAAAATGTTTGAATAGACAATCTGCAATTCTTTTTTGACTTCCAGGCTATGGTACTGAGTCATAAGTCCCCCTGCATACACTTAAACTTCTGCATTTTACTGTCAGGCTTCCTCTAGGACTTCCTTTTCCACAGAAAGGAGTTGTTCATCCATGCTGGTTCAGGAACAATATGATATGCTTTTAAATCGATCTTTTTTTCACAGGTTTAAATCAACAAAAACTGACATCTTAGGGTCTTAAGGGTCATCTTAAGGGTCTACCTCTTTTCTTAAAGACTCAGGTGCTTGTTTTGTATAATATGAACCTTTCCATATGATTGCAATAAGAGGTAATCTACAAAATGCCTAGACTCCCAGAAAACTGCCCAGCTTCAAAAATCTCCTATCAAAAAAAAAAGCACATCAAAATGATGCTAGAAGTTAGTAGCAGCAGTACTAGAATTATTTTGGCCATAAGCTGTCTTTATACCAGGCCTATTTTTTTTGCAAAAATATTCCATCACTGCTCCTTCTAAAGTACTTCCAATTCAGCAAGCAAAACCCACTGTTCAATAGTAGTTTTCTTGTCTGACCTTCTCAGAGCAGACTTTGATATGTGGTAGTCAAAACTCAAATGACTGAAAGGATCCTCTCAGCCTCACAACTCCCACTTTTGGAACATAAGACTGATAGTAAAGGCAAGAAATTCAGGAAAATAGTTAAGAGAAAAAAGTCATAAGAATTTGTTCTTTGGTACTCCCTGGACGTGTTCTTAATGGTATACTTTAAACAAAAGAAAAAGCAGGTGTACTTCAAAGTTAGTATATCATGTAAAAGAAATGTATTTACCTTTCAGGCACATTATTTGTAATCAATTTTCTAAACAGAAAATATATTTACTGATGATATTCCATGATTCTTCAATACCACAGAGGAAACAAAGATTTATAAAAAGCAAGTTTTGAAGTTCTGAGGCTGAAATTCTGAGGCCTAGAAAGACAGGAAAATAAAGAGCTTCGAAGAAATAGTGATCAGAGAGCTAGAGCAAAAAAGGCAGTGAACTGAATTACAGAGATTCTTACAGTAGGCAAGTAGGAAGCCCAAAATGTGAGGAAAACTATAGCTGGATCAATGAGGACAAAGGAAACAGAAATAAGACTGCATACAATGCAAGAACTGCTTATGGGGCAAAACGCGTGAGCCAGGAGTTCTCATTTGCAGCCTACACACTGACACAGCATTGCTCTTTTTTGTTCCCACATGTTCACAGCCAGTTACAAAGCCAACAGGACTTGCATGGTAGCTGAACATTAGCGTATTTTTGCTCAATAAGGTGCTACACAGTGATACTACCAAGCATATTTTTTTAAATATGATCTTTCTTCCCATAAGTTTGACATAGAGCAGATTCAATCTGTCTATCAGTTTCACTGTCAAATACAGAAGCTCCTCATTTTCTGAATGTCCACATAAAAAGACAAGTAATGAAATACAGAATAAAACTGTTGCAATGAGCATGTAGGATATATTGTTAGAAATGTGATAGGCAGTATCATTCATAATGATAAATACCTGAAACAAAATAAGGAACAATGTTTAAAAGAAATTTTGTATTTTTAAGGAAGATGGACAAGTGAAATGTCCACAGAACATTTTGGTTCTCTATGAAGTTTGCCTTTTTGTATAAAGAGTTCATCTATATTTTTATCCCACATCTATCTAAGAATTACTTATTTTACTGCTTAAAATTGAATTGCAAAAGAGAGAACTTTAGGCACATTTTTGCAGTTGTATAGAACTTTTATATCATATGGAGTTTTGTTGAGTAGAGTTTTAGGGAAAAGAGATTGTAAACAAGCAGGAAAGGAAAGCAAGGGGGAAGAGTAAAAACCTGCTGTGTTTGATGGCTTTTGAGTGGTGGCTGTATTTGTCAAGCTTTTTTACCTTTTTATGTGGTTATCTTTTGTGTGTGGAAGTCCTTTGGTTTTGCCTGGGTCATTAAGGAAGAGGCCTCAGAAGCTGAAATCTGGCTCCCTGTCAACTGAGCACTTTTGAATACTGAATCAAAGTGCAGTTTCTCTCCCAAACTAGCTTTTCTTTATTAAAGGCTGGTTTGCGAGATTATAACTATTATTCTCACTATTACAGAGCCCTTTTTAAAAGGACTATTTTTGCGCTATCTGCAAAGATACTAATCTGTGTATTAAACATGGCAGTAGCCATGCTTGCTGGGCTTTCACTTGCTATAGCTGAAAGCTGTGTGAGATGTCATTATGTTGCTAGATGATGTAATGATCATAATTTTTCACAAATGTTTAGGTAATAGCACAGTGGCATATAATGCTGGGCTTTCTGAGCTAGCCATAGCCCCTCCATCCTAACCAAAGTAACAATTTTGCAGATAAAAGTATCTAGGGCTGACAAGTATCCAGCAGAGCTGGGAGAAGGTCCATCTCCTTCCTCACTCTTTCACTTGCAGATCACAAGTCTCTCCTGCTTATCTGAACTGTGAGACTAGCACAATTACCTACTCTTTTAAACAAATTTAGCTTGTAATACACAGAAGAATCTTACCCTGCTGTACTAAAATTAAAACAAAAAACAAAACAAAACAGAAGATGGCGCCAGAGAGCAACTTTTTTTTTTTTAAAAAAAAAAAAAGCTAATTGCCCAGGAGATGGTAGGGAATTCAATTTGCTCCAACCCACAAACTTCAACCAAGACTATAGATGAGGAATTGAAGAAAGTACTCTGGGACTCTGGTAAGGTACCGACAACGTGGAAAGTGCCTTTATTGTGTTTAAACCACATTGGTTTAAAATACCACTGCTTTCCAGGGATATGCTATCATCATCGAACACACGAATTAAAAACCAAGATTACTGCTAGCACAAGGTATGCAAGCTAATTTCATTCTATACAAATCGAAGTGAAAATCAACTTGTATCAAGAAAAGGCTAAAAATAACATAGAGAAAAATGTTTCATTTACTACTACTACATGCCAAAATGCCAAGTAAAACAAATGATGCTAAGAAGCAAAGATGAACCAATATTAATATTATATAAAGTAAGCTGCATTTTTCAGTTTGTTTTTCAGTGTACATTACTGAGAGATGAATTCTTTCAAGAAAGTTCAAATAACCCAAGTATATCATATCCGTAACCAAACTTTCTATTGATTCAGAATTTATGTTAACAGTAAAGACAACCTTTAAATGATGTCATCACTTAGGTTTCCTTGCATTTTATTCCTACGATTACCTGCAAAAAATACATGACAGAAGAGCATCATCACATAATTTTTAATCTTACACCTTTTTTGGAACACAGAAAAAGAACTGAATAAACACGCTTTCCACAGCATTTAAATTCAGTTATAGGACTGCTTCCTTTCCATTCTGTAAGCATTTTTAATCCATGCTATTTGACCTGAAATTGGTGATTTCCAGTAAATGAAATCTACCTGCTATAAAATATTTTTAAGATTTTCTTGATTTTTTTTCAATTACATGAGAAAATACTTTTCTAAACTACCCTAACTTGGCATCTGTAGGTATTCAGTCATTAAACTTGATGTCTACAGCTATTCTAACTTGGAAGCCTTTCTGTCCATTAGTTTATGTGATTATTATCGTATCAATAAAAATTGTTTTCAAAAAGTAAACTGTTTTGATTGGATTGTGCATGACAGTAGGTCTGAGAAAATGCACAGACCTTGTTGGCAATTTCAGTGTCTTTTCCACCATTATTGACAATATTCTTGTAGCCCATGGGGCGCAATGCAGAAACAGGTACAATTTACTAGAAGCAGGAGTGAGCTTCAGATGCTTGGCTCACTTTGAAATCTTTCTATTTCTTCTTATTTCTTCCTTCTCTCTCCAGTTTTTGCAAGCATCACTTTTTCTTCTCTCGGTCATAGCAAGACTACAGTTGTGTGCAGTAATTTCCCAGCCATATTTTCCTATCTTATAAAGGAGAGTGGAGTGTTGACCCCAAATCTGGATAGGTGTGGTACTGTAATGTAACAAATCTCAGGACACCTTTCACTTTCCATTGCTCAGCTGCTTTCATGCCTTGCAGAAGTGATCATTCACAGATAAGGTTGAAAATATGCCCTTAAGATTTTTATCCTGACTGAGTACAAGCCCACTGGAGCGTATGCTGCATTGTGTTGTGTTTTTTTTCAGAAGGTAACTTGTTTCCAAAGATTAAATCTCTACACAAACCATTTGATTTCAGCATACTATTAGCTTCAGTCCAATGCATGCCCCTAGTAGCAGGGCTATGGCAGCCTGTGGAACCTGTAACCAGCAGATGAGCCTGAACAACTGTGTCAAGGCTACAGTATGGACTTTCCTTTACACATTTTGGAGACAGTGATTACAATAAAATGTCTTGTCCTGATTGCTTTCAGGTTTTTTTCCCCCTATGCAATGTTTTAACTCCTGAAGGAGTAGTATAGTACCCAAAACTGTTTAATGATCTAAGACAGACATGGTTAATAGCGAAATGTAGTATCTCTTAATAGGCAAATGAAGAACAAATAGCTAATTTTGGGGATACATTAGACCTACTTCAGGTCCTATGAACCATGCCTCTGCTTTTTAAAGACATTCATTTTCTTTATTACTTGCTTCCCTCAAGGCCTTTCTGTCTGGCAAAAAAATATTCTAGGTCTCTCAAGGGAAGTTGTTTTGCAGTATGTTGTCTCCAGCACGCTCTCAGCCACTGTTTATCTATGAACAATGCACACTGCCAAGTCTTGCATACAAACAACTGCAAAGACAGTAGACCCTGCCAGACTTACTCAGAATTTAGTTTCAAAAGACATTTTCAGACATATGTCAATTCTGAAAACTGTCAAGTATACAGACATCTTTAAAGAACAGTATCTTGTATGTCTCAATAAGCAGCAAGACCTTCCAGCAATATGTCTGGCCTGCAAGATCATACATAGCAGCCAGAGGACTGGTCTGCATCTTTGCTTATTTAGTAGTAGTTCCCTTCTAGGGACTGCGAGAAAGGAATGTTATTTAATGGCATCATAGATATATGATCTCACTCTGGGAAATAGTTTGCAATTACAGACTCATTCCTATAAGCCAGTACACGGTCACTGTCTGCTCCTAACTGTCTTCTCCTCTGCACAGTACACTGTGAACCTCAAATAGTCAAGTAAAGCTTCAATGTCTTGCTGTGGTTCTGCAGATATCGCTGGTTTGTTTAGTGCAACACTATCAGATTACTAAACATCGTGAAAATTTAATCCTGTCTCAAATAATTAATTCTTTCATTTCCTATCTACTAGATAAGCAAGGTAAATGCTGAGCCTGCAAAGAACACTGCTATTTTGTCCTGTTGCTGATGTTTGTGTATGTTACTCCCACAGAAAAAAAAAAAAAAATAAGTTCCTGAGTTTGGGGGGCTTGTACCTGTAGTTTAGTTTCACCTCCATAAATGATGATCTTGTCACAAACTGCACAATAAATATATCCCTATCTGCTGAACTCAGAACAGTCTCCTCAGTTTTTCTGTTAAAGGGCAGGAGCATCATTTTTGCACAAACAACTGCTTGGCTTACTGAGGGTGAATTTAAAGTTACAGGCTCAGTAACGTTTTCAAGTCTGCAGATCAGCTCTGCAACGAAGGACAACAGTTCAGACACGTTAAGTGTGATTTTCCAAAATTCTTGAAAAAGATATCAATATTTGCCTTTGGCATTCACCTCTAGAGTAAGTGCCTTCTCCACTGACTTTAGCACACAGCTTTGGATAAATTACCAATACCCTGGGGTACACCCAAATGAATTCAGCAGCAAAAGTGGATGAAAAGCAGCATCTTGCTGAAAACCAGGTTCTGGAATTCAGCATTTCCCTCAGAAATAAACTTTCTAATGGTGAATTTCTGCCTTCTTCGTGTAAGAAACCCTGCACACATGAAGTTGTGGGAAGCTTTGTACTTACACTTAATTCTGTCTGGTGGCCCTGCAGTTTACTTTACTCGTTTTCCCCGCTGTACATAGCACTGGCCACCACTTAGAAACTGTTCGACAGAATAAACATTGTGCGATGCAGAAAACAATACTGAAATCAATTTAATAGAATAAGGGCTTAGTTATCTAAAGTGTCAGCACAAATCTTCTATTTATCTCATACGCTGACCTGCAAAGCATAAAATAAACTCATATGGGGGAAAAAAGATGATGTTGACTACAGATGAGCCTAGAAATCACTTTGTTGAAGCCAAACGACTTTTTGGTGATTTTTTTTCCCCAAAACTCTAGTTGTAATTATGGGAATACAGTATGGACAGAAAGAACGGCTCAGTGCCCCTGTCACTCCGGCCACATTAGCCAGCGGTGCTACGAGAAGCGCAGTCGGCACCTGCCAGAGAACAGGGCGCGTTTACCTGGCGGCAGGCAGCCGTTTCCCGGGCTTGAGCCGCTCCTTCGCACCGAGCCGGCGAGCGTCAGGGACACGCGCTTAAATTAAAATCACCTGCTCGGGGGTTTCGTTTACCAGTCCCGGACCTGGAAAAAAAAAAAAGAAAAAAAAAAAAAGAAGAAGAAGCAGCCCGTGTCCCGTAACGCACAGGACTGGCGCGGCCGCGGCAGGACCCCGCCGTTACAGCGCTTTCGGCCAGGCCCGGCGCCCCCCGGAGCGGTCCAGCCCCGCGCCGGGCCCCGGCCGCGACATGGCGGCGGGCGGCCGCCATTTCCCCTCCGCCCCCCGCGCCGCGTTGCGCCCCCGGGGCCGCGCCGGGCGCTTCGCCTCGCCTCGCCTCGCCTCGCCCCGCCCGCCCCGCGGCTGCCGGCGCGGGGGGCGGAGGGGCCGCCCGGCTCGGGGGCGGCGCCGCCGCCGCGCTGGTTCCTGCTTCCCAAGGAGCCCGCGGGGCGGGCGGGGGCTGCGCCGCGGCGCCCGGCAGCAGCAGCGGCAGCAGCAGCAGCATCAAGCCCCGCCGCCGCGCCAGCGCGGCCGCCTCCTGCCGCAGCAGCGCCGGTGCCCGCCCGCGGCGCCCATGGCGGCCGAGCCGCAGGCGCTGACCCGCAAGCCCGTGCTGCTGCACAAAGTGGAGGGCTCGCAGGAGGTGGTGAACATGGCAGCGATCGTGCCCAAGGAGGACGGCGTCATCAGCGTCTCCGAGGACAGGTAGCGGCGGCGGCGGGCCGGGGCGGCCCCTCTCCGCGGGTGCGCCGGAGGCCGGCTCGCAGGCCGGCTTCCCGCCGGGGGCTGCTGCGCGGCTGCCGGGGAGCCGCGGCGGCGGTGGGGACGCGGGCTGGAGCAGCAGTGTCGGTTCCCGGTTCCCCTCTCCGCACGGTTCTTGGTAGCTGTTTGAAACCAGCCGTGTCTGGCCGGTGAGGCGCGGGGGTCGAGGCCGGCGGAGAGCGGGGCGGGCGCGGGGCGAGGCTGCGCGGCGGCGGCTCCCGCCCTGCTGAGGCGGTCGCGGCTTCCTTCAGTTTTACAGCTGATGTCCCGCTTTAAAATAAAAGCGCGTTTCTCCTGCGGAGCCCGTAAGTAACTACTTCAAACGTAATTTCGTTGCAGCTCAGGCGCGAGAGATGTAACGTGTTCCCAGATGCACGTTTGAAAGATAAATGTGGATCTGTATGGGAACATCTTTCCTTTTTTTCAAGATGTTTTTGTGGCTTCTTCTTCAGACCGCTATTCCCGTGAAGGGTGTCTGCTGCTGTCTCTCCACTCGCTTTTCTAAGAGCTGTCAGTGTGTGTTTCGTCTTGTCTTTACCCTCACTGTGAGTTAAGTTTTCAGCTAGCTGTCAAAAATGTGAACTGTGCGAACTCGAGATCCTATAAGTTCATCTAAGCCGTGGTCTCCAAGTGAGCTTTCGTGCCTCGTAGCAAGTGGAAATGAATGAGCTACTTAAAACAGGTACCCCGTGGGAGAGATTTTAAGCAGAGTTTTACGTTGTTACCTGACCAAAATTCTACTTTTTCTCTTTTAACGTGCAATTGGGAAGCTGAATAAAGCTTGAGTGCGTTTCGGCATGTTGTAGCTTTGTTAGGCTTACTCAGCCAGTTCTTTTTATCTGTAAAGAAGTATTCCTGAAACATATTTGTTCTTGTGTGAGGTGTCTGTGTCTCCCCTCACCCCATTAGAAAAATAAGTGTCTTCCGTTATTATATTAGCAGGTATGAGTTACTGAGAATAGGTTGATGCTCCAAGTTAATATTTCTTTGTAGAAAAAGAGACTAGCAAGAGATCCTTGTTTCACTAGTAACCAAGATATTGGGTTCAAGAAACCAGTGGTGAAGTAGAGACCAGGATTTTTTCACTAAGAAACACGCTAATTCTCTAGCAAAAACCTCTCCTGTTCTGTCCCAGAACAAAACTAACTCGTCTACCTCAAGTCAGTTAGGTCCTGCTTACTAATGAAACTGGGAGAAGAAATCCTCTACCTGAGGTTCTAAGGAAATTACAAATACTGTTTTAAGTCTGGAGGTTCCCAGTTTATTTTCTCTTTAAAGGTGCTAACCAGGTAATCTGCCTGCTTATGGGACTAGTTTGCAATGTTTATGAGATGCTTTACATTTTGATCATGCTTTTTATTTCTTTAGGCACAAAGCTGTTGATTGATGCCTTTTGAGTAAAAGATATTGCCTCCTTTCATTTTAAATCTGTGTTAATATTTTTATTGTAACAAAAACGTTTGGAGTCTAAAACCTATTTGGAAGGAGTAGCAATTTGGGAATCAGACTTGGAGGTTTCTGGATATCTAGGGTGGAAGCATGGCTTGCCTGACTCAAAATAACTTGGTCTTATGATAAGTTTATGCAGGTCATTATGGTGCTTCTTCCTGTTTAGACCTGCCTTTTAACGTTAATGTTGATGTTGTTTAATGGCCTTGGAACGAATGTGGAGGGCTTTTGAGACTCCTGGAAACTCAAAAGGATGGTTATGCAGATGTTTTCTGTCTTAACTTTTTATGAAAATGAGTGATTTTTGGCTGAGTTTACCAGCCTGCAATATATGAGAAAAATGTTTTGAGTTTTTTACAATGAGCTTTTGCGGGAATGACTTGGCATTTCCAGCATTTGCTTTAGACTAGATATGACAGCTGTATTGAAATGATGAGGAGAGAGTCCTCCCTTGCCTCTGTGGTTAATGGCTGAATACATCAGTGTTGAAATTGCCAGTGATCTGTTAACATGCACAATAACTAGGCTCCACTTTACAGGTTTTCTTTAGTGCATAAACCCTTTAAGGTAAGGGAAAAGGAAAACTAAACAAGCTATATTGTCATGCACTATATAGCATCAAACTGTATTTATAGCACATAATGCACATATTGTCAAAAGTAAAATGAAAACTAAGTAAAATACAGAGTGTGGTCCTTCAGAAGGGACGTAAGTGGAGAAAGAAGGTAGCCCAGAGGTTGTAAATATTTATGATTGTCTGAACTTTACACAACCTGCAAGGTTGTGTCTCTTCAGTGTGCATCACCTATATATTCTACATAGTTTCCTTCCTGAATCCTGCTCAGTCCTGTCAGCTCAGCTGCATGCATTGTATCCTGCTCTTAGGTGTTTTGGCTGGTTGCTTATTATGGCAAAATACACTGAATCTCCATCCCCTTACAGTCCCAGTTGTTGAGATACACTGGGAAGGATACAGTGTAACTTTCTTCTGTTTTTCCCCTAAGAAAAGGGATGCAGCCGTCCAGGCAGGTGAAAGTTAAAGGAGTGGTGGAATTTGCTATCAAATAAAGTATTAATCTGATGAAGTAGAGGTATGTATAAGAAAGAAATTATTAGCTTTCATCCATGTTCTGCCTGCAAACCAGTGGAATCATCAGACACATATACCCACACAAACCTTGTGTGATATATAGCATCGAAGGGCTGAGATTGTACAAGTAAGGCTAAAACTGTTTTTTTTAATATGCACAGCTGCCCCTAAGTTTTCATTAGCCTCTTGTTTGTAAAAAGCACGTACTACAGTTTCAAAATGGTTGAGTGTCCTTGTCTTTTGTTGACTCAGAGACAGTTGTGGGTGTTGGGCACTTCTGAAAAGTAGGTCACTGGCCTGTCAAGTTCAGGCGTATTGTCTACTTCTCAGTGTTCCAGAGAAGAGAAGATTTAGTATCACTAATCCTACCTGAGCACAGGGATGCCATGGGAGAAGTGTTCTGACTCATCCAGTTTTCAGTGGCAGCAGTTCTGCCTGATGTTGGCAAGTTTCTGGATTTCCCAAGAATCTGCCAGTGATGTGGATACTAACTCAGTTGGGTCTGAGGTTTTGATTATGTGTCACCATGTGAAACTGGTCAGAGAGGGATGGGTGTCATAGTGGTAAACTTGCTCTTTGTCATTAACTATCTTTTTTTAGTGACACTAACTATATTGTATGTGAAGAAATATTTAGGAACATGACGGTGTAGACAAATTGCCTGGCAATTATGAGCTCTGGTCTATGTCTTCTTTGGTGTGAAAGTTCTGTGCTAACTTGCATGTAACACACCTTGAGAGTGTAGGTATTACAGGCAAGAATTGTTTTCCTTGAAGTATTCATGTGAAATAAAAGCTGTTGTAGTCCACAACTGAAAATTGTCAAAAGCCTTCTGTTTTCCTTTAAAAAAAGCAGGCATTTTAATCTCCTAGACCGAGGCAAAATCTATCTGTAAATGGTATGCCAGAAAAGTTAAGCTATTTAAAAATAAGGGAGCAGAGACCTTTGTCTTCTTCTCTACTACCTTGCATTATCTTTAGTTCCTTTAGCACTGACATGTCTCAACTTCTTTGTACAGAGCACTGCATAAATGTAAGTGGCAGTAAGCCCAGACTGTTTGTCACGTGCATTCGTATTAGTGTCTTTATCTTGCATTGACAAAACCGTATAGAATTTGTATTGCTTGGTTTGTTTTACAGTTTGGGGACTTAAAATATAGATGTGCCTTTAGTCCAAAACTTGTCTTCTGGGTATGCTAATTGGCAATTTCTTTAGGGGATGTATTGAACAAATGACATTCTTGTGTAGATGAAATCTAGGCTTTGATAGAGTGGTGACTAGGGATGCATACCTGACAAAAAATGCAGGGGTTTTCTTTGACATCCTTCCGACGTGCATTCAAAGTATGATCTTTCAACTCCTAAATATTAGCATATTTTTGTTCCTTAAGACTTTCTTGTCCAGATTTGGAACATAAAGCGTATAGCATTGTAGTTCATGCACAAGTAAGATAGCCTAAGCCTGTGAAACACTTTTAAAGGAAAGGTGAGATTCTTCACTCTTAATACTGTATCCAGGCAGGATGTGAGGCATTGCAAACCTTTGGTAAGCTTGCTTGATTTCCTTTCTGCTCTGGTGGACTGATATAGAGAGATTGCTGTGCAGAGCTATGGTTGCAAAATGGGTTTACAGTTCTCATCTAAACTCAGGGTTATGGCACTTACAGCTATTTTGCTTTGTGTGGGGTTCCTGGTTTGCACCAGAAATGGAGATGGCGAAAGAACTGATTTTGATACTGGCTCTGAATGTATCAGTCCAAGCCTGTATGTTTCACGCCTGGGTTATTGCAGTAGGAACAGTAGTTTAAGTAGTACAAAAGGTGTGAATGTTCTTCAGGGGTGTAAAAAGACTTCTTCCTGCCTGGGGGCTCTTTAAAATTTGATAAAAATGTCAGTGACTGATAAAATTGTTGAGCGGAAACCCCGAAGGAACTTACGATTAGTAGTGTGAGAGTTCATAAGAGGCCTATTGTTACAGATGCAGCTTGTTTGCTCTGAATTTTTAATTTATTAACTAATTGGATATGTTGCAACTTGATGACTGTTTTGAATAAAGCTCAGGGTGGAGGTTAGCACTGGCTGTTTGAATGAAAGAAGCAGATTTTGGCAGGAGGTTTAAGAGAAGGCAGAAGATCCAAAAGCTCAAGGAAACAGAAATTGTTTCAGATGTTGAAAAATAACTGTTCCTGAATTGACTAAAATGTATTCTGTTGAGATGCCAAAATCTTGGAGCTAGCACACAAAATGTTTTGCTGAGTAGTTGATGGTGATAAACTCTTGTTTATCAGTACTTGTAAGGGAGTGACCTTGTGATTTTTTTTTTAACCCTACTGTGGCACTTTGTGCCACCAGGTGATAAATTGGTGAAGTTTGATAAACCTTGTCTTATGCTGCTCTCCCCGGAGTATTTAATGTTATTTAAAATTTTAAAGGACAAGGATGTAGTCTTATTTTTCTGTTTTTTAGCTATCCTGCTACTGCTAGCTCATGGAGGTCAAACTGGTGCAGCTCCTGCAGTTGTGTTAAATGTGTGTCTTAACTGTCAGGTGGTATTTGGGTATGTGATATGATGGTGTGGCTTGGATAAAAACTTGTGCAAACCTGGTTTCAGCTGTGTAGGAAAGTATCAAAACGTGGTGAAACATTAGGTGCTTGAATGTTTAGAATATGATGTGTAGTTTGTTTCCCCCCCCCTCTGATTTAGAGAGTTTGCTTTATATAAAAAGTGCATGCATATTCATAGACACATGTATTATATCTTAAAAGATTTGTTTGGATAGCTGCTTAATATGCCTTCCACTGGAATTATTGCAGCCTCATTTCTGCTGGCTCCTGGACAACTCCCTGAGTTGCGGCAAGTTTAGAGATTGTGCCTGTCTCCCATATTAACTGATTTCTCTTTTCTTCTTGTCATCCACAACCCTGTTTTAATTTCACTGGCACCTCTTTACATGGAGATAGGTTCTCTTGTCAGCACATCTTATATCTGTGATGCTTCACTGTTTGTCTTGGTGACCTTCCTTTGCAGCTACTCCAGGTCTGAAGCTGCATAATGCTCCCAGACAGGGAACTCCACAATTCCACCCTTGTGCAGCCCCTGGAAGAGAAACAAATGCAAGTTATCAAGCAACTAAGCAATATAGAGCTGACATGCAATTACAAATGTACCATTACAGGAAACTTGGTTTTTCTCCTAAAGCTAAAGATGTCTAGAGGAGACAGTGATGCTACAAACAGCTACAATACTTAGGCTTAAGTTGCAGTGTTTTTGAAGCTAATAAGCTAGTAAGGCAAATCGTTCAGAGAGGATCAGTTAGTGGACTAAAGCTCTCAAATGGCATGTGAAGTTGGACACAGAAAATATGTCCATACATTGTTTGCTCTGCCTTACAGGATTTTGGTTGTTGAGCAATATCTTTTCTTTCTTTTTTTCTTTCCTCTTTCCTTTTCCTCTCCAGCTGCACCAGTTCCCGCACAGTATCTACTGATTGTGATCTCTGCACAGGTTTCCCAGCAACAGCTTTCATGTGCATGGTAATATATGCAAGAGGATTGCTTGAATGTGGCACAGGAGTGCTTCCAAACAACTGCTATCTCCTGTTTTGTAAAATGCTATTTGTAACAATCTTAAGTCAGAACATGCTTGGGGGCTCAGAGAAGAAATAGAAAGGAGGAAACAGGGAGGCGTAATACAGACCACTCTGCTCCTGTGGCAGGGAGCTTTAAAAGCTTCAAAAACAATGGCCAGTACCCTAAGGAAAAAAAAATGGCTTTTGCAGGAATATCTTCTGTACATCTTGGACTGCGAAAGACCATTTGCACGAAAGCTCCCCAGAAGCCATGTGTATTTGGTTTGCCCGTGCTACTTACACCACACCTGTCAAATACCAGTGATTTTATATAAAACTCTGCAGGTAGCTGCATGTATTTGCCCAGGGGTTTGAGCAGAATTGCAGTAGTCCTTAGCATAATCTGATGCAATTGCAGGATCAAGAAAAACAGCATCAGTATCCTTTCTACCTGTGCTTCAAGGAAGGGATGGATGCTGCTGTGGTGCCACAGGATGGGCTGGGCTGAGAGGGCACCATGGGAGGGGAAAGAGCGGTGGCCACAGGGCACAGCATGCGGGTGCTGAGAATAATCACAAGCAGCAGGAGACATTCTGTTCAGCAGATCTTTGTCCTGCACTTGCACTTTAGACGAGAGAGAACAAAATGGTCCTCTTAAATTTTGTGGAGTAAAATATTCAATGCAATAAATGCATTTAAATGAGAAAGCAAGCATCTGTCCAGGCATAGGAAGCCCCCCCCCCCCCCAGCAACTGGGTTGGGAGAGTCGGTGGAGCAGGCCTGGAGAATTGGAAGAATGATGTTGTGAAATGAGAAGCAGGAGAGGAGATGGGGAGATTTACCAGGCAGCCCTCCAGGGAGGGAGCTTTACATGATAGCTAAACCATGTGCAGCCTTATGATTCTTCATGTGTTGTAGTTTGTGTGCTTAGTGGTTTCAAACTACAAATAAATCATGGTCAAACTTGATACCTTGGAGATCAGAAAATGGATAATAAATTTTGGAAAGTAGACTGCTGAAATTTTGGATAGCCCCAATGCAGCTGTCATCTTTGTGAATGGGAGAATAGCTATGGAGGCTGGGTTAAAAAAAAATAGCGAATAGCGTTTTAATTTTTCTCTTAGTTGAGCTGCAAGAAGTAATGTCGTGTAACTAACCTTGTCCAGACTTTGAACATATTGGCTTTGCTTGTTGGGCCATGTGTATTCTCCATTTAAATCAAGTTTTTCAGGAAACTCTTTAAGGTTTTGAACAGTGAATCTAAGATGATGCCAAAGCACCATTCTAGGTAGGAGAGCACTGCTGTTCTGCTGGCAAGTTTACTGAGATGTTTAATCTAAAGTTGTCTTTTGTTCTTTAAATTCTATATCATTCCAACTTAGTGTGAAGTGAAAGATTGATGTTCTTAATAGGTTCTTGAAGTAATAGTAGTCATCGATCAACTTCACAAGGCAATGCTGTTGACCTTTGCCAGTCTGTAATAAAAGTTTCCTTTGGTGTTGAGTCCTGTGGAGAGAAAGGAGGCAAGGCTGTCCTAATGAGAGCTGGCCTATTTTGCCACCAAACTGAATTCTCTGATTTGGCCTGGATTCAAGTGAGAGAGAAAATACATTGCACTCTTTTGAAGAGGTTCAGAAAGACGATCCTTACATCTGTATAGGATGTAATAGATAATGAGATTTTGCACTTCCAGTAGTGAGTGCAAATATGATATATTTACCTTCAGCTTCAAATCCATTTGTAGTAGCAAATAAATGCTTAAATGTGTTCTTAAGCAGACACTGCTTAGGGTATTCCAGGGTCTTAAAGTAAACAGGGTTTTTTTCGCTCTAGTAAGGTTTAATAAGTTGATGCTAAAGCTTTTACTTTAGCTTAAAAGATAATAAAGAATAGCAAAAACATGATTACACTTGTGTAAGCTAATGCTTGGTGGAAGATGGGAGATCAGACAGGGTTTTGGTGTTGGTTCAGAGCAATGGTACATATCTTCTTGGTACCATGGTTTCAAGATTTAGGTCCATAGGTGCCAGCAGTCTCTGTAATATTTAGCTTATCTGTGCCTTGGAATAAAAAAGGTAGGAGGGTAGAGGGGTGAAGGTTTAGTCAGTGATTAAAAGAAGAAACCTGGTCTGTGTACTGTAATGCAAGATAAGATGAAGCAGGTCCATTCTGGTGCTTTCCTTCTTGTCATAGCTTAGCATTTTTGAAGCAGTACAGCCAGTAAAGCTTATTTAATAGACGTGTCCTCTGGTTTGGATGCTTCTCTGAGAATGTATACTCTGAGATTTCTTTTTCTTACAGATGTCTGTTAAACTCTGTATTCCATAAGGTTTTTCGCCTGTATTTGTGTTTCTGACCTAGTTTATTATACAAAGATCCAAAAGGGATTGCCTGGATGTGTAATCCACTTCTTCTTATCTCAGGAAACTATGGAATGTAATCCCTTTTAATGGATGGGTCTAGTTTCATTCTCATTAGGTATTTCCCTCCCTTTATGTTTGTTGGAAACTTTAAGAATTTCAGTGCTGTGAAACTGGAGATGATAACCTGCATGTAATTAATTTGTACCTATTTTGCCATTCTGCTGAATTATCCTTACTTTAAATATTTCTAAGATAAATTTCCTTATTTTAAATAAATATAATTATTTTAAATTTTTCTTCTGTATCTCCTTATTTCCTTCTTTCCTCCCCGTTTTCCTTTATCATACAGGGAAATTCTGTCTCCCCTCTCAGCCTCTGTTTTGCTAGAGCAAATGTAGGCTACAGGGTTATCCAAAGAGTGGTTCAAGTTGACTTGGTGAAGGCCTCTAGACTTGCAGCAAATACACATGGTTCAGGTTGGAAGTAGAATTTCTTGGGAGGTACAGTTTTGGTGGTATGGACATAAAAGCTATCCTAGAGCACAAGTTATTGCAGGCAGAACTGACTGAAGACAGCTGCAGCATTTTGGTGGCAGGGGAGATCCTCTACATGGTGTTTTGGTTAGGCTCATGAAGCATGAGCTGGCTGGGACTATAAAAATTGCCTTTAATTCACTGGACAAGCAATAAACTACTGTCAAAGGCTGGTTGTGCTTCTGCAGTTACTGGGAGGCCAGTATAAGCTCTTGTGCCTCTGCTTTGCTGAGCCTGTGCTGTTCTCCCACGCAGGCTGTGTGCTGTACAGCTCTTGTGCCCGCTCTTGTCCTGTTGGTCCCACTGCTTTGAACTCCTGTGGCGGAGGAGACCTGGATGAGGCAGCAGCCTGAATGTAATCTGCTCTCCGCAGGCCAGTAGCTAAAAGGTAGAAGGGTCTTTGCTGAATGCTCGTTTCCAGAGCTGAAGTTCCATGATAATAGTGGGGCGTTTTTTTGTTTGTGTTTTGTTTCTTTTTTTTAATCAGTACCTGCTTTTGCTAAAAGCTGGAGATTGAAGCAGATTTCAGTTAGGACAGTTATTGGTCACTGAAAGAATGGTAAGTACTAGCCTGGGGAGGACAGGAATAGAGCTGGCCCAGTATTTGTTGTGTTGAGGGAGAGGAGTGGGAAGAGGATGCATCTGTCAAGTCCTAATTAACACCTTTAGGTTTATTGTGCCCTAAACTTAGACTAGAACTATTTAATAATTGGAGTTACAAACTTGATTTTTTTTTCTCCTGCAGGGAAATGATGCATTGTATGCTGTTCTAGTGAGCCCCATTTTACATCCTTCTCTGCCAGAATAGCTGTAATTAAACTCCAAAAGTGCACACTGGGTCTACCAATGCCTTGCATGGCTGTTCTGTGTGCCCTCTCTAAAGAGCAAAAAACTGTCTAATACAGTTGCCTAGCATCTGAAGTGAGACAAAATAGGAGTTTTTGAAACTGCATTAGCTGCCATTTTCATCTAAGAATAGACATATGCTAGATTTTTTCAGGCAGAGGAAGCAGTTAACCTAAGCACATCATCTCTAATGGGTGGTAGGCCGCTCTAATTGACACAGTGTGTTATATAGGAGAGTTTAGTTACGCAACCTATAGACACTAATCCCTCGCCTAAGAAGAGCGCAGTCTCTGCGCTTCAGGAAGTGAATCAGACTTTATAAACAAATCTCCTCTCTCTAACTTACTGCAACTGTCAGCAAATTAATGGGAATAGCTGAATCTATTAACTCGCTTTAAAAATATCAACTGGCAAATGATTCTGCTTGACTTCAGCAAGGACATCAGCTTCATCTTTTAAAAAATTTACTTAACAAAATCCTTTACGTTCAAGTTCAGATTCATTCTGTTACAAACTTTATTTCTCGCCAAATAGTAGAAGGGCTGTAAAATTTTGGAGAGCTTGCCACAGGGTTTGGAGTCTTGCGGCGGCATGAGCTGCAATGTGCCGGCAGATGGGAGGAGGCGCATCGAGCGCATGGGGCAAGGAGCCCTTGGCCCCTTTACTGGCACCGTTTCCGCAGGTAGCGTGCCAGGCTGCACAGATGCCCCTGGTGCTCGGCACTGCCCCACTGGCTGTAGGAGCCAGATGGAAGGAAGCGTTACGGAGTGTTATTTCCAGGGGGGCATGCAAGACTACACTTGCTTGGTACCTTATCTTTGCCTTTGCACGCTCTTCCCCCCTTACAGTTGCTTGTATTCATCATGGGGGGTGAGCATGTGACAGCTAGAAGGTAGGAATTCCCACAGTGGCTTTAGTCACTACTTTTATCCAAAATTTTGGTTCTGGAGTAGGAGATTAAAATAAAAAGTAGGAGTCTTGTATTTAACAAGAAGTTCTGTGAATATTGGTAGTCAAATCTTTAGGCTTTTAGTTGTTAACTTTTTCTCTAATCCTGTGACTAACCCATGTTAGATACCAGAGAAACCAGCAGGGAAAGAGTTATGAATGAACTGATTGTTTAAAAAAGTTATATGCTGTAGTGCTTGAAAATGCATGAACTTCAACTGAGTTCTGAGAGCTCTTCCGTGATTATGGATGTTTTTATTCCTTCTGTCTCTGCTCCCCAGTAGATTCTTTGCTTAGAAGCAAGCTTGGTAAGGATTTCTTTAATAAGTTTTCATTAATAGGAAACTAAGCCAAGAGGTCCCCATCCCAGATTCATTTTGTCCATAGAATCCTTTTGGGTCACAGCTTCTTTTCATCCTTCTAAAGAGCTCTGACTTAAACTTTTTCCAAAAGATCCCAAATGAGAATGTTGTCTCCTTTTTAAGAGGTGTGAACAGGTCTAACTGAATGGCCAAGTATTGCAAATTCCTAGGCGTCCTAACCAGCAGGAAACTTGGAAAAACTTATCAAACGGTTTGGTCATCTGTAGTCAGTGTCTCCAATTCTTTCGTTTGACTTGCTCCAAAACAGAGTTTGTGCTTTTGTGCATGTTGGCATAAAAAGACATTTTTTATAATTTTTAAAGAACTAGGTTCTTTCAGAAACAACTGTAATTGTTATTCAGCTCTTAATCACAAAAACGTGACTATTAACCATAGCAGCAAGTGTTTTGTATACCAAGTGATGTGAGAGAAGCAGACAAATGACTATTTTGGCAAAAATTCTCCATGTGAGAAAATGAATGACATATCTAATTGCTTCACGATATGTAGTCAGAAGTGTTTTTGCATGCAAGTGCAAACAGTGATTTCAAAAAGTGATATATGTGTGTATACTGACACCTCAAATTCAAAGGTATTCTTCTAGAGCTAAGTGATACTGTCTGTGTTTGCAAGTGGACTCCTAATCTGTAAACCAGACTTCGTGAAAATGCTGAAGCCCTAGGCTCACAATAGTCTGCCCTCCTGGTTTGGTTTTTTAGTTTTTTGTTGTTGTTATTGTTTTAGTTTGTCTTCACTTTATGGCTGTGAGTGATGACTCTAAGCCAGAAACTGCTATTTGTTCAGTTGCTGCCAATACCTTCCCACTGACCTCAGGCTAATAAAAATGAAAGAGGAAAACTGGGGAAAATACAAACCATATTCTTGTGGTGTATAATATAACAAGAAGAGAGGACTATTGTGAGTAAAGACAACAAGCTCCTAGTCATTAGGAGCTTGTTGAAGAACACCAAAATCATTTTGGTGTTCTTATCAACCAGGACAAGATTGCACATTACGATGTACGTAGGGCAGACTTCAGTGAGATCAGTATTGTCTCCTCTTTTCCCTAACTGCATGAAACAGCTGGGAGAAACAGGCAGCTGAACCTAGGAGCAGTTGTTACGATGGCTACATTTCTAATAAATTAAATAGTGCCAGAGTACATTCTGAGGTGGGGGAATCTGGCCGTGTATATTGTATGATTGTAGCAGGGACTGTTCTTGCTGTGAGCCAACTTGCATGGTGTCAGACAATCTCTGGGGCAAGATTTGCAAATTAGCTTGGACCATGGACCCGTTCCCAATACATGGTTTGGATGCAGTCATTCTTGTTTATGCCAGATAGCCTCAGTGCCAGACGCTGATCCCAGGCCTGTATCATTTCTTTGATATAATTATAATTTACACAACTAGGGCACCCAGATTTTGTGGCCACTGCTGCTGTATAGGTGTTTAACATGTCCATGGGAAATTGTCTTTGTGATTTTTTTAAAGAAAAAAGAAAAAAAAAAAAAGAACCACCTGACTTAAACAAGACACAGCCTTTGAAAGTGGTCGGTCTGTCATCATTTCTGTTAGATTCTGTTAGATTGGTAAAAATAAGTTTAAGAAACCTGAATTTGAGACCAAAAGTGACATGAGATTCTTGAAATTAACTTCAACTAGCTATCTTGGGGAGGGCAGATCTTCTGAGGCCACGACACTGAGCTACAATGTGTGTTCTGCTGGATTCCAGTGTGCAATATCAGCCCACTAGCTGCTTGGCTGCTGTCAGGCCTGAAACCCAGAGGGAGAAGAGATGGTGCTGGTGGCCTCGGTTGTAGTGTACTCCCATCAGATCTCCCTGTCTGCACGCTGCACCTTGGAGGCCCGAGCACTGAAGTTGTTACCTCTGCAAATGTATCTCCTCATGTTCTCCAGTATAGATCTGCGCTGTGGTGGTCAAGATAATTTCTCTCCACCAGCCTTTGATTTTTGACACCCATGGAAATCTTTGACTGGTTTGAGATGAGCATTGCTTTATTGTGTCCCATGGATCTGGGAGACAAGATATAAATATATACCAGCTCATCCGCTGCTGACCGTCTTGTGATGGCATCCTCCCAGGAGGTTTGATACAACTGCAGCTGTGTTGGAGCTGTTCTATGGGCTGCCAGTAGAAGAGCCCAGAGCTAGGCTAATACGAATGTAACAGCCCCTCCACTGTTTCAGGCCAAATGAAAGCTTTGGTCCTATACTTTCAGAGAAAGTAGTAGAACAGTGTCAAATTGTAACAAAGACCAATTTTGAAATACAAGTCATTAATCCTCTATTCCTTTGAAATCCTCCTCCATCTGCAGGTTATGTGCTGAAGAGAAAGGATTCTTCATCAAGGTAATTCAAATGTAGAGCAAACCTTTGGGATCAGGCAAACATGGACACTGTTCACACAAGCACAGCAAGGCTTTACCTAAGCTTTTCATATTTGAAAAGACCTTCTGTCTTTCCACCTTGTCTGTGTTACCTGCCAGTGATAATGTAACAGAAGCTACATATATTGTTGGGGCATACGTATTTGTTACATTGCTGTGGGGACAGTCTTTTGTAGATTATTTTTGTACAAGGTGTTTCTGTTTGGGTCCATGGTTGAAGATTCACATTATATTTATTTCTATATATATTTTCTTCATTCTGTTTGCTACAGCTTTGTGCTCTGTTGGACAAGAGTCTGTCTCTGTCTTGAACTGAAAAATGTCTTTTCCACTTCCCATCCCCGAAACACTTACTGATATGTGTCGTGTTGGAAGTAATAACTTACTTTTGCTTCAATATGTAAGTGCACACTAAAATTATCATAAATCATTTCATCCTGTTCCAACATCATTTGAGAGTTTTGCTGCTGACTTTGTTGTGAGCGTGATCAGGTGAGAAATCGATATTATTGGAAGAGTGTTTGCTGCGTAATTGGAGAAGTAATTGCTGCATAAAGCAGAATTCTGATAGAAATTCTTTAGTTTTTGGTGTCACAGTAAGTGGTATAGGAGAGCAGTGGAGGCAAAAGTACAACGTACACATTGGCTGTAGCATCATCGTTCAAGAACTCTTTGGCATGGTGCTGCCTTGTGGAAGATAGGTTTTCTTTCTGCTCTGGGCTTACTGAATTATTGAGTCATGTTTGATTTCCCCCCGCACCCCCAGTGCTGGGCCCTTCAGTGGTGAGACATGTTAGATTTTCTTCATCTTTCACAATACGTTATTGTTCTTATTGGAATGCAAGGGTACTCATCTGCTCTCGTTGGGTTTCTTGCATGGGATATTTTGTTAAAGGAGCTTTTTGTATTCACTCCCTTTTTTTCATGAAAAGCTTCTCGTTATTTTTTAATGTTACTGTAACTGTTCTCAGACTGGTTGATCTGAAATTCTTCGCTGGTATGAGTCCTCTTGTATTAAGGAAATCATATCAGGGATTGTAGCCCAGCTCTAAGCAGTTACAGGACTGTGATTGCCTTTTTGAAGTCCAAGATCAGAGGATTTATGAAAGCAACAAGATTTCCATAGAATCATGTGTACCTTGAATACCTAAGACATGGTTTTTGTAACAGTCTTAATAGCATTTTTCTACAAAACATGGTGCTTTTGCTGTACTGCAAGATTGTACTTTCTCGCACCTCATATGAATAGAAGTTCTGCTCCGCTTTCATTGCGTCGAATCTCATGGAAACAAGGATTTTAACCAGACAGTGAGAGAAAGAGGAGCAGATGTGGGCTCTAATGAACTTAAATTATGAGTAGATATCAGCAATGCAGAAGTAACATGAAAATAAACAGAACAAGATGTCTAACTTGGCTCCCCTTCCTCCTATGTAACTACATTGATATTGTTTCCTGAAATCACAGATCTGAGTGACACTATGTTGCCATTTGGTGATGTTATGTATTACCTGAAAAATTAGGCATTTTGGAGAAAAAAAAATAGATTGCTGAAGCTGAAAGTAGAAACAGCAGGTTTCTTTGTAGAAGGAGAGCGTAGGAAGAACACGTGATTATCCATCCTGTCTAACATAGAATTGTAATTCTTGTTTAATTGGAGAGTATCCAGACTTCATCTTATTTTTTAAACTGCTGGTGGTGGTAAGTACTTCATCACTGACAAGTCTTCATAGTGGTTAGTTACTGTCATAAGCACTTAGCAGGCACAGGGGTCTTCTGACTTCGCTGAGTCTCTGAGGCAGAAAAAGGGCAGGCTGCCAGAGTGATGACTGATCATCAGCTATTTTTGTTGTCAGACTTGTGCTTGAGATTTGATTCTGGGGAGTGTGTTTCCAACCTCAGCACACTCAGAAGATCCTGAAGCCTGTTTCGCCCTTCCAGTTGGGCTTTCTTACCACTAAGCTATTATGGAGTAAGGATGGGTGTTGTGAGGAGAGAGTTTGGGACCCAGGTGATTACTCAGTCCAAATGGAGACTGTAGTTGTGAGCCAGGGCCTGGGAAGAGTGCAGAATTTCACACACCTTTTTGGCATTGGTTTGCTTGAGCTGCCACATTTAATGAACTGTTTGGAGAGTCCTGTTTTTGAATACCCACCTCTTTTGGGGAGGTTGTACTCTCAGATCTGTGCAGTTACTAGACCTGCTCACACTTGGTATTGTCGTTCTTAAGTTCTCCTGTTGAATTTGGATCTTGGTGATGCTTTCTTCGTCTCCATGATTGAATTAGAAGGACCTCAAACACCAGTGTTTTATTTTTGACTAATACTCATGTTTTGCAAATATTTCCTAAATAAGACTGAGTCTATGCTATGTTTTTATTTATTCAAAAGCTTCTTTGAGCACAAAAACATTTTATTGTTGAGACTCAGTAGTACCTTGACTCAAGTTGGGAAGGGAACAAGAGGAGGAATTTGATAAGAGCCAGTACTATGGCATTAAGCACTGAAACTTTTCGCAAGTGCTGCAGAAGAAGCCATGAAGTGATTTTTTTTTTTCACTCCTCAAAAATAGGTACAGTGAAAATATTGTTTCAAGTGCAAATTATGCAGTATTAAATTGAAGGAAAAAAGTTAACATGAAGTCATACTTGGGTAAATGGTCTATGTTGGGTGTCATTTTAAAACCATTGTTTAGTTTCCAATGTGCTTGTTTTACAGGAACAGATGATGAAACTTCATTTGTCTTAAAGAAAAAAAAATGTCAGTTAATGAAAACTGCCTAATGGATATAGTGACACAAGTAACAGTGCAAGAACCAGCTAATTGTATTTGTGAGGTATGGAGCAAAGTGTAAGTGCACTACTTGGAGAATCCTTAATGTAGTATATGCTTTCCATGTTACATATCAGGAGGTTACATACACTAGAAAACTAAGTATTTTCTTGTATCTGCAAAGGTTTTCATTACCACACCTGTCACTGTCAGAATGGTTTGTAAATGAAAAGTATGGAGTTGAAGTTTTCCCTTCTTTCTGGTGGTGGGCTAACTTGATGCAAAAAAGCCTTCTTGATATACCAGCAATTCTGGTAACGGTGGGGGGGGGGAGTTTTGGGGTCTGAGGGATTTGTCTTCAGCCTGTTGCCACTATTTGGACAGATATCTTACTGTCAAAATACTGCACTATTTTGAATGTCTTGGGTAGGATTTACTGAACTAGCTGCTCACTACTGTCCTTATTCACTGAAGACTGTACCATTTGTACGTTATACCTGTTGCACTACTGCTTATTCTTTGCTTTCATGCTTTATCTTTAATGTAACTCCTCTCAACTCTCTCTCTCTCCTTTCCTTACCTTCCTGTTTATTCGTTCTTTTAGAGGCCCTATCTTACCAATTCAAAACTGAAAAAAGGCAAACTGTCTCTTCCCTGCACAAGTTCGCAGAGTGGTCCTGCATCCTTGCTAATGCTGAATACCGTTAAATATCAATATTCAGTTGTCAGTTGATTAAAAAAATGAAATGAGGTACCTTGGATTGGAAAAACAGTGGCACCATAAATCTGGTAAATAACCTCGTATATTGGTGATGGAAAGGCATTTGGTTGTTTAGCCCTGATACTTGCCAGATGTTTCATTCTGAAAAGCTGAGATACCCAGTGTATCCTCCTGTTCCAGCAGCATCTTTTCCCACTAGCAGTCAACATTAATTGCTATCTCATTGCATTTTTTTAACTACTTAAATATTATTAAAATGTATTTAGCTGTTTTGAATAATGGAGATGTCCAGGCAGTGGGGACCAGGCTGGGATGCTACAAGCAGTAGCAAAATGGAAATCAGATGGGAAGAGATTCATTCCTTTGCAATGAGGTCAAACACTTCAAAGCTATGTTTGACTTAGTGAGGAAGAGGACTACAGCTGCTTGAGCAGTTGCTTGGGGATGCACAAATGCTGAAAGCTTGCTGCTGCCAAGGAAAGGGGTGACCTTGATGGGCTGGTGGCTGCTAGTTAAGAGGTACTTCAGAAAAAGGAAAGGACTGGGGTGGGGAAGGAGGATCTGCATCTTTTCCACTCATACAGACCACTCTGAAATTTCTGTTCTTGTCTACAGTTTGAGTATTAAAAAAAAAAAAAAAAAAAAAAAGTCAAGTAGGACTTGTAAATCACTGTCAGCCATTGCCTAAGTAGATTGCTGGAGCCAAAACTCTAGGGAGAAAAATAACTTGGTTGAGATGTGCATAAAAATGAAGGGAGCCAGAAGAGCAGACAGTGTGGGATGACAGGGAGAACTGATGGGAGCATAGAGAAATGTCTTCAAGCTGAAGCAATGGAATTGCATTAAGGAGACTGCTGCATGGTCCTC
This sequence comes from Rhea pennata, assembly GCF_028389875.1. Lineage (NCBI taxonomy): Eukaryota > Metazoa > Chordata > Aves > Rheiformes > Rheidae > Rhea > Rhea pennata. The sequence goes on from NC_084663.1 coordinate 187,520,670, forward strand.
TTTGGTGCATATGTGTCTCAAATATGGGTTACTTATCAACCCCAGGGAATGCTAGGACATAGATCCCTTGTGTTTGGTGGATCCTAATTTAACATATAGCTGCCATACTATGAACTTTTGTTTCCTTCCACAGAAATACTTTCCTTTCAAAACTTGAACAAATAAAACTATTAAATGTCCTGGCTATAAATAAAAAATAAAAAAAATTAAAAAAAAAAAAATTAAAAGAAGAGAGAGAGAGGGAAAAGCAAAGACAAACCTTGGTCTTTTAGACTTGCATGAGTGAAGTAAGCATTTTAAAGGTGCAGTGCCAGAGAGGGAAGGACACATCTGTGGAATGATCTAGTTGTTGCATTTCTAAGAGGCTTTGTTAGCTTACATTTAATTTATGCTGTGCAGTGCAGATGATGAAAGTTCATGTGCATTTCCAAAACAACCCATTTGTTCACTTCAGTGTTCAAGGTCATAACTTCTCTGGGTCTGTCTTATAAACTTGCTGTTCCTGTTTATTAGTATTATTTAGAGCAAGCTGTACAGCTGATCTATTTTGCAGGTTAGATCCTATTCATAGGATAGCTCTGTCTGATCTCTGAATGGTGTTCTCCTTTCTCCTCCCCACTATAATAAAATTGATTATAAAAAATTTTATCTCCCACTGGTATCTGAGTAAATTATTAAAATACCTCCCTCCAGGTGCCTTCCCTCCCTCCATATGCTTAGTAGCTTGGACATCCCTGAATTAAATAAGCTACTTAATCTGCTGCAGACTGTTAATGATTTACATTTCTTGGTAAGAGCTCATGAACTGCATATAGCCCTCCAAAGTTTGCTGCGTATATTTGATAGTAAGACACAATTCATGTGTATTAGAAGAGACTGCCAGGTCGTTCTACCTGGATGTCTTTGATAGGTCTCAAATACCAGAACAGAAGAATGGGAGGAGGACCTACTTGACGCAGCAGATCATGTATGGATTTTTAAACCAAACCAGCATTTCTAGTTGCAGGGAAACCAATCTCTTGGCTTGAGATAACTGAACATCCTGCCTCAGTCCTTTTACCTAGCAGCTTTATTGTCTACAAGCAAAGCTGTTTAGCCCCTGCCCCAAGATCTGTATAAGAAGCAATCGTGTCTGACCTGTGAATAGCTGAGCCAGAATTACAAACCTGTTTTAATTGTTCAGGCAGTGCTGAGCCTGCAAGGCAGCAGAATCGTAAAGGACCCTTTCCTTATTTACTGCCTTTCGCCCATCTTAGCTTGTTCTGTCCCCAGCAGATGCTGTGAGCTGATTTTATGCTTTAACTATTATCACAAGGATTTACTTGCGCAATGGGTGGTCTCTAGCTGTCTTGTATCTTGTATTAGCAATTAAAGTCTGGTGTCCCTAGCCAAGGTCACTGCAAAATGTAGTCTGCTTCAATTACCTGCTGCCATCCTCTGGTTTCATCTGCCCTGGAATAGCCCAAAATCATAGACGGAAAGCCTCTCTGTGTATGGTCCATACCTATGCTAGCTATAAGCCTTCTGCTAGAAGGCTACATCTCCCTGTAATGTAGGAATGTGTGCTAATGTGTGCCTAATTTATTAAAAAAAGGTAACAGGCACGACACCATCTGAACGTATGCCTGGCTCTGACAGTGTTCACAGAGCATCGTGCAGTGCTTCCAGCGGTGTTGCCTAGTGGATGATGTACTTTTCATGTCTGCACATAGGCACTGTGCTGCTTTTTCAGGCCAGTTCTGTGGTACATTTTATAAAATAGTTTGCATCTGTTATAATCTACAGATCTGTCAGCTCTCAGTGTCCTTTTATATGAGTTCAGGAATATTTGTCTATCTGAATTTGGATGAATACACTGTAGGATACTGTATATTTTCTGGTAAGGAACCCTGTCTTTGTTCAGAACGCAGAACTTTGTGCAGTGAATATAGACAGTTGCTCAGGAGTTAAGTCAGAAATGGTGTTGAAAATCATTGGTTCAAGGTGTTCTGCCTCGAATCCCTAATTCCTCTGAAAATAAACACATTATTGGGATCCCCATGCCTAATAGCATGACATAATAAGAACACAATGCTTTTGAACTTCAGGATGTTGCCCTTTGTATTAGGTTGGAAAGAATTTCAACGTGAGGGGGTTGCAAAACAAGCAAAAAAAAAAAAAAAAAAAAAAAGGATCCTTTCTTTACAGCTGAATTTATCTCGAGACCTCAAATCTACATCTTCCAAGATAGGAGTGGTACCAGTGGCAGCGATAAGGATCTGGAGAATGCAAGCTGAAACAGCATTTCGATAGGAATTGCAGAGGACTCTTCTTATGAACCTCTAGAGAAAAATAAGTCGGTATAGTAAACAAGTAACAAGGTTCAGAATACCAACAGAGAGGCTTTAATGATGTTTAATGGACTTGTCATGAACTGAGAGCTGTCCCTCATTGCAAGGCAGAAGTTAGGTGTAAGGTAACAATTAGCTAAACGAAGTGGAGCTGCTATAGCTTTTACTGGTTTGGTGCATGCGTAACAGTACCCTGAGCATTCACCTCCTGTCAGTGCAGTGCTCCACCAGCAGTCTTTACAAAGCTGCGCTGTTAGTGTGTTGCACCATTTCACATACTTAAATAATGTATTCTTCCATACCTTGGAAAGAAGCTGGTATTACATCCTCTCTATGCCAAGGTAGTAGACTTGGTTTTCCGGTATTATCTTGATAAAGGGATGGTATGATGTATACTGTCAATGTTTTCCTTAGCATATAATTGCCTCTGCCTTTTGCCGTCTTTTATCGTTTTCTTTTCCATCTCCCTTGCCAGGAACATGTGGTTCTGGAATTGCCCCTAAGATCTGTAGCTAGTGAATCCTCTGCTGTTCTCTCCCCCAAATGCAGTCTGGGCCACTTGTCTGTCCCAAATTAGCAGATAAGCTGATTGGGTCTGGGCAGATGAGAACTGCAGGAGAATATAAGTGGATAATAGTGTATTGCAGAGAGAATCTAATGTTGCTAAACATAAATTTTTCTTCCTTATGTATTTTGGAAGTTTCTAAATTATATCCATCTGCATTAAAAAAAAAAAAAAAAAACATGTACAGCTGCTGTCAATTAAGCAAACACTACTGGTATACATAAGGGGAGAAGACAGATAAGGAAAACAATTATACTAATTCAGCGGGTTTGCTTGTCTCTGGATTGCTGCATTCAGTACAGAATATACCGGTCCAGACAGAATATTGGATAAGTAAAGGGATTTGGAGAGTAGGTAAGGAGAATGGGACACAAGAACAGCTTTCTCAAGAGATTGGAAAGACTGATTATAAAGAGGAAGCATGTATGAAATGGTGGAATTATACACAGCAACTAAGCAATAAAGAAAGTAGAGGGAACAGAAACTTGTGACACAGTAACAAGAGGATGCTCAGGAAAATCAGCAGTTGACTAACTTCCAGATAATAAAAGAACATTAGCACAATATGAAGTTGGGCACTGAAGGATGGGAAAGCTATAACATGCCTATATGAAGGAGGTGGCTGGATGTGAATGGGTATTGGATGCTTGGGGTGGATAACGACTCAGAACTTCTTTCAGTAGTAAAACCTAAAGTTTAGGATGGGTTGTTCAGTCTTGCAATACAGATTTAAAAACAGTTTCTGTTCAGATGTGTTGATTTACACCCACCCTACTCTAAGGGATCTGCAGGGATGACCAACAGCCTGTCTGCTAAGCCCTTGAAATGTCAGATCAACCCTAAATTGCACATTCTGAGTCCTGGGCCTTACTTGCACCTCACGAGGTACCCTTCAATGTGCATGGGGAGAAGAAACCCGAGAACACTGGCACAGCAGTTTTGTTGCTTTGTAGCTGAAGAACAAACCTTTTCAGGGTTGAGCTGGGTTTTGTAATTCTTTGCCCTGCTTTCTGTCTGTCTCTTTTTGAAAAGTGCTGGCACTAAAGCTACTGGGCTTGCTTCTCTCCTTCCCAGAAAGTACTGTGACTCCCCAGTGAAAGCTGTTCTGCTTAACCAGGGCAACAGAGTGGCTTCTCACTTCCTCTAGCAGTGCGAAGAGGTTAAGAGTAGGGTGTTTGCAAGGACAATGAAAATAACTCTGAGTCAGGTTGCCCTGAGAGTGAAATTCTAATGAACAGAAAAGCTGAAGGAACACTTTATCACCTGTGAATCATTGTTGAAATTCAGTGGCAAATTGGAAATGGGACTTTTCTGTAGAAAGACCTTGATGCCCCTAAGGAGAGCATTTCCAGAGGCACCTTGTTGTGGCACAGAGCATGCAAATATAATCCAGGAAGACGACCTGTCTCTAGAAAAACAGTGCCATGATTGTTCACCAATATTTTAAAAACAAAAGCCCAACTATGCTTGCAGCAGGTGTTTCAATAAGCCTTCCACATCTATAGCCTCATGTGACCAGCTGATTGTCCTGTCTGTTGGTGAAGGAGCTTACCTGTACAATACAATGTATAAGGGTTTTTTTTTGTTTTGTTTTTTGTTTTTTCCCCCATGGAGAACAAATCCAGAAAATAACTAATTAAACTGTTGGTTAATACAGTGACAGAAATACAAATGTAAATTGGAAGATAAAAAGCTTTAATGAGAACTGTGAGGATGTTAGGGCTCAAAAGCTGTTTGCTTGCAAAGGGGTTCATTTGCATCAGAATCTTATTGATGCTTTTCTCACAGTCAAAGAAACTCCTGGAAACAAATTTTCCCCTACAATTTTTATGTTGTATGAATTAAACATTAGATGTTTGCTTATTGAATGAAATAGGTATGTGTTCAATAGCAAATAACACTTCAGAGGTTGTGTGTGCTCTTTTCTTCTTGCAGCTAGAACCCTTTTTCTGGTACACTTAGTCATGCTAGGATCCTCATATATCTGCAACAAATAGTTGTACCCCGTTTAATGTATAAAATATCCACCAAGAAGTGAAGGAGTTCGTGAGTTGATTTAGCAGTATTTTTCCAGTGAATGATGCCAATGATGCAAACCAGAAATTAAAATGCTGAGAGAGAGCATCATCCTATGGATGTGGAAGCATGGTTTTCTTCCACTGCAGTAAGTACATAATGTACTAGATGTTGCACTGTGTAGTTAAGCAAGGAAAACATTTATGTGGAAAACAAATTATGAGGCCTAAAGATATGACTACTCAAGCCAAGATCTCTCTCCTTCCTTTTCATTCCTCTGTTACTTACAGACTTCGTTCTTCTGAATTCACCTCTCTTCTCAGATGCTGTACTGTTTTCTCACTGACGTCATTGTATCACTTCAGAGCATCAGGGAGTGAACAGTAAAATTGAGAGAATTCTTTCAGCTCCAACATATTGGCATTTGTTTTTGTTGTAAATTCTGACTAGAAACTTTAAGTTAGTCTTTGAGATCGAATATCAATGTTCTCCTGTAAATTAACCTGTATATTAATGCAACTTTTTAGAAACGTAATACTCGTGGTGTGTATATTAAAGATGAGTTTGTCTAGCTTTCAATATGCAGATTCAAAAGCATAAAATCATTGTTGTGTATGCTGCATGCGTAACATGCCGAGTGAAGATGCATAAATGATGAATTTAAAAATTATTGCTAACTTAGTTGATAGTCTGCAGTAGCTCTGAAAAACTTTTTTTTTCTTATTCTTTTATTTTTTTTGATCTGGTTTTTGTTTTCCTCTACAGGACATCTTGGAAGCAGGATGATGACCTAATAGTTTCTTGTTCTTAGCTTTTTGCTTCACTGGTGATTTAGAGGGGAACTAGAGGGTTGCTTTCTTGCAAATCACTGATCTGTTAGATATTTTTAGCATGGTTCCACTGAGTCATTTATTGCATAGCAGGCCTGTATTTTAATCCAATGAGGATCCTCCTAATAGCTTTCATTACTTAAACATTTGAATGTGGGAAGGAGGTGAAAGTAATTGGATTGAAATTATTAAGTTATCCAATGAGATTACCTTCAAAAGGTGGTGTGCTTCCCAAATCAATCAGTATTGGAAGCCCTGAAACAACATTTGCTCTGGAAGGAGATCGTTTGGTGTAGAGCAAGTGGCGGGGGTCTGTAGAAAGGAGGGAGGCATGAAAATCATTTTGTTATCCAAAAGCCCTGTAAGGAAGGCTGGTGCACAGATCTTAGTGAGGAAATTAACTTTGAAACTTTGCTTGAAAAGAAGCATTTATGAAATTATTAATAATTTCAAAGCTGTAGGTTGATGCTCGCTCAGAACACCAGTTCCCAGCATTTACCTGCATTTGCAGGTGAAATTAGCTTCTCTATAGCACTTGTGCTGGAATGTGGTATAATCGTTGCACTGCTTCTTATGATGTATAATTATCAGTGTTTTTGTGGAGCTACTGAAGACCTGAGGCAGCTCCAGCTTTCTGAACCTTGTGCTAGTACCCTCCGGGTAATGCATGTTTTCTCTGCCTGTGACTTCTGGTTCATTTTTGATGTCTGTTTACTTGCACAAAGTCCCTGCTGTGGAAACTGGTCAGAATCAGATTTGGTCCTGTGCCTAAATCGCAGAACATGCACTGCTTCCAGGCATATGTGCTTGGGTGACCAGAAAAAAATCATTGAACTGTATTGCTCATTGTCCAGAAAATTAAAAAAAAAAAAAAAAAAAAAGTGGAAATTGTTTCACAACTGACTAGAATAACTGTCTATGTAGTTATCATTTTCTGACTAATAAAAACCCATTTCTCCAAAGATTGTCTCCTAGGAATCTTTGTTTTAATCACTTCCCACAAAATACCAGAAGTACTTCTATTTAAAACAAAACTGGAGGGTTAAGAGAAAGAGAGTTCTTTATTTAGGCCTCAGCACCACTGGGTGCAACGGTTTTTCCCTGATAAACCCATGAAATTCTATAGCTCTATATAACGTAACAAAGCTTCAGAAGTTTTCTGTTATGCAATCTGTATTTGCACTCAGTTTACAGCAGCATAAATTAAATGAGGAAATATCTTACAAAGCAAGGCATGAATTAGAATATTGTGCAAGCTGAGTGTGACCATGCAGCTGTTTTCTGAAAGCAGCTTGGATATGCCAAAAAACAACAAAGAGAAAATGGTGTGAAAAATTGCCATCTTTCAGTACACCTGCCTGCTTGCTTGACATACTATTGCGTGCAAGGTTTTCCCGAAGATAGGTGATAGATGTACAGTACTTTAAGCCTGTAGTTTTTTTTCCCTTCCAAGACTTTTCCACCCTTTTCCTCTTGAGCAGAAAGGAAATAGCAAAGTGATCTGCAAGATCATTAACGTCTGACTAAGGTCTATATAACTCCTCAGTAGGTCATTCTCTGTCTTCTCTGAAGATATTGGCTCAAGATGAGATTATTCATGATAATTTTATGTAAAATACATACTTCAATCTTTGTTGGATCTAGAATCTTGCTGGAACTGGCAAGAAACTATACTGTGCAACTCTGAAAGCTGATGCTGAGTATCAGTGAGGCAAGACATTCACATGACAGAAGATAGGGCACTAGAAGGAAGAGATCTGGTCCAAGAGATCTGGTTAGTATTTAAGGATCGCTTTCTTCAAGCTCAGCAACAGCACATCCCTGTGAGCAAGAGGTCAAGCAAAGAGAGCAGACCCCTTGCACGGATGAACAAGGAGATCCTGTCAAAACTCAAACATAAGAGGAAGTGTACAGAAGGTAGAAGCAGGGACAGGCCACTTAGGAGGACTAGAGCAACATTGTGTATGCAGGGATGGGAGTAAGAAAGTTAAGGGCCATTTGGAGTTTAATCTGGCAGGGGATGTTGAAGACAGCAAGAAGGGCTTCTTGAAATACATAAGTAACAAAGAAAACTAAGGAAAATGTGGACCTGTTACTAAGTGAGGCAGGAGGCCCTGATAATGAAGGATACAGAGAAGGCAGAGTTACTGAATAACTTCTTTGCTTGTCTTTACTGCTAAGGCCAGCCCTCAGGAATCCCAGAGCCTGGAGATGAGAGAGAAAGTCTAGAGAAAGGAATCATTTTCCTTGATTGAGGAGAATTAGATTAGAGATCTTGATCCCAGGTTAGAAATCATTTAGACAAATTTGACATCTAGAAGTCCATGGACCCTGATGGGATGTACCCACCAGTGCTAAGGGAACTGGCAGTTGCTGTTGCTAGGCCACTGTCCATCATCTTTGAAAGGTTATGGAGAACTGGATAGGTGCCTGAGGACTGGAAGAAAGCCAATGTCACTCCAGCCTTCAAAAAGGGCAAGGAGGAGGACCCAGGGAACTGCAGGCCAGTCAGCCTCACCTCCATCCCTTGAAAGGTGGTGAACAGCTCATCCTGGGTGCTATCTCCAAGCATATGGAGGAAAAGAAGGTGATCAGGAGTAGCCAGCATGGATTCACGAAGGGGAAATCCTGCTTAACCAATCTGATAGCCTTCTGTGATGGAATGACTGGCTGGGTAGATGAGGGGAGAGCAGTGAATGTTGTCTACCTTGACTTGGGCTAGATGAGTGGACAGTTAGTAGATTGAGCTCTGCCTTTCAGCCAGTTCTTAAAGGGTTGTGATCAGTAGCACAGAGTCTAGTTGGAGGCCTGTAGCTAGCAGTGTCCCCCAGGGGTCAATATTGGGTCCCATCCTGTTCAATTTACTCATCAGTGACCTGGATGAAGGGACAGAGAGCACACTCAGCAAGTTTACTTATGACGCAAAACTGGGAGAAGTGGCTAATGCACCAGAGGTCTGTGCTGCCATTCAGAGAGACCTTGACAGGCTGGAGAGATGGACAGGGAGGAGCCTCATGAGATTCAGCAAAGGGAAATAGGACTAACCCTATACACCAGTACAGGCTGGAGGCTAACTTGCTAGAAAACAGCTCTGCAGAGAAGGACATGGTGCTACTGAAGCAAGCCCAATGAAGGGCTGCTAAGATTATCAAGGGATTAGAGCATCTCTCATATGATACTAAGCTGGGACTGTTTAGTCTGAAGGAGAGAAGACTGAAGGCTAATCTTATCAATATGCATAAGTTTCTGAAGGGAGAATGTATAGAGGATGGGGCCAGACTCTTTTCAGTGGTGCCCCATGATAGGACAAGAGGCAATGGGCACAAACTGAGCAGAAGTAGTTCCATCTGAATATGAGGAAAAACTTCTTTACTGTGAGGATAACAGAGCACTGGAACAGCTTGCGCAAAGAGGCTGTAGAGTCTCCTTCCTTGGAGATGTTCAGAAGTCATCTGGACGCAATCCTGTGCAACATGCTTTAGGTGAGCCTGCTTGAGCAGACGGGTTGGGCTTGATGATCTTCAGAGGTCCCTTCCAACCTCATCTGTTCTGTGATTTGGTGATTCTGTGATTGTAAAGGAGGGCAAAGATTTAATATGAACTATTTAGATATAATGAGGAGAATCATCAAAGTTGACAGAAAACAGATTCTTTGTCACCAGCTGATGGTCAAAAAAGTCTATAACTGAACACCCTTGTGTGCTTCTCTTCTACTCTTCCGTTTGAACCAGACTCTAAAGTTGCTCCTGAGGTCCCTGTTTAGCATCAAGTGGGTGCTTGCATTGTAAATTTTGCCTCTGGCATCATTTTTATATGGCAAGAAGAAAAATGAGAAGTTTGGAGTCTCTATCAACCAGTGTATGATAAATGCTATGTAGGTTACCATCACAGAGGTTGTTTTTGTGGTTCTCCACACCTAAAACCTTCTCAGCTAGCCCAGGCATGTGTGAAAGCAAGTGGGGGTTGAGAGTGGAGTTTTATGTCAGTGGGTGGGTTTATGTCACTGGGATTTTATGTCAATAGGGCTATGCATGGCAGTTGCTTGATTTAGCTCTCTTGAAGCACTTGGGGCTCTCTGGTGCATCTGAGCTTTGTGCACAAGGGTGGCTATACTGGTGGCAGTCGGGCTTTAGATGCAGCGCATGAGGCATATGAAGTGACGAGTGCAATTACTGCTGCTGATGCTTGAGTTACAGACTAAGTTTGCAGTGAAGATATTGTCTCTTCCAGAAGCTCGCTTATGTAATCAGTTCCAAACGTTAACCTCTCTTTAAAAGAGACCCGAAATTAAACAGATTTTTCAAAACTTTCATCTTTTTCCCACTCACCATCCACCTATCATGAACTAGTGGTTACATTTCATTTAAGAACCTAAGCTTGGCCTTTTATTATAGGAGAGACCCTATAATAGTTCCCTAATACACTATCTTAAAGTCTTAGCAAGAGTTGTTAGTGAACCCTTCAACAGTTAAGTTTAAATTGTACATTTGTTTAACAGTACCAGTGAAAACAATGTAGGACTTGGAATGTGCCCTAATATTTTATAGTTTCTACAGAATTTTCTATCAGAATTGGGTAATAGTCTCCATGCAGATTAGCGTAAGGTGGTTCTGAGAAGTACGTACATTCCTGGGTCTTTCGGGGGGAGAGCATGTTGGACGTTCGGGAGGGGGTTGGTTTAGCATTGGGGGTTTTGACATAGAATGAAGGCCTATTAGAGAAACTCCTCTTGGGGCCTGAAGCTTTGATTATTAAAATTCTTTCTGTTTTCCCTGAAACAGAGGCTAGTTTGGAAATCTGCTCTACTTTTTGTCTTTTGTTTTCATATCTTCCCTTGCAAAATTTATCACAGAAAAGAAACTCTCTGTCGTGGGTTACAGAACACTGGTGTTGGCTCACAAGCTGCCACGAAACATGAAAGGTCTTTTATTCTTTCAGAAAATCCCAGTAGCAGCGCTTATCACTAATTGGCAGGAGCCAGAATCTCTTCACATCTCCTGCCCATAAAAGTCCCTGCAGAAGCTGGGGAAGTGTATAATACTGTAGTATCTTCGGTGCAGTTATTAGATATTTTTCTTCATCCTACTTCTAATGACAATGCTTCTCTGTCAAAGACAGTAAAACTGTCAGTGCTCTGGTTGGATTTTAAATAGTACTGTTGTCATGTTTGTCTAATGACAACAGATAAAGCTTTTGCTGTTTCCAGCACAGACACTCAGTTTTCAGAGACACATCATTTTTGAACACTTCTGAATTGCTTATTAATGGATATTTAGTGGATTTTAAAATGTTTTTTTAAGAAAAAAAGAAGATTTAATGTATTGATGCTGGGACATATGTGCTCCATTAGGCATGCAGAAAACCTTGCAGATGAACACTACCCCTGGATATAGTATTATCCTAAACTATCTTCCTGTCTACTGGCTGTTAAGTAGCTAGATATTAATATTAAAATGGTTAAAGAATATTCAAGTGTCTTCCTGCTTGGAAACTGTTCTTTGACTGTTAAATCAGCCCTATGGTTCAGACAGCTGGCAGAAGGGAATTTTTTTTGTTTTTTGTTTGTTTTTGGTTTTTTTGTCAACTATGTGGTGTCATTTGCACCAAAGACCTACTTTCCTTTTCCAAGGAGCAAAAATACTAATGGGGTATTAGAGAGGAGGACCACTAGATGAACCTGTTATAACTTTAAAAACTGACTGATCAAGGTTTTGTACAAATGGAAATAGAACCAATTTCACACCTTGTATTGTGTTTGATGCCTCCCCTTTTTTTCTCAGCACCTCAGGACAGAAGATCAAAACCGTAATGAAGCAGCAGTTTTCTTACTGTGTTCCTTCCACGGTGTGTTGATACTTCTGGGTATGGAGCAAAATTATTGCTCATTCTGTCCCATTTTATTTCTCTCTCTTTCCAATTGGAATTCTTCAACAAATGCCCTGGATGCATTGGCCCTGCATAGATTTTGCAGTCAAAGAAATGACACTGTCTGTAGGATTTTTTTTTTGTTTTTAATTTTGCAGCAATCTAAAGGTGTAGGAATCTAACTTTGGTGCGGTAAGCGAGGGTACATAAGCTTTAGCAGTTTCTAAAACTTCTGAATGGTTTCAGTATTTAAGAAAAAGAGCTTTCAAAACAAATGATAAAGGAATAGAAACTTGTCTTCTTACTGGTTAAAATACATCAAAACCAGCAAAAACTTAGAGTAGGCTAGGAATAAGTGGGAGGCTGGCATAGATTTAATATGTACAGTTGGAGAATACTTCAGACCCTAAAACTTTAGGAGAAAAATGTTAGGTATAGGGGATAAACTGACTGTTTCTTTTACAGCTGTTTCTAAAAGATTATTCATCAGTTGAATATTTTAGTATAATAGATAGGATAAGATTTGAGATCTTCCACCAACTGAAACATCAGTTTAACTCTTGCTTCAACAAGATGCCAAATGATTAAAGCTAGGAAGTCTTCTAGTAAAAACATTAATGACCAGGCCGGCAACATTGGATTGTTCAGATATTCAGAACAAAAAATAACATGTTACCTTTTTCCTTTTTATTTATAAAATCCTTAAGGGTAAATTCTGCTTTCTATTGCAGCACCTTACACAGTGGTTCTGTAGCACAGACCTGAGTGTCTTTTACTGTCTTTTTACAGGTAAAATATCTAAATATGAGAACTTGTATATCTTGAAGGACACCTCCAATGGTTGCAGCAAAGCTTCCTCTCATCCTTCAATGAGTCGTTTTGCTGGAGGTTTATTTTGTGAAGGCTTCTGTAAAATTGCCAGCCTATGTTTCTGTCAACAGTTGATCCTTCCATTTGTACCCAGGTTCTTAATTTATACAGTTTTAACTATTGAATAAAATACTTATACATTTTTCTCCGGATGTCTTAGTAAATAAGAGAATATGTTGGGAGGCAGCTAGAAATAGACCTTCTAGAGGGTAGTATCACTGCAGTATTTCATATTCTTCAGGTGAGTTTTGTCTCCTGTTTATCTGAAATCATCGCCCAACAGAGGATGCTTGACAAGGTCTTTTTTTTTCATTTGTGAGAGTGTGTGTGTGTGTGTATAAAAAAGGCTATTTGTTGGCGTTCAGAATGTAGCAGTTTTGGGGCCCTCTCATTACCTGTCTGTCAGAAAGCTGGAATAGAATCAAGCAGTAAACACACTGCAGAAATCTCCTTGAATTTAGATTTGTCTGACTATTACAGGGATAGGACTGAAACTCCCATATTGCAGCTATGATCTTTGGTTTGTGAGTATTTGGCACAGCAAGATCTATATTTTTTTGTAAAGAATTAAGCATAGTTGACAGTAATGAATGTTGCAAATATATCTGCTGTTTACAGACAGAATTCTATGGTGTCCCCATGTCTCACCAAAACCTCAAATATATCTGTGAATTTCTCGATAATATGCATCCCTTGGATAAGGAAAGCAAAGGATTAATCTAAGTATTAATGATGTTAGTAATTATTCTGATAATCTGAAATTTTGAGAAGGAATAACTATCTTATATATAGTCCAAGGAATAAAAGGTGATGAGTTTGTTAAAATTCAAAACAGATTTGTGAAGCCCAAGAATACTTATAAAATATCGTAGCAGATTCTGTGTGCTGAGGGCAACCTTTGTTCTGTTGTACGTCCGGCAGCTAGTGTATGCCTGGGGCGTGAAGGCAATACTGTGTTTTACAAGTACATCTTGGTGAAAAAAAAAAAAAATCGGGAGAGAGGAATGAGGAAGGAAATCATTCCAAAACAGGAGAGAGAGGATCTGTTTTATAAAACTGATAAATGTTTAGACTCGATGCTTATATTGATATCCTGGAGAACTAGAGTCTAATGGATACCTAGTTTCTCCATTTAGTGGTGGTATTGGATCTCCCTAAAGCAAAGTTAACAGTATTGCAACACGCAAACATCCTCAGATAGTGCTTAGACATCTTAGATGTGTCTGTATTGCATGCAGCAACTCTATTTGCCTTTTCTCTTATCTTAACACAAACCATAATGAGTATAAGACAGGAGTCCCATCTATGGTTCAGTTCCAGAAACTCAACTCTGCAGCTCAAAGTGGTACCCACTTTTCCAGCAGGGAGATGACAGGAGCCTCAGGCCAGAACAGGGACTGAACAGATAATTTTGCATTGTGCCCACCGACATTGTACAGGCTCGTGTTTCTTGGAGCGCACTGCAGGCTAAACACACAAATTAGGATTTGTATGGGCAAAACATCTTGGTCGTCAGAAAGAAGACTAAGAAGTCTTTCCTGGCCAGTTCAATGGTGAGGCTAAAGGAATGATTCACATCCAAGAAGATGCCCCATGACTTGTTGTAGAGCAGCTGAAGAGTAGAGCTGCCTTGGTGGAGGCTCGATGTTGCAGTTCAGTAACCACTCAACCAGCAAGTAGCCTTCCTGCAAAATATCCGTAATAAATACATCTTCATTTACATTTGTGTTTTCTTGGCTTTCCTTAGAGGCTTTAAAAGCTCTGCGTTTTACTTCAAATGTGTATTAATTTTGTTAAGAAGTATACAAAAACGTGCAGAACTGCACCCGAGAAGAAGACACTCTCTTCTATCAGCATTTAGCATCTGCCAGGTTCAATTATTAGCAGTTCATTCTGCAGCCGCAATCCCCTTTGAGAACATGTTACTCATGGACATGGATGAGCTGAGGCCGATTTTCTTTCTTTTGAAAAAAGGCTGTGTCTAGTCTAGGGATCTAATAGAAGAAAATCATGATTTATCACCTTCTGACATAAGTAAGAATTTTTACACTTTTATATTAACTTATACTTTGATATTAGAATTTCTTGTAATGCTTAACTTTTAAATAGTTGTTTTAGAGAGTTTTAGAGTTACTTAAAGTAACTGTCCTTGGTTATTTGGAAAAAAAAATAAAGATCTTTTGTTTTTCTTCATTTAAAATGATATACTGGAGAGATAAGTATTTCTGTAATGAGTTATATGAACAGACTTGATAATTATGTTGCCTCTCAGATGCCTTCCTGTTTGATAACATCCTTTCATACTTAGTTATTCTTAGAATATAAAAATTAAACTTTTAATTATTTTCTGACTTATTTACTTACTCTTATTTCAGTTATTTTCCTCCTTTATTTTTTTTCTCATTTTACATGAATTAGCCATTAAATTGAAATATATTTAACTATGTAATGAAATGGAAAGAACATACTGTGTACCTACAGAGCAGGCCTAGAACACTAAGAGTGCTTTCACTCTTAACAAGTAATCACCACCAGATTTTTAAATTCTTTTTAAACTTAAGCAAGATATTTTGTTTCAATGTAACTTTATTAGCAGGATTAACGTTAACATAATTTTCAAATTAAGTGGTAAGCCTTTATTGCTTTAGTGGATGCAGTTTAAAAAAACCCACAGCATCTAAATTGCTGCCCTTTTTGCAAATAAACTTGATTTTTATTTCCTCTAGTTTTTGAAAGTTTTTTTTTTATAAACAGTCTTTTTTAATAAGTTGAATAATCTATGATATGTTTTACCTCACTGGACTTACTGTTTGCCAGAAGGTTAAAGCAGAATAGAAAGGCAGTCTGTCCAAGCCTGGGACTAGACTAGTAACACAGGTATTAGGCATGTTTTGATGAAATTAGCTGATAAACTAAAGTTAAGAGAGAGTTTCAATAGAAAAGAGGCTTCAGAGATCAGATCAAAAGGAAGCAGATGATTCTGAGGACTGAAGTAATAAATAGTTAGAGACGTGAATGGTACGTCATGCCAGATTCTTGCTTCAGTTGCTGTGTCTCAAATGTTTGAAGGACATGGATGCGCTGCATACTTGTTGTATGACAGGCAGCTGCTAACACGGTACAGTTATGAGAAAACAAAAGTAATCCTGAGATGTATTGAGAGGGTCTTCCAGCAGAGAAGAAACTAGTGATGTCTCTGCACAGCAACCTGCACTGCTGCAGGGGGCTAATTGCCTCTATTTGAAAATGGCAGTTCCAAATGGATGGGGCTGGGAAGGACTGCCAGGCTGCCTATTGCCCTCATCATCCTCTTTAGAGGAAAAAAGAGTTTGGCTTCTTTAGCCTCATGCTGAAGAATGAGTATCTGATAGTGCTATAAGTACACTGAGCAGAAGGGAAGTTCCTGAAGCTAATGAACTTGTTGGTGAAAGTATAAATGGATTTAGTCACGGTAAATAGAATTTGAAAAGTTCAGAACTTTGTTCTTTTAGTCAGAAGTTTTCCTGAAGCAGAAAAAAATAACAGGCAGCAGATGGACCCAGGCCTGATGTCCCTGAAAGCAGGGAGAGGGATTCTGTGAAGTAGGAAGCTGGGCAGGCTGATGTAGGAGCACTTTGCTAGGCTTCTTGGTATGTCCTGAATCCTCATCTGAGAGGACAGAATGAACTGCAGTTCAGCTAAGATGTTGAGGCCTGCATGGTACCAAGCAAGAGGCTACTCTCATCACCTAACAGAGGTCAATCTGAAGGGCTTGCTGTAGGAATTTGCGTGTTTAATTCTCCTCTGAGCAAAATCATTTCACTTCAAGGATGGTCTTGTGCATTCATCATCACCACATTGTTTTCCTTCAGTTACCTTTTAGTTCTCCCTCACGTGCATATTGTGTTTTTTTTTTTTTTTTTTGTTTTGTAGGACGGTTCGTGTCTGGCTAAAGAGAGACAGTGGGCAGTACTGGCCCAGCATATACCATGCGATGCCATGTAAGTAAAAGAGATGTTCATTTTCTGCTATGTATTTGCAGAATGGCTCTTCTCAGTTTGATGAAGCTTCGTGTTTATGACCATTTCCAGGCTTGCCACTCCCCATTAAATACTCTACTTGAACAATCCTGTCAGCTGCTCTGAAGCTTTACCAAGTTGCATGTTAATACAAAATCCCATCTCTTAAAATTTAATGTAAATTATATGATGTTTTAAATGCTTATGTCCTTTGTTATTGTATCAAGTGCCAGTTACATTGTTTTTACAAGTATTTAATGCAGCACAGCCTTTACGTAGAGCAATTTAAATCAGATCCTATGCTCAAAGTGGGAAAAAGAAGCCTTTGGTGGGTGAGGTGCCCTTCTTTCACAGAAGGGCCCAATGTCAGGGAAGGTTCTCTGCACAGTACAGTCTTTTACCAATGTGCCAGTGTGCAACGCAAAATGGCAACATTGATATAAAGACCTCACAAGCTGGTGAAACTTGCAGTGAAGGTGGGTGGGAATACCCTGAAATGGGCTAAATATGTGCTAAAAGGAAAGTGGGAAGAAGCAATAGAATAAGTGTAAGCAATGGCGTATTAGCACAGGGCAAGGTAAGGCAGTTTGGAAAGACGGATGGCACAG
The DNA here is from genome assembly GCF_028389875.1 of Rhea pennata. Lineage (NCBI taxonomy): Eukaryota > Metazoa > Chordata > Aves > Rheiformes > Rheidae > Rhea > Rhea pennata. The sequence goes on from NC_084663.1 coordinate 187,537,752, forward strand.
AATCTGCACAGGGAGAGTTCAGCAGCAGAGAGACCTGTGTGTGAAGAGTGAAGGGCAAAGAGAGGTAAAGGATGGGCTCTCAAGAGGTGTTAGCAGCAGAGCAGCAGCAGGAGACAAATACGATAGCAAGGGATGAGCACCAAATGCAAAAGCAGATCAGCAAAGGTTGGAGCTCAAAATGCAGCCTTGCATTCTGCTCAAATGGAGTCCATAAAGGTTTATAAGTCTGCAATATAAATCACTCTGCCCTTCTGCTTGCACGTGCTCAGTCCATTAAAATGCAATGGTAAATGGTTTTATTTGATAAGAACTTAATGTCCAGTAGCTAATACTAGAGCAGAATATTAGACAGAGAAGGTATATCTTCCAGTGAAGGAGCAAAATCTTTTTACTATGCTCAGATGTGGAAAACCAAGTGCTGGGTTAGTCCATCTTCAGTGAGCTGATGAACCTGCTGACCTTATGTCAGACAGATTGGGGAACATTTGCCCAGGCCCACTGAGATGTTGCCACTATCTGGAAAAAGTAGTATTTTAAGATAACACAACTATAGACAGATGGCATCTGTCTCCATGAAACATAGATATAGCTGTGAAACAGTTCTGATTCCATGGCAACATAAACTTGGGGACCTAGAGTGGCCATGGTGTTTGACTGCCTGCTCCAAGGAAGCATGGATTTGGTAAACATAGAGGAGGATCCCTCTTCTTTTTTTGCTGTGGGTAAGCTTGTAAGAGTATGTCAAACCTTGAAGGTATTTTCTCTTCAATATTTTGCTCAAAAAGGGTATTAGAAACTACCTAGAGATGGTGGTTTCTGTGGAGCTCTGCCACAGTTACTAGCAGTGGCCTGAGGTTCTCTTAAACTGGCTAAAGAGGTTTGCTTTCCCCAGTCCAGCTGTTGTGAAATGGCTCGTCTAGCAACTCAGCATTGACACTTCTCTGTGTGTATTTCTCTTCTACTTCTGTCTACCTCTAACAGAGGGGACACACTATTGGGAACATGAAGTATATAATTGGATTATTCCTGCATAATTCAGTTTCCAAAGGCAGAAATTGGAGCGTCAGTGTGTATTTGCCCTGTATATAAGGGGAATTACACAGCCAAGCTTCTGCGTCAGGAATATCCTGCCCAACCTCTGTAGTGACTATGGGGCTCCTATTTTGTTCCAGTCTGAAATCCAAACCATAGCAAGGCACTGAAGTAGAGGGCCTTCAGAGTATTTTTCCTGGCTGTTATTTCCAAAGGATTTTAAATTTCATGAACTTGAGTACCCCACCATAACACACACACACTTTTTTCTCTCTCCTTTTAATGAGCCTAAGTGCTTATGTATCTGAATGTCATTGTCTAACTTTTACTAAAGCGTAAGCTGCTGCAGTCGTGTCACAACAAGTGGTTTCACTTTAATTACATTAGTGTAGCTAGTATGGACATAATTTTAGTGCTGACGTAATGATTTCTGCAAGAGTACATATTACTGAAGAATTCCCTTAGGAAAATGATTATAGCAGGATAAGTGTCTTTCTACTGCTATGTTTATGTACACATGGATCTGGAGCACAAGAGTGCCTTTTTTTTTTATTAGCCCATCTCAAGCAGCTGCTTGCACCTTTGTGTCTTAAGTGCTTCAAGCTATTTGGAAAAAGCATACTTCAAATAGCTAGTTTACCTGAGACAGTTTCTGCAAGCTATTAATTGTCTTCAGAGATATTAGTAGTCCTTTCAGTGTATGCACAGTCTAGTTTTTAAAGCTAAAATACAGATTATGTTAATTCCAGCATTAAATGCCTTTAAAAAGATTTGATATTTACTCTGCTTATGATTGTTTTTTCTTTGTTAGGTATTTTTTAATGTTCTCATTCCATTACAACACCACTGTCTGAGGAGAAGGTAAAACCAAAGAGTCAGGTTTACCTTTTCTGAGGAGAAGGTATAGAAAGGAGCACTTCAACACTTTTAGTAGCCCTAATTGAAGTGTTTTCATTCTAACAGTTCCCTTGAACTGAAGCCATTTCTCTGATTTAATTGAGTCAATCATTCCAGGAATGAAAGGAAAGAATAAAGAGAGCTGCCTGATGGGATGGGAATCTGGTAGGCTTTCTGCTTGCTGTTGGTTATCCTGCAGGAAATGTTTGAAAAGGGAGTCAGTACAGAGGGTAGAACAATTTCTATTTAATAGCCAACATAGACTCTCCTTCTCTTCATGTAGCTGTGCTGCCAGCTAAACTAATGAGGATGATCTGCTGAGCTGACTGAACTGTTTAATCCTGAGTGAGGCATTATGCAAGCCAAGAATACACCAGATAGGCAGTACTGCAAAAGGAAGCACTCAAAGCTAACTAGTAACACTGCAAATAATCATAGTGGAGAATAGAGACCAAGAGGGGAAAAAATAGAACTAAGAGCATATCAGTGTGTATATTTATCACAAGAATATAATTAAAAAAATGAAATTTGCTACTACAGAAGGGGCGAGAATCTGCCCCTCGGTACAGTTGGCAACTGCTACTAAAAGCTTATTACTGAAGTTTTCTGTTGGGACAGCAGGATGCCCAGCTGCATGCTGCTGTGTTAAAACAGTCCCTGCCAGCTGAATGCAAGTTCAGAGTTTCTCATTTAAACCAAGCATAACTCTTAAACTCTTTTTAGAAAATTCTGGTTTTTCACTGGCATGTGAGCCTCACCAGATTCTCAAGAGAGCGTAACACGACTTACTTGCATGCAATTTAAGAGTATATCCTGATGTTTATAGAAAAGTATTGGTGCAAGAAAACAATGTCTAGTTTTCAACAGACTTTTATTTTGGCCATAGTATATGATTACTATAATAGTGTTGTCTATGGTGAAAATAGAGTAGGAGATGGTTAGACTCAGAGTCCTGACTGGCTGATACATTGATAATTACAAGTTAACTTTCTTACTCCAGGTATAAGATGCAAACATCTGATGTAATAAAATGTTTGATTTTATTGTCAGTAAAGTTCAAGCAAATATAGGAAACTAAGTTATTTTGCTAAGTAATCTCTCAGATTCATATTGGAATGTCTGATATCTCTCATATCAAGATACCACAACTGCTCTTGTATGACATGCCTATTTTCAGATAACTTCAGCAAGAAAGTAATGAGGGAACTGGAGCAAAAAGTAGAAGTTATTCCATATCCTAATAAGTAGGACTGAATGAATTACAAGAACACTTTTTTTAATGCTTGGAAGGGGCAAAATGATGAACACCACTGTAAAGCATGTTAGCTAGTTCTAGGCTTTCCAGAACTTCAAGATAATGAGGATCACAGTTTTGTTAACTTCATCAACATGTTCATTTTTTTCAGCTCCATGTTCATGCATGTCTTTTAACCCGGAAACCAGAAGGCTGTCCATAGGTCTAGACAATGGTACAATCTCAGTAAGTACATGCAAAGATTTCTAGTTGAAATGCTTCCCTTTTGAGAAATATATGCGTGATGTTGTGGTGAGGATATTTTTGTTAGTGTTTGGAAGAGATAAAGTTTACTGCTAGTAGAACTGAAGCTGCAGCATAGAAAATTGAAGTTTATTACAAAATTCATGCCAACTGCCACATAGATATTGAGTAGGGTTTGCAGTATTTATTAGACATCTAAACAAAATGACTTAATTTGCATATCTCTTAAAAATAAAAACATAGAAAAACAGCTGTTGTTTTATTAAATTTGAGTGCCTTATAAATCATACCATTCCAAAGTTTCCTGAAAGCAGCAATTTTAAGAGGAGAAAAATAATCTTCCAAGAGGCAGAAGGTAGATTATAGTTCCAAATCTAGCTATTTTTCCAAACTTTGTGGTTCAGATTTTATGTTTTCATCTCACTTCCTTCATAGGAGCTATTCCTAATTGGCAGTGCTGTTGTTGAAAAATTTGGTTCATTAATATCTAAGAGGGTCTGTGTGCATGGAAAGGAAACAGACTATTAAAGCAGGAGCCTGTCTTTTAGTGTAGAGACCGAGAGTAGTAGTTGACCTTATTCATTGGATCTGTCTTTGAGTTGACTGGCTAAGGGCTATATTACTTAGTAGAATAGACCTGTGGGTCAGAGAAATATTTTTCACTTTTGCCTAATCAATAGGCTGCACTTTCAGTTAAAGAATATTTTGCTGCCATTTCAGACTCCTGCTGCTGGTGTCTCTGCCTTACCGGCTTTATAACTAAATGAATTTGTTTGCAGGTTGACACATGGGCAGCTGTTTGCACTAAAGTCAGCCCGATATTTGGGAGAGGATGTATGACCCTTTTAGCTGTTGCCTGTGAGCTAAATCAAAGATGTGAAGGTTTTGACCTATAAAGCTATTAATGGCTCAGTAACGGAGATTTTTAGTGGCCATAGGAGATTTCTGCTTTTGTGTCTAGGCAACAGGAAGAGTGCCAGAGAATTCTCTGCACCTCTGAAATTCCCTCCTTCCCACTCTGTGAAATAGCTTTAATTTGCCAGTCCTGCTAGGCACATTTGTTGCACCAGCCTTTTGAGGAATGTAAAAGCAACTGTAAAGGAGAAGGTATTTAAATACTCTGGCTTGATGCAAGAGATGTGTCCTTTGTCTTCAGGGCATTTTGCCTTGATGAGTGGGAAGGTGCTTGAGTCTGAATGGAGTCAAATATTTTCCATTCTAAAGCTAAAGACAGTAAATGAAATATTCAGCTGGTAAACCAACATGTGACTTTGGGTAATTATTAGTCTGTATTGCTGTGTCTATAGGCAGATCCTATCTGTTGCAAAGCTGTGGGTTTTTTTCCTTATTCTGAATACAAGCTTTTAGGGGGAAGGGCTTGTCTGTGCTGCTTGCTTTAGTCCCCACTAGCTGCAGGCAGCTGCATGGCAGTAGATTGTGCAGAACATCTGCTCCACAAACTTCCACAAGTTCACATCCCTCTGTAGCACCCTAAGACTTGTAAAAAAAAGCCAGAAATGTAATGTGCTGTAAGAAGTTGTGGAGGCGTGGAGGGGAGAAGAGAAAGGGTACCCGCTTGCCATATTGAGGTGCTAAAAAGCACTCCGAGGTACTCAAAAGCAGGCTGCAACCACTTTCCAGAGGAAGGGGAAATTTTTCCCTCTTGGGCACAAATATGATGATCAGTTTAGCACAGGAAAATACAAGCAGGGTACTCTAACCACAAAATAAGAGAACTGACTGCCTAGGGCACTCACTTTTAACTCTGTGACCTCAGAGGAAAGTACAGGTAACTTCTGCTAGTAGTCTCAGTATTTGGTAATTGGTCATCTGTTCCATACACTTCTGGTAACACTCAGCATCATTGTGTAAGCTGGGTGCAGGATAAAAAAGCTCCATACTGACATTCTGCACCTTCATTTTGACTGTATAAACAGAAAGGACTCCTGGAAAGGGCTCTAAGCTCATACAGTTCTCACATGAGTGCCACATAACGCAGTACAGGGAAGTAAGGTTTTTACTTTCAGAAGTAAATGGGGATAAGTAAGCGGAACAGCATTTTTCTTTTGCATGAAGTTTTTGATGGCTTTTGGTTATAAGCCTGGCACCTCAGAAGTGCGGATGGTACATTTCAGGAAGGACGGAAAGCTATGCTATTGTCAAAGAAAGATGTTCCAACAGTAACCTTGAGGTGAGCTTTTGTGCCCCACTTTTTCTATGTGAAACATGGTAACAACAGGGTGACAATTTTTGGTTCTGCAAAGGTACAGTAAGAGATTGTTTTCAGCCTTTTGTAGCTTCTCTTCAAGAAGGCTACACAAACATTTGTGCAGAATAATAGACTTTTTTGAGTGAAAGATTGTCAATCTTCTTGCTTGATGAGCAGGGGTACTTAAAGCAAAAAAAAAAAAAAAAGTGTGGTCTTTCGGTCTTTCTTACACTTTGCAATGCCATTTTAAGAAGCAACAGCATGTCTGTAATTTTATGTCTTAGCAACTGTCTTTTTGAAGCCAGAATACTTTTCTGTGGTCATAAACCCCTTGGTCTTAAGTGGAGGAAAGAATGTTTTAATCTCTCAAATACCACACAGAAAAGCAATAGAGGAAAGGTCTTTCAGTTGTAGTAGTCAGGGGACTTCCACAGCCAAGATAAGAATCCTTACCTAACTTTATCCATCTGAAAGTTAGCTTCCTAGAAAAAAATGAATCATTAGGCTCTGCAGCCATAAGGTAGAGGTGATTTGCCCTTAGGGATTTCCATGTTACTTACCCTAGAAACTGTCTTAGAATGGCATGAGTATCTCTCCCTGTTCCCTATGGAAGGAACTGGGGGATTTAGCTTTTATGTAACTGAAGCCAGATGAAATTATTTTTTTTTCTTTGACCATGCTTGTTCAGACAGTTATTGCACACTCTGAACTGAGCAACAAGGAAAATAGACCATCAGGGCTGCCTCTTCAGACTTCTTCTTTGGAGATGATACTTACTAAATAGATTCATCTTCCACATCACTTAACCTTGCAGATGTCCACAGATTTGGCCATAAACAGCACTTTGAATACCTTTGATTGAGTTAGGCTCTACCTGATGGTATGCACCCTTCCTCCTTGCCCCTGTAGCAAGATTAATATTTTTATCTTCAAGAAAACTACATCATATTTTATGTCCTCTTCCAATTTTTGTATTGTATAAAGTGAAAACACTGTAATAACTTTACATAGCTTTCTTTGCAACGGGAATAGATTCAGACTATGCTAATAAATTTGAGAGTCTTCATCCACCCTCCTCCAGTTCTCTTGCTAGTTGGTTGTTCTCTGGAAGACATGGGGAGAACGCTGTCAATTGCTCGAGTTAATAGGACAAAGCCAAGCCTCTAGGGAGATCCTCCCCATGCTTTTAAAATGGCATGGTCTATCCATGGTAATCTTTCCCTGTTCTGATAAAAAACAAGCACTGACTGAGTCAAGTGGGTGACCTCAGCCTTTCTAGCTTGTTAAGAAGAACCAAACAGCTGTCTAATGAGAACTGAGTGTCAAGAGCTCTGAGAGGCACAAAGTATCTATGTATGGAAGGATAAAAACCTCTTTCTGTTGGCAGGATGTTTTTAAGAAACGTAGTCGATGTTTTTGTAGTGCAGATGACACAATGTATGTGCAATAGGGCATGAATTTCTTGAGCAAGGTGCCCTGCGTTAAAATACCTGTCCATTGAAGCAATTAATACATTTGGCCTTGAGAGGGATAGGGGAATAAATGAAATGAAAGAACATGTGATGGTGTAAAGGGAAACATGAAGTAAAAGGACTGGAGAAAGATTAGAAAATGCAAAGAAGGAAATACATCTCGAAGTAACACATGCTTTAAAAGGAGGAAAGGAAAAGCAAGATTTTTTTTTTTTTTTAGTGTCCAGTATTCAAGTTAATGGAACTGAATTTATTTTGTAATGCTGTTACAGACTCTTGAACCAGTTCTTTCCTTTATCTCTTTAGGGAAAGTGGTGTGTCAATAGTAAATACACGTGGTTTTTATTTAAGCATATATAGGCAATCAATGCTTGGGTAAACCTTAGTATTCCAGTTGTGCTTGATTCTATGCATTATAGTTAAATAGATTCAAAAGTCTTTCAGACTTTCACTGAAGATGTCTTAATAGGATGGTCATGTCAAATTTAATATTGACAAAATGCCAAAGAAAGACAAGAATGCAAACTACATTCTCCCTCCTGCTGAAGTCTGGTCACCTGTATTTGTGTGCCACCACAATGAAGTTCGGGTTAGTACCAGGACATCTGAATTGGTGGCAAAGGCAGACATATTCCCCTACTGTGTCCAGCAGTTAAAACTGTTTCTCTTCAGTTAACAACAGCAGAAAGTTAATGGTCTGATAACAAAAGATCTTGCTTCAAGTGGGCATTGTAGTAAAGCATTTTATGTGGTGTTTTAGGATTCTTCAGGCAATGGTTAATGAAAAACACTTTTCCCCATAAGCAGATAGGGAGATATAGCAGATCTTTAACGCTTCATGATTTTTAGAGTCAAGATAACCCTGGTATAGAAATCTAGCTGACTTAATTGATTTGTTACTGCTGTTCAAATAACACTCCTCTGTAATCTTCAGCTGCCAGGACATAGCTAATATGAGGCAGATTAGAGCAAAGGAACAGAAGATGAAGTAGATCAATTCCTGAGAACATATCTATAATCAGCTTATGAGCAGAAATGACCAGAGCATTTATGTGTAGTTTGTTATAAATTATTAATATGATATGTCTTTGGACTCCTTGTTTTTTCCCATGTTTCTCTCAGTATTTAGTGTATGTATGTAGATACCTGACTGTGGTTTGAAAACCAGTTCATGTGATGGTGCTGCAGAGCCCACCTTCTGCCTAGATACTCGCTCCAGAGTAATGTTGCAGGAGTTTTGTTGTGACCATTCAGTTTCCCTGCTTTGAGGAACTCTCCTCTTTGAAATAAGCAGCAGGGATACCCAGGTGCTCATTCAGTTTAATCATATGGGGTTTTTCCAAGAGTCGAGGCTGCCTCACAGACTGTTAGCTGCTGGTTTTCGTTATATCTTTGGTCGAAAGTCAGATCAGCAGTTAAACAGCAGCTCAAGGGCAGCAGGACTGCATAGGTGTGCTCTTCCCCGGCCGTGGGAGTGAGCCACGCTGGGCTGAGCCAGGCTGAGTCACACCACTAGGCAGCAGAGTTTATCCTAAACCACACTCTATGCCCACACACAACTGCTTGTTAGCCACAAGGAAGCAGCAGTGAAGCAAGAAAGTCTGTTTCTAAGATTCTAGAATAAATATTAACCAATAGTGGGATCAAATCAAGTGAAAGTCCAGATTTAGTATTAGCCTGAACTGCAGAGAGACTTAAGTTGATCAGAAATCTTACATGTGCTCCCGTGATGGATCATGGGCATGTAGTTTGGGCTAAGAGGCTTCAAGGTGCTCTTACATTTTTAAGTTGAATTTTTGAAGTGTTTGATTTGGGGTGTGAGGCATGCAAACATGCACACGTACATGCACACATGTGTGTACACATACCTGCACATGCTTACATGCACATGCAGATTTCTGCCCAGGCTGTCCTGAGGAATTGGGTGTTTGGTGTGTGCTGAATTTCATGTCTCTCATTTTGTGGTAGGTTGGCTCAGAGCTAGTCATTTCTGTGGGCTTTTCTGAGGGTTTTCTTTTTTTTAATAGTTCCTTTTTTATCTCCGTTGTGTTCAGAAGCACTCTTGATGTTGTGTCTCAGCAGTTTTAAAAAGTGAAATAATTTGATTGTTTAGATGGAGGTACTCAAAATTAACAAATGTATAGACAGTGTTGTAGTTAAAAGGAAGAGAGAACTTACACTGGTAACAAATTCAAATGAAAACATTCTCAAACACTTTACATCTCTAAGCACAGTTTCTTTGCTGTTTTTTCTTCTTTTTTTCCCCTGCCCCAGGAATTCATTTTGGCAGAAGACTACAACAAGATGACACTCGTAAAAAGTTACCAGGGTAAGAGCTGTGATCCATGTTAATTAGTTGACATTGTCATGGTTTTATTTTTAATATTCTCTAAAGGAATGTGAATGGAGACAATTCTCCTTTAATGTGATTGATTTTCTTTAACTAACATAGATACTGGTTTTATCAGTAGATCTTGATACTTTGTTCTGAGATTACAAGACTTTTAAAGGGCTATTACATATTCTTTCTTTCCTTTTAAGTGTTCTGTGGGAATATCTTTCTAGATAACAAACTCCCGCAAATCCAGGGTGTGGGGAGAACAGAGGTGTTATTTCTGTATTTTAGTTTTATTAATCCAGTGAAAACAACCTGAGAAACTAAACCATCTTTTTAGGGATGAGGCATTGAGCATGAGAGCTTTTACAGTTTGCCTGGTTACATTTCAGTGATTTCTGTTGTAGTAATCTCAAGACTATCAGTAGATAATATCATAGTAGAAGGTCAAGAAATGCTAATCCATACCTTTCCTTGTTCTGATATTCCCTAATGCAATGTTTTAAGAAACCTAGCTATTTATCCTTGTTAAATGTGTAAAGAACACTGCACTGGTGATAAGTATTGTTATAAAAGTAACAAATATGTGCTACAGTCTGTTCTTCTCTCTCTCTTGCTGTTAGACTAAGAGATAGAACCATGTGATTTGCTAAGCATTATGCTTCTGTATGGAAGCCTCTGACATGTTGGCTTGACATTTCTCACATATGTTTTAAAATATGTATTTATTCATATATTTAAGTTCTATACCTTGAAAGGTTGAGAGGATAATTTAAATCTCCAAATGAAGGCTCTGGGGCTCACTTTGTTACATTTAGATTATATATAAAGAGAATCTTGATTTCACAGAACATGATAAAATGTTTCTGCTTTTAAGTGTTTTATTTCAGCTCTTTCATGAATGCCTGGTCGGTTGTAAAATCAAGCTAGAAAGCCTAAATCTTTTATTATCTTGTGAGAACTGGGCAAAAATACCAAAAGATGATTAAATATCTTAAATAAGATTGCTGCATTCTTGCTTCATAAATCTTAAGTATCTGAATTTGTGATTGCTCTGCAGTCACAAATGTTTGACACACCTAGGTTACATCTTTTAGATATAACAGAATCATAGAATAACAGAATGGTCCTACTGACTCTTCTATACTTCCCTTTGTAATTAGCTTATCCATTTGCCTGCTTGGTTCGGTACTGCAGTCTAATCACACTGATTAGATTGATTAGGCAGAAGGGTGAGCTAAAATCTTTTTTTTTCTTCTGCATCTTTGACCGTCATAGTACATTTATAGTCTGAAATACCGTGTAAATAAATGTCATGCTGTTCCTAAACTGATCTTCAAGCACTTCTATTTGCTGCAATTTCTGCAGAGTGATGCAATAGTGAGAGTAGATAGTAAATGCTCTTGCTTTCCTTGAATTTTTTCAGAAAACAAATGGAAAGGAACAACTCTTTGTAAGATACTGGATGTGTCTTTGGAGCTTAGTGCACAGCACAGGCTCTTTTTAGGTGCAGGACCTCTTTGTGGCCCACCTGGTTTGCTGCACAGAGCTTATCTGCAATGCCAGTGTGGAGGTAGGGGGTTTCGCCTGGTGAGACTGATCTGGAGGCACAGACTGCCATGGAAGATTGTCATGCCAGTTTACCTAGAAGGACTAGGGTGCCATGTAGCCCACCCTGCAGGTAAAGGGGAAAAGAAAGTACTGAAGCATGGAGTAGGACGTGCCAATTCTAGGGTCCTTTAGGAGTGATTGCTCATAGGACATATGTACACATCTACAAGAATAGGATTCCATGCATTTCCAACACCAATACATTATTAGCTGATCACTATCAAAATAAAAAAACTTTTTATAGAATACTCCAAAAATTGAACCTTGATCTATTTCATTTGGCCTTTGAACTTAAGCTCCTCATTAGTGATTGCAAATGGTCACAAGTGAAGGAGGTAGAACTCAGGTCACGTATCTCAGAGGTGAAGCCTCTGCTGCTCTGAGCACCTTTCTTGCCAAGCTTTTGAGGCAGAAGGCTGAAAATTTTGGGAAGGGAGAACCAGACCCTTTTCAGTGGTTCCCGGTGATAGGACTAGAGGCAACAGGCACGAACTGAAACACAGGAAGTTCCATGTGAACATAAGGAAAAAGTTCTTTACTGTGAGGGTGACAGAGCACTGAAACAGGTTGCCGAGGAGATTGTGTCTCCTTCCTTAGAGATATTCAAAAGCCATCTGGACACAGTCCTGGGCAACATGCTCTAGGTGACCCTACTTGAGCAGGCAGATTGGACTTGATGATCTGCAGAGGTCCTTTCCAACATCAACCATTCTGTATGATTCTGTGGTATGGCAGTTTGCCCAGGTGGCCAGGCAATTGACTGTGGCAGCTCACTCAAGGTCTGTAGACCAGCTTTACATAAAATAAAAAAAAAAAAAAAAAAAAAAAGATGGCTGTGTTCTTGGTCCTCTGCTACAGTGTGGCAGATGTGCTGCTTTACAGAGCATTGCAGATCTTTAGATATATTCTGGAAAACTTCTATGGGCCATCCCACCAAAGAACCTTATGAGTTCACATGGCATCTCCCAAATATTGGACAACAGAGGATCCTAATGAGGGTCTGTTAACATTGTTGGAGAGACAGTACAACTGACCGCAGTCTGAACAAGAATCACTTCCTTATTAGACTGCCTCTGTCAGCATGGGAGAACTTTTGATAAGTGTGGTTATTTCCTGGCAGGACTCCCAGGTGATATGTTAGAAATTTTTATCTGAAAGCTGTGGACTTATTTGAAGAGACACTCATGCCCAAAACAAGATGTGGTTCCAGGTGTTCTAGCCCAAATCATGACTTTTCATTGATCCTTTCACAGTAATGTTGTGGCTATGCAGTTATTTTCTAAATTCATTTATATATAGTGCCAGCCCTCTTCTCCCCTGCTCTCTCACCACTGGCATTTCAGTATGCACCTCCCGGCTGCAGTTCTTTTTCTCTAGGCTCAGCCCTTTCTTCTGCTTGCCGACCTGCTTTTTGCACAATGCTTGCTGCTTCTTTCCCTTAGCAGGATTGCAGACCCCCTGCTCCCTCCCACCCTCCTGCAGCAGATGGACCGGCTCCCTCCTGTCTGCTGCTTCTCTACCTCTCATACAGCATAATCTTCCCACACACACGTGTGCTTCCTTCTCCAGCTGGCTTGCACAGATCTGCTTTCGGCTGGTGCTTGCTATGTGGCTTTCCCCACACTGTGACCACATTCCCCCTCCATCCCCTTTCTCCCTTCTGCTATTGTTGCACCAAGCTGCTTTGGAAGTGTTCTGCTTTTTTTTTCTGCAAACAGATGGTGATCAAACCTTCTGCTGATGAAGGACCAGCTTTTTGTTTGCTGGTTCATGTCTTCAATCCTGTCTTAATCCTAGGGCCCAGACCCCTTCCTTGCTCTGGTATCAACTTCAGCCCTTACGAAATTCTCTTTCTTTAAGCCTTATGTGGGTCAAATTCACTCAAAATGACAAATGGCTCTCTACATGCATGTGTTCTTTCTTTCCTCCCTTACTTAGGTAACCTCAACTGTGCTCTTTTACCTGGTTCAGATATTTCTGTCATCAGCACATCTGTAGTGGTACCAGACAATGTGTGTAGCACTTGCAGATGGGCAGCAGAGTGCTAAATGGAAGCTCTTTTGGGGGGAGGGAATATAAGAAAGTTAGCACCCCTTCCACTTATATGGTTAGGCATGTTTAAATTTCCTTAATGTCTACTTCTTCCTTAACAGCTGATGGAACAAACTGTGAATTGCTTCATCACCCACAGATAGTACTCTTAGCAAAAGGTACAAGCCCTGCCTTTCAGAAGAAGATTTAGGAGTAGATGTCCAAGCACAGGGCCAAGAGAGACTTTGATACATTGCAGAAAGGCATATAACAACATTCCAGAAATAGTAGAATTACCAAGCAGACTATGGGTCTAGGTTAGAGTAAGTAGAAATAGAAAATAGGATTAAAAAGAGTATTTTTGTAAACAAATTCATTTTTAAGCCTAAAACACACCCAGAAACAAACTAGATTTCATAGGATAAAAGATAATATCTGAGAATTTTATTCGCATGACCCCTGCTGTCATCATCACCTTCTATGATAAATCTAGAGCTATAATCTCTGATTTTGAGACCTTCTGTGGTACCCCACCAGAGGCTACAGTAGGCTAGAATGCTGCAAGAAGAGGTCAGTTGCAGACCAGTCCTGCTAAAACATCTCCCTACATCAGAGCAGAGATTGTGGTGGTCACAGCAGATACTTGGCTATCTGCAAAGCATTTAGTATGATTGGACCTAGCATGTCCCACTAAATTCTCAAAGGAAGTCTTCCAGATGCACAGTTCATATCTCAGTGGTGCACAAAATACAGCTGAAATGATGAGATGGTCCATCAGCATCTGGGCAGAGCTACATAATGCAGCAAGAAAGTGGCTATGCTACACTAACCACAGTGTAGATAGGCATAGAGCCTCCATTTTTTACTTTCTTCCTGTTCCAAAAAGTACTTAAAATGTTACATTTAACTTCTAGGAATTCCCATTTAATTTTGGAATATGCAGGCATTGTGGTTTATATCCATATACCCTATGAATCTGAGTCCATGAATCTCCTCTGTTCCTTCACCAAAGGAACTGCTATTTTCAAGTTCTGTTCCGGGGGATCAGTGTAATCATATAAACCCTGCAATGGGCATCTGATGGGCATATGGATGCCAGCAGTGGCAACTGCACAGCTGGGAACACCTTGCATAGCGAAGTCATGAATAATTTCATCTACATCCCCTACATGGATAATGCTGAGAGAAAGCACATGGCTAATTGCTTCAGATACCTCCATTACATCTTCTCTATTGTACATTGGTCAATGCCAAACTGTTTCCATGATAAAAAGGAACAGGTTTCTGAAACTTTGTCCTGTGCCAGTACTGCTCTGCCGCTGGCCTATCAGCATAATGCTCTGAAAAGCCCCCTCATAATGTTCTCATGCTCAATTTTGTATGCGCCACTCATTCCTCGACCTCTGCTCACACTGCGATCCCAGTCTGTGCTCATCAGCCTTGCTCGCTGACTGCTGGCAGCAGCTAGGTTTCCAGACAACCTGGACCTCTGGCTGAAGAAAATTATATACTGAAATACTATAGCTAATGGATGCCTTTAAAAGGGTCTGTTCATGAAAGACCAGCTGCCATCATGTTGCCCTCTCTGACTGTAGCAGAAGTTTTCTGGCTGGGCAGATATAAATGTGATGCTGAGAACTGGCATTGTTGAAGCAGAAGTGAAGTCTGTCTCAACACTGCAGAAAGTTGAGCAGGCATGGCAGAAGGCCGTCATGGAAGAACAAAGAACTGACTGAGCTGAAAGGTAGCGAGAAGCACATGGATGGTGGAAGCAAAGTTGGACTACTTGGGAGAAACACAGTGATGCTACCTGAGTTTACAGGGATAAAATCTGGAAAGCTAAGGCTGAGCCATAGTTGAAACTAGTGAGGACGTGAAGGGCTTCAACAGATGTGTCCAAAATGAAGGAAAGACTAATAAAAATATGGTCCTACTGCTCAGTGAGGCTGGGGTACCTAGTAACAAAGGACATGGAGAAGGCTACAGTACTAAATGACTTTTTTCCCCTCAGTTTTTACTGGTAAAGTCTGCCCTCAGGCCTCCGAGATCCGTGCACCTACTGGGAGAATCCATGGGAGTAAAACAGTACTCACATTAGGGAAAGATCAAATTATGGAAGGCTTAAACCAGCTGGACTTGCATAAGTCCATGGGTGAACATGGGATACACCCAAGGGTGCTGAGGAAGCCGGACAGGATCATTGCAAGGCTGCTATTTATCATCTTCAAAATGGTATGGCAATCAGGGCAGGTATCTGATGACTGGAAAAAAGCAAATGTCACATCTGTTGTCAGGAAGGACCAGAAGAAGGTTCTGGGAACTACACACTGATCAACCTCACATCAGTCTCTGAGAAGGTTAAGGAGCAAATCCTTCTGGAAGCCATTTCCAGGCACCTGAAGAGCAAGAAAGTGATTGCTAACAGCCAGCATGGATTTACCGAGGGCAAATCTGGCCTGCCCAGCCTGATTGCCTTATTTGATGAAATGACTCTCCCTATGGACAAGGAAAGAGTACTAGATGTTTTCTTTGATGTCACCAAGGCTTTTGACAATGTCTGCCAAGTAACCTTGTAACTAAACTGTGAAGGTGTGATATGAGCTGGTGGACAACAAATGGGAGGAATGCCATCCTGATAATTGGGCTCAAAAGGTAGCGATCAACAGTATGACATCCATCTGGTGGCTGGTTACTAGTGGCTTCCCTCAGGGGGTCAGTGCTGGGGCCAAAGCTATTTGATGTTTCTGTTAACAACCTGGATGATGGGATTGAGGGTGCTCTCCACCAGTTTTCAGATGATCCCAAATGGAGAGAAATTGATACATGGGAAGGATGGCTGCTGTTCAGAGGGATTTAACAGGTGAGAGCTCTATTAGCACAAGCACAGCTACCACGTTGAGGGAAGCAACTCTTCCCCTCTTTGAGCATTAGTGAGACCGTATCAGGAGACATGCGTCCAGTTTTGGGTTCCTAGCACAAAGAAGTCATCACTGTCCTGGAGGGCCATGAGGATGACTAGGGAGGTGGGGCACATTGTGTATAAGGAGAGGCTGAGAGTGCTGATTTTGGTTAATTTTAAGAAGAGAAGGCTGAGATGAGTCTTACTGCTGTTAATGGCCCCAGAATGGGAGTTGTAGAAACAGCAGTGCCAGGCTCTTTTTGGCAATGTGCAGTGAAAAAACAAGAGGCAGCGGACAGAAATTGTAGCAGGGAAAAATTCTCATTAGATATTAGGGATTTTTCTTTCTCCATGATGGTGGTCAACCACTGGATCAGATATCCTGGAGAGACTGGAGAGTGTCCTTGCTTGGAGATAAAGGAAACTCCCCTGGACATGCCTTGAACAACCTCATCATGGTGGCCTGCTTTGCCCCTCCTCTGTCAAAGAGATGCAAGGGCCTGACCATAGCACTGCTGGTGCATGCGAGCCCCTGAAACACATGTATGGGCCCTCCAGGTCCTTGGACCAGCACACTTCCCGCTGTGGCTGTTCCCACAGGGCACCACTCCACCAACTAGCATAGATCCTCCCAGGGAGACCCACCAATAGCTGAAGAGAAGCACTAGTCAACCTTGCAGTGGCTGAACTTTTTCAAGAGAAGAAATCTGGAAGGCTGGGGAGGAGAGAGGTTGTTTAAACAAACTGCAGTTACTGCTAGGTAGTTCCCATCCCTCTATCTTGATTACAAACCTGGAGTTTAAAAGTGTGTGGAAACAAAGGCCATAATCTGAGCTCTGCTGCGGGTAAGGGTAAAAGCATCTGGCAAAGTTCAAGTCTTACACTGTAAACTGGTCCTGCTCTGAATCAGAGTTATAGAGACATGTGTCAATGCATATATTGACTTTGGCCCTCGGGGAATCCAAGTTTAAAAGGTGGTGTGGATCAATGACAGATGTCAGCTTGTGCAGGCCTTACTACAACTAATTCCATTTGTAGGATTTGAACATGATTCTACTCTGTTCTTCAAATTTGTATAGGGTAGGCAGCAACCTTTCCGTATTGTTCTGAGGAATCTGACTCTGTGTTTCAGACGGAGGCTTTGGGGTAGTTTTTAAGCTTCCAAAGCTGTTTAATCTTTCCAGCATGTCAGCTTTTACACAAACAAATACAAGGTGGCTGCTTTGTATGGTACATGTTTCTGGATCCCAGAACAGTAATAAACCAGTAGGCCTGTAGATTGAGGAATATGGCTTTCCCCGGTAAATTACAG
Source organism: Rhea pennata (assembly GCF_028389875.1). NCBI lineage: Eukaryota > Metazoa > Chordata > Aves > Rheiformes > Rheidae > Rhea > Rhea pennata. Next base: position 187,555,048 of record NC_084663.1, read on the forward strand.
CTGGGAACAATTCTACATGTCTTTCAAACCACTTTTTTTTTTTTTTTTTTTTTTTAAAAAAAAGTCAGCTCACTCAGCACTTCACCAGCAAACCCGCTGGTCATTCATACAAAAAATCCTCTGTAAAAGTATGAGTTCTACTACTTTAATGAAAAGCTTTTGATGGCTTTATTTAGGTAGTAGTAGAAATGTATTCATTCAGCTATTTTATTCATCTCACCCAGCTGTGATCTTTGTGAGCTTTTTTTTTTTTCAGTTTTTTTTTACAGTTCACATGCAAGGCTAAAACTTCTGTTTGGTGTAAGGTTGTGCCCATGCTGTAACTCATCAGTCAGCTAGGGTGCTACCACAGTCCTCAACCCAGATCCACCAGAGCTCACAGGGGGAGAAGTGGCAGCATGCCACAGCATTTACATCTGCACTGCCATCATACAAGCTCAAAACAGGTTCAAATAGAGCCCAGAGTCATTCCCCCAACAGTCACTTTGTTGGTGATGGTACAGTGATGTGAGGAAGACCTGTCCTACTGCAAAAGGAAAAGGGCTGATATAGTCAAGGAAGGAATTAAGTTCTGCCTCTGCGCTTCCTCGTGCAGACATTAAACTTGCCAAGCAGGAGCCTTACAGGTAGCTCACGTCAACTGGGTTATTAAACACAAGTTTCTTCTGTGGGGAAGGAAGAGCAGGTGAGGAGGAAGCGGAGGAGTTGTGCACAAGGGAGTCGTACTTGCAGCGGTCTTCTGCCCACGTGTTCTCTGCAGTGCAATTAGATGTTTGTCTGCTTCCTTTCTAGCTCATCAAAGCAGGGTCATGATGATCCTGTTTGTCCTGGAGATGGAGTGGGTGTTAAGCACTGGACAAGACAAGCATTTCACATGGCACTGCTCAGAGAGCGGCCAGCGGCTCGGAGGGTACCGCACCAACGCCGGTGCCTGTGGCCTGCAGTATCCTTTATGGAGCTCTTAGCTGTGAAACAGAATACAGAAGAGTGGAATAACTCTTTAGTTTTGCTGTACAGCACTTAAACATCCTTTTGGTGGGGGGGGGCTTCTAATTATCCTCCAGCTTTTGTGCCCTGGTCAGTGTTTTGTGAAAGAAACAGTTATTTAAATCCAGTTTTGAAAACTGTCTCTTCTCCTTGCTATGTCTCTTTAACGCATGGTGGCATATTTAGGTCTAAGCATTTTTACACAAAACAGTGGGCGGTCTGCAACCGACTGGAGTCCATTACTGTAAAAAATATGGACAAGGGCCCTCATTTAACCATGCAATGCATTCTTTCTTATAAGAATTAACAGTAGCAAAGTAGGTCTGTGATCAGGTCAGTTTGCGTGTGCGTGTATATGGTAAAAATTAAATGACTTAAATATGAAATAATGAATATTTGTCCTTCACTCTGGAACAGTCCGCTCTACGCTGGGAATAGGGGTTAACTAAATGGCTCTAGAAATGGCGCTCAAGTGGCTTATTCACCTAGAGCTGCTCCAGCTGCCTGACAATAAAAGAAATATTAATTCAGCTTTATTACAAATGAAAAGGGAAGTTGAAAAGTATGAGCTCTTAGGCTGAAACCAGGGGTTAGCATAAACAGACTTTTTAGTGCCCTGTAGTGTATATGGTATAGATGGTGTGTGTTTTGCTAGTTCATGGGCAGTGAGACTAACTCAAAATTATTGTCTGAACAACTGAAATACTCATGGACTTGCTTTATATTCTCTGGTTGAGTGAAAAGTGAAGTCTATTTTTAATTGAATGGTCTTTTTGAAGATGTGATACAGGAATTTGTTAGGTATTTCCTAAACCTATCCAGAGAATTGGCCTTTTCAAATGTTTTAAAATTCGGGAGATCGCTTTGATTTGAGTCATCAGATCCCATTGGTGGAGGACAGGGGAAGGGAGAATCATTAACAAATATCACAAAAAGCTTGGCAGAACCAGGAATGTACTTATTCCTAAAGTCTTATGTGCAAAAGATCAGTACTAAGCAGTAGTTCCTTAAATATACAATGTAAAATCTGAATGTGGAATTAAATTAGATTAAAAGGTCAGAACCTATCAAAATAGATTTTTCTGGTAGTTATTTGAGTGGGTTCAGATTTTACTCGGTTTAGAGTATGATGTGTGATACACTTGATGAAGCTGATGCTTCCCCAGATATGACATAAAATACAGATTGGTTCTTATAACAAAACCAAGTGTCACCAAATTGCTATTAGAAACCAATCTTAACCAAATGTTAAGGAGATATCCTCTGGAGGCCTTCTGTGAGGCTGACCAGTGGTCTGAGAAAAAAAAGAGCTTTGTGTTTGTAAACCTGACTATAATGAAGAAGTAGAAAACTTGAAGTTATTTTAAACAAATTGAGGTAGAGATAGAGAAAGAATGAACACCATCCCACTCTAGCGTCAAAGCCACAGAGCCTGGCGAGATGAGACTCCTCTGCTGGTGGTAAAGGGTTTCTTCCTGGATGGTTTTTATGAAAACACAAATTACATCCCCTGGAGTAGTCTTATTTTTCCCTATGCCTACATGGTGTGCCCAGGGAGACTGAATAATTAATATGAACAGCTAAAGGTGGAGGCCTAACTCCTCTTTGAGACTATTCGTGAGGATGCAGTTTACACATGTTAAAAAAAAAAACAAGTCACAAAAAGCAATGCATAGCTTTCATAAGCAATGTATATTCCTCAGCATTTATCTCATCAGATTTGATGTGGAAACTCGGCATGTGTTTGTTGGAGATCACTCTGGACAAGTGACCATACTCAAACTAGAGCAAGAGTCCTGCAGCCTTGTTACGACGTTTAAGGGACACACAGGTAAGGCTTCAGGAGGAGATCCAATCTGGTTCTCCTGGTGCATCACTGTGGTGAGACTCTCCTGTGAAACACTATAATGTGTAAGTACATAGTTAGGAGGGAGACAGACCAGCTTAAACTGCCACCAAAACTCAAGGAAGCAATTTTGTATTAGTAAAAGTAAAAGAGGGATCAGACTTCTCAGAAGCGCTGAAAACTCCACAATCTGCACAATCTCCACAAGCTGCTAATTAAAGTAGAGCTAGGACAAGTGTTGCAGTAACTCTAGGGGGAAAGGGATGCTCCTCAGGAAAAGACCCACACTGGTAAACACTTCTTCTCAAGTTGAATAAACACACTTTGGATGTGTGGAGGTGCTAACTGTTTTTTTAGCTGCTGGGACTTGGGCCCTAAAGCGCTTTAAATAAACGGCAGCCATGAGATGTGCACCTAGCATCTAACAGAAGTACTGGTCATTCCTCAACATCTCTTCATATGGCTCCTCTGTGGTGGTGTATTTGTCTTCAGTGAACTTGCACAGTACCCAATATCTCCCTTCCAGGGCTATCCTAGTTCTGAGGAGATGGCTGGGCAGAATGCTACGTAGTTCAGTCCTCATGCTACAATACTATGCAAGTGCTCATACTACTCCTTGCTTGCTTCTCTTTTATAGTAAAATTTTGTCTCCTGGGAATGGTGGAGATGAAATGCTGTGCAGTCACACTGTGACTGTCATGTGGTGGCTTTCCTTCTGCCCCTCTGCTGTTTGGTGGATTCATGCGAAAGGCAGCTGAGCCCTCTGCCTGGAAAACAGCAGGGTATAGGTTCAGTAGGCTTTCTAGACAGCTTGTTTTCAATTGGCAAGCAGAGTGTGTTGGCTGCATGGCCTTTGCTGGATAGACCTACATTGTAATCACCCTCCCTTTATATTTTCTGTGATGTTTTTTAATGTATGTATTTTTAGCTACGTTCTTTTCCACTTTCAGGAATGAAATGACTGTCCTTTGCAAGGAATGAAATGACTGTCCTTTGCAACTCCTATTTTAGGTGGTGTCACTGCTCTCTGTTGGGACCCAGTACAGCGAGTTTTATTCTCGGGCAGTTCAGATCACTCCATTATAATGTGGGATATTGGAGGAAGAAAAGGAACAGCCATCGAGCTGCAAGGACATAAGTATGTTCAAAACCCTTCCTCCTGTTTTCCTGGGAGAAAAGCTAAAGGCAGAAGCCACATCTGGAAACAAACAGCCCAGAGGTTACAGTCTTCACATGCATTGTGTTTATATATGTGACTCTCTGTGGTCCATATACAAGGAGAAAATATTACTTTTAGTAAGGTTTTCAGTGTTGGGCCCACAGTTTGCAAATGATAATGAAGCACAGCTATTACCTGTACCCTGAACATGTTATGCAGGAATTTGCACCTCTGTAGGGAAAGGAGGGGTCCTCAGATGAGAAGCGCTGCCAGAGAATTCTTGCTTTTTAGATGCCAAGTTCTTTCTTTCCCCTAGAGGGAGCATCAGGCTTGGTGAATTAGTCCCTTTTAACTCAGTGCTAACTATGTGTTTTACATGTTACTGTATTTAGAATCTGAGATGTATGTAATGTGGTTTACCCAAATGGACCTTCACCATCTCCTTAATGCAAAGAGGCTTGACCTGCACAAATACAGACCTCATGTTTGCATAGTAGAGTAGGTATCTTTGAAGGAGAGTAAGCCTTTGCTGGACACCACTGAGTAGAGATTAGCGGTGGAATAGGTCTAGCTGCGATGAATTCCTAGAGTTTTAAATGCTGACAGTATAACAAGTTTGGGTCAGTGTATTGGAGGGTGTGTGTATATGAGACTTGCTTTCCAAACTCAGGTCTGAAGAGGCTCCAGCATTTACAGCTTTTTTTATGCACATACATTTTGTGCAGGATGCTGTGCTCTGCTGAGTGATTTGGTTGGGCCACTTGCATTTCAGAGCCCTGCAGCACTCTTGCTGAAATTCCCAGCTCACCTTTATACCCCTAACATGGGTGCTTTCTAATGCACCACAGCTGTATTTATTGCTGTGGAAATTAGTTCTTCTAAAATGCATTTAGCTTCTGGATCTTACATGTAGCATGATTTTTGGCTTACACTATGCGTGTACAGACCTGGCCCTAACCACATCAGGGACTGAGAAGCATTTCACTTAGTAGTGCTATTGTTCTTGGCAAGTCAGTGCTGTCTAGAAAGGCTGTATTATATCAAACTGTCCTGCAAAACATTGCTGTATGGAAGAGCAGCCATATGCACGGACAGATGGATCAAAATGAAAGGTCTCTGAGCAGGTGAGGCCGGTTGAGAGGGCAAACAAAACTGATACCAAAAGGCATGAGGAATTTCCAGTCCCTATATGCTCAGTTACTGTCCTCTTAATACATCTTGTTATGTGGTGGTTGTTTCCCAGGTCGTAAATACTTTGAGATGAGGTCTGGGTTTAATTCTTTTATGATGGACCAACCTTAACTTTGGAGGTTTAAATTGAATTGTTTCTCCCATGTTATCTTTTCCTTAAAAGAAGAAGAAAAAGCACCTAAATCTTCAACTTTACCTTGGGAAAACTGTAGGAACAATTTAGAAATTTCTATATTAGTTTTGAAATTCTCCTTGCTTACTGGTACCAAAAGAAAGTCTTCAGTAGTTCTTCAGTACTTCGTTTCTGAATGTTGCAGATAAGCCAAAACAATGTTGTTACTAGCTTTTTGAATAGGAAGCTAGTACCAGGGCTACATTTATGCTTTCAGAAATGTCTTCTGAGAGGCCCTAGATTTCTAGCTTTGTTCTGGATTTCCAGCAAAGCTAGGACCTCCTGTCGCGTGAGCAGGGAAAGCGGTTAACCGCAACAGACCTTGGTTTTCCTGGCTTCTGCGCAGATGAGCAACACTTTGGTTCTAGTCTCAGCTGGATGACAAAGACTCTGATCTACAGCACTGTCTGATGTGTATTTATGTTTGCTTTGGTACTCTGACAAATGCTGTGTATTGTGAGGGGACAAAAGATACGGGCAAACTGGAGTTTTATACTGCTTTATCATATATTCTATACTTAATTTTTGTGTTAGCCATAAATGATTAATGAGTAACTCTCTTGTTTCTTTTTCAGTGATAAAGTGCAGTCTCTCTCATATGCTCACCACACTCGACAGCTCATCTCTTGCGGTGCGGATGGTGGCATCGTTGTCTGGAACATGGATGTCGAGAGACAGGAGGTAGATGCTCAGGTCTTGTTGGTTCTGTCTGAAAAATTCTTGGGAAGAAGAGGCCTTTCTAAAATGCATAACTTTCAGTTTGAGCAGGATTGTTCCAGGCAGTAAAAATGTTTTCTGACATGCTTCAGTTATTATACAGCAATTTTGCTATGCCTTTAATAATATGGTACGGGGTAATTACCTGACAAAAACTTTTTACTAAGTATGCTGTAAAATGGTTTCTGTCTTTTATACTGCTGCCCTGAAAGGCATCCTCTAACAAGGATGCTGTGAGATGCTCTCTTTTGTTTTTTTTTAGGACATCATGAGAAATGTTATAGTTCAGAGGTAAATGATGGACTGATTCTTATTTTATTAGGGTTTTTTTTAAGAAAACAAAACAAGAAAGAAAGCTTTTTGCCATCTCTGGAAACCTGCAATTTGATCCAGGTTTTTTTCCCTGTTCTTGCTAAAAAGGCATTTAATTATGCCTTTGGTCTCACCTGCTGTTCAGTCTTGCTACCCTCTAGTGTAACCACATAAAACAGCAGGAAGCAACGACTTTGCTGAGCAAGACAAAAAAAAAAATCACCCATGCATTCATGACCATTTTTGTGCTGCGTGGCTAATGAATGTGAACAAGGGCACAAAGGTACCCCAGGCCTTCTGTCCTGTGGGCACAGCCTCCATTCAGCAGTTTTCTAAGACCTGACTCAGAGAGGTAGGGATGCCCTAAGTCTGTGTTGAGTGAATCAGGCTTTAGCTGTACTGGTGAATGTAGCAAATCTCAGAAAAAAGAGCCCCGGCAAGCCTCTGCCCTTTCCTACCTGGAGACTGCAGCCATGCGTGATGATCTGTCGTGTTCCCAAGGGAAGGCAGGGCCAAGAGGAGGCCCAGGTACCCTGCTTAAACCACTGCAGGTAGGTCTGAGGACAGAGAGGTTATTCAGCCAGCGCGTAGTGTGAGATTGTGGCTGGAAAGGACACAGCTGGGATGAAAACAGCCTTCTTTTGCCTTTTGCTTTTAACATGTGATGCAGAGCATAACTGAGTGGGATTAGGGAAAAGCAAGGAGGGGTAAGGGTGGTGAATTTTTCCAGTTCACTCCACGTTCTTGACAGCACAGTGTTTGATCAGCTTTGCTGTTTCCCCACAAGGTTTTGCGTTCTCCCTTGGTTATGTGGGTCTTTCTCAAGCAAGGGCTCAGGAGACTTTCATAAGTGGAAAATTGGATTTAAAAATCTGCTGAAATAGTCCTCGGCAGGAACTGAACTACTCTTCGCCCCCTTTTCCCATGAATTAACTTTCCAGTTGGCTCTCTTTAATAGCTGAGCTAATGGCCAATTATGTCATCAGCTCCAAAAGTGAACCGAAAGCAGAGCGGCTTCCTCCTTCCCAGCAGATGTTTCCTCATTGGTGCAACTCAGACATCCAGAAATGAAAATCTTATTTATTTGCTATCTTAGAAAGGCTACAATAAGGGTTAAAATTAGTTTGTTGTGAAACAAATGGCAGCACTGTGAGAGGACTGGTTAAAAGCTGGAGGAGAAATATAATTAGCTAAATGAGGGTTTAGCAGCAGGTGCTAACGGGTGTTCTGCTTCCTCTAGCTGTGGCTGTGTGGGCTCCTTGTTACCAGTAGTGCAATAGGGAGTCTATTGTGCTAGATCACTTCCAAAAGCTGAATCTTTGGGGTTTTAATATCAAGTCTTGTTTGGGGGTCTTAGAGCACTTTCTTCTGGATTTTGACTATTGTATTGTTTTGCCTGTTTTTTTTTTCTGCCTGATGTTGTCAGATTTTCCCACATCTCTGAGATTGCATTGGAATGCATTAAGCCATTTTTTTCCCTTGGTTCCATATTTTAGACTCTATTTTTAAAAAGCTTTAGAAGGCTTTTCTGAAAGATGCTAGAAGCTGTGTTTCGATTTTACTGCAAAGCAGTAGTAACTGCATAGTAGTGCAGTAACTGCAAGTAGTGACTTGCAGTAGTCACTAGCAAAACATCTTCATGTAAATATAGTGTTCAGAGGCTTCAGAGATGAAGAATATATTCATGCAGATGTAAATCTATAGGCATTAAACTAAGAGGCAGTTGTGTGTAGGAAAGACAGGAATTTACCCCTGCAGAGAGACCTGCCTTTAACGTAGCTGACAGAAAAGCTGAAATAGGCAGCTGGGGGTCAGAGCAATCAGGGGAGCTGAGGGACTCCGTCAGCCTTACTGTATGGTTATCTGGCTTTCATATTGTTTTTTTAATTCTTAATCTTAACTGTGGCTCTTGCCTTTTTTAACTGCACTACATGAGAAGCTTGTGGCTCTGATGAGCCAACTGCAGTTTGTTAGTAGTTCTTCCTCACAAAGTATTTATCTTAATTTATTATTTATTTAATCTTTTCTGATGGTGGGGATGGGTGAGAACATGTTACTGTGCTGCCTAAGCAGTGCTGGGAGGGCTAGGGGCTGCCTCACCATGGGGACGGGAAGGACCCGCTTGCCAGCACCTTCTTTGGCGCGAGCGTTTGTCCGGGTGGAAGTCATCTGCTGTGAAGGAACCCCGTATAGGACTGGCAGACCATCTCCTAACAAATGGACAGCTGGAGGAGGGTTGAATGCAGCTGCCCTCTGAAACGGGGAACCGAGGCTCTTCAGGTAGAGGATGTCCCAGAGAGGGTTTCCTAAACGCGATGAGGAGAAGCACTGCCTGTCCCGCAGCGACTCAGTGCGGCACATGTGTCAGATGACCCAAGGGTACGGGAGGAGGTTGCCTGCCCCCTCCACGTCCCTCCCCGCTGCTGCAGGCTTTTCCTGACATCTTCCAGGGTCAATCAAAATTTGCTTCTCCAAGCAAAACTTGTTCCCCTTGGCCAAAACTTATTTCTGTTCATTCCATGCCAAATGGCTAGAGGAGAGAGAAATGCCTTTAATGTTTTCTCTTAATTGAATCTTCTCTATCCTTACCCTCTTCATCTACAGCATGAGCATGAAGCTACATATTGCATTAGGGAATGGAAGACTTGCCTTACATCTTCTTTGTGTGAAAGTAGGGGAAAGAGTTGTTTCAGGGTTTTAGGCTTGTTCGGGAGACTCTTGTCTTGCTCAGCCCTGCATGTGATTTGTAGCAAATACCTCTTTCAGCAGGAACTTTGGGAATATCTCTCACAATATTAAAAGAAAGAAAAAAGGCAACATTTAAGATACCACCCCCTCTTGTTCCATCCAGACAAATAGCTCAGCTGTTGGAAAAACTAATTGCCTCCAGTTTCCACCAGAGGCAGGATGGTAAATGCTGTCCAGCTGGACATTCATTTTTATACACCTAATTCTAAACTTGGAGAGGTGGTGGGAGGCTTGTTTGTTCTTGGATTATTTTTATCGTCTTATAATCAAATTCTGCTTTATATATTGGGTAAGAAGTGTTGCTCCCATGTCCTTCAAGGCCCAAAGCTGAACTAAAAAAAGATATTTCAGGGAACAGTCAAAATGATTTCTTGTAAAAATGGGGATTTTTTAATCAAATTCTCTTGACAAAGTTACTGCACCCAAAACATCTTTGTTGTCCTGTCACTGGGCTTCGATGGATGATTTTCTGCTTGTTGCTCACTCCCTTTTTTTGTGTGTGTATGTGTGTCTGTGTTGCAGACACCCGAATGGTTGGACAGCGACTCCTGTCAAAAATGTGACCAGCCTTTCTTCTGGAACTTCAAACAGATGTGGGACAGTAAGAAAATAGGCCTCAGGCAGGTTTGTATGGGTCCCTTGGTACATCAGCATAATGCGATTAGGCTCGCCTCTCAGCACATTGCAGTAACTTTGTTTCCCCTAAAGGCACTTTAGGGGAACATGCACTTTGTGTTTCCACGGAGCTCTCGATAGTTGGGTGGTGAGCTCCTATCGGTGATCAGGCTTGTTTTGCTCTGTGGGGGAACACACTGAGGGCCAAAAACCTTACCTCTTAGAAGCAGAAGAAATTTCTGCAGCTGCAGCTCCTCCCAATAGTAATATAATGGATGTTGGGCTGAGTAAATCTGCTGTTTCTGGGCTATCTGCAGTTTTAGCTATGTGGGATTTAGCTTATTGTCAGTTGAATCGGTTTTAGAAAGAAATTTGCAGCTGATTTCTGGAGATAGTGTTGGAAGCAAAGCTGTTTTCCATGGGCTCGGGTAAACATCTGTAACTGCTCAGGCTGTGTTGGAAAAGGCTTATTGGTCTGCTTGGAACACGCAGTTGGATTTTTCTGCCCAGTAGAAAAGGGCCACGGCTTGCAGCCTTCCAGGAAATGAGTGTAAAAATGCGGAAAAGGGTGTTCTTACGGAGCTTGAAAAAGTCAGGTGGCTGAGCATTTTCTCATTCTTTATATAATGCTTGTCACCATAGTGCCTGGCTCGCCAATGACAGGCAAGGCTGCACTGCAGTCCCACGCAGCAGTGTGCAAGGAAACAGGATCCAGGTAGTATCAAAATGCAGACGCACTAGTACTTCTGAGGCTGAAAACAGCCAAAGAGATTGAGGTGATGAGGTGATACATGTTTCTATTTAGAGGGAGAGGCTGAGATGAGACTCCAGAATGACATTGCCCTGATGCTGATAATGGCAGCGTGGCACCATGCTGCTTTGACCTGGACATATTTTAATGTATCATGTACTGCTGAACATTGTTGTTGTCCCCTAAACAATGCTCCAAACAACTCCCAAAGTAAGAATCAAGAGGGGATGATTTTCCCTGGGGAAGAACACCAGGCTGAGATTGTGCTCACGACTTAGTGTTGTTTTACTAGCTGTCTTCCAACTTGATTGTTCAATACTTGGCACCAACGCCAGCGCTGGAGAAAGGGGACTGGGTTGGAATTCAGCCTCAGCAGTTCCCCGGCCTCTGCTGCTCTGCACATCGGCAGAGCGAGAAGCTGCATCCGCCTCCTTTGGGGGCAGTGGAGACCACAGCTCCCAGCTCTGTGGGAGCTTTCTTCTAGAGGGACTTCCTCGTCCTCTCCTCCCATCTCTGTCTCTTTTAACAAAAAGAGCACAGCTTTGATTTTTTTCTTCTCCCGTCCTGTTACACCCCTGTTTAGCAATGATCACACTTGCACTCAGTGAAGAAGCCCTGACCTGCAGCTGTACCCGCAGATCCCAAAGCACTCAGTAGGAGAGGAGATGATTTGCAGGATGATGTACATTGCAACCCTAGAGCATAGGGGAGAGAGCCAGAGCCTATCTCACCTGTGCAGTGTTTATCTGCCAGCTCCCAGTGTCCCTGTTAATGACCAGCTGCTGGTAGCCCCAGGTAAAGAAGGAGAAAAAAAATGAAAGTAAGATTTTTTTTCCCCCATTTACTCTAATGTTTCTGACTATTTTTCTTTGTTGTCCCTGGAAGAGTCATTTTCCTGTTTGCTGCAACTTTGGCTCAGTCTTGTTGAAGAGAATTGATAGAGTCAGCCAGAGCTGAGCAGTGATGGGCCTCTGGGTGACAGGTGAAGATGTCTTTTTGTGTGTTGCCTCTCACAGCATCACTGCCGGAAGTGTGGGAAAGCCGTGTGTGGTAAATGCAGTTCCAAGCGCTCCTCCATCCCCCTGATGGGATTCGAGTTTGAAGTGAGGGTCTGCGATAGCTGTCACGAGTCCATAACAGATGAAGAGTAAGTGTGGGCACTGAGCAGGCTTGCATTGGAGTGGGGCAAAACTCCTGGCTTTGGGAGAGCCTGGGTGTGGGGGTAGCAGCCAGGGGGGTGGTCCCCAGGCTCTTTCCCTGAGGGGACCAAACCAGGAGCTGTAACCTTCCGTCCCCGTCTCCTCTCTTAGTGAACACTTCAGGGGAAAACCCTGCAGTCATGGTCTTTGCTGATTTGGGGTCTCTTTCTTCAGACGGGCACCCACAGCTACTTTCCATGACAGTAAGCACAACATTGTTCACGTACACTTCGATGCCACCAGGGGATGGCTATTGACCTCGGGGACAGACAAGGTTATTAAGGTAGGACTGAAGAGATTTCTCTAGCTCTTGTATTTCATCTCCCCTTTCTTTCCCTTGTGAGTCCAGGTATGTCCCATCTGCTTTCTTTCACCTGCAGAGACTTCTCTCACAGTCACTAATTCCCTCCTCCTGCCCAATAAGAATGATCAATATTCCTTCTCCATATAGGAGAATGGAAATTTGCTCCATTCTTCTAAAACTCACTTAGTTTCAAAGTAAGACTTTTGAAATTCCTGTCAGAGATTTTTCTTACATGAATCTTGTAAAGCACTCAGAGCATCAAAAAAAATCCTGCAAATTCCTCCTTCTGTCACAGCACACACTTTTTAGGGGAGGGATTAGTTTCTATAGGAGGAATATAAAGAGAATGTCATAAGAGAATGTCATTTGTGTGTAATGAAAAAGGTATTCATGGGCCAGAACTTTCTGCGTTCTGTAGGAAACAGAGACATTCAGGTACCTAGACAGAGCTCATTTTGGGAAAGCTGAAGGTATATGCCCAGCTAAAACAGACACTGGATCACATACAGTAGGAAGTGCAAAGTGCATAGAAGTAGCATTGAATACTGTATTATATTTTATTATTTTCACCATTATTCACTACAGTATTATCTTTTATTATATTAACAGTTGTGGGATATGACACCAGTAGTGTCTTGATGATACATCTGTGGAACTTGAAAGGTGATATTTACAGAAGAAACAGATTCCTAACCCTAATTTACTGCAGAAGATAGATAATGCAGGGCACCTATGGCAGACGAGGAAGGAACTAATGCGTTTACAACGATTCTATGTCCTCTGCTTGATCAAGGCTGAACATTTGCACGAAGACTCTTTCCACTTATTCTCAAAATATACAAGAAGGTATTTTTTTAAACTAATGGTTTGTACGATCTGACTGTGCTCAGTTATCTTGAGTTTGTTTGGAAAATCTGTGTGCAGTGCAATTTTTAGTTTTTATATTTCATTATGTCAGAATACTTGCTGCTTTGTACAGAAGGTTCTTGGGTTGCGTCTTACCATGTGCGTTTTCAGTATCAGCATACTGTATAAGGCAATCGGATCTCCCCCCAGCGAGCACCTATTTATTTGTGATGTTTCTGCCAGCGATGTTCTCCCCAGGAAGGAAGCTTCAGGCAGGGCGTTGCACGTTCTCTGTCACATCGCTAAGGATCAGATGGACTCTGGCCATTCCAAAAAGGGCTCTACCATCTACTTGTCCGAGCCGATGACATCCAGAAAATGTTTTATTGTTTCGTGGTAGTTTAAAATACCACTTCCTGGCTCTTTCTTTGCTGCACAAGTTGTAAAACCAGGGGGCAGGTTGCTTGGCAACTAATTTCTACAAAAGCTGAAATAGTTTTCCAGCTCAGAGCATTTCAGGGAACACACAGGTCTGCTTGAATTTGGTGAAGCTGACAGACTCTTCCAAATTAAATTATAGGCACAGAGAGGGGGGTCTAAAACTGGTCTGGGTCTGGAAAGTCTTTTTTACCTCTACCTCGCGCAGCAACATTTAAGCATTTATACCTGTCTCTGTTGTTGAAGATGATTTTGATTTTCTTATTTTCCATATGGTTAGTCGTATTTATTTTTTAAATGCTGGTGTTTTTTTTTTTTTTTTTAATTTCCTCTACAGACCAGAAACTGATATTGCTGAATGACGCTCATTGTCCAGTTGCCATATTTGGCAATTTCTTTTAAAAACAAAAAGTATTTAAAGGCATGGACTGACCAAAATTACCTTTTTAAAAGGACATTGTCAAGATGAATAAACAAAAAACATCCCTTTCTTTTCCAGAGGGATCATATCTGAAAAAATCTCTCAATTCCTTTAATCCATTTCACTTTTAAACACACTGTTGTTGGTGCTCTTGGAAGAAACTGGTTTAGAAAACAGACCCGCCAAGCAGACCGAGGAGTTTCCTGTCTCTTCTATTTAAGCAGGCCTTGTGGTCTGGATTGCTGTGACACAGCAAGTCATTGGTGCTCAATTTTGCCCCATTTTGTACTTTCCTTTTCCCTTCTAAAGTAGGGAGGTGATTATTTTTACCTCCATAAAGCACATTGCTACATTAAAAAAAAAAGTAATGTATGGGGTTGAGTGATAACTCTAAAAGGAAGTAAAACTTCTCCTTCGCTTGCCTGGTGATTCATGGTTGAGCAGGCCAAAGGGGAGGCAGGGGGAAAGCAGTCGGTAGCATTAATTCTTGACTGATTAATTGCCGCAGTAAAAGGTGAATAGTGTATGTGGAAGGACTGGTACATATTTTTGGGGAAATTTTTCTTTTTATGCACCCTAGGAAGTGGGCTTAAGCATTTTGCAATCCTATTGTCTGAAATCAGGCCACTCTGGCTTTCCTGGCCAAAGAGTCTTTTGGTCCCCTTGTAGGCAGCGTATTTTAATGCGTATTTTCAAACGTTGTTCAGATAGCACTGAAAAGATTCTTTTTTCCAGTTTAAACGTTAATCCTTTTGTAAGTCCTCCTGCTTTCTCTCCTGGAAGCCGGATGTTTGCTTCCTCTGGGACGGCTTTTCTTTCCACCTTGTGCGTATTTGCTGGTGACTGAAGTGTTCTTGGCTGCCGAAGGTAGGCAAGACGAGCGAGGGGCCTGCCAAGGCATCATTTCAGCTGGAGAAGGTGTGTGCAACGTTGCCGGACTGTGCTGTTCCACATTACCTCGGGCTCGAGGCCTTTTGGCCAAAGACAGATTTGCTTTGCTGCTACAGAGAATATCTCACACACGGGCAGAAATGTGGGAGCACTGGAACAGACTTAAACCACTGCTCAGCTTGTGTTCCCGAGGCGACGAAACGGTTGCAGCGAGCCTGGATACAGCGTGAGTTGTGCTTACCTTAACAGAGCTGTGCGATCGGCAGACTGAGGATCTGCCCCTGTGTCTATACTCAGGCCTTTTGTACCATGTGGAAATTAAAACAAAAGTGAGGGCCTCAACTCAAAGGAAGACTAAATTTGGGAGCAGGATCTTTGTACTACTCCGCAATAAACTGGACCCCCTTCCCTTCCCAAGGAGCTGTGGTGTCAGTGTCGCGAAGAAACTTATGGGTGGATGCTGGGTCTACAAATCCATTTTGCAAAATTTCCCTATTTCTTCTGGCTAAAGTACCTGCAGGGTTGTCTGAATTTAACCTGAATGTCCCAGTGTCTTGCAGTCTCAGGATAGACTGGTCTTGGCTAAGAAAGTCATGTAAGCTGAGGGGAAAGCTGAGGAGGGGCAGAGGGGAAGGGTGTCCCTTGCTGTGATCTTAAGAGATATAACGTAGGGATCTTTAGAGAAAATAGGCTTGTGTAACTCAGACAGTAATTCCTTTACCTCCCAAATGAAACTAGAAGGATTTGAGACTGGGAGAGTTAAAAATGCCTCCCCTCCTGTTCCACTTTGTTAGTGTAACAGCAGCAATTTTTTTGTCTTCTTGATCAGCACAAATAGGGATCCCTGCTGCCTGGGCCTTTCTTTCCATTTTAGTTGCAGATTAACCAACTTGAGCTATTTTTGTGAATTGCACTCTTTGGAGAGGTAGAGTGTCTTTCAGTGCAGATGCGTACTAGGCAATGCCCACACACATGCGCGCGCACTCAGACAAAGCAAAGCCCCTTTCCCCTGCGGTTTCTGGATTGCAGCACCAAGCTTTTAGTTGTATTTCCTGCTGTGCCAGTGGCCATGCAACCAACACCGGCCTTCTGCTGCTCTTGAGTTTAGAACAAATAGATTTTCATCTCTCTATTAGCTTGCGTTTCTTTAGGGGAAGCAGCAGTGCTCTTCAGAGAGCAATTTCTAGTTTTAAAAATGAAAGTAGCTGTAGTTCTTAAACAGCGATGGGACAGGCGCTGGTCCTGTACGTAGCGCCTGAACAGCAGACTTGAGCCGTGCATGTACCGGGCAGCTGAAGGAAGATAGACCTGAGACCTGGAGTCTCCCCAGCTCCAGACTTAAGTACTTTGAAGCTGAAAATAGGTGAAGGGAAAAAGTATGTGGGCAGCTGCTTGCCAGGATAGCCCTGGTGTTTCATCCTTCCGTGAGACCTCGTAGTCAGTCATTTTGAAATAAGGTAGTGCTAAGAATTAAAAGGCGGGCATTATTGGAGAGGCCAGTTCTGTAGGCTGGTGGCAATAGCGTGGCCATCTGATAGCGCTCTTGTCTGCAGCTACTTCTCACAGCAAATACCAAGTGCCCTCTCCACCTCAGTCTCATGAACCTGAGTCCACCACTTGAATGTCAGTGCATTATCTCTTAGGGAATCAAAAGGGAAAATTGCGTATGTACATTGTGCTTTGCCTAGGAGAGTACCATGGCTATCTCCAGCACTGGGAAAAGGAGGGATGCGTTCCCTGTGCTTGGGGCTGGATGCTGATAAGAAGGTGGACTGTTGGATACACAAAAAGGATTGTGCAGGCTCCCCAAAAAGCTGTAGAAAGAAAACATTTGCTTGTTTCTTCAGCATGCCCACTGAGGAAATCACTGTTGGAGAGTAATATGCAAATTTTTCTCTAGAGGACTCCACCAAAGATTTGTATCTACTACATGAATTAAAAGATAAAGAAAAGATGTATCTTTCTTTAAATCTAAAATATTAGGGCTATTGGCTGTATTTGTGATTGCCACATATGTAAGAACAACTAAAATTTGGTTTTGTAGCACGTAGGAGATAGTTCTACAGTGTGTGGTTTTTGACATGCTCTGGTCCTTTCCAGGAGACCTCATGGAGCAAATGGGATGTTTTCAATTATGAGTTAAAGTCTTTGTTTCTATATGTGACAACAATAGTATGCAACTATAACAACAAGCTTGCTCCGTTTTCGGGCTGGATTAATGTGCTAAGTCCCTTCAGCATCGATCTCTTGTGTAATACTGACAGAAAGGAGGAGCCAGCTTTCCTCCCAAAATCACATGTGAAAGTTGGTAGGAAATCTTTGAACTTCAGAATAACTCATGTAGTTTGACCAATAACCTAAATTCCTAAATTTAAGTTTCAGAGATCAACTTTTTGTGGTCATGTATGACTTTTTATTGCATTTCCCCATTCCGGGGGAGATTTTGCACTATGGCTTGTCTTTGGCCATTTCTGAAATTGTTTGCTGCAGGATAACATTGTGCTGCTAAGAACAAAAGAGGTTGAGTTCAAAGGCATTGAAATCACTGCCATGTAGGGACATCAAACCCAAAACAAAACGGAAACAAAACAGCACAGTCTACTGGCAAAGTGATTGCAAAGAAATGATGCTGAGAGTGAATGTTATCAGCATACAAAAAGAGCCAGTAGTATAGAAATGAATATTCATCAGAATTGTACAAAGATGAACTATCTCAGTCCTCGCATTATAAGCTAACCAGCGGTCCTGGTCAGGATCCGGATACCACAAGGAGAAGAGTTGTTCTGGTGATGGGGTGGTAGATTGAACCTATGAAGATCTAACTTGTTTCTTGTTCTTTGTCTTAGTTGCTCAATAGTAGCATCTGTCTACCTCAAGGAGTGCTGTGAGAAATGCGTTAAATGTGGATGCACTTAGTTATTTTAAATGATGGGCGAGAGGCATCAGTATTGACATGGTGCTGGGAGATGTCAGGCTTTAAGAAGATGCTGGGTTTGCCCCTCTCCAGTTACTTGGTCCCTTATGTTAAATAATCTCAATGTATTAAGAGGTTTATCACCTTTACATTTTTCCAGGTTTCTTTGCACGTTTTTTTCCTCCCTATTATCAGAATTCAGCAACTTTGTAGATATTAATCAATACAAATACTTTTTAGCATGTCTGGGCTTTCCTCAAATTTGAAAGACATAAAGATCTCAAGATCTTAACATCCCAAGAAAATATCCCTACTAACTCTGTGCGGTTGCCGCTACCAAGTATTCAATAAAGTTTCAGCAAAAGTGAGTACGTGAACTGATTAATCCTTAGTTTCAAATTATTTTCTCTGAAATTTTCACCACTTTTTGTCTTTGATGTTGAGTAAAATCTTATTTCTTCGTCTCCCACCCTGCCTGCAGCCAATACCATAGTTCTCTGGCTTACAGCTTGGATGTAAACCTAATTAGCTCTGGTTTGGACACTGAAGTTATGTGCTCGGTGTCCAGAGACAGAACTGCAGCAAATGAATGTGCACAGCTGATGTTATGCTTTAAGAGCAGGATGACCAACAAAAGCCATATATTGATAAATACCATCCATCTACCAGGCACCTGCTGTATGACATTGTTACTTCAGAAAATCTGATTTTTCTTGATTAGTTCAAAGGTGTGATTTAGTTTTCCAAAGGCTGCAACTGAATTTTAACTCTGTCTTTATCTGGTTAGTTCTTAGGTCCACCATGCTAACCAATACATCTCTTATGAGCTTCATTGTCTTTCAGGATATAGGGATTTTACATGAAAAGTATTTCTAGCTTTGTTTCTGGTCAGTATTTTCAAGGGATATTGCTCAGCATTTGGATCACTTCTTTTCTCTATTATATTGTAATACTTTTCCATTCCTTTATGTAAGTAGGTGTCTCCAGCGTAACTGAATAAATTGTGCTAGTTCAACTCAGCAGAATTCATTTCCATCAACTTCTGTCAACTTCTTTCCTCCTGTGTGTGTGTGTGTGTGTGTGTGGACTTGTAACAAGGAATTTGGAGTACTGAGTTTCACTGGACCCACTCATCTGCCCATTCTACTTGTTGGCATAAAACTGGCAACTCTTATCTGAGCAAATGGGGTCATTCCTTTAACATGATGAATTTTTACTTTCACTACCTGGAAACGGGTGAGCAGCCCCTGGAAGTGGGCCATTTGGGCAGTGTACTGGTTGCCCGGCTCTCTGCATCACCCCGAGACTGCCTGCTGCTTGCCTTTCTCAACTGCTGCTGTGCTCAGAAAATAAAGGGAAAATTACCAAGAGGAAGCTTTTTAACCAGCAAGGAAAACCTGAAGCTCCCTGAGGTTTGCACTGCTGTGGGTTTTGCCACTTTTTTCTTCTGTCCGTCGGCATTTGTATCTGTGAAGTACCACTTCCACTGCTGGCACAGCAAAGGTTTGAGGTGTTTCTCTTGATTTCTTGTGACAGTTGGTGGAAAGTCCGCCCTGCTGCAGCCCCTTGGCCATGCCGACACTGTGCCTCTTTCGAAGGCTGTGCGTCAGGGTCTACCTTGCTAGAGAGCAGGTTTTCTTCACAAGAATGCACCATCTTTCCAAACATGTATCTGCCGGCTCCAGCTAGAGAGAGGAACATAAATACTGACTACTTCACAGCCAAAGTTCTTGCATTTTTGTGCTTTTAATCTCAGAAATGTTTATGTTACACTCCCTCCCCTTCAAGTTTCTTGTCTTTTCAGTATTCCTTTCTCCCTAGATTGGTGCTGTAAGGATTGTCGCTGGAATACAGTTTACAAGTCCTCTTATTTGCGTTTCAAAACTGCCTTCTGTGATCAGTCGCTGCATCTGTCCAGATGCACCCAGAACCTCCTCTCCCAACGAAACCTAAGGAGTGAAAGACACTGACGGACAAACAGGGAAATATCCTCAGATGAGACGGGAGAGATCTGAAGCTTCCCAGTTTCGTTCAAAATGTTAACGGCTCATCTTAAAAGGCACCTGGGGAAGACAGACCAGCACTGATTTTAGATTAGTGAGATCCAGTGTCACAAGGGGAGGATCTTTTTTCTTTCTTTTTTTTTCTTTTTTAAGCAGGGAGTGTGAGCAAGCATCACACAGAAGGAATGGAAGAAGGTCCTAGGTAAAAGGAAATTATAGATTAAACTGATTTATAGCTGCCCTTCTCCACTGAAGTCAGTGACCACAGGCTTGTTCTCTGAAAGAATAATTTTCTACTCTGGCAATAGCACTTCAGTGAGTGCACTGAATTAACCATTGTTTAATGAAAACCAGCACTGCTCCTACCCATTACGTCTTTAAAGACTGCTCTGGCATTCAAAAAATATAATTATTGAGTGAGCTGAAGAATGAAAGGTCTGGCCCAGAGCTCTGTTCCAAATAAAATGTTAGCACTGAGCTCTGCAGTACTGAATTTAATCTGTTTATATTGAAGGCCTTAGTAAAACACCCAGCTCTGAGCCCAAGCTGGGCATGTTTCAAAATCCGCCTCAGTCATTTTTAACAGGAAGGGGTCTCCCTGCTCGAGTCACCTTACCAGGGGCTGGAAACAGTGGTAGTGTGCAGAGTGAGGGCAGCCCAAAAGCTGGCAGGTACGTCGGTGCAAATGCAAGCAGTTCGTATTTGTAGCTTATGCCAGAATAGTGAGGTATTTATATTTAAAATGCTTTCCAACTTAGTAGCAGGGTTGGGGGGGGGGTTTATGAGCTTGGGAGGATGTTGTTGCAGTGCATATGAAGTTGCTTTTTCTGGCCCACCCCTGCTTTCTATGGAGAACAGTTCTACAGAAACCAAAAATATGAGAATGCTGGCAGAGCCCTGGTACTCAAAAACAGCCTATTAACAATTGTTTATACCTTTAATCAACCATAGTTTGGTTTCGTTTGTTTTTTTTAACAAAAAACAAACATGGCCCAAAAATGAAACATCA
This sequence comes from Rhea pennata, assembly GCF_028389875.1. NCBI lineage: Eukaryota > Metazoa > Chordata > Aves > Rheiformes > Rheidae > Rhea > Rhea pennata. Next base: position 187,575,571 of record NC_084663.1, read on the forward strand.
GGGAAAGAGGAAATACTGTTTAAAGAATCATCTGGTATCTGCTACATGAACCTAAAATTTTCACCAAAGATTAAGAAGACGTTCCAGTGGCATCTGTTACTTGTGCCTCTGCATCACTGCAGTCAGTCCTGCTGCGGTGGTGATGGGCCATGTGTTCCCACTGGGACGGGGTGGGGGGAGAATGACTCCACATGTGGTCTGTGGTGGTGCAATCCTGTTTGTGCAAAATCCCCAAGAGCAAAAGCCTTGGGCAACATTAAGAAATGAAGAAAAATGAGAAAGTCTTCAGAATGTGAATAATTAAACAATTGAGGTCAGAATTAGATAAGCTTGAAAGATGACAGAAGAAGAGCTGGGCTGTGAGTGGAAAGGGATGCAACAGTTGTTGTGCGAGCATTTCAGGTTCTGTAAAACAGGTGTGTTCTTTAAGTCCCTAATGTGCATGACTTAACAGGAATTTGTACCACCTTATATTTCTGATAATCCTTCACTGGATGCCATTTTTCTCTTGCCCCTGAAAATTTTATAGGTAAAACACTAAATGTATTTGCTTACATGCAGGTACAATTTATTCTGAACTGCATTAACATAAAACATCTTGCTGGCTTTATAGCTACATACCTCATTTGCTCTTATGGAAAAGGTGCGAAATAAATCATCATTGGAAACATAATACCCATAGCATGGGAGACTGCAGATTTTCTTTCTACCTGCTGTCCTGTATTTAGTTTTTTTTTTCACAAGTGCAATTAAACCGTAATATAAGGTGGCTCTTTTTTACACTGTGACCAAACTTAGATTAAAGCAATTTTCATACTGTTGCCCTCATTTTCAACTTAAGCTGTGACTAAAAAGAAAATTATGGGATATTTAAATATATCAGTACAGAATGTGGACAAAAATATATGTTAAAGTGCACTTTTGGTTATTTTTATGAACTGTTTATTCAACTGTCATTCATTTTTTCTTCTATACTGCAGAGCTGAGAAGTGATTTGAGTTAAACCACTCAAGTATGCAAACATTGTCTTAATTTGCTTTGAAGCTACTACTTTGAGAAATGCAGTTACTATATGTGCTTTCTGCCATGCTCTTGTTTTCAGGAACTGTATTTAACAGTTTGAACAATGTAAAATGTTGTTAATAGAAATTTTTTTGAGAATTAAATGTCTGTGCAAACCTTCTTATTGCTTTATTTCATTGTAGTGTGAAAAGGAGTTAAATTTCTAAAAAAAAAAAAAATGAAGCAATAGTTTGAATGCTGCTCCAGCCTCTTCAGAAAGTATGACAGCCTGAAGTGTTTTAGCAATGCTTTTCATGGGAAAACTTATTTCAGTTCTTCTCTTACAGTAAAGCCTGTATTGCTGTGGCAACTGACAGAAGACCAGAAAGCAAAGTTTTTCTAACTTGATACTTAATAGAATGCCTTTGAATAATGAGGAAATGCAGGACTCTGAAGCAAGCTCTTGGTTTGAAAGTGGACGTCAGCCAGTAAGGTATCTTTCTGGAAAGTAAAGTGTGTAAAGCAGACATCGTGATTTCTCCTCTGCCCATCAGCATGGCCTCAAGCTATGTCATTGTAGAGAGCTCCAGAGAACATTTTATGTCTAATTCTTTTGTCCTACCATATTGATCTCCAACCAGGGGTTGAAAGAGGTAGTGTAACTTTGCTGGGTTTTGTATGCAGCTTGCTATCAAACACACTCAGTTCAGATGTGTCACCACTACTGTGTCACCATACTGCTCGTAATAGTCTTGGCTTTGCAGTGATTAGTATCTGAAACACATAAAATGAATCCCACCTAAATGTCTTAGTCTGAGCTGGCTTATCTTTAAAGTCAGTAAAAACATATACAGGGGTTATTTCTAAACTAGAGCTAATAAATCACTGTGGAAGAGCCTGTTCTTTCTCTACTGATTTACAGTGGGAGTCCGGATAAGTAGTTCAAATGTCCACAAGCCAGGCAATATGAATCTCATCTTCCCTTTCTGGAAATAAACTGTTCCAGGAAAATTAAAGCCCTTTCATCAGGAGGTGGAGCTCTCAATCCTATAAAACTCGAGACTCCCAGTGTTCCTTTCCTCTTCCTACTCCATTCAAAATGATAAAGCAATTCCATTTGATCTTTGACAAAAAGCACATACATAAGGCTTAACATGTTATTTTTTTTATCTGGGAGTCATGCAGCCATTTCTCCATTGCCTGAAGGGGAGGGGTCCAATCACATCAGGGTGTGGTGCATGTTGAGGTCCCCTACTTCATAGTGTCTTGACGTAAATGGGATAATATTCTGTCCTGGCTCCATAAAGTAATGCGGCAGGCATTTGGCAGCATTCCTAAATTCTTGCTGTTTAAACATCAGGAAGTAGATCACTTGTGCATACCAGGGTTGAATTATTGAAACTGAAGGCTGTGAGAAATCCCTCCGTTCAAACTAAGCAGGCACTGCAAAAGAGAGTTTCTGCATTCCTGATTATAGGTGAGAGCCCAGGCGTGCTTCCCCCGCCCCAAAGAAAGCAATCAACCTGCCAAATACAATGTTTAATAACACTTCTTTTTTCCTGAAGTCATTCATGAGAGCTATTGAAGATGTGCCTCTCAGGATTTCTCTGTACATTGAGTGTTTTAAAAAGTCTGGGGTAAATTCACAATGCCTAATGGCATCACTTGGGTTTTATTTCATTTTTATGGGTCTGTATTTTTCTTCCAATCATCATATCATGTCTTGAGATAGCAGGTGCATATTCACAAGAGAAGGAACTTTCAGCACCAGAACAAATTTGCTAGTACCACTGTCCCCCACTATGAGCACACCTGAATGCAATTTAACTGCTCTATGGCATCCTACCTCCCCTCTACATGAGGCACACTACAGTACTGTTACTGTATAATTAGAAGCTTTGTGGTTACGTTGTGTTAGCAGCGACACTAAGTTCCTGGAGAAGTAGATTTAAACTTCTGGGAAAATTCTTCCAGCATCTCCATTAGCTTTTCCTCATCCTCTGGTGGACTGTAGGTTCTTGCTAGGGGTAAGTGTGTAGCAACTGGTTGCCTGTCTGGAAGGAAAAAAAAAGCAAAAACAAAAGCACTTTAACTTCTTCTAGCACAAAGGAGATTTTTATTCAAGGCTCTGTACTTCCCAAATGTACTTCATGGTCTTGAAGCCAGAAGCCTTATCTTCTAGGTTTCTATAAACAGTGTTAGTTAAGTACATCTTCCAAATCAGAAATTAAACTGATTTTATATGAATTATTGAGCTAGAGGGACTATCTTTTTGCACAATATGATTTAAAGGAGAGAGAGAGAGAAAGAGAGAGAGAGAGATATCTCTGCAGCTAGGCACAGGATAGATAAAGGAAAGCCTTTCTGTGGGGTTTAGGTCTGCTCTCTGTCACTAGTGTAACTGTTGTAGATAAAGACCAGTAACTTGAGAATATCAGTGCAGGCAGAAGTTGCTTTTTCAGCATGAGACACGGTTTTTCCTTGCTTCCAGAACAAGGCTTCTAGAGCTGTACAAATTCTTCAGCTGAGACTTCATTGTCTGGATTATTTTCACCCCTAAAATGCTTACTTTTTTAAATGGTTAAATTCTGAATTCTAAAGGGCTTCTGCTAATTGCTAAACAGCTAGGAGTAACTGTATCTGATATCAAGATGTCTAACCAAGCTTGCTCAGTTTGATGCTTTGGTTGGTTTCCTGAATCTCATCCTCCTTACACTACATAAATATAGTCTATTTCAGTGTTATATCACTGTCCACTTTAAGCTGTCTTCCAATAAGAGATTTTCTCTCCAAAAACATCATAGCTAGAGCCTTGGAACCATATGACAATGCTCTCAGACATCTATGAAGCAACCATCAGGGCACTGCTGCAGCACAGTTAGTCTGCTTAGCAAGTCCAACTCCCACAGTAGCCAGCTGAGACAAACAGAACTAGCTGTTCCAAAGCTGGGCAGCAGATTTCTCTGAAAACCTAGCAGTCTGCTTTCAGACTTCCCAGGGGAGCAGAGATATTTGGTCTCTTAAGAGCAAATGTTGTAACTGGCTGCACACACCTCTGCTTATGGAAAACTGAGGAGAGAGACATGCAAAGGATCATTTCCTTCTCCATCGCTGAATACGAACTGCTTCCTACCTCAGTGGGGTTTGGGGGAGGAGTGTTTCAAGTAGCCTATGTGCAAATGTTTGGGAACTGTATGTGCAAGCCAAGCTCAGCATCATGGAGAAGGTGCTTCTAATCTTTGGAAAACAAGTCTCTGTCAAACAGTTTTTATTCATTTTGGCAGATGCAGAGAATTCTGGTTGTACGAGTCATGTTCTCACTTCCCATTTCTCAGGAAAAAAAATGCTGGCTCTGGTTTGCACTCAAAGGGAATAGAATAAAAGGGAACGGAGGAAATGGAGGAAAGGTGCTACTGATTCAGGAAATGGCCGTCTAGGACCAGAAGAGCAGGGCTGGTGGTAAAGTGCTCCTGCACAGAAAGCCCTGTACTGAAAGCACCTAAAGAGCATGCATTCCAGGCTGTGGTTTCCAAAGGGTAGTCAGAGAGAGAAAGAACCGTCTGACTTTATTCTTCTGTGATAAACACAGGACACAAGACTGCTCTTGCAGCCTTAAGCGCAGTCATGCCAAGACCAAAGCTCTCTAGAGTCCTTATCTACAGCTAAAGAGCCAAGGCTTGTTCCCTGTTTACTAAAGCTGGGGGCAGACAAAGGCCAAAGGCAGGAATATTAGTGAAATTATGATCTAGAGTAAGAACAGCTGAATGGAAGCATCAGGACCAGAAGAAAAGCAAGGTGACAGCAATATGAAAAAAGGTAAAGTCTGATCCTACAATGAATGACCAACTGGGATATGTAGTTTGTGCATTTATCACATAATAGCATTAAAAAGGCCTGGTTCAGTTATCTGTCGACCAACCATCCATGACTGTTTCGGAGGGGAGAGAAAGGACAAAGTTAACCCAGCCCTGGAAAAGTCCAAACTTCCAGCACACCCCAACTAGAAATTCCAGTGAATCAGACTGAGTGCCACATCGACAAGAAGGACTAGGCTCCTATGAGCAATTATTCTGAGCCTGGCCTTTCTCTCACTGGACTGATCTGCATCACCATTTAGACATTCATGCTTACAGCCACCCCTAATTAGATGCCTGTCATCTGCCTGGAAGAGGAAAAGGCTCTATCCTATTCTTCCACCTACATTCTCTGTGCTAACAATGCCAAAAAGTGCCACTGAGCTCAAGTCTCTGCACAGCTTTAGAGAAAGAGGGAATTGGCAGTTGTACACTAGCATGGAGAAGCAGGAGGAGGAGCCTGTCAAAGCAAAGCCAACCTCCAGTGCTCTGTGAGAAGGATGATAACTTCCCAACATCATAAAAGATGTTGTTCGACTGCTGTGATTCACCTTCCTTCTGGCACAGTCCTGCATGGAACCATCTTCATAAAAACACGAAGTACTCGTTTAAAAAAATGCTTTGAAGTCTCTATTACCTGATTTAGAAGATGAAAGCAGGAATGTAACAGCCAGCTTAACACAATCTTTCTCTGGTTGCATAATGCTTACTTGAACCTTTAGTCATGGAACAATTTTGAGAAACATTTTATCCTTTGAACAGTTGCCTGGTCAGGCCTTCATCCCCTTCCAGGTCAGAGAGGGTTCCTCCAGTTCCAGGCAGCTTTAGCAGTCTGCACTGAGACACAATATAAAACACTACTGACTTAACCTTGGAAGAACAAGCCGCTTGGTAACTTTGTTGCTTCAGGTGAGACTGCCAACCATACAACAGTGTCTGCTCCCTGTGCCTCTGTGCGCAGGGCATTCTTCATCTTCTGATAGAAATCTGGCATTGATGATCTCACAGCTAGAAAGAAGAAGAAAAATGGAATGTTAATGTGCAATTTAAGGCATTTTTGGTTAAAATATTTTTTAAAAAGGCTAAAAATTGCCATTGTGATTGTGTGAAGAACAGAAAGCATCTATTGTGATGGAACAGAAGTAAACTACCAGATGATCAACTAGCTATTTATTTGGGTCAAATTATAGGGAGAAAACTACCAGAATGTGAAAATAGGAATCAGTGAGAGAATTTCTATCCAATTTTATTATAAATTGCAAAGAAGTAAAACATGGAGTAAACAGAAATACAAAGAACAATGACAAAATCTTTAACACTTATTTTCTCACCAGTTTTAGGAAAACAACTGCAGCATAACATTTCACAAGTATGTAGTGAACATCACCTAAACCAACAATATAACTAATGCTTAAATACTGGCTTGTGTTTATTTTGTCAAAGAGGTGGTGATGACTGAAGGTCCCTCTCTGCAGTTGTTATTTTTGGGGGGTTGGAAAGTCCTTGAATTTTAAGGTGGGATAACTTTAAAGCTCATTAAGTTTCAAATACATGAAGGATACAGTGCAAAAATAAATATATTTTAATTAAAAAGAAATATTTGGGTATTTAATTGGAAATGGTAGTTTTCAAGAATAAAATCAATGGGGAAAATGCTACAGTTATCAGAAGCACATTTGGGAAGCTGCATTCCTAGAAAAGACATGGGAAATTGGATTGCTAGTCTACGCTCCAAGCTTGGGGCTTAGGCAATGCTACCACATTGCAAAATGCAGCATGCATACTGGATAACTGGTGCTGACCAGCCCGCTGCGACACAGGCAAAGGACAGCTGCAGCTCAGGCAAAGAGCTGTCTAGCTAAACACACTGCTTCTCAACAGCAGTAAACGCTTAGAGGAAGAGCAGAGCAGCAAGGCTTGCACAATGGTGCATGCCCTGTTTTCCTATATGCCCTCTCAGACTCCCACCATCTGCATGTCGACACTCACAGAGGCAGAAGCTGTATCTTTGTGTTTAACAGTCCCATTATAAGTCTAACTTAAAGGTTAGTGGAAGGCATCATGGCTTTTCTGTGCATTTGCATGGGCCTGGAACCATTCATATCCCTTTATGACTCTCTGGCTCCTCCCAGATACCAGACACTGTACAGAACAGGGGTTTGTACCAAGGGGGTACAAAACTCCCTTGATCACTGATTCTGATTTGGAGGCAAGAAATTGCTGCACCTGCTAAAGAAATTTATCAGAGTCTCAATTCTCTTTGCTTATATACTAATCCTGAAAAGAAAAAACATAGAGTCTCAAGCAGATGGTACCTGGTGTGTCTGCCCAGCCGGGGTGCATGACAGAGAAATGGATTTTTCTGTGAGCTTTTGCCCACTGTTCTGTCACGACAACTTGCTGTCTCTAGGATAGAACAAAAACAGCCAGACTAGCATTGAGTCCATTACCCTGTCTGCTCAGTTTGTTATTCTGTCTCACTATAATCAGTATCGAGAGTTTCCCGGGGAGATAAATTACACCAAACCAGACTGTAATTACAGGGGCATTTTGGTACAGCAGAAATATACCTTTGCTCATCCTAGCTGGGTTTACTGGATAATGTTATCAGAGCCCACTCCGGTCATTGCAGTCCATATCCTGCCTGCAAGCTTCTCTTTAAAGTAGTTACACTGCTTGTACTGATCAAGTCTGCTTGCTGCAGCCTGCAGGTAAGAACTGAGCAGGCAGAGAGGACTTAGCAACTAAATATGCTTTTCTCCCCTTGAGCCTTAAATCAAATTAAAGTCTAGCCATCTTCTCAGTGCAAACTGGCATGTACTCATGGGTGCATGCCACAATACTCCTGAAACCGCTCTCTGCTCTGCACTTTAATATGCAGTGGTTGCTCTGACCAAAGCAGGAAATTTGTACTGATGAAGATTATTGCCTGTGGGTCTCTACATGGGTCGAATGCAATGGGAGAGCAATAGTGGACAAAAGGGTTTTCGCAAAGCAAATGGTATGATCCAACTGCAAACAACTGCTGCACTTTCCTTTCAAAACCATGGAACGTACCTTGTTTTGTGCGTACACCATAGTTCCATCAAATGTCCCATTTTCTGACTGCAAATCAGATATGCTTAATTTTTGAACCAGCATGCCCCCAGAAGAGACAGTTATCTGTAATCAATTGAATAAAAAACAAATGAAAAAAAAACAAAACAAGAAACTCCCCACAATCTCACTCATGCATTTAATGTTGCCTTCAAGCCTTATATTGAAGTCCCTGGCAGCAGGATTTTCCTCCATATCCTATATATACCTGTGGTCAACTATGAAGCACCTGGAGATGACGTGAATGAAATTAAAAAATATATATTTTTAAAGTGATTTTCACTCAAAATGCTGTCAACCACATCAGGGAACTCTGTGCTACCTCCTTGTGAAGAGTAATTGTGAGAAAGGCAATAGCAGTATAGCACTATTTGTAGTTTCTACATTTAGTACTTACAGAAGCTCATTAGAAAACAAGGAATACTGTATAAAACCTAGGAAATTTATTTTAAAAAAAATTAAACGGGACTTGCTGTCCTGTTTTACACAAATACCTAGAAGGTTCCTCTAAGCCTATGCTTCTGTTATAGGTATTTTGCACTGTGCTGCAGGAGATAACTTGCCCTGAGGAAACAAAAAGCAGTTTCCCAGGAACTATTCTACTTTGCTTTCCAACGAAGGGTTGAGAGGAGCAGGAAAGAACTTTGCCTTTGAGAAGCAGCCTGTTGTTAACAAATTCCAAGAGGATTCTTGAGATGCTTATGGCATTATAACTAATCCTGGTTTGCTAATACAACCAAAGAGATACTGTCTCAAATCACAGGGAAAGAATGGTAGAACACCACTTTTCAGCACTTCACAAACTCACCACTCTGGGATCAGCTTCTTTTTCCAGCAGGGGTAGCAGGGCAGTTGTCAGAATGTAAGTTCCTACAACAAAGATAGACAAACATGAATGTTAATTTTTCCTTCTGAAAAAGCTTTTTCCTCTTCTTGCCCTTTATAACAAATCAAAATACAGGAAGTCTGTTTATTTTGGAAATTTCATCGGAATATAATCATTACATTGCTGCTTTACCTGTGTCCATTCAACATGTAGGTCCACATTGCTGCATACTTCTCAAAAGACACACCGATTATTTCATAGGCTTTTATGTATATTGTACCTATAGTATAAACTGCTCATTATGTTCTAGCTATGATTCAAAAGGCAGCTTGGGTCAGGTATATATTTACATAGCGGTAAGGTGATACCAAGAAAAATAGGGAAGATATTTCCCCTGCATGTGTATATAGACATATTTATGCAAGGTTATAAACAAGAGGCACAAACTGTTGCTACATACTTGTGTTTCTCAGGCCTTATATATGGCCACTATATCCAGGTTTGGCTGTGGTTTAACTGGAGAAAGCGAGGATGCACTGAAGACTTATCCATGACTCTGCAAGTGTGAAATCACTTGGGGTACCCCAACATTTCTGATTTGTGTTGCACATAAAAACTTCCTCTTTCATACCCAACATGATTATTATAAAAGATAAGCAACCCCCAGAGGGAAAACACTAGGATTAGGTGCCCAGAGCTACAACTAAGATTACTCAAGGAAACTTAGCTGTATTCTTTCCCACTTTAATCATGCTTATTTAGCACAGATTTGAACACACAGCAAAACTATATGTCATTACAGCTGTTACCATGACCAGCAAAGTTTGTTTATTCAAAACATTCTTCAACTGATAGTGTGTTAGATTCAGACACACCTAGTGATTTTTCAACTAGCTCAAGTGCAAGACAGTGATTTGGGGTTTCTTTTTATCTGTTAACACAAATTTTTAAATTTTGTTTTCCTTTTTTAAAAAAAGCTCTCAGCTGTTTAATTCAAAATTAACCTCTCTAGACCCATTTAGTCTAGTGTTTCTGCATCAAGTAAGAGTATAATACTTAGAATCACAGAATCATAGAATCAGTAAGGTTGGAAGGGACCTCTGGAGATCATCTAGTCCAACCTCCCTGCTCAGCAGGGTCACCTACAGCATGTTAGACAAGGTTGCATCCAGGTGGGCCTTGAAGATCTCCAGAGAAGGAGACTCCACAACCTCTCTGGGCAACCTGTGCCAGTGCTCCGTCACTCTCACAGGGAAGAAATTCCCCCTCACAGTCAGGCGGAACTTCCTGTGCTTCAATTTCTGCCCATTGCCTCCTGTCCTGTCACTTGGCACCACTGAGAAGAGTCTGCCCCCATCCTTTTGACACCTTCTCTTAAGGTATTTATACACACTGATAAGATCCCCTCTCAGTCTTCTCTTCCCCAGGCTGAAGAGGCCCAGCTCTCGCAGCCGTTCCTCATAGGGCAGGTGCTCCAGCCCTCTGATCATCTTCGTAGCCCTACGCTGGACTCTCTCCGGGAGCAACATGTCTCTCTTGTGCTGGGGAGCCCAGAACTGGACACAGGACTCGAGATGAGGCCTCCCCAGGGCTGAGGAGAGGAGCAGGATCACCTCCCTCCACCTGCTGGCAACACTCTTCCTAATGCACCCCAGGAGACCAATTGGCCTTTCTGGCCACAAGGGCACATTGCTGGCTCATGGTCAACTTGTCATCCACCAGCACTCCCAGGTCCTTCTCTGCAGAGCTGCTCTCCAGCAGGTCAGTGTGCATTGCTGTACAGGCATTACAAAGAGGTGGTCACGCCTGCAGGTTTCCCAGGAAGGGTGTACAGGGGTCCCCCATAGCCATGTCCCAAACGCACATCCCCAGCTGCATGCACCTGTTGAAGGCCCCCCAGCCCAACTTGTGTTTTGTTGTCTACCCTGTCTGTATGACACCCTTCCTCCCCCTTCCCACCTAGTTTAAAGCCCTCTTTACTAGGCTGGCCAACCTGTTTGCAAAGGCAAATGTGCCCTGCTTGGTGAGCTGAATCCCATCTCTCCCCACAAGTTGTTGATCTTCAAACCATGTTCCACGGTCACAGAATCCAAAACCCTGTTGCCAACACCAGCGGCGTAGCCAGCTGTTGATTTGGAAAATCTTCCTGTTCCTACTCCCATGCCTCCCCCTAATCAGCAGGACCAATTAGAAGACCACCTGGGCACCCAGACCCTTGACCATCATGCCCAATGCCTTGAAGTCTTCTTTGATTGTCTCTAGTTTGTTCTCTGTATCGTTAGCACCCACATGAACAAGAAGTAGATGGTAGCAATCTGACGAGCGGACAAGCCTTGGTAGCCTTTCAGACACATCTTGTATCCTCATCCCCGGCAGGCAGCAAACCTCTCTAGAGGAGGGGTCAGGTCGGCAGATAGGCACCTCTGTCCCCCACAGCATGGAATCACCCACTGCCACCACTCGTCACCTCTTCCAAGTGGTCACGCAAGGCACAGGGTCAGACAGCCCAGTTGCTTCCCTTGAGGCCAGGTCCGGGTTCTCCTCATCCTGGAGTGCACTAAACCTGTTCTTCAACCGTAACTCCAGGTCTACAGGAGGATTAGGGGCCTTTCTTCTTTTTGTTCAAGAAGCAACTAGCTTCCAGCTTTCTTCAACAGTGCTGTGCTGAACTATTTCACTCTTCACAGAGTCCTCCAGCAACTCCTCTGCTACAGGAGATTGGGACTCCGGGAGCAGTATGGTCTCTGAGAACGCCCTGTCTATCTCTTGCTCACAAATATTTTCTCGCATGTTTAGCAGTCTACTGACTTCATCCTGCAACTCTTTGACCTGATGACACAAATCACACAAATCGTCAACAGCAACACACCTCTTGCAGGAGGGCGGACCATCAGTCCAGGTCTTCTGGAGAGGCTCCAAGCACTCCCTGCAACCTGAGACATGTAGGGCAGCATCTGCTGCAAGAGGCTCTGTCTGGGTTGAAGCTTCTGACACAGCTGATGCAGCAATTCCCACAGCTACTGGCAAATATGCTTTATGGTGAGTTACAACCATGTTAGCAAGAGTGGGCACTACTAGCACTAGAAAAAGAAAGATGTCCTCTTGCACCTAACTGTGCAAACTGCTGCCTCTGGGAGCTGCGCTCCAGGCCTGGCTTTTAAATAGACCTCTCCCTACTACCAACTCACAGGGTACTTGATCCACCCTAAACAAGGGCTACCTGTGTCAAAACCTCTACTCCCTCTATTCATGGGCAAGAGAGACTGCTCCTTAGCAGTAGCTACACCCAGCTAAAGTGGGGGGTAAGTGCTGGGGCTTCTTCCAGGAGAGCTTAAGGCTTCCTGCAGTTGCCCTTGCCCAGCTCCCCTAACCTGTTGGCAGAGTCACTCTCTAGTCTCCTCGTTCCACAAGGGTCAGCAGGCCACAATGTCCAACACAGGCCCCCAGAGGTTCAAGGCAGAGCTGAGACAGTGCTGCGCAAACTTCTGTGTCTGTTCACTGCCTCTGTTAGCTGTGCTCACCCTCTTTTCCCTTCACAAGTGGCTCCAGTTCAACAATTCTATGTCAGTGCTAAACATATTTTTTTCCACGAGCTACTAAGGCCATGTTTTTCACTAGACATGACGACTTCAGCATGTGTCTTTATAACCTTCCTTTCGCAGAGGCGATGAGATCACCCAGCTAAAATGCAGCATGTTTATAAATATGCTACCAAAGTTAAACGTGTTACATGCTTAGTGAACAAACTGTTCAGTTCCCTCGTCAGCCACAACAGTCTTCATTTTCCCAATATAATCACAGGGACATCCATATGCACACAATATATTTAAAACCCAGGCAAATCAAACAAAATGAATGTGCAGCAGATGAGTAAATGCAGGCTGCCTTCAGCAGAAAATGCACACCAAGGCAGTTGCCAGTGAATAATGAGAGAGCATAAGTCTCCCCTGGTAGCGGCTCGGAGACTGAAGGATGACATCATTAGGACAAGAACTACTGCTGATTGCCAGGGGAGATTGCCACAAGATAAAAAAAAATACTTTCAGTACAAGCTGAGAGGCTGGATTAAATTTTGATTTGCTATAAATTCTTCAAACGCAAACTAACCTCACGTTTTGGTTAAGTAAGCTGCATTTCCTAAAAGCAGAGCTGCAATGCACCAGCTACGACAACTCTTGATTTGACTCCCCCCAGACTAATTTATGCTTTAAGGGCTTCATTTCTGTTTGTTAATTCTAAAGAGATGCAAAGATGAATGCATTAACATTGCCTCATTAACAACTGAGTTTTGTTTTCTTTTCCAGCTGGATGAGAGAAGTGCTCAATGCCAAATGAACTGCTTATAGCAACTGCAGCCTGTCAGAAGTTTGTACGTGTAGTTAAAACCACAAATTGCAAAGGCAGTGTCTCTTTTCTTCCTCTCTTTTAATAAGAATTCAGTAAATCCCCCATAGTCAGATCATTCTACTTTTTTGCCCCACAAAACGATTTGCTCATTTGCTTTGGGAATGTATGTCAAGAGACTGGTTTTGATCCTTCCTTCCCAGGGAAGGCACTAGTATCTCAAAACACACATCCATCTGAAGCATGAGGCTTCATGACCAGAGTGTTTTGTTTCTCCTACTAAATATTTCACCAACTGTTGTTCCAATCTTAAGTGTCTAAACACAGACTCCTTAATTTTTTTAACAAATATATTCTATACTACACATTCTTACTTGCATGGCTGCTCTGTGAGGCAAAACAATCTCAGCAACTAACTCAGTACAGTGAGATTAATTAGGTATACCTTTATACATGAAATATCTTTATATCTGAAGTACATCATCACCAGTTTAAACTTCCACATTTTCATCCATATAAAAGCTGGTATGCTGTTTGATAGCTACATTCAAAGTGATCAAACTAAAAACAATGCTAAGTATAGCTAGTCTAGAAGCCTCTTGCAGTCTCATACTTCCTGGCATGCATTTTTCCAAGCATGGATGTATTACAGCAGGCTGTAACACAGAAATGAATTTTCTTTAAGTAAATAATAAGCAATAAATGAAAGTTTTACAGCCACAGTCCTCACACAAAATATGAACTGCACAAGCAGTATTAAAAATAAAAAAGAAAATTTTCTTATTTCTAGTAATTATTTCTCTGCAAGGAAAACTAACATTTTGATTTGGTAGACGAGGCTACATTTCCTATCCATTCAAAAAATCAAAACAACATCTAAGCTATTTACACTTTTTCTAACAACTGATTATTGATATCACTGTATTGGGCACCTAACTTTTCCAAAGAAAAAGCTCATCATTCTATTCTGTTGTTTCCTTAACACAGAAATCATTTTTGCCTATTGAATGAGGGACCTCCTCCCACAGTGCTGAGTTAATATGGTAAGGCATATCAAATGTGATTAATTCTTAATAGTCACTATGTTCAGACTGTAGGGAATTTTTTTTTCTCCTTATTTTTTAAAAGACAAGAGAGAGCACAAAGGGGCATGGAAGGGTAGGTTATGATCAACAGTGATGTGTCTTGCACTGAAAGAGCATCAAGTATCTTGGAGATCCTGCCCCTCTTCTGACAGCATCTTCGTGATTCTGGCAGAAACAGAGGGAGATTTATTCTGGAAAGACAAGAACTACTAACACTGCTGGAGGTATTCTGGAGAAAGCATGTCCTGATCTTGAGCAGATCCTTCACAAATACAGGTGCTCAGCCTCCAGGCCACTGTGTTTTCCAGGGCCCCATCTGTGTTTCCCCACCGCCTGTAAAAACAACAGAGGAGGAATCAAGAGTCCTCTGGGAAAAACAGTAGCAAGGAGCAGGATGTTTCTCAACATGGCTCACCTAGACTACAGCCCTTTTCCCGCACAGGTCTGAACAGTGCCTGTATAAGAGGACAGGCTACCCAAAATACTCACGTGGCAGAAACTCAAGCAGTAGCTTCCCACTTTCCCACAGACATCTCAGATCCAGCAGATAGGAAGCTAGGAGTAAACTTACTAGGTGCTCTTGGATGTATGATTGTGCTACCTGCAGCTATGAAATCTGATCCTGTCACAGAAGCCAGACTGTTATATATGACCTTTTCCTGCCATTGGAAGGTATATTGCCTGCCTGGCCTGAAAGTTTGGCTCCACTGGTGTAAAGGGGAAGAAAAAAAACCCTTTTGCAGGGAGATGCACAACAGTTCTCTCTGAGCAGGAGTATTTGCTGGGCCGCAGAGGAGTCCAGCAAGATTAATTCAGGAGCTTGCTCAGAAGCAAGCAGCAGAATAGGGGGAGTAGATGTGCAGTCTGTCACCCCCACATACAGGATTTCATCTTGCCCTCGCTGAACTCTGCAGAGGTGAAGAGCCAGCTAGAGAAGCCTACAGGGCATGCTACAGCCCTGTTCCCCATAGTAAAGCTTGACACAGTACATGCTAGCCACATCTTCTTGAGCCAAAGAAGGTCCTGGGATTGATGTACAATTCCTTTTAAAGATAAACATCCTCTCAATATTTGCTTTTCTTGGAAAAATTCATAAAACTTTTGTGTCTCTAAGCTAAGCTCACATAGTAGGAAATTTTGCATAATACAGTGTAGTTAAGGTCTTTTCTATAAGGACAGAGCAACCCCAGCATTACATGGCATTCAACTAACTGTCATATGGTAGACTAGATGGCATGGGTTCTCAGTCTGCATATTACATATCATAATTCTCATAAAAGTAACTAACATCACTTAGAATACATTTTGTTCATACATATTCTCTCACAAGTGCTGATCACATCAGTTTGTTTAGGTTTCGGGTTTACTTGTTTAAAAAAAAAAAAAAAAAAAAAAGGAATCAGCATGCATTCCCTTCCCTTGTGTCCTGTTGTACAATCGCTCCACTTGCTCTGAGGTCTTCTCAATTTAGTTGAGTAATCTGATATTGTGCTCTAATTAACTTTTCCCATTTTTTTCACTCCATACAGTGAACTACTCTGTCAACCTGTATGACCAGTAACTCAGCGTTTCACAATCACAGAGAAAAACTTCCATGATGCAAGTATAGAAAATGAAGAGCTGTATGAAAGACAAACATTGAATTCCTACACTAAGCTGCTTAAAAATACTACAAAAATCTGCCTGGCTGCTTCATAAACTCTTAAAGTCAAATTAGACTATCTTTCACATGATGTGAAGTGGAAGCTGAGGGAACTCTATGGAAACACTATTGCTAGCTCTTGTCGGAATGTAGTTCTGCACATTCTTCTAACAATTAATTCACCATTGATCTCGCCACCTTGGTGACAGCACAACCAAAGCAAAAGCTATCCCCATGCAGTGGCCAGAAGCCCAGAGTGCATTACACATTGCTCCTTCCCACACAAAGCTACATGTCTTCCTATACTAGACCACAAAACTAAGCAAATTATGGAACACCTCAAACAAAAAAGACAAACAAACATGTGAAGGAAGACTTCAAGAAAGCCTTTAAATCAGTATCACAATTCAGCATTAGCATGCTAAAATCTGATAGAACCCATAAGATTCATATACTTTGAATTTGAAAATCTAACAGGAAATAATGTGTAATAACAGTACATGAACACATACTCCTATCTGCTTTATGGAATATGTATAAAGTGACCCCCACACCTGTCCTTTAACATTGGTTTATAAAGAAAATTACAGTTTCAGAAGAAGTAATACTGTAAAGCAACTACCTGTTTATGACATCAAATTAATTGATGATAAAATTATTGCAGACCAAAGTGTTTTGGAGAATTCTAGAATAGTTTTTGCTTCATGTTTTATCTGGCAATTACTGGTAAACTATTGGTGAGATTTTTAATCTGCTAACATTCAGATAATGGCAGGCAGCCAGCACCACACTCAGTGGAGTTTTCCATCTGCCTGAGCTTTGCAGCATTATCAGGAACAGCATTATTTCAACTGTGAAAAGAGTGAGAACAAAAGAAAGAAGTTTGATTGTACAGATTTCAGTGGCTCATTCATCTGGTAAAAATCAGTTAAATACATTGGCTTGCTTTTCCTATGTCCAAATTATCCCCCCCACACACACACACACAGAGCAAGCTGACATTCTTCCTTGACCCGGTTATCTTTTCAAGCCTTGCAACTTATGGAGTTCCAAGTAAGGAGACATCTCTGAGCCAGTAGTCTGAACACAATATGAGGAATGAAGAGTTTAGTGTGCTGTCTGTGAGGGCCAATTCCACTATACTAGCAATAAAAGAGTATGTGGGAAGAGGGAATGAACATGAAAGACAAAACAAAGGTTTGCATTTCCCTTGAATTACAAAGCACAACTCAGCTTATTAAGGGTTTCTCTCTGTCCTGGGAACCTGGACTTCAATATAGATAGTGGATTTGCAACTACATTCAGCCTTATACTTTCATGAAGCACGTCATCCATAAGTCTAAAAAATTGGCATCATAATCTCCTTTCTGCAGATAAAGTGGTCTTGCCAAAGATCAAGCACTGTCCTTATGGAAGACTGCCAGCTGGAATCCAAATTCCCAGTAGGTCAGAGTACAATCCAGGAGGCAACCCTGTCTTCCATGAAACACCACTTAGGTTGCATGTAGGTTTGCATGTAGGGAAGTGACTGAAAACCTCCATATGGGTTAGGCGATTTTCCACAGATGGGTTGCACTGCTACTGTACTGTGGTAGAGGAACAGCTTATTTCCTCCAGCCCTACCCTTTCTTGCTCACAGAGTAAATGCATACAGCCGATATTATTAAAACAAGGGAGTAGAGGAGGTTTCATTAGAGTGAAGAAAAGATGCAAACTGAGAGCATCATTTATCTATCTGCAAACATGTCTGAGCACTATCTCGGCTAGTGAATAGCATAAACTGTAACACACATGCCATTTTTCCATGTCAAGTGAAATGATGTGTTGAGTAAAAGCAGAGTGAGGCAGGCTATAAACTGGAGAAAGGATTGTTTAAGCTAAATTTCTAGTGCTTCAACAAGAACATGCTTCTGTTGCTTCTGTTTGCCTACCAACACCGATAGTTTTTTTCCAGAGTGATTGACTACTGTCAGATGAATAGTCTTTGTTTGGGGTTTTACATAAAAAAGGAAGGAAGTGCTGACTCAGATGTCTGCAAGTCTCATGAGAAGAAAATATTGCTTGTCACTGCCCAGCTCCGGGATGCAACCCTGATACAAGGCCAGTCCACAGGAGGAGGCATAAGGGCGGCAAAATTCAGAAAAAAAGGACAAAATATAGCTTAAAACTGCCCATCAGCATTTGCAGCTCCCCAAGAAACCAGCCTGCACCGCCCCAAGGCAGTGACTCAGTTTCGTCCCGAAGGTGGGATTCAGGCAGCAGTGTGCAGTTTCAGACTTGTGTCTGGCTAGCACAATCCATTGCAGTGCAAGTGCTCGATGGCTGAGCAGCAATTCTTGGGGACCTAGCGGGGAAAAGAGGCAAGATGTTCGCGCCAGCAGACCCACAATAAGCCACATGGCATTTGTGCCGAGTCCCATCTGAAGCCTGCTGTGCACCAGCACAGGCCCGTGGTGCTGGGTGAGCACAGATACTGTCAGTGCTGACTGCTCAAGGCACATCACAATCCAAACTACAATACTAAACAAACCACACCAAGTTTGAATTCTCAGCTCGCATTTTGCATTTTCATGCCCTTCACCACCTACATACTCTGACAACACCAGAGAGGATTCTGCATCTCCTATTTGAATGAGCTCCTTTAATTAGTCAGTCAATGGAAATATTCATGTAGCTCACACCTAGTTACATAAACCTCAGACTACAGCTTCTGCTGGCTTTGCAATAGGGATCTGTGAGTGATTTGCAAAATGCAACAAATACATATGGAAAGAAATAAGAGGACTGTTAGTTTCTTCAGTGTTAAAAGGGCTCTGCAGTAAAATGGAAATTTTGGCAAGGTTCTGGGAAACCACCAGTAATCATTAATACTTCTATTTATTATACTTCAAACCTACATCTCAAACATCAATATCTCATGTAAAAGAGTGTTCACTTTCTATTCTAACCAGCATTATTTTCATGCATACTCATCCAGTCTCTCAGAGAACTTAGGCATTCATTTTTGCCTGATGCAATGTAAGAAAAGATCATGATATAAAGTATGTTTCACCAGTCAGGTGATCAATAAGAACTGAACTTTAGCATCCATTATGCAAAATATCTGAAAATAGACTAATAAGTCAGTCAAGAGGAAAATGTCCCTTGCCTGGATTTAAAAGCTTCACAGCATTTTAGACATCTAAATGAGCGATCCTACAGCTTATGTAAACATTAATCAGATATCAAATACAAAATTCAAAGACTCTAGTCTGTATTTAAATCATTTTATAGTTCAGTGTCTCACAATCTTAGATAGATGCATCCTAGACAATCCTCCACTAGACCGGAGCTAAGATCCGGGTAGAAACAGTCGCAGAAAGATGGAAAAAATACCCATGAAAAAAAAATAATACAATTGATCCTTACTTCTATAGAAATCAAGCAGTTGTCTTATGGTTCCTAGGCTGCTGCTAAGAACAACTTTTCAGAACATGGTTCTGGAGCCCATGTCATCCTTCAAGTTTTCCCTTTTCTGGGGGAAAAGGGAGAGGGAAATCCAGTCTGTTCATTCAGACAACATACTGGTTTACAGACATCGTATATACCAGCCACATCTGCAAAGGCTTTTCTGGGAACCTATAACCACAGATAATTACTGATACAGAAATAGCTTCTCCAAAGCAAAGCATGCCCAAGGGTACACAGTGTTTAGGGAAACGACTTAACACAGTTCCTACTCTGACACGCGTTTTTCCATACAGCTTTCTCCCACTATGACTCTAAGGGGAATGACTTACTCCTCTACCTCTGGCTTTAAAGAGAAAACTGGCACTGTGGAAAACATTGGTCCTCCACGCGTTTGTGACTTACAAGCAAGGAAGCTAGTCTCTCTTGCACTCTGAACAGTCTCTCTCAGCTCAACCAGTCCCACTCTGTTCTCAAGGCTTCACAATTTAATCCTCTTTGTTTGCCAGACAGGATCAGCCTCAGCAAACAACCCAGTCCTTGTCTGAACTGTGCAGGAGATGGACAACAGTGCATGACTTACCTCTTTTACTTCATCTGCTCAAATGTGTAATTACCTCTTTTACTTTCTTTTACATTCATGCAGAAAGTGATTCACAAATGAATAAAGGAGATCTGTATGTAACATTCACAAAAAGAATATAGGCATTTTCCTAGTTTGCTGCAACTAACTTCCTGTAGCATATACGTGCAGCTGTATATCTCTAGTGTGGCTGATTTACAGCTGGAAAAGCAGAACTTGCTGCTTCTCCTACTTGTGAGATAAAATCTAATTCAAGTGATGTCCTAGTACTGCTCCTTGGCAGTTAATTTCCTAATGTTTAAAATTGAACAACAACAAGCTTTCATGGTCAGACTATTTTATTTGTCTCATACTGCTTCTCTCTGGAAGAACTGCAGCTTTGCTCAATGACAAATTTTTGTTTGAAAGACTACAACAGCGTTAAACTAATTTAAGGTGAAGAAATTCTTAAAGGTAGAAATTCTTGTATTTCTATGGCCAGGGGAAATTCGATGATATAATAAAACTAGCTTTAAATTTTGACCACAAGAAACAGGAGAATGTTAGCTGAAGATTAATTTTAAGAAAATGAATCTATGTCTTTATATTTGGATTTTTAATTGTCAGTTTAATGTAGTCAAACTTGCACAAAAATAAGCTATGCCATATCAGCTAAGCATGAGCCATTTTTACTCAAAATGTTAGTTTTCAAAAGTAAATGGGAGCTGAGGAAGACAATCAGGATCAATCAAGAATAAAAGCCAGCAAGGGTTTCCAGGCTCCAAATGCCTGGCTCTATAAATGCCTCACCTACACAGCACGAGCTTCCCCCTTTCTAGCCCCAGATACTGATGAACAGGAGGACAACACAAAAACAGAGCACCACAGCTTCTGCTTAATGTGTCGCTTTCTCCCTGCTGGCTAGATGTTTGCTCCCATCTTTTCCATGTTTTTTTATGGGGGTCCTTCCACTTTGCTCTCTATCTTTCCTGCTCATCCAAATCTCCCTTTTCCCCTTTCTTTGTTGCCCATTAATCCTTTTTATACCTCCACCACTGAGTTCACTGGAGTTCCCAATATATGTGGAGTGTCTAAGACTTGTTCAACACTGCTCAGTCATTTAATCAGTCACTTGATTAAATGTTGTGTCCCTCAGACTGTCTAGAGCACTGTACAGGCCACAGCCTTTCTAGGAAGCACTTCTATCATATCAGATGGGGCTGCTCAGACATACTGAAACATATGAGTGACTCTTTTAAAAACATCTCTGTATGCTCTAAGCACTATCCAAGCCATAAGAGCACAACAATTATGCAAAGAGTAGCAGTAGCAGAACAGCTTAGAATGAAATTTCCTATCGTATTTTCAGAATCAGTTTTATTAAATCTTATTTGCATTTGTCTACTGCCGTTATGATAAAGGCACTCATATGAGAATAACGGAAAAAATTGAGAAATTAAGAAATGTCACTTCAAACATGCAAAATAATATTTCTTCTTTTCCTTTTCCACTCCTTCCCTGACACAGCAATAGTATGATCCCTCTTGGAACAGGAATACACACTTCTGTAACCAAAAATAAATACTATATTTCAGAACTGAGCCCCCAACACTCACCTAAGGTATTTGTTGCAAAGTTCTTTTCGAGTCCATCTTCTGTTAATTCCCGTTGGTTAACCATACATCCTGCATTGTTGATCTGTAAGACAACTCCTATAAACAAAAACAATCTACACAAAGATCTAGAAACAAAACCACACATCTAAGCAGACCAACCATGCTAGTTTGTTGTTTTCTGGCACCGCAATATGAAACTACAAATTGTTTCAATATATCTGGCCAGTCAAGTTGCACTAATCTTTTGCTGACTGTGAAGTTTCTACACAAGCCTTCAAAGAAATGGACCACCACAGATGCTTTACACTAAGAGACAATGGCCTTCTCAGTGCCTTCCTTCATGTTTTTAAACTCTTTCCTCACAGAAAGCAATAACCAAACTGAGCTCAGATATTGTAAGCAGTGTAGTTCATTAGTCTTATATAAGAACCCACTGACCCCACATTACGCCTGCTATGCAGTGATGTATTCTCTGTTAGATTTCTGTACCGGGAAAAATTCACTATGGGAGGCTGTACAGCACAAGGTGGAGTGCCCTGCAGGGCCCCCATCCTTCAGAAAATTAAAAGAATTAGTTCCAAAGTTGGCAACAGTGTAGCCAGGCCAGCAAATTGCTGAATTCAAGTTAATTACGCTTGAGAAGAGCAGAGCTAACCAGCAGAGGTGGTTCATAATGACTTTGTGCCCTGGCTGTAGAGACTGCAGCTTTTATCTCTGCCTGCAACACCATAGACACCCAACCTCACTCAGGCATTGCTAAAACAGTGACGCATTGCACAGCTGCATCGCACATTTACCTTACATACCATAAGGTAAAATCTAGTGAATAGTCAAGAGCTCGCAAATTGTGTGCAGGCAGCGCATTCTCAGACCCACTTTCTTCTCTGCCTTATCTTCCAGGTATATCCCTAAGAGGGACTAGGCCTAAGCAGTTCCTCTTTGTGCAGAGGAATCAAATTCATCCCTGCCATATTATTGTTTAACAGAATACTCATAGCCTAAACATGCACCCTAATTGCCATTAAGTGTTAGTGATGAAAGCCAAAGAGAAAGCATGGTAAAAACCTCAAAAGATGCAAGCAGTAAAATTACTGCATTTCTCATTTTTTAGTATCGTATTCATGTACATGCATTGAGAATGAACAAGAATAAATGGACTATGGAGACATCTGCAGCAACATTTTGTGAAAGAAGTACAGAAAGCTGGCCAAATTGTGAAGTCTAGACTAATTGTTGGACAAGTTCAGAGGCTACATACTCCAAAGACAGACACACAATTTAAATATGCAAACTTACCAAAACATCTAATTTATGTTCATTTTTGAAATTTTCAGCAAACTTCCAGATATCCTTGGGATTAGACATATCCAAAATATGCAAGAAGATATTCTAAACAAAGAAAAGTGGTTATAATCAACATGGACAGTGAACAGTCTGTGAGTCAGTTTGAGGCCTGCCTAGGTGAAAGCTATTTAAGCCATATGAAAACATATTCTCTTCAGAACATAACTAAAGCCCTTTTAGTTCATATGCAGAAGTGGAAACCTCATTCTAGTCCTTAAAATATGTTTAATCACTTGTTTCTGTTGCTTCCAAGCCATGGCTTCTTAATACTGATATAACTAAAGAAAACCCTACTTAGATAAATAGATGTCACAGACAGTCATGCACAGCAGAATACTAGAAAAATATAGTAAAGCTCATAAAGCTGCTGTTTAAACAATTCATATAGCAACTTCCTCTTTAGCTGGAAGCAACTTTCCAAAGCAATGTACTAAGCACTAAGGTCAGAGCAGTGCACTGAGCACTAAGGTCACAGCACTAAGGATAATTTAGGTCGGAAGGGACCCCTGGAGGTTAACCTGGGCCCACACCCTGCTCAGGCAGGCCACCATGATGAGGTTGTTCAAGGCATGTCCAGGGGAGTTTCCTTTATCTCCAAGCACAGACACTCTCCAGCCTCTCCAGGATATCTGATCCAGTGGTTGACCACCATCAGGGAGAAAAAAGAATCCCTAATATCTAACGAGATTTTTTCCCTGCTACAATTTCTGTCCACTGCCTCTTGTTCTTTCGCTCTGCACCACCAAGAAGAACCTGGCATTGCCATCTCTGCACCCTCCCATTCTGGGGCCATAGACATCAGTAAGACTCATTTCAGCCTCCTCTTAAAATTGACCAAAATCAGCACTCTCAGCCTCTCCTGGTACACCAAGTGCCCCTCCTCCCTAGTCATCCTCAGGGCCCTCCAGGACACTGATGACTTCCTTGTGCTGGGGAGCCCAAAACTGGACACAGGACTCCTGATATGGTCTCACTAATGCTCAGAGAGGTTGAGAGTCACTTCCTTCGACCTGCTGGCTGTGCTTGTATTAATACAGCCCAGGACTGGTTTGGCCCTCCTCGTCCCAGGGTGCACTGATCACTCAGGGTCAATTTTTGTGCTCCAGGTCCCTGCCTGCAAAGCTGCTTCCAGAGAGTTTGTCCCAGCCTGTTCTGCTCCAGGGGGTTACTTCACTCCAAGAGCTGGACTGCGCATACTGCACATCTGCCTCTGGTGAAGTTCAGAAGGTTCACATCAGCCCCTTTCCTCACCTGTTAAATCCCTCTAAATAGCAGCCCTCTCACCTGCATACCAGCTATTCCTTCAACTTAGGATCATCTGCACACTGGTGGAGAGTACCCTCCATCCTATCATCCAAGTTGTCAACAGAGACATCAAACAGCTTTGAGTCCAGTACCGGCCCCTGAGGGAAACCCCTAGTAACCAGTCACGGGATGGACTTCATACTGTTGATCACTACCTTTTGAGCCTAGTTTTCCAGATGGTTTTTCTCCCATCTGCTCATCCGGTAGTTCAAATCACAACTCTCCAGTCTCCCATTTCAGAGCAAAGCTTCATGCATGCAAGTCAATCTTCTGCATAGAGCACAACAGCTCCTCCTTGTCTTCCCAACCTGTCCTTCTGAAAGAGCCTGTATACATCCATTGCAGCACTCTAGTCATGCAAACCATGTCTTTATAATCCCAATGAGATCACAATTCTTTAACTCTGCACGGACTTTCAATTCCTCACATTTGTTTTCCATGGTGTGGGTACTCACATACAAGCACCTGAGATGGGCCCTCAGTCATGTTGCCTTTGCAGGGTAACTGTGAGAGCTTCCTCCATCATGCTAGCCTCTAGACACGTCCCCACTGTTCCCTGCCTATACTGCTCTTCGGGTTTCGGTCACCCAAGAAACCCAGTTTAAAACTCTCTTCACTAGATTAGCAAGACCATTGGCAAAGGCACTCTTGCTCTGCTTTGTCAGAGGGATACCATCCCTGCTCAGCAAACCTCTTTCCTCAAATAAAGTCAAAGAGGTCATAAGGACCAAAGTCCTCCCCACAACACCAGCTGCAAAATCAGCTGTTGGCCTGTAGGATGTGTGGGCTCCTCACCAAGCCTCTCCCCTCCACTGCAAGGATTTAGGAGAATACTGCCTGGGCCCCCATGCCCTCACCCTCAGTCCCAGAGCTCTGTAGTCACTCTTGATACACCCAAGGTGTTTACCTTCATTGGTGCCCATTTTAATGTGCAACAAGGGATACAAGTCGGAGGGCCATATAAGCCTTAGCAGACTCTTCACAGTACCCTAAATCTGAGTCCCCAAGAAGCAACAAACCTTTCAAGAAGTCAAGCCAGGTTGGCAGATGAGTGCCACCATCCCACACAGGAGGGAATCTCCGATCTCAACCACACACTGCTTCATCTTGGTGTCAACATACAGTTCAGGCTCAACTGGCTTGACAGCCAGCTCTGCAGAGCTTGTTCTTCCTTTACTGTTACCATGGCACTATACCTATCCTGTAAATGTACATCTGCAGACAGAGAAGGAATCTGCCTTCTGTTACCAGCAACCACAAGCTTCCAGCCTTCCCTATCTTGGGAGTTTCTCATTTGATTACAGCCTCTAGCTATCTCTCTTTCCATGTAATGAGGGGTTTGTGCCCTTTTACTCTGTGCAAAGACCCTATCTATCTTCTGTTCATCCTCACTGAAGTTACGAAGCCTGCTCACCTCCTGCAGCTCAGCACCTCAACCACAGCAAAGAGATAAGGCCACCATCACACTCTGACCCAGGCTTGGGGAGAAAGTAGGCACTCCTTGCTGCCCAAGATCTGCCATATCCTCTGTAGCTCTGTTTGGGTCCAAGGCCTCCCACGTGCCAGGCACAATCACTCCAACCAGTGCTGGACAGCACGCCTTGCGATGCATCGCTCTGCCTTCTTCAGCATTCTCAAGCAAATTCAGGTCCTTTCTGCACCCTCTTTCACATTACTACTGCATGAACTGCCAAGTCCCCATTAAGTGCTCCAGGTCACAACAGTCTTGCAATGTTTTAAATACTACAGGCAGGGATGTTGATGCAATAAAATAAAAAAGGAAAACCTTTACTTGAAAGCAAAGTTGTATTTCTTACCCACTAGAGCTATAAATATTTCCTCTCTCCAAAACAGCAAAACCCTTTCACTGTTTGTTACAGACAAATCCCTTGTTTTCTGAAAATTTGTGTTCTATCCAGTACAAGCACAGTGGCATTTATCAGCATGCAAAAGGCACATCAAATACTGCTCTGCTTCTAGATAGCACTTAGTCTCAAAGACATAGCACAGAAAGTCTTATGGCATATCCCAGGAAAAGGTAGTTCCAAGATAATTATGCAGAAAATGTGTTACATTAAAAAAAAAAAAAAAAAAAAAAAAAAAACGAATCTTCATTAAAATATCTCCCCTCTTGCCAAACTGTTTCTTTAAATACTTATTATACAAGCAAAAGAAATAAGTGAAGAAGCCAGGAAAATTATAAGGCATCATTCCCAATCTGTAATTCTGCTTTCCTGAAGACAAAAACATATGACTTCTTCTCTCTACCTGCTGGATTTCAGTTCCTTAGTTGAGGCAAGTCAGAATTTCTCATCACAATGTTTATTTCTGACCAAAAATTGACACTGCACTACAGCTTCTGCCCAGAAGCCTCTCACTTTTAGACTTACTATCACTGGAACAGATGACCTGGAAATTACTGGGGATGTGTTCAACACTACATATGATTTCAGCATGATAAGAGATGGAGAGAGATCTGAATCAACACTTATCTACTGAAGATTGTAATACTGTCTCTGAGAAATGACCCTTACCTCTGTTCCCTAAAGAAGTCCTCCATGGTAGCAAAGTCATTTTCAAAGTAAGACCCAATCTCCACAACTAGATCTACTTTAGCAGACCAGAACTTCCAAGTTTGCAGGTCTAGGTGCAGGCTCCTGCCACACAATAACTGTGCCTCTGTGCTAAACTCAGGTATGCTCTATTTACTACTGGTGTCAAGGTAGAAAAAGTCTCCAGTGTACACTGCAATAGCATCTCCATCCAGATGATCAGGAACAGGACCCCAGCAAGGTAAGTCTGGATGTGGCTTGTCAAATTGTAGATAAAGTAGTTTATTATCTCCTTGGAAGAACTCTTTTGCTTCTGAATGAATCTTTACAAAGAAGGATGTTTTTATGGACTCCTTATTAAAATTACGTTTTCCAGTGCAGTCACATGTCCCATGAGGCCTCTTACACAGCTGGTCTAACACTTCACTGAATACTTCTTTCTGTATAACTGCCCTGTGCTCTGGATCATGCACAAATTCTGCAGTGTTCCCGTACCCATTCATGACTAGAGAACCTATAGATCTGCAGCCTATCAAAACTGAAAATCCAGTCACTGTGCTGCGTTTAGAGGAAGAACATTATTTGCCTCTATCTGTTTCCTCAAGTGACAGAAAACAGAACAGAAAAGAGCCATCAGAGGTCATCTAACCCATCCTTGTTCTCCAGGTCATCTGACTGCATGGCTGTTTATTGCCATTCTCCTCTGAGTTAGAAAGGGAGCTAACTCCGATAATCACCAGTCCTTCCACAACTGTATCTTATTGTAGCCAGGGGATTATGCTGTCATAGACAACTGGAGAGTATTTATTTCTACATAAGGACTGATTTAATTCACTTCCATTAAAGAACTGAAGTGTAATATTCGCAGCCGATAGTGTCACACTAGGGAGCTGAAACCAAAGAGCATAAATTTAGGCAATATGGTATCTCTAAGCATAAAAAGAATTTTTGATCCACATTAAAAACATTTCCTGGAATCAAAATATTGTGTTCAAGAGCCAACTCACTATTTAATAAGAAGATAGTTCTCCTCCATTCAAGGTAGAAAGACACTGACAGCCCTTCTCCACAAGCACCCCCTCCTGAATAATTAGCAGAGCAATAGTGACAGCTACAGAGCTGTACTACAGAGTGATATATGCAGAAGCAAATAGAAACTGTAAGCAGAAAGGAGGAGGTAGGGAAGAAATATGAAAAGAAAATGAGATGGAAATGTTTGTAGTACATGGAACTAGGGTTGTCCACAGGACTTCACAGAGCAGAGGAGGCAACCTTAGCAAATCATGGGCACCTTATGCATACACATAAAACCTTGAACTCTAATGCTGCAAACTGATAGACATTGTTGCAAGAGTGTTGCAACACATTAACCTTAAAAGCCTCAGCCACATGATTAGGAATCAGGAATAGTAAGCAGGATATCACAAACTTATCAACAGCAACTATTAAGCAAAACAGCATGCTCCTGGTGATGTTATTAACCACAGAAAACATTACCTAGTGAAATTAAACTACTTTAACCTACAGAGATGAGAAACTGTTAGATGTCACACATCTTTATGAAAATGCTATTAAAAATACAACTGCAAAACAATGAAAGAAAATATCTCAAGGTCTCTGAGGTCTTAATATTAGCAATATATTTAAGAGTAAACAAAAGACTGAATAACAGCTCACCTGATTACCCGTTTCTGTCATAATTTCTTCTTTGGCTTCCTCAGCCCTTTCCTTATTTCGACAAACCATGTGAACTGTGCCACCTGGTGGATTTCAATAAGAAATACATTTGACAATTATTAAATGTGCATGGAGGTGGTCACCAAAAATAGATGGACAGGAGGTGATTTCCAATTTGCAGTTTTTGCTTGAAGTTAGTTTTTGATACAAGTCAGCTGAAAACTAAAACCTTTCATGATTGCTTCCAGTTTGAGGGAAATCCACAGCCTATTGTTAGCACTGGAAACACTGATAAAACTGTTGCATTCATTGAAGTATTGCAAGTGCTTCCCAACATGAAAAGTGTTCCCAAGGTGCACACAGACCTACAGTCCCAGGGTTGAACCTCCAAAAGCAAAGTGATGGTTTTTCATCAGTGCTGCTGAAGCTCAGCTCTGTACAGTTCTTGCAGCTCCCATGACACTTCCTGAAAAGCTGGGAGTAAAGACCCGAGTTAGGGCCAAAATGCCTCATAGACTCAGGTTTGCCAGCCTTGCTCATTCCTTATGGCAATTACCTCTTCCCAGCCAAACCACCAGGCAAACTGGACACACCAAGAATGCCGAAAAGGACTGCTAAAGTGCTGAGGTAACAGTATTTTAAATAAAACATTCAGGACTCAATGAGTGACATAAAAAGATATCTGCAAGATTTCTGCTTGGCTCTGGTCACTGCAAAGGGAGGCACCAGGGAGGAAATATCCTGCGGCAATAGGCTTCCAAGCATGGCTGTGCATAGGCCACTGCAGTGCCATCTGCTTAAACCATCTTCTGTTGAGTCTGCATGTCATGTTTAGTATTGGTGAAACACCAGGAAATTAAAGCTGGAAATTAAAGCTAAGATATCCGTATTCCAGCTAACACACTGGGAATTAAAGCTAAGATATCTGTATCATAAAAGCTTCTCATGATACATGCCTTACAAACTACAGTAAAGGGCTTGAACAACACCAGTGATTTGAATAGCTATGTGAAAAGGGGAATAAAAGGCCAGATATCAGAATTCTTCACAGCAGTGGCAGAGAATGTAACAAAAACAGTCTCAAATTGCAGCTTGGGAGGTTCAGGTCAGGCATTAAGAAAAAAGTTTTCACTAGGAGATGAGCACAGCATTTCACCAGGTTGCCTCAGAGGGGTTGTGGAATTTCCGTCCTTGTAGAGGCTTCAATATAGAGCTAGTCAAAGCTATTGCTTGATTTGACCTAGTGTTGGCAACAGTCTTGCTTCAAGCAAGATGTTGGACAAGATGACCTCTAGAGGTCACTTCCAACCAACATTTCTATGAAAACAATATGCAGGACAAGGCCCTTCTCTAAGAACTGGATATCTATCACAGCTTTGGCATATTAAAGAAACTTCAGAAACCAAACTAAAGTACAGGTAGGCATTCTCTTTTATTTCTGTATATTGCTTTCTGATCATAGCAAGGAATTTTTAATGTTTGAGTCACAGGACTTTTAGCTATTTTTAAGGAGGTGCTTAAAATTTTTAAATTATTTCTAGGGGTTGTTAGCAGTCCACTGCTAGAAAACACAAACAGTCTAATCCCAACGAGTGATAAAACAAACATCACTATTCCAGTGCTTGGAACTCAAATACAAGACATACCAAGTGACTGAGCAACAGAGCCATCATTCATCCATGTGCTATACAGCCCAGTTTGGGGTCTGATAAAGCAGTTGGTGGTCAGTGCAAAAATAATTCTCCCGACATTACAGCAATATCCTTGGCATGCAGCTGACAGGGAGCAATAAGTCTGAAGGATCTTCCAAAATTTCCAATAAGGTGTGATTCCTCCATCACACTGCAAGAGTTGGTTGGGTTACTTATAATGAATGCACAGCTGCAGGCAGTGGGGGGAAGCTCCTCATCCTAGGATAACTATATGCAGGACAGTCATTAATTTTTAATACAGCTTTCCATCTTCAGTTTGCATTATAAATGTGCTTGGCAAGAAAGGGACCCTGCAAAGACAGGCATTGAATGTATACAGACTAGAATGAAAAACACTCTTTGCTTCAGGAAGCTTAGATTAATTAGAGAGAAGACAAGCATCAAGATGTGCAGAGCTGTCCAATGCTTCTCTGTCTGGACACTTCACTGCAAAGGAAGGCTTTAATTAGAGATCGAAAGGCAGGTAAGGAAATACATTTGCAGATGTTCAAAGAGTTCTTCCTAGCAAAAGGGACAGTATAGAAGATGGAACAAGTAATGTGTGCATGTACAAATTAAACAAATGAAAGAGTAGTTGGCCTTCAGGCTGATCAGGAATGCTCTTTTAGTCCATAAGGAGAAGTGTCCTACAATGGAGGTGATTTTGATTCAGAATAGGAACATTTTCTTGCTGCTAAGAATGTGGTGTGACCCACGGGCCAGGAAAGGCATTCAAATGTATTTTTCACAGCAAAGATCTGAAGTTGTTGAAACTTAAATAGAACATGGGAACTGTAAAGAGTGGCTAGGATAGGACTGCATCAACTGGAATTTGCAGTTCACAAGACACACAGGAAAGCCCCAACTTGCAATACCCCTACGACTCTGATTCACAGGAAAGCTGAATTCAGGCTAGAGAAAGTGACATCTCAAGACTGCAGTAATTTATAGTGCTCTGCCATGCTTGAAAAAGCCAACATAAAGTGAAATATCAATGTGGCCATATGTCAAACTACATTGACTGTATGTCTTTGACATTCTTTTGTTAAGTCTAAATTCCTTATTTTCTTGTCATGATGTACTTGAAGAGATTTAACTCGGAGCTGAAGTCCACATAGCTGACATGAAGTTCTAGAGTGGCACATCTAAGGATGGAGTCAAGAAGACACAGACAGTCATTTTAACTTCATATCCATTGCAGTGCCTAATGAGTGTATCAGGTAAGAGGCTTGAGCCCAAGACTATCCTTTGGGCTCCAAATACTAGCCACAGTGACCAAACTCCCAGAAATCCAGCCATTTTGAAAGAGTGCAAAACCTGCCAAACAGAACATTTGTGACAGAAACAGTCATCAGACAAAGCAACTCTTTAAGTAACATGGCTATTATGTATTACTGCAGTACTGGGAACCTGAAATCAATCATGCACTGGCACTAACAGGGATCTTCAAGCCAAAGGCTCTTTGATGCTAATAATTTTGAATTAGTTGAAGTTAACCAAGCCCTAACTCCTTCATAAGCCAGTTGCTAGAGCCTAGGCATGCGAAAAGAGCCCCATAAGCTCCTCCCTTTTATTCTACATGTCAAAACTCTTGTCATTCTTGCACAAGGGGAATTATTTTGACAGCTCTGAAAGTCTGAAAAGGATTAGGTTTAAGTACTAGCTTAAGTACTAGCTTAAGTACTAGCCTTAAGTACTAGCCTTAAGCACTAGCTAGCTCCAGTTCACACCATCCTAGCTTAGAGACAGCAATGGAAGAAATAATTGTATGCAATCGGTTAAGGGGCACAAACTCCAGGTTAGTATTGTTAAGATCAAGTACAACTCCTTTGGTTCTTTTATATTCTCCCACCTCAGTTTAGCAAAGTCAGCTGTTCTCTTCCATCATATAATACATTTGTAACTTCTTCAAAACAGTTTAAATTCTGCCAGGCTATTACTTGTACTGAATCGGCCTTAAATGGAGCTTGATTCCTCACTGAGATTTTTAGATGCCATGATAAT
Source organism: Rhea pennata (assembly GCF_028389875.1). Taxonomy (NCBI): domain Eukaryota; kingdom Metazoa; phylum Chordata; class Aves; order Rheiformes; family Rheidae; genus Rhea; species Rhea pennata. Next base: position 187,607,618 of record NC_084663.1, read on the forward strand.
ACATAAAATGTTGGTAAATTTGCACTTAAGAAATAATTTGTAGATCTTCTCCGCCTTGTTTTGTTTCGTTTTGTTTCATTATTCCCAGTTTTCATATTACTGACCATGCTTAGAGCTCTTAACACGTATCAACAGCCCCATAAAATAACCTTTCTGGCCACTCATTCTAGGGAACTGTGTCTTCGGGATCCATGCTGGGAGGCCAGGTTTGCTTCCACTTATCTTTTCCGTAATACGGCGCTGCAGGGAGTTATCACCGCTCTGGCTCACCTCTCTTCGCTATCTCTTTTGCTGTTGCCTTGCCAATACCACTGTTAGCTCCAGTGACCAGGAAGGATTTTCCAGCCACATCCACGTCGATATCCACGGCACTGAAGCGCTTGGACGCAGACTCATAGCCGCTCCTAAATAAATCGAAAGAAACCGGTGAGAAACCGAGAAACCCATCCACAAAAAGCGCCGGGAAGGGCTGAAAAGTGCTCTCCCTCCCCAGCCCAGCAAACTTGCTCTGCGTCGGCCTCCCCCCTCCCCATTACCCTCTCCTCGGACACGAGTTACGTGGCAAAAATTCGAAGTATTTTGCCGGGCAGGCCGCGCAGCTTGATGCGGGGCCCCGAGAGCGCCGCTCAGCCGCTGAGGAGACTCGAACGAAACCGCCGCGGTTTCGCTGTCGCGGCCAGACCAAGGGCGGTTCGTGACGGGGAGGGGGAGGGCGGCGACACGCGGCCGCGGCGCCGCGGCAGCCTTCAGGAAGGAAGGCTTGCAGAAGGAAATTCGTCTTTCCTGGCGTGTTCCTCCGCCGCCGGCGGTACCTCGTGTACTCCCGCAGCCCCTTCACGAACCACACGGCGTTGCGGTACCAGGACATGGTGCTGGTGCTGGTACTGGTGCTGCCACCGCTGCTGCCACCACGGCCGCGGCCGTGCCGGCCCCGCCTCTGCCCTTACATAAAGGCGCCCGGCCCGGCCCGCCGTTAGATAAGGGACTGGCGGGGGGGGCGCCATTACGGGGGGTTGGAGGAGGGGGGACGTGGGGCGCCATTACGGGGTGGCTGCCCACCCTCTCAAGGGGAAGGTGGAGGGCGCCCTGCCGGCTGCCTTGCGTTTGGTTTCCTTCCCCTCCCCCCTACAGTTTATTTCGTTCTTAATTAGCCAGCGAGGAAAGGGATCTCTCCGTGTGGAGCCACAGCAAGCTGGAAGGGATTTCCCGGGCTCCCTTGCAAATGAGATGTCAGCTTGCGGTAGAGGTTGTGCTCGAGGACTCGGCCTCCCCTCTGTGTTCCTTCTGCTCTGGAAAATTATCGAAGGAACGCTCTTGCGTAAACATAAATAACCTTGTTGCACCACCAAACAGTGTTTTATGTAACATATAATCCCATGGAGTTCTCTGCTAAGGGCGTAGCAGTGCAAGAGGGTGCCCAAGTGGGCATTAAAATAGGTGCAGGGGAATTTAAGATGTCTTCAGTTCCTCAGAAGCATGTGTTGGTACTATAAAGTCCAAAAGAATTGTTTGGACATCTGGACAATCCATGTTAGCCATAAAGAAATTACCATTATAGGTATGATTACATTTTTAAACACGCTAAATTACTCTGTACAATTACAGAGTTCAGTTTGAAAAAGTTAGATAAATGCATGTGTGTTACGAAGTATGCAGGGCTACACACAGAAAACCTACTTTAGGAACCCAGTCTAAGTTTTCAACAACCTAAGTTGCCTGGTTTCAGTAGCAGAGATAGTGAAAGAAAGAAGGAACTCTGTCTTTTTTTGACCATATATATATCACAGAATCACAGAATGGCTGAGGTTGGAAGGAACCTCTGGAGATCATCTAGTCCAATCCCCTACTAGAGCATGTTAGACAGGATCGTGTCGAGGTGGGTTTTGAACATCTCCAGAGAAGGAGACTCCACAGCCTCTCTGGACAACTTGTTCCAGTGATCCGTCACTCTCACAATAAAGAAGTTCTTCCTTATATTCAGGTGGAACTTCCTGTGGTTCAGTATCTGCCTATTTCCCCTTGTCCTGTCACTTGGCACCACTGAGAAGAGTCTGCCCCCATCCTTTTGACACCTTCTCTTAAGGTATTTATACACACTGATAAGATCCCTTCTCAGTCTTCTCTTCCCCAGGCTGAAGAGGCCCAGCTCTCGCAGCCGTTCCTCATAGGGCAGGTGCTCCAGCCCTCTGATCATCTTTGTAGCCCTACGCCAGACTCTCTCTGGGAGCAACATGTCTCTTGTCCTGGGGAGCCCAGAACTGGACACAATACTCGAGATGAGGCCTCCCTAGGGCTGAGGAGAGGGGCAGGATCACCTCCCTCCACCTGCTGGCAACGCTCTTCCTAATGCACCCCAGGATACTGTAGGCCTTCTTGGCCACAAGGGCAAGCCTTATGATAGCCTGTTGCTTATTTCTCCAAATCTCTTTGCACCAACAAAAGACTAGTGCTCAAGTCTCACACTTTCTCAGTAAGCTGTATAAGTATTAGACTCTCACACGAAAGGTGCTTCCCATCACAGAGTTACAACTTTTGAACTCAACACTGTCTGCATATGGTAGGTACTGTGTGTGAAATGAGATTTTTCAGAAGGCAAAAGGACGCATCTTCACAAAGGTGTGTTCTTCTATTCAGTGATCATTCAGCTAAATGACAAACCTTTTCACCAAATCTGAAAATGCTTATTATTATTAAAACATTTGAAATAATTTATTTGAACACTGGCAACCCAAGGCAATTTTAGTTTATTTAGTTCTTGCAAATGGCTGGGATTTTTTGACTGAAGTGTTCCTAAATAATTCATCCTGGTTGTAATGCTCAAAATGAAGACTTCTGGCCCGGAAAGGAACAGCTTGGCAATAGTGTTAAGTGACAGCACATTATTTCCTGTAATGGAAAATGAATGGCAACCTGAACTATAGCTACATCCTATGATGTCTGTAAGTATATAATTGTAAGCAATATGGAAATAGTTTTGTAATCATCACCTACAAAATGCAATTAGCAACCCAAACTGTACAGCCTAGGCTGCTATAATGATGTTACATAAAGACATTCACTGTGAAGAGAGCAGATGTTTGGCTTGTGTGAGTCCTGTGTACGGTCTGAGATAATATTCCCTCCTCCTACTCTGAATCCCTTACTCTGATATCCCTTTAGCTTCTCCCTCTACCTCACAGCCTGTATAAATCTGCCTGGTTACTCTCCTCAAGAACCAGCCCTGGGAAAATACAAAACACAGGAAAACCAGAAAGTTATGTGGGCATGCCTGCCGTTATTAATATCCAGTCAGAAAGCTGCAGCACTGCCCCACCTTTTAATGCTACTTAGAGACTGTCCTCACCTCAGGCTGTGTAACCCTCAGTGCATCTCAGTATGCCGTTATTAGAGCAGTAATGTGCCACGGTTGCTTACCCCGTAGAATTAGCTGCATTCTTTACAGGAAGTATGGTTTCAAATTGAAAAATGTTAGCAAGTCCTAAGCAAAACAAAAAGCCCGTGGAAGTGCCTGTGAGTAAATGCAATAAGCCAGGTTGTGTTTTATTCTCTTGTTTCTTATTTTACCCTTGTTATTTGTTAGGCACTCAGACTACAGCTTCGTACAAAGCAAAAAAAGGTGATGGCTCTGGTGTGTTTTATTTGTCATTCCAGTCTATGTTCTCACAGACCAGAGGTACATCCCTGTAGTTGGTGGACCTCCCTGAAGATAAATAGGGAGTATGCAGAGACACAGGCTTGCAGGCTAAAACATTCAGATTGATGCTGGGTTACGCAGAATTGAGATACTAACCAACATGAGTAAGCGTGGCAGAAGCTGTCCATGAGTCAGACACAAAAATATGTTAAGACATCCAGACAATGGGAGCTTATAATATTTGGGGGTTTAAGCAGTAATGTGAAATGATAGTGTATTACTTACATTATTTAACACTGGAGTCTCAGGGAACATACGATTTGCAAGAAGAGATTTGAATGCAGGGTGAGGATCAAGTGCAGCAACCTCTGAGCACACTCAGCTGAAAGATGTCTGCTTACACTCATACGCTTTTTTCAATAGTGAGGGTCCAAAAATGCACCCAAAAGGGAATCGTCACATCGTTGTGTTGACACATCCATGTATAAATGTTTCAGCCATGAAATTCTCTCTGCCTGACTGAACAGCTTCGTTTCAGAAGCCAGCCTCTGAAACCTGTCCTAATGGCTAGATTTTTCTGCATCCTTATGTCACCTCCCATAATGTTTTGCTTTTTTATTGTCCTTCCAGAAGCAGGAGGTTGTGGAGATTGAATGATTGCTCTCTGCTAACCCAGCCATCACAGCAATGAGACAATGTGGAAAGCCGTAACAGAGTTTTCCTGATAATTGGGTAGTGCTAGTGAAGGGCCTGCCTGGCATTACTTTCACAGGCAAAATTTCCATCCACATCAAGAGTTTTGGTTGCATGCTGCCTTTTATGCTGAGTTTGAGGTTGATACACTTGTTAGCTGAATTAGAATTCATTCTGGAGTTTTAGAAAGTTAGAAAGTTACAGCTTTTGGTTTCTTCCATGTTTGGTGCTAGCTTAGCATTAAACTGAGATAGCAGACTGTCCCAAATGGGAGAGATTTTTGAGACAGAGAATTCTTCTCATTTATTGGCTGCCAACATCTGAGTTAGTTATCTCAGGCAGCAACTGATACGTATCTATATCCTGTCTGCCCACAGAAGGGGGAGGCTCCAGAGAACCACAAGTCTGTGGAACTCCTCCTGACATTGCCCCTATTGGAGCACAGAACAAGATAACGTCACCCTGCAAGGTTTAGTCCTGATACAACATACTCACCTTAACGATTCCCTCGAGGACTGGGATGCTTTAAGTATGTCTGCCCTATCAAATAACTCACAGCGTATTTGTAGGTTCTGATGCTATTATTGCCCATACTACACAAATGTTAGTTGATTCTCAGTCTCTCTTTAGGTATTAAACAACTGTTTCTGTTCATATCATACTAAAACATGGTTTGGGGGATGTTTTGCTTGAGGGATAATTAATTCCCAAACAGTATGGATGAGACTGGACTCACTCTTCTTCTTCTCCTTCCTCTCCCAGGCTCCATAGTCCTCTAACATTGTCCTAACAGCACCGTGCTTCCACTGTCATGCATCCGTATATGTCCTTATCCCAAGGCATGTGACACACCCTCAGTTCAAACTGCAAAAATGCCTCTGTTGGACTGCAATGCAGCCCTTGCTAGTTCATGTACTTTAAAAAGGTGGAGGAAAATATGCATATATATGTCTTAAGGATACCTTGTGAGTCCCAGAGAAGACATAGGGCCAAGTGCTACACAGAGTGAACATGGCCTAGCCCTAGCCCTGGCATGATAGATGTGAGCCACCATGCACATCTTGGCTTGTGGTTGGGACCCGTTGTTCAGGTGGATGTATTTAGCAGCATAGAGTTAGCATCTGAGTTTGTTAGACTCCATGACTGCAAAAAATTCTCAAAGAAAAAAAAATGGAGTGTTGTGTCTGTGTCCCTCTAGGTATTAGGGTTTTCATACATTAATGAACTGAGACTTTTACAACTTAGAACACAACAGCTGGTGAAAAATGCCACTCTGCCCCCACTTGGACTAATTGAAAATTATACCTGGAGTTGATCCATCTTTTTCTGTCAAAGAATAGGGAGTTTTAAGCAAAGTTTTAATTACCTCTCAGAACAAAAGAAATGTTGATAATACTCATTGCTGTGAAGGGTTGTGTGCTTTGTAGTGTTTCAGCATGTTTCATATTTTCTTCCAAGGGCAGATCTAAAAGATCTCTAGAGCTGAATAGCAATTATTGATATTATACAAGATGTCTAAGAGCAGCTTCAAGGCTGTCTTGGCAAAATCCTATATTATCATTTTTTGGAGAGGCTAAAATCTCTGTCTTAAAGACAACCAGTTCCTTTGCTGGCTTCTTACAGGAGATCTGACAGGCTGTTGTGCCTTCTCTCCTTTCCTTGCAATTACCAATTTTCTAATTAAGTCTCTGTGCCTGCCCCCATTAAGTCAATCAGAACATTGCCACTGATTGCAAAGAGAACAGGAGCAGGCTTTAAGGGCCAGATTTGCAGAAAAGCTCAGTGTCTATAATTGGGCCAGGTTTTCAAAGGAAATAGTAACCACATGCGAGCCACTGTCATTACAGGAGCTACTGAGAACTGAGTATTTGCTGTGCTGGCCTCAGCTCTGGACACTGAACACTTGAAAACTCCAACTTTAGAAACTAGTGCTGCCCCAGTGACTATAATCACAATTAAGGGCTGTCAGCAGCTTGAGAGAGGCAATCAGCACTCCTTCCTTTGCCTAGCTGAAGCAGAGGGTTTGGTGAGTAGTCAAAGAGGAACATCCAGGCCCTGGAGTCTTAGGGATACATCTGAAATGCTTATGCTGTTAGCAGGGAGAGAGAAGAAAGAGCTGCTCATCTCGAATGCAGAGAGGGTCCAAGTTTTGAAATGTGTGATGTGTTTTTGAACAGTAGGATGTTTTCTTTGTTATGTGCTTTTACACCCAAGATATTGCTAAGTTTGCCAGCAGCTGTCATCAGCAGTGTCATTTTTCAATGAGCAGTCAGGCTTTCCCCAGACCAAATGGCCTTTTGTTCTTGAGAAACAAATGTGGCAGTGTGTCATCAGCTCCGCTCAATCACTCCTTTTTACCCAGCGACCAGTGAAAGGAATCTCTCCCTTTGCCTAATGAGAAGTACAGGTTTGCTCCAGTGTGTGTTGAGGGCCCTAGTCTCCTCCTGGTGTCTGACAGCCTGCAGGATCTCCTAGGAACAGACATGTTCGGGCAAGGAGAGGGAGCATGGAGGGTCCTCCCAGAGTGAGCAGAACTAACTGGGAGCAGGAGCTAAATCTTATGAATTCATCTTCTACATCATGTCAAATGGTTTATATACACTTCAGTGTGAACTGCTTTAAAAATAACAGGAGCATTGTAGTTAATTTTCATCTCAGAAAATAAAATCTTTAGTCCTTAAAACCTCCATTTTATGCACATGATTGAAAGATGATCTTGGTATCCTTAAAGCAGACATCAGGCTTGAACACATACGTACCTGTTGCTGTGCTGTAACAGTAATACACTAATATTTTCTTCAGCTACCCATCTCTTCTTGGTGCTTTTTTATAACTATAAATAATCAGCGTACTTAAATTCCTCGTTTGGGAGCATCACTGTTCAGCTTATCTCCTTTGCATGCAGACGAAGCTCTAGCAGTGACCCAGGATTTCTGAGTGATGCCCTGAAGGCCTGGGATGAAGCCTGGGCCATTTGGGGGCAGAGGTGCTGCAAAAGGAATGGGTAGGATCTGAAGGGTGCAAACCATAGCTGTGGTGTATCACCTTGCAGTATTATCTTTCTCTGAGCCCTGTTCCTGTGTTTGCTTTTCACATTAAGACCTGAAGCCAAACCCTCCTGAAACTAATGGGATCTTTACACGGGTTGCAGCAAATCTTGGACTGGATCTTGTACAGCAATGCTCATGGGCTTACTGTCTCAGGTGAGTTCTGCTATACTCCATTCGTTTCTCTTCTTTTCTTTTCATATTCTTCTGCAACCGTTAAAACTCATTTGGGTTGATTATTCTGAAATAGTTGTTACCACTAAGTTCCAGATACTATCTAGTAGTACACATCCACCAAAAATTGGATGCATACTACCACACATGCAGGGCAACATATAAACTTCAGCAGCTTATATGGCTGTTCTACATCGTGTTCAAATGCCAAAGGAGTGAAGTTTTGTGTCTACGAGCAGTCCACATGACGTGACGATGGAATGCACAGAGATACTTAAAAGTTACCAATGAAATGCTAAGGAGCCAAACCTTCCCCTCCAAATAACCACCAGACCCGTTTATTGAAAGTCTTATTTTACCAGTTATTGGAGGATTTTTTTAGAAGCTCATTAAAAATAATAAAACAACTCTTTTTTTGATGTGCTATTATTCTGAAAATAAATAGAATTTACCAGTGTAAAATCCATGCAAAAGTAAAATAGCAATACAAAGAGCAAAAATAAGCAGTGTAAATAAAAAGTTGTTGTCTGTAGCAACCTGTGAATAACTGTATAGTCGATTTTTTTCTCTCCTGTTTGTGCCCTGTGTACTCAGGCACTCAGATACTGAAAAACTAAATAATTTTTTCAAAGGACTGAGAGTCAAATCTATAAAGATATGTACATAGCTAACTGATACGTAAATCAAGGAATCCTGGTTACCAATATGCTTTCCTGCATGTTGGCCTATGGGCCCACAGTTTGCATCTCGTTGCCCCTCTTGCATTTGAGTCATTGCACTGCAGCGTGGAGAAAGGTATCACAGATTTCCCCTTTGCTTGGCTATTAATATTCATGCACAAGAGTCAGTGCAGCAAAGATTCAAATTTGTGGATGAAATCAGCCTCTGATAAAACTGTTCATCTCAGTGAAATTGCAGCAGGGTTGATTATAATTAGTGTGACTGATAAATGTAAAGAAGCTTAATTTTTAAATTCTGATTAAATATGCTGATGCACTTATACTGGTCAATGTTTTCCTCCCCATATATCTATTCAGATGAGACATTTGGTAGACATTCATTGTTACAAACATGTACATGTGATTTCTGAGAACTGCATATAGCTTCCTCAGAAACCTGTTCTTGCAAATAACTGCTCTTTTCAGCAGTTTTCTTGCACTTTTCATGCAATATAAGATTGTATTTGTCAGCCTTTTGTATTTCCTCCCAAATATACTTTCTAAAGATGTTTTGTTTTTCCTTTTATGAATAGTATCTGTAGGACTTTCATGTATTCCAATAGCAAAGCAGGAACCCAAAGAAATGTAAGCAAAGAAGCAACAAATTCAAAGTGTATTACTGATGTAACCATCCCATCTATATTATGTAGAGAGCATACATGAGTCTTTGTCATGAGGCAAAGTCCATGTCAGCTAGAGTTGGGGAACACAAATAATCAGATGTAAGATTCAATATAACTTTCAGAAAAATCTGTTTTAAATGATTTGCAGTTTGTAGCCCTCAGGCTCCTTTACACTAGCTATTCACATTTCAGGATCTGAGACATTTAAAACAGTTCTTGAAATAACCTAGAATAGCTTTTGCTGCTTTTTTTTTTTTCTACCCAATCAAAAGTTTTTAAGTCTAGTGTCTTGGGACATCATAAAGCTCAGAGCAAGCGCTGCGTGAGAGAGATCTCTCTCTCTTCCACAACTGCGCAGACTTCGTATTTCTGCTCCTGAGGAGATTAAGCCCGTGATATGTCTGATGTCCATCTTTCCTCTTTTCTTTAAGGCAGCAGGTAGGACTCCAGAGCTGTCTGAATTCAACATTTGGAATGAAAGAGTAAGACATTTATCTATCTGACTGTGGATTTTAAAATAGCAGTAGGGAGCTGCTCCTTAGAGCTTTGCTATATTATGCCAATTCCCAAAGGAGAATAGTAGGAGGAGAAATTTAATGTGGGATGTAAAATGTGATAAGTGGAACTTATTTTATGACTGCTGCCTTTGCATATGTGGTATGTATAGTCTATAACCTGTGTGGTGTGTGCAGAAATGTCTTTGTACATTTATATTATTAGATTTCCATATATACACAACTAGCAGTGTACAGGCTATGTAATCCATTGAAATCATTATTATTTTTTCTTTTAAAAGCTAGAAATAGACCTTTTCAAGAAGGGGAGGTGATATAACTATAACAGCTACAACTGATTTCCTCCATTGGAGTCAGTAAATTTATGAGTTCATAAAAATTAGTTCAAGAGTGTATTTTGTTCAATTTTCAGAAGCCAAAAAAAAGACAGACATTTTTCAATTTTCAGTTTTAGTCTAGTGGCAAAATATAAAATGTTGTCACACAAAGGTGTAGGTTGTATCTTCAGCTATTCAACTTCTGGACTTTAATGTCTTCAGCCACCCACAACTGTGGGACTGAGCATATGACTGGTACACCATCAAGCTATTTAAGATATTAAAGCACTTTAAGAAGTTACTGTTTGCAAATTAAAGTGCTGTGGTCTGTGTCCATGTTCCTAGCTTATCCAAAACTGAGATAAAATGCCTTAAATTAAAATACTTAGATTTAAGCTTTATTTACACTTCTAGCACCCCAAGAGAATTTATGCAGTGAATGTTGGGTGGGGAGACTAGGGCCGCTGCAACTCATTGTATTTAATCATGTCATCCACAAATCCACAGGCCCGGATGGGATGCACCCACAGGTACTGAGGGAGCTGGCGGATGTTGTTGCAAGGCCACTCTCCATCATCTTTGAAAGGTCGTGGAGAAATGGAGAGGTGCCTGAGGACTGGAATAAAACCGATGTCACTCCAGTCTTCAAATAGGGCAAGAAGGAGGCTATAGACTGGTCAGCCTCACCTCCATCCCTGGAAAGGTGATGGAACAGCTCATTCTGGATGTCATCTCCAGGCTTATGGAGGAAAAGAAGGTGATCAGGAGTAGTCAGCATGGATTCACCAAGGGGAAATCCTACTTAACCAATCTGATAGCCTTCTGGGATGGAATGACTGGCTGGGTAGATGAGGGCAGAGCAGTGGATGTTGTGTACCTTGACTTCAGCAAGGCTTTTGACACTGTCTCCCATAGTATCCTCCTAGAGAAGCTCAGGAAGTATGGGTTAGATGAGTGGACAGTGAGGTGGATTGAGAACTGGCAGAAAGGCAGAGCTCAGAGGGTTGTCATCTGTGGCGTGGAGTCCAGTTGGAGGCCTGTGACTAGTGGCGTCCCCCAGGGCTCAGTATTGGCTCCCATCCTGTTCAACTTTTTCATCAATGACCTGGATGAGGGGACAGAGTGCCTCCTCAGCAAGTTTGCTGATGATCCCAAGCTGGGAGGAGTGGCTGATACACCTGAGAGCTGTGCTGCCATTCAGAGAGACCTGGACAGGCTGGAGAGTTGGGTGGAGAGGAACCTCCTGAGGTTCGACAAGGGCAAGTGCAGAGTCCTGCACCTAGGGAAAAATAACCCTAGGCACCAGTAGAAGGTGGGGGCTGACCTTGTGGAGAGCAGCTCTTCAGAGAAGGACCTGGGAGTGCTGGTGGATGACAAGTTGACCATGAGCCAGCAATGTGGCCTTGTGGCCAAGAAGGCCAATGGTCTCCTGGGGTGCATTAGGAAGAGTGTTGCCAGCAGGTGGAGGGAGGTGATCCTGCTCCTCTCCTCAGCCCTGGGGAGGCCTCATCTCGAGTTCTGTGTCCAGTTCTGGGCTCCCCAGCACAAGAGAGACATGGAGCTACTGGAGAGAGTCCAGCGTAGGGCTACGAAGATGATCAGAGGGCTGGAGCACCTGCCCTATGAGGAACGGCTGCGATAGTTGGGCCTCTTCAGCCTGGGGAAGAGAAGCCTGAGGGGGGATCTTATCAATGTGTGTAAGTACCTGAAGGGAGGGTGTCAAGGGGATGAGACTAAACTCTTTTCAGTTGTCCCATGTGACAGGAGAAGAGGCAATGGGCAGAAATTGAAGCACAGGAAGTTCCGCCTGACCGTGAGGGGGAATTTTTCCCAGTGAGAATGAAGAAACACTGGCACAGGTTGCCTAGAGAGGTTGTGGAGTCTCCTTCTCTGGAGATCTTCAAGGCCCACCCAGATGCAACCCTGTCTAACATGCTCTAGGTGACACTTTTTGAGCAGGGAGGTTGGACTAGATGATCTCCAGAGGTCCCTTCCAACCTCAGCCATTCTATGATTCTATGATTTTGTGTGCTCAAACCCAGGTGTCTCTGCCCCACACCTGCATGATTCCAGCCTGCTGAAAAAAATGCAGGAGGCATACTTTAATCTCTCTGGATAAAGAATTGATGGCTCCAACAGTTTTGGAGGTGCTGATGTTCACAACAGCATGTGTTATGTTTTATTAATGTACCTAAGTAAAGGTAAACACTGTCAATCTAGATTTTTCCTCCCCTAGTCTTGACAATTTCTTCTGCAGAACTTAAAAGTATTTCACAAATACCCTTAATATCTCTGCATCTTAATATCTTTGCATTTGTGCCAACCAAGTGCTGAACACTAGCATTGTGAATTGGCAACATTTTCCCAGGATGTCCATGGATGTACCAGGTTCTCATACCTAAAGAATTAAGCCTCCATGGTAGATTGTAGAGAATCAGTCTTTGTCTCCCTTGAATGAGACATAGGCCTCAGGCTCACAGTTGTGTCACTGTAGTTTCGTAAATCACCACACATTTGCTGAGCTTCTATAACTATCCTTGTACAGGCAAGAAATTGCAAGGTAATGTAACTTAGCTTAAGCCTCTTCTGTTGTGGGCTGAACTAAAATCACCTTGTATTTGCTCAGATAGGAGTGCATGCACAGACACTTGCTGCAAGGTCACTAGATGTGCACAAACATGATAATCAATTTTGACTTGATCAGGAGTGATCAAGTCAGAATTGATCAATTGCTGGTGATCAAGAAAGATCCCAGCAGTGTTTTGCAAGAACAAGGAAATTTGTACTGGAGTCCTACATGTGGAGTATATTTAGCCAATTTATTGTTAAATTTCTTTTGCCGTATCAACTGAATTTTTCTTTTTCATCCCTGCTCCAAGCTTTTGGGTAAAGAACCTGTGTAATGTTAAACAGCTGCTTTGTTTTATTCAAATAATGGATGGAGCTATTCCTGCTGATGCACAATTTCTTAAACACTTTGGCATCTTAATGAATCAGAGATGCTCCCCACTGAAGGTAAAATCAGATCAGTTCAGAACTGCACACCGAAGATCTGCCTGCATTTGAAACCAAGAGCTCAGGTACTGAGCCAGTGAAGTATCTGGGGTGAGAAGGAGCAATTCTAGTGTTCCACCATTGACAACAGTTATGTTTCATGAGTGTGCAGCACCATCAGAGAGGCAGTGGAGAGTGTGCACTGGAGCAGCTCTTGGAAAAACACAGCCTATGATTTCTTCCAGACACTATCTGCTGCATGTGCATAAAAGAAAAGACTGCCGTGGTCATATCTCCCTACTCCAACCATGCATAGCCTAACTCAGCTAGCAGTGTTAGGAATATTCCCATTGCTTGGATTTCTGAGTCCAGGCAAACTGATCATGACTCCCTTGAGTGGCCACTGCAGAGCTGGGAATGTTACACTGTGATGCTCCGCTCTCATCAGATTTTCCCACTCATCTTAGAGAACTCTAACATTAGTCTTCTGGAGTTACCAGATACCCTTTTATAATAATTCTTAAAGCTGGAGCTTGAATTAAAATCAGTATGCACTAAATGCACCATTAATTATGTATACAATATCTGCTGAGGCAAATGTTTATGGCTGAGGACAGCTGATTCTCACAGGCATTACATTGTTCAGCCAAGGTGAAAGGCTGAGCAGATCCGATTTGGCTACACCATATTGTTGAGATTATTTTAGAGATCTCACCCTTCCACAGGCATCCTGTAACTCTGTTAGGTTTCTCTGAATTAAGGTTTTATTTGTGTAGTATTTAACTTAAAATATACCCAGAACACACACTTAGTTTCCTTATTTGGGGCTGCCTTCATGCTTGTGTGGTGGGGACCCCCTCCACTTTTACCATCTTAACAGAACTGCGTAAGAGCGAAAGCAGAAAGAGCACTTTACACTGCATTCATCATCACATAAATAACAATCTGCCAGGACTGGTTAGAGACTAATTCCATTACATGCCACAAAACAATTGTTTCTGTGCATGCTCGTGCTTTTAAAGCTGACACTGCTGCTGACTTAATAGGTGCTTTCATTACCTCTGTCCATTAAGTATAGACTTCCATATGTGCAGCACCAATGTGTGAACAAATCAAATCTACACTCACACCACAACCAGAGAAATGCTGTAGTAAACATGTCCATCTGAAATGTTCACATCCCCCCCATGTGTCATTATCATGTGTTATATTTAAAATAGCAACATCGTCAATTTTTCTATAAACTTAATCACAATGACTTGACAACCATATTTGTGTTAGTGTGGCACTGACAAATGATTGTTGTACAAAAATGGAGGAAGAGGAGTTAGCCCAGGCTGGGGAATGTTGAAGCTCTTTGCCCGGTTTCTGCTTCTGCCAAGGATTTACAGTGTGGCCTTGGCTCAGTTTCTGATGGATATATTCAGACTATCTGTTTTAGCACCAGAGATGAACACAGATGCTTCCTGCTCAAAGTTCAAGAGAGACCTTGGGGCCATATTCAGGTTGCTTTTTATACATGCCTATATTGCTATTACAGCTGCTTACTGACTGGTCTAACCCTGGTGTAAATAGCTCTCTGGTGAGCATGTACATAACTGTTGAAGTCCATGCACCATGCAAGGTAGTCTGAATACAATCCCTTATCTCTTCCTGTCTCAGCTTTCTCATCTGTAATGCATGGCCAGTGACATAACTCAGCAAGGCCATGGAGGTGTTCAGATCCCAGGGAAGAGGACAGCATGGCTACTCTTATAGGAAAAGGTGTACCATGCTGAAATTATGTAAGGAGACCTGGTTTTAGAAGAGTTTGTCATCCGCAGGAGCTTATTGCAGAATTTGACACTCGAAATGGAACATCCAACATTTACAAAAGGAATGTAAAAGTTTGAAAGAGTGCACCCTGGCATCCCTAGCAGCAATTTTACATGACTGTACTGTATTCCAGATTAGCTATGTCCAGATGGTATGGAATTCTACAATTTCTCCTGCAGTTGGCAGCTATTATACATATATACAAGTTATTGCCTTTTCTTCTTGTACACTCTTTTCCAAATATCTAGGGCTTTATTTCTGTAGCATTTAGTCTTCCTCAGAAGAATATCTTTGCCTGGAAAAACAATATATGCAGCAACTACAAAAGAAAAGGAGAAAGAGAACAGTATGGCTAATGATGAGAACACCAACAGCAAAAATGTACAGGGTTTTATCACAGTAATCCTGAGGCTGATGGAAAGGTGGGATGAAATTTGGCAGATACACAGAAAACACCCAGTAGTTCCCAAGAATGAACCACAGAAAGAGGAAGATGCTGAGGGTCAGGTGGATGTAGTACTTGTGAGCATTCTGCCTCCAGGGATATTCATCATCATCATCGTCATCAATCACTACAGACTTGGAAAGCAGCTGCCTCATCCTGGTGGAGTCGTACAGCAGGAGAGTCACCTGGAGGCATTGAAGAAGAAAAGGAAATTAATAGATTAGCTGTGGAAAGACTGAACACCATCTGGCCTCTGCCAACTTTGGGATCAAATTAAAATAGTGTGTGGGGAAATCATGTAAGAGAAAGCTGAGGAGCAATGAATAAGGCAGATCATGCTAGAAAAGAAGGCTTTTTTCCCTACAATTTATTAACCAGTGAGATTTAGACCAAACATTGGGAAAAACTTGCCAACAATAAAGATGGGAAGATGTGAGAACAGATTATGTAGGGAGATGATAGTAGCTCCTGCACTAGAAACTTTTATAGACAGATTAGAGGAACTTCTGAATGACTTCAGTAGAGTTTTTCTGCTTGTGGAAAGTGATTTGTTTTCCTAGCTCTATCTTCTATTGCTACGTAGGTGAATGAGTTTGTATAAAATTATGAAGTGCCTAGACTTCCGTCTAAGCCCCAAAGAAATTTCTTCACATACTTGGAATGATTCTGACAAATTTTCTTTTGTTAAGCATCATTTTCTCAGGTTGCTCCATCCCTACCTTCAGTCAGCACCAGGAGAGAAATAGGCAGAATACCATGAGGTTGGGAAGGTCTGGTGAAATGCAGTGGGACTCATCAGCAACACTTGAAAAATTTCTAGTTTCATTTTGCCAATACAAGATATGTAAGTAGGATGACAACAGTGTAAAGCTTGCAAATTTCTGTGTCCTAAATGAATCTCTTAATTCTTGCAGATTTAGGAAAACTGTTTACAGGAGGTCTGATAACAAAAATGGAGCTATTTCTTCTTGTCTTTTTCATGTCATGGTCTCTGTTGAAGGAAACAGGAGTACCTATGGACCAAACACTGTGCATCTTGTGTTACCTTGCTAACCCCGAAACATGGTGGCCTTGTCCTCAAGGCTCTAGGTATCATAATCCCAAATCTCTAGCTGTCCTTCTGCCTTGTGGAAACCTCAGTTCCTTTTTAGGTACTCAAGTTCCCATGCAAGGCTCCCTGGAGGTAGCTGTGTCCTTGGGAAAGGGACTTTAAGAAACCAGCTGAGCAAGGAGCTGCCTTGGCCAACCAGGAATTAAATTCAAAGGGAAAGGTAAAGGGTCTAAATTTATTAGCAGCTATGGGGAAAGACATACTGTCTGAGTAGGGATTCTCAACTGTGTTCTTTTTCCTGGAGTGATACTCTGTGCTGAGTTTTCTGCATGAAATGAGAAAGAAGAGCACTCCTGATTATATTCTCTTCCATCTCCACTAGTCAGTGGAGAGAGTGCTTTCCTGAGTGCCAGGATCCAGGGCATCCTGGGAATAAGATTATCTTGCTCTTCCCTGCTCCAGCTGTTCAACTGTGGATAAATGTTTAAATATTTATTGGCAAAGCCAACTGTTTTCCTAGCCCAGAGGTTGGCACACTTGCATAGGTTTATGAGAAACAGATTTATGTCCAACATGGGCAGGGAAGGGGGTTTCTGCTTGTACCTGCACATCATGCCTGAGTGCTTAGACTGGTTGGTTTGTTCAGATCAGAGAGCATGTTCCTCTTCTCAGGTGATTTTTTCTTGTCTATGTGTTAGGCTCCGGACAGATAGAAAGGGTAAACCCACCTGGCCAGTGGGTCTGAGGTTTCCACATGAGGGCCTGTGGCTTGAACTGAAGTATATATCTTATTAGCTTTGAGGTGAGCCCCGCACATAGGCAGCTTCCTACACTCAAACACCATCACACTCAGCAAAGGGAATGGGGTTAATGGGCAGATGAGCATGGTTATGAGGAAGTCTGTGAACACTCCCGGGGGATTTGTGGATCTTGAGCGCATCTAGGCAATTAATGGAAGGTGTATTTGATTCTTATGTACATTGTCTTGGCAAGTTGTGATTAAAGCAAATTCTGTCCATCTGTCACGTTGTTAGTAACTGCGGAATATACACTAATGGAGCAGCATGACATTAATTCACCAGGTCTCTCCAGACTCTGTAGAATGGTTCAGTGGCCTTGGTAGGCATATATATGTTACTAGCACCTTTTAAAAGGATCAAGATATTAAAGAAACAGATGAGTAAGCTACAGATCCATCCAGATCGGAGCCAAAATGACTAAATGAACTCCATGGAAGGACAATGTTCTTCCAAGTCTTACCTCATACACACTCTCTGACCTTTTAACTCCAGGAGTTCAAGTTAGCCAAATATACTGCTTAGTCACAGTTTCCATAAGCTAATACTGAAGTCAGTGCAGGCTCATGAGTATAACAGAGGGTAGACCCCAGACTGTTGGAGTTTAGCTAAAAGATCATACCTCATGAGATGGCATAGGAGTTAGGTAAACCAAATTCTCCTGACTGAAAGTATTGCTAGACTGCAAAATATCTGCTTTCACTGATGCCACATTCAAATCATTATTTGATTTCAGTAGGAATATTAACTGATCTGCTTACCATCTAATTTAAGACAAAAAAACCTGACTTTAAATCACCAATAGCTAATACATGGTCAACATTTTTGATGTGGGCTTCAATTCATTAGCATGAAACTGTTCTTTCAGTTCTGATTTAATTTTTCCTAAACTACTCCTAAATGAACTTTTGACTATGTAGAAAAGTCCATTGGTATGATCAAATAGCTAAGTATTTATAAGCACTTGCCAGTATAAAGTGTAGCATTGCATATTCCTTATGAAAAGATTAAGCCCTTTCTTTTTTTCCTCCACTTACTTATTTACTGCCCTAATGCCCTCAAGGGGGAAGATTAATTTCCCAGTACTGTGATCTGGTTACCACTGTGTAAAGCTGGAAGGAATGTATAAGCTTGCAGAATACTCTTCTTTCCCCCTTTTTTCAATCCTGGTAAAGGAAGGAGGCTAAAAACATTCTTAAAGGGGAACATAGCTAACTCCTGTCTACAGTGTCTACCAGCCACAACATGCGAGAATACTGCTGTCAAGTAAGAGACTGATGGGTTCTCAGTGGAGGGACAGGCTCCCTGCCCTGGAGCATTAGGCGTTGGCCCTTCATGTCCACCCTGCAGGCTGGGTTGCTCCTGTCCCAGTTAGCTCTGTGGGACAGCAGATGGTAGCAGTATAGACACTCCCTCTGGCAGCAGCAGTTACTGTCCTTAGTGCTTCATTCCTCCAGTGGTGGCTTTCTGAGGTTCTTTCTTTAGCTCTACCCCTTTTCTTTCCTTTGACAGGAACATCTTTGAGACAGCAAAAGGAGTTTTGCTTGACACTGCTGAGAAGGCTTCAGCCAGCACTGGCTGCAGTCTAGGACAAACCTATCCATGCTCAAGAGCAGCCAGCCAGCATGGTCAGAAAAGTGCCTGTCAGCTGTGAGCTGTTTGCCCAGAGACAACCCCATTGTAGCTTTATAGGGCCCAGGCTGCCACAGGGGTATGGGGATGTCTCTGCTTGTCAGCCAGACTCTGGCTCGATGGAGATATAAGTGAGCATAGTCTCCTGAAAGACAGGTAGCTGTGATTAGAAAATGCTGTGTTTAGATTAATGAGCCCTGCTATGAAGCAGAATATATTTACTCTGGAACAAGATGATGTACAAACACCTGTAATTTTATAGTATTCCCAAAGCTAGGAGAATAACTTCACACCTTGTTCAGCCTGTGTATCTGAAAATGAAAGGAAAAGGTCTGACAGGCTTGGAGGACTGCTTGAGGAAACATGGGCCTCCATGTTTTATAGTCATTTACATCCATTGGGATGGTAACACAGATGCTGTGATCTAGGAGAAAGTCACACCGCAATGTGTGGGAAAACACTGAATAAAACTCATTGGGGCCTCGCTTGATTGATATGTGCTTTCAGTGCTGGAACAAACACCGTTCAGTCCAGATAGCTGTCTTCAGTGCTGCATGCACACAGCTTTCTGGAGCCATCATTATGTCATAACTCCGGTATGTCAAATTCTAATCACACAATTTTTTTTCACACATAGAAGGCACATTACCTTTAAGCTGCCAATCACACCGCCCACCAAC
Organism: Rhea pennata; assembly: GCF_028389875.1. Lineage (NCBI taxonomy): Eukaryota > Metazoa > Chordata > Aves > Rheiformes > Rheidae > Rhea > Rhea pennata. The sequence goes on from NC_084663.1 coordinate 187,626,754, forward strand.
AGATATAATGGGATTAGTGGCTGAACTGGGCAGTCTTCCAAAAACTTCATTCCTGAACAGCAAAAATTAATACTGTTTATTATCTCAAGTGATCACATAGTGCAACATGCTGTACTGTGAAAAGTAAAGATGCTGTAAGTGAAGTGCAGTTCTTATACCCAAGCCTTGTATCCAATGGGGGCTGAATTGAATGAGGTTTGCATTTGACATTACAGGAGTGAGGATCAGGAACAAACATACAGCAGGAGAAGGAAGAAAGAGCACGAAGGATCACAACAGGGTTACCGCATTACTCATCTGAGCCGTCTACAGAGGTACATTGGCTTCTACTCTTGTATTTTTGTAAAGTGAATGATGAATTTAGCTGGTCAGGAATATCTGGAGGAAGCATAATTTTCATCAGAAATAGAAAATTCCATTGAAAATCAAAACTATTCCTATAAATGAAGAATTCTGAAAAGCTTCTCCCAGGCCTCTTCTGCTCATTAGCTCCTGTGAGTGTGGCAAGTTCCTGAATCAAATGCCTTGAAACTTGGGAGCCAGAGCTCGTGGGAGCTCCTGGAACCGCTTCAGCTTCCCAGGCAGCTAATAGGGAACCAGAGAAGCTCAAATTTCCAGGATGTTTGGGTTGCTGGAGGCTTAAAGCACTGGTGGTTATGGAGCCAGGGATCTTGGCAACCCTCAAATCTACTGCAAGATTTGCTACTAGAAAGGGAAAGCTAAGTAAGTTTAGGGAAAGGATTTTATGGCAGTGTAGGGATGATGCTGGCATTAGACACTGAAGCTTGTGATACAGGTCCGTGGCAGTGAAACTCATCTGTCCAAAATTAGATGTCTGCAATGCAGGCATCCACATCTGAACTAGTTTCCTAGACTCTCTTTATAGTCAATAGGGAGAAAGACACTTCTAAAATCCAATTCATCTCATCCTAAGATAGACATTTAAAATAGGTCGGATGAACTGTGCCCTGAAAGTGCCTCTTTCTCTCTATGACTGTACAGGGAATCTAGACAGCCAGCAGTAAATGTCTAAAGTTAGCTGAGATGAATCCCCTGCCTAAGTGTCCTACCCGTTGGCATCTTTAGTAAATTTTAAACTGTTTGTTGCATTAGAATTTTACTGTTATTGATCCCATGTTTCAGGCCTTCTGCTGATCACTTGCAGAGGCCAGAAAGAATTTTATATTTTTTTCTTCTTGATGTATTATTTGTTTTTTAGGAGTTTTTTTGACTTTCCTCTGCAGCACTGGGGTTATCTAGGCATAAGATGCTGAAAGCAACATACTGTTCTTGCCCCCATGTTCAGGATTATAACCGAACAAGTGGCTTGGGCTCAGAAAAGATGTATCAGTGGGTTTCTTTGCCTTCTTTTGCAGGTGTCATCCTCTTCCCCTTGACATATTGCCTACCGAATTCACTGTTATAACTGGCCCAGAATGTTGCTGAGGCCCTGAAAATCTCCTGTGTTCGTTGCATAGTGTAATATGGGTGTTGTGAATTTTTGATTCCTTATATAAATTTTGTTAGTCATAGGATGCAAGGAAGTGTTTTGTGGTCTGCTATGTGCAAGGGCTATGGAGTCCACTGAACACTTTCATACTAAATATCTATTGCCAGCCTTCCCACAACTGAAAAGGACTGGACTTGGATGGATTTGGACTCTGTGCATTCTTGTACCCTACCTCTAGCCTGTAGTTTTTATCCATTTTGCCACAACCGAAAGCTGAGGACATTCTGGGATCTGCCCAGACTCCCAGCTTTACAGAGTGGGTTGCAGGGAAATCGGCAAGAATTAAATCACTTTCAGAAAGCAGCTGCCAGGGTTTCCAGAGTCCTGGCCCCGTAACCACCTGCCACAAAAGCAGCTGGCTGGGCATCTCAGGGAGTATATTTCAGTTTAGGAACTTAGGTGATTGCTATTTCCAGTGTATTAATGAGGTTTTGACTTGAGACAGAACTCAAGAAAATGTGCCAAATTTTTCATGGAGCTGATATTCCCAAACAAGTCTATTATAGAGTCACTTGAGATATCTAGCATGACAGCCATCAGTCCTGGCAAGGATTTGAGTGACAAATAGTGGTATTTAGTAGTTTGGGAGAGAATGTTTCAGGTGGGTATGATGGTAAAAAATGTGGTGAAATGAGATAATGCTGTAATAATTGAAAAAATACAAAAATACAGCATTGTGGATGAGTAAGAGATATGGACCTACAGTTGACTGATGGGCACTGACACCTGTGACAGTGAAATCTAGGTGCATGCATGAGGTACTGACCAATTCATGGACAGTGTGGGCGTGATTCATTTGGGAACACCAAAACTAGTGCGAGTGCATCGGTGCCAGCACTTGTCTCCCATGAGCAGCAGACGTGTTTTCTTTTGACTGTTAATGGTAGGACTAGATGGAGCATGAGAGATCAAAGCTTTGCTTCTAGTCAGAGTTTGCAATGCTCTCTTGAAGCAGCTAATATGCTGAATATGAGAATACTCTGCAGCCAACTACTGGGAGAACTTGAGAGATGAGGAATTATTTAATTTGGTGTAGGTATGAGTATGAGGAGTAGTACTGTGTTAAAGCTGAACAGGGGAAAATTTAGACTGGTTATTAAGAAAAAGATGTCATAAGCTTTTAAATGTGATTTAGCTAACCAAGGAGCTCAGTGTGCATAAAGGTGGTCTGGACAACATGCAGGAATGTGTTACTTGGAGCAGTCCTTCGTTCTTGAGGAAAATAAAAACAATCTTTAAAAAAAGCTAGGTGGTCCTTCCATCACTATTTTTGGAATGTTTGGTGAAAAAATGTATCATCTCTACCAGTAAAAATTAGAAAGCTGTTAAACAATCTGTGGCTTAAAGGGTGTAACATGTCTCGAGCTTGGAAAATTTGCTAGGTCCTCTTCATGTATCCTGACTTTTACACAAAATTTTAAGACTATATAATGTTAGTGCATTATTACCAGTTATTCAGCTCTGAGTTTTAACTAATATTATTATAATTATCTGTTAAAATTTACAAATATCTTACAGTTGCCCTCTGGAGAAAGCAAAGGGCAAAATGACTGGAGGCATGTCAGTAAGTCATTCTCAGAGATCATTGTATCAGAATGTTATTAAATATCGAAGGGCATCATTTCAATAATAAATATCTGCATTTTGCTTTGACATTTAATTTTCCTAAAAATGCCTTTGCAGGTAAGTAGCTGCAGGAAGCCAACATCCTCCGACAACGCTATATTACAGTGACATTATCTCTTAATTTTAGTAAATTGCGAAATAAGGGCTCTATATCTGATGCAAGAGATACCCAGAGCTCCAGGTTAATATCTTATCATACGCTTTCCACTTCTCACTGACCTTAAAGATATTATGAAATAGTCCTAAGAAATGATATTTATAACTGATCAGATTCCAGCCCTGGATTCTTTTCCAGAAGGCTAGAGTCAACTTGCATGCAAGCTATACCACAGTGTAAATGATACCTTCCTACCCCTATTTCTTAGCTCAGGCGTATTCAGCCCGGCAAAAAGCTAAAACTGAAATCCTCTTATGGGATAAATAGCAATTTTAAGTCATGGATAAGCATAAGAGCCTAAGTGTTGATATGTAACAGTTCAGCCCATCTCCCTACTTCCTAATTGCTCTTTAATCCCTAATTAGAGCTCCCTAATTCCTAACTAGGACTCCCTAATCAGAGTCCTACCACAGTCATCTCTGGTACTCGAAAGGGTCCAGATAAAGGAAGCAGCACCAATCTTTAGCTGAACATGTTTTGTAAGGATCTGATCAAATATAAATACCTACAGCTAGGCTAGTTGTACGGATGCCCTTAAAAGTCATCTCATCCTGATGCAGACACCTAAGAGAGGGTATGGTTTGTGCAGTCAGAAGTGCCTGTTTCTCTTCGCTGGCTTCAAGGGAAACACAGGGGTACAGTTACAGATGTCCACAGTCCAAAACCAGGTGGGTTGCATCTTGCCCACAGCATCTGCATGTCCATAGAGTTAATTCGCACCATCTTTCATTAATAGTGACAGAGAAGGTGAACAAATTCTCAAGGACACCAGTCTGTAATGATGGCAAAGGTTCTTGACCTGAAAACTGGAAAAAGCTACCCACAACCTATGAGATAAAGTCAAGCACCGCATGTAAGAGAGAAAATAAAACTGTAAATAAAAAATGAGAAAGGTCTGATAGGGAGCAGCACTGCCAAAAAGCATCTGGACTTACAATGCACCATAAACTAAATTAGAGCCAATGAGCTGGTGCAGAAAGAGCATATTTCGTTATGAGGTGTGTTTACAGGAATCCTGCATGTTGAACAGGGGAGCTAATTATTGTGTACTACTCATTCCTGAAGTCTCAGCTGGCATATTGTGTTCTGTCACATTTTTTGAGGGGAAAAAATAGTTACATTGACCAGAGGCCAGAGGAGAGAAGCAAAAATGCAAAAAAGCTAGAGAAGTAATGACCTGTGAGGTCAGGTTGAAAGAACTGGGTTTTTGAAATATCCAGAAAAGAGAAGATTGGGTGGGGGATAATAACAGCCTTCAAGTACTTCAAAGGTTGTTGTGAGTAGGACAGTGACCAGTCTTTGTGACCATGGCATGTAGGACAGGTTGTAATCTGTTTAATTGGCCATAGGGAAGATTTAGGTTGGATACAGGGAAAAATTTTTTGTCTGTGAGAGCCATAAAATGCTGAAATAGGCTCCTTGGGAAGCTATGGAATTTCCTTGAGTAAGGACTAGTCAGACCTCTATCAGAGATGCCTTGAGCAGGCAAATCCTATCTGAAAGTGGATATTGGCTGGCATCTCTAGCAATATTTCTCAAATTGTGGATTGCAGCCTCAGAGAGGATATGAAAAGCCCAAAGGAAGCCGCAAAGTGTTAGAAAAAAGTCTTTTTTTTAAAAAAAAGATATGTATTTACAATAAATAAAAGTTGATGCCTAAGAAAGAAAATAAGTCTTATACATTTTAAAAATGTATACAATTATGCAGCTGATAGTATGTACTTTTCCTTTCTTAATATTTGCTCTTGAAATGCTACTCACAAATCTAGCCTTTAGGAGGCCATGCAGAGACAGATGAGCCAAAAAACAAGTCACACTTTCAAAAAGTTAGAGAAATAGCAGACTCAATGATCTCTTCTTGCCTCCTAGCCCTGTGCTTCTAGGATTTTTGCAGTGTGGTTAATACAGAGGAGATCGAGATTAAGGAAATCCCCTCATCTACCAGATTCAGAGCTTCCTCCCACAGAGGGAACCAAAACACCCACAGCACTTTGCCAGGTGTCAGTAGTCTAAGCAGCAATTGTGTCAAAGTCAATACTCCAGTAAAAAAAAGTGAGTTAAAGCAGGCTTAGGGCTCAGAACATATCAGCAACTTCATCATTAAAAGAAAGAAAAGGGGGGAAATGTTTCAAATGCTGCAAAAATAAGTGATGCAAAACCAGAAAATTCAGACTGATGATTAAATTTAAAGAAATTTTAGTGTTGTTGGATATGAAAATATATCATTAAGGCCTCCAAACATCCTGTGTCTTGACCTGAACTGAGGTGACACAGTAGTAAGTGAAGTATTTAAGACAAAGAGGCTTAGATTCAAGAACTGCTTCCTCCCTGCTGCGTGGTATGTACTGTGATTCTGTGTCTGAAGCTAAAATACTAATACACAGTTTTAAAGGGCTAAATATGATGACAGGTGATATTTATGCTATTAGGCTGATTGTGCTCTTTATATGAATCACTGGTACTGGAAATTTAACCCACCTGGGCTCACCAATAGGAGTTAACAGATGCTTGTATTACCCTGTGACAGAGAGTCTCCAAAAGACTTTAATGATTACCTCAAAATACTTAATGCAGTTACATGAGCACCTCTATGGCAGGAATACTAGTTGCTATAAATCAGATTCCAGCTTGTCCCTCTCAGAAGTTGCATTAACCTGCCACACAGTGCCACAAAGCTCATAATTTTACATTTCTTTAATAGTCAACTTACCTGTAAAAGCCATGGACAACGGTAAGGCCAGGAAAGCAAGGAGCCCAAATATAAAGCATACTGTCAAAACAACAATAACAAAAGACAGCATTACTGTGGCTGGTTGAAGTTTAAAGAACAGAAGTTCAAAGCAATGTTTTGCAGACGCTGTTTATGCATATAGCTATGCAGCAAGCAATGGGGTGAGCTCACAACTTTGTGCTTACTGTGCAGCGTTCAAGACGACCAGACCCGGCAAGGGGCTTATCATTCCCCCAAAACTCAAGCTTCTATTTTCAATTGATACATTTTTGATCTTTATACCAGTAATAATGAGATGAGAGACACAAACTGCTTTTGTTGCTACTATTCCTAGCTGTCTTACTGCAAAGGCAAGTACTCAGTACTTGCTGCCTCAGCCTGTATCAGTAGCAGAGACACCAACAGGTTACCTTGCAGTAGCAAATAACTTTGCACGAGCTGATCCATGGCAACTGATAAGACATAACTGTTTGCGAAGCAAACAGCAGCTTTAGTATCATTCCACTCAGTTTTCATTGACAGCTAAATAAACTATATTTATTGCAGACAAGAATAGTTTTTGGCTGGCCTGGCTTCCTGAGCCAGCTCAGCCCATGACGACCCAGGCGTTAGCCCTGCTGCGAGGAGTGGGACTTGTCACAGGGATAGATCTGCTTAAGCTGCATGGACTGATGGTCTTGGGGTGCTCATACACTGTTCCCATGGATGATCTGATCTGAGATGCTTAATTACTCCCCAGAGAGCTGCTGGTGTCTCTGAGCCCTGAGGCTTTCCCAGCACATGCCGATGCTGCCGGGGCTGAATGCTTGTCTTTGCAGAAAGCGAGAAACGAAAGCATCAAGAGCAGTGTGAAGGGTCTGTCTTCTTCACAAGAGCTGTCACCTCTGTGTCTAGTCATGATCATTTGGCAATGTTAAAGTGAAACACTGCCTGGCAAAATGAGGTTAAAACATAATGAGGAAATTTGGTCCTTAGCATCCCTGCAGAGCACTTCTGAAAATGAAGTCTATAAGTAGATACCCAAGGAGACAAAGTGGCAGTAAGTGGAGGCAGAGAGAGATTGCAGAGGAACTGAAAAGGGTATGGAAAAGAGAAAGAGTGGGCTATCCCCTTGGGGGTTTATGAAAGAAATTTGAACCTCGGAGTAAGCATTCAGTGATGGCTTAGAACCAGTCCTTCCCCGAGCAAACAATGTGATGCAGTTCCAAGTAGCCCTGCACCCTTGGTGCCACCGAATCGCACCCGCTGTGAGACACATGCCTTCCTCACTCCGGGCAGGAGTGGGTGCACTGCCAGCCCCTTGGCTGTCTACATTGCCGCTCAGGGTAACTGCACAGCGCTGCCGAGCTGGAGCCGTCAGAGGGGCTTCCAGAGTAAAGCAGACCTCATTATCTCCATTTTACAGAAGGAGAGACTGAGGCAGAGGGCACAGGTACATCATCAAAAGTCAGGGTAGACCCAGCAGGTTTTCTGATCCGCAGTCACTTTTCCTGGGAACACACCATTCCCCCCCACACACACGCACATGTACTGCTTGTGTTGTCTCAGTGGAGAACAAGGATCTCATACTTCAGCGCTTGAGAAACATTTTCTCAAAAGTAGCGTGTTTAATACAGCTATGAATTGGTAGAAACTGGTAATATTTTGCACCAAAGAAAGCACTTCTATTCCTTTAGGTGAACCTCTCCTCTCTCTGCCAGCCTGTCTCACACACCCGTTTTTGCTCAGTCTCTCCCATTTCTTGAATGTTGCACAGTATAGAAATACTTCCTCTGTTTCAGTAGTATCCTACTCTTGACTGAACTCTTTCAAACACCGAGAGCCTCTCATCAGACAAATTCTGCCCAAGATTTCCCTTTTCACCAATGTCATATTTTGTGCTAGGCACTCTTGCTGTTAGATTATCTGGAGTATTAGTTTCACACCTTCTGAACCAACATCATTATAGTTGAGTTCACTTCTAAACACACTGAGAACGTTGCCTTCAAATAGTGCCCAATTGCCTGGGTAACTCGTTTATCTGTTACTCAAATGAATGCAGTCGCAGGAGCGACACCAGCAGGCTGGTGCTACCATCAGGACTGTCAGATCATCACGGATGTCACGGCGTGACTCGCAGAGCGGAGGTCACCCCTCTGCCTGAGGTTTCATATCCTTCCCCAGTTTCTGCTTGTGCTGCATGAGCAAGGAACAAGGAGCCTGGCAGCAGGAAAAATTATGTCATTTCTTAACTGTGCAGTGACTAGTGCCTGTGCTCCCTGGGGAAGGATGCTGTGAAAGGCTCAGCAGAGCACAGGGATGTGTGCAACGGCGCATCTGGCACACAGGTGTCCGGGTTCGCATTTCTCTAGCGTCTATCCTATAGCTTGATTTTGGAGGGGAGCAATGGGAGGTAGCTTGCAACTCACAGCTCAAGAGGAAAAGATAATGGCTCATTAATTCTCTTCCCCAAAGCAGTCGCTGGGAATGTATTTACTCATTATCTCCCCATTCAGCCTCAGCCTCTTAGGGCTCGAATTGGAGGGGCAGATGCGTAGTCTGGGAAGGCTTCCAGGTTTGTGTTTAACAAAGTGAGACTCTCAACAATCGGCTACCCGACTGGCAGAGCTCGGCAGTCACTCTGAATGCAGCGAGCAGCACTAAACGCTGTTTTCCCCCCAAACGTGTGGGGTTTTCACTGAAATATTGCCCTGTCAGGATACACACATTCTGCCTGGATTTGTCTGGGTTTTGCTGCCCCGTTCTGGTCTGAAGACAAATTGCTCAAGAAAATGTTACTTGCCGCAAGGCAGCAAGGACGGCACAACTCTGCGGGGGGGAAGGTGGGATCTCTGCAGTTTCATGCATGCAGCTTGTGATATTTTTGAGTCAGTGGTATCACCTCGTGGGCCATGCCCTTGGACCTATTCCTAGAAAAAGTTGACAAGAAAAGACTGGTAATTTGTAAAAACAAGCTAGGTGAGGGAAAATTTTCCAGACATGGCTCAGAAGAAGCTGGTGTTAAGACACGTGGGCTGGCAAGTGGGGGCGAGGAAAGCCCTCTGCCCTGGTACATGCCTGCAGGGCAGCATGCGGCGGGACAGCTGTTCCCTGCTCTTCTGCATCTGGCACAGGTAAAGTCATGCTTTGGGAGGCATTAATGAACAGGCCCTGGCTGAAAAGGCCAGGGGAAGAGCTCAAGTCTGGGATCACATTAGGGAAGGAGGGAAGGAATCACCTTTGCATCTTGCAATTTCCCTGAAATCTGTGGGCAAGGAAATCAGACCTGAGGGTGCAGAGTCTGTGTCTCCTGCTCAGCAGGATACTTAGCTGACATAAATTTGGCATTTAGCTGAGTTTTCAAACTCCTGCCAGAGTCTCCCCATGCTCTTCCACTATGCGATAATAAATGAACTTGAAATCGCTGTTGACATTCCGGCTGTATGTCATGGTCTCTCTTCCTTCTGCTCTGACGCCTGAGCGCTTCGGCTTTCGCCAGCCATGCCCCAGCACCGCAGCTCTCCTCTCTTCCCCCTGCTGCATCACTGTGGGCTGTCCCCAGTTAGGTGCCTGGCCTTGGGGCACATGGTGGGTTAGCTCTCCGGTGTGCGGGGCAGATCTGCAGGTGGTATTGAATGTGACACCTCTGAAAATCCTGTGAGAACTGTAGGCTGAAAAGCAGGAAACTTTGCTTTATCTTTAAAGTAAACATCGATGATGTGTGCCGATCTGAAACTTCTAGGCTTCATTTTGCTGCTTGGATTTTTCCAGGTGCTTGGAAGTTTCACATCAGTTTAAGTTCTTGTAGGATTTTCAGAGGTGATTTATGAGTGTAAATCTTCAGCTACCCACTGTTCTTAGATAGCGTGCTAATATGATTGTAGTGCAACCTACTCAGGAGGATACTGTAATAAATACAGTAATAAATGAAGTGCTGTGTACATTAGCCATCACTCCCAAATGCTGTTTGTCCTTTAGACTACCCAGCTTTTGCCATGAGTCTATGTCTGGCAAAAAAGGAGAAGGACTTCTCTGATGAGATGCTGCCAGCTTCCAGACAAATACCACAGTTGCCCCAGGGTTTATCTGCACAGGCAACTTGAGCAAAATTCAGGGGTAAATTTACAGTGCTCCCTTCTAATGCCTTGTGGGGACTTTGCTCTGAAGGGGGCTAGCTCTCGGCAGCGGGGATCAGAAGCAAATTTGGGTCACTTGGCCTGGGGGCCAGGAAGCGATCGTTCCTGGAGGCAGATGCATTTGGCAGTGAACCTGTTTCCATCAGGATCCCTTGAAATCACAGAATGCACAGAGGAGCTAAAACAGGAATTAAAAAACAGAATCTATTGCTAATCTGGACCTCAATGTGCATAGCGAGGACTCTTTGGGGAGGCTGATTGCTCATTTTGGAAGTGCTTTAAGCACTTTGAGGGCGCTGAAAGTCTCCGTGTGGGAAGCACTGGCATAGAAAGCAGTGCCACAATGTGCTGTATAGCAGCATGGAAACTAGCAGTGTAGCAGACAGGAGTGTGTAGCTGGTATTTTCATCCACAATTTATTCCTTCACAGTATTTGAAGGAATCTTCCACAGAATTGACAAGGACTTGGAGAAGAGGAAGGATGCGGTGTGCGTGGGTGGGCTGGAGGAGCAAGACTCAGTGGATTTCGCTAGGGAGCCCGTTGCAGCAAGGTTACGTGCTCTTCTGGGCATTTGAGTGACAGGAAAGTGTCACTATATCAGATGGGTTTCCACGAAGGAACACAGAAAAGACTTGATGAATAACTTTGAAAGAAGAGAATTAAATCTGTTCAGCTTGGCTGGCCAAATAAGAGAAAATAACAGCTAGGTCTGAGCTCTAAGGAAGGACTGTGACGAAAAGGTAGAGAAATGAGAAAGGAGGTGAACTTCAGTAAAAGCAGAGATTGTACTGGCCATGAGCGGAAAGGCTGTAAGGTATATATTAATGTGATAGTCTGTTTAGACAAATGGCAGGAATCCCATCCCCGAGGTAACTGAATCCCTTGCTCAGTGTAGGTAGTTGGCAGATGGTGGTTAAAGGTGAGGAACAGCCATCCCCATGCAGCTCTCTTGTCCCAGTGCAAAGCCACAGAAAGACTGTGATTAAAATGGCTTGCAGGCCAAATCCAGCCTCAAAAGCTCCAGCTGCTTACTGTGTGCCATTGCTGTTGCATTCAGAAAGGTTGCTTTTCTTGTGAAATAGCTCTTTGATACCCAGGCGACCTATGCTAACTTCACAGCTCCTAAAATTTTAAGTGTCTGGTTCCAGCACCGGCACCAGGGGTGCCGCTTTCATCAGAAACGCTTCTGACTAAAGAAGTGCCTGTACTCTGGGAACCTTCAAACTGATGGGGCAGATGTGTGCAGATTATAGGTACTTTGAGGGTAAGGCAATAACGCACAGTGGCTTGTCTAAATTGTGTGCCATGGTTTAGGTAGTCTGGATTTGTCCCCTTGCGATTCATTTCCAGAGGTACCTTTTAAACAAGTTTTTAGGCATTATATAAAGAACGATTACATAAAGAACTACCCGTTCGCTTTACAATAGACCCAGGGTAGAGAATTAGCCTTCATTCTTTTTTGAGCAATTAATTAAAGACTTCCCTCATGTTTTCAACTTAAATTGTTGTACCAAAAAAAAAAAAAGAAAGAAAAAAAGAAAGAAAGAAAGAAAAAAGAAAAAGAAGAAGAAAAGTGATGTTGCACAGGTACATTGACTCTTCAAAGTCCTTTAAATATCAGTAGGTATGATAAGAAATTATGTGTCCATGCACTTCGTAAAGGCTTGCATTTTAATGATCAGAAAATCAGTTCTGGATGCGCTAACTGATCCATAGCAAAGGTGAGCTGGTTTTGAACTTAAATATAAAGAAAACCTAAAGATAGTGGGTTTCCTGGAATGGTAAGAGAATATAGATGAGATTAGAACTAATCCCATTCATCTAAAACGTTTCAGAAAGATCATTTACATTCTCAGGCATCATTAAAGTCACGGTGGCAGTACAATACCAGTAGGGAAGGATGACATCTTGCTTGTAACTGGAACTGGAGCACATGCTCCCTCCACAGGCTGGAGGGCAGCCCCAAGCCCAGTCCTGCTCTGCAGGACTCCTCAGAGCATGGAGAGCAGTCACGGGCTCTGCGCACACCTCATCTCTTCCCTGCTCTCCAAGTGACCATCAAGGTGGGGGAGAGGGAAGCTGGTGCAGTTCCCAGCCACTCTTTTCCCCTGGGATAGTGTAAGAACCAGATGGGGTCCGGAAATGTCTTTATGGACCCTACTCATGCCAGATTACCTGGGGAAGCTGGCAGCTCTCTCCTTTGGGGTCAGACCTCAGTAGTCTGAGAACATTTTGAATCCACTTCCGAGTCATCTATGCTGGAGGGTGTTTGTCCCCACAGTGGGAGGACAGGAGCCAGTGGAGGCCCCTGTTGACTCCTGCAACAGAGCAGCAAGAGTAGCTAGGCAGTAGCCACCTCCTCATCCCTGGAGCAATGCTAAAAGGTCCTGTTAGACCCTTGTATGCTCCTCCTCAAAAACTAGACAGACCAATCAAAACTGCTTTGTTGAAGTTTCGCCATTCTGGGATCAGTCATATTAAAATGCATTTGGGAGGCACAATTTCTGCAGAGGGGGGGTATGCAGTGGTTTTATCTATCTGAAGGAGTCCAAGTTCCTGTGTTAGGCAGCAAGGACTTAAGTGGCTTAATCATTAATAAAACTTCATGCTGAACTTTGAGAGTCTTTCAAGTGAAACCAAAAGCATTAATGTAAAAGACCTCAAGGTAACAGCTGTAGACTGACAATAATTTGTGTGGGTGAAGTATCAATTATGGTGAGTAGTCAAGTATGTTAAGGAATTTTCTTCTCCTCATTTTTGAGTAGATTTAGAAATTGTTACTGCCTAAAAGTAAAAGCAAAAGGCACTTGGTGCTCAGAACAAAAAAAAAAAAAAAGAAAGAAAAAAAAAGAAAAAGAAAGAAAGAAATGGAAGAAAGAAAAAGGAAAAAGAGAGATACTGTTGGAGGGAGTATATTGCATTAAAAACTTTGGATTTTAACTCCCTGCCAACTACGTTGTATTCCTGGTCTTATGAAATCCCCCACCTCTGAGGCGTATTTCTCCTGGGCTCGTGCAGCCCCAGGACAAATCTACTTCCTGCAGAGCTGCTCCTCGGGGGGCAGGAACTTGCCTGTTGCCAAGGAGTAGTCAGCTCTTTACACCCAACCTCTATCCTTTACCTTGATTAAGATGAACTAGTTGCTTATAAAGCCTTCAGTCGAGGCTGTCATGCGAAATGTGATGCCTGCTCTTTTAGCCGCTCACACCTCTGGTCACAGCTGTGCCAGGCGCTGGGCAAATGGAAGAGGGAAGACCCTGCCCCAGAGAGCCCACAGCCTGAGAGAGGCTTGCCTTGGCACTATGCCGCGCTGGACCGTTTTCTCAGAGAGTTCACTCAGGCTGGCTGTAATTTTATTTTATGGGAATGGCTCATAGGGAAGTTCATTCCCAGATTGTCTGCAGTGCATTTTACTAGGTGTTTTTTCCAGTTCATATTTATGCTGGACTTGAAACCACTTGAAATGAAACAGGAGACAAAAACATTGTATTTCTTAGGTTTTCTATTGCAGTTATTTTTAAGTACTTCATGGTGTTTATATCGGTTTGAAATTTTGCACTAGTATGCAATATTCAAAATACCACAGCAGGCAGGTACTTTTGAGACACAGTTATTATTGTGCACTCTAGCAGTTTTTCTCTAAAATTTTCTGGAAGAGAAAACACCTCAAAAAGGATGGAAGTAAAGGAAACCTCAGTGAAAGCTTCAGATGGATCTAGTATCATCCTAATTTCTTTGTATAACTGCCTTAGCTGTAGTACTGTTTAAATACAGAGGGAGATTACTCCCAGAACTGCCTTACCATTGCTGGCAATTTTAGATATGCACCGGTGACAAGCTTTCTCCAGGCCAGCGGTCATGGTGAAGCACCTTTTGGAGTGTCTGTAGGGATGCAGAAATGAATATGGTTGTGAAAATAATAATCAGTGTGTTTAATTAACTAAATATCTTGTCCTAAAGTCATTCCACACACTTATGCAGACTTTTACTACCCCAAAGACCCAAAGCAGCCACAAATCCAGATGCCTGGTAGAGGGCAACATATCTGAGTCAAATGACAGCTGGGAACTGGAGCCTCCTCTTGTGCCTCTTGTGCCATCAACTCTCTCCCTTCACAACCCTGTTTGGTTTGACACGTGTCACCCCAGAAGAGTTTGCAGCAACCTAAAACTATTTTCCCCAGCACGCCTCATCTGACCCATCGCTTTTTGCCACACTCTTCACATATAGTTTGCACAGTGCAGGATTTCTCAGTAAATAGAGGAGGTACAGTAGAAGTGTCCACATCCAAAAGTTACTATTAAGTGGTGGCCAAATGACTAGAGTCCCATTCCTGCTCAGGAGAGAAGTGAGTGTTATCTTCCAGCAGCTTTGTACTTGCCTGCTGAATGAAGCCAATTCTTAATACGTGGCCCCAGTGAAAAGATGGATTGAATAATGCAAGATCTTCAGGATCATAGGGAGGCTGGAGGAGAATTAATAATTCTGTGTCTCTGAGAACTATAAAGGGATCCATTTTAATTTTGATTGGGATTAGAGCAGCACAAAGAGTATTTAATTGCTATGAGAAAACACAGTGAAACCTCTGAAGAGATTATTTAATGAATAAAAGTGAATTAGGTAAAGAAAAAGGAAGAAGGGTGGGGAAAAAACAAATTTAAAATTGAGAAGAATTCTGAAGAGGAACATAAAATAAGTACTCTGAAGAAAACCACATGGAGCCAAGAACAAGGTGCCTTTCATTAAAAAGTATCTGGATTAGAAAGTAGCTCTTTGTAAAGAAGAATTTTTATGAGGTTGGGTGAGGGATGAGCAAGCAACTAGGCATCCCAAGCCTGAATGCAGGACAGCATCAGCCAGTTAAATGTCCTCCAGTGCAGATGAAAGGTAGAAAAAGCCCTCGCCCTTCTCTGAGCCTCAGCCTCTGGCCAGGATCACCACAGACTCTGTCACCAAAACTGACCTGGTGATAAGTGGGGGAAGATAAGACTGAGGATACTCTGAGGTGCAGAAGAAATATTGATCATGAAGGGACACGCATGGCTATGGTTAAAGAAATACAGTCATCCCAAATCATCTCTCTTCTCCCCATGGTCCACAGGACACAGAGTCTCCTAGGATAAAGGTGAGTAAGGCCAAATACACCCCATTATGCTGTTATGTTGCTGCCAGTCATGTCTGCTCAGCTGCTGAAGCAAGGATGTGGGTATTTCAATGTCTATACCTATATCTGATGTGATAGCTCTGCTAGCATCCCACCAAAGAGCTTTTTATTTCAGGCTGGCCCAAATAATGACAAAGGGAATGAGAAGGTGGGATATATGGACAAAGCAGGGACAGGGGGAGTTGTATTTCTGCAAGTGCTTCAAATTATCCCTGTCTGAATTTCCTAACGCTTACGAAGCGGTATTTTAAAAGTAGCCTCATTCTCTTCCAAGCTGAGATGAAACCAGTACCATAAGATTTCTCATCCTGCAACACAGAGTCCAACCTGGTCCAGACCCTTCTAGGGGCCATGAGGCCCCAGATAAACATTAAAGTAAGTTAAGGCCAGACTAGTGGCTGCAGACCCCCTGCACAGCCTCTCCAAGACCTCCTGGCCACAGCAGAGCATGCTGCAGATGCGCTCTCAGCCAGTTGCCTCTTGAGAATTTTCCTTCTCTGACAAGCAAAGGTCCCACCGAGTTCTGGCAGCCTGGGACCCTCTGCTGCCGTAGGGAATGGGATGAGGTTCACCCCTTGCCCCTGAACATTACAGTTTATTTCATAGAATCATAGATCAGTAAGGTTGGAAGGGACCTCTGGAGGTCATCTAATCCAACACCCCTGCTCAGCAGGGTCACCTAGAGCATGGTAAACAGGGTTGCATCCAGGTGGGCCTTGAAGATCTCCAGAGAAGGAGACTCCACAACCTCTCTAGGCAACCTGTGCCAGTGTTCTGTCACTTGCACAGTGAAGAAATTCCTGCTCACGGTCAGGCGGAACTTCCTGTGCTTCGATTTCTACCCATTGCCTCTTGTCCTGTCACACAAGACAACTGAAAAGAGTTTGTCCCCGTCCCCTTGACACCCTCCCTTCAGGTACTTACACACATTGATAAGATCCCCCCTCAGTCCTCTCTTCCCCAGGCTAAACATGGCCCAGCTCTTGCAGCCGTTCCTCATAGGGCAGGTGCTCCAGCCCTCTGATCATCTTTGTAGCCCTACGCTGGACTCTCTCCGGGAGCTCCATGTCTCTCTTGTGCTGGGGAGCCCAGAACTGGACACAGTACTCGAGATGAGGCCTCCCCAGGGCTGAGGAGAGGAGCAGGATCACCTCCCTCCACCTGCTGGCAACATGCTTCCTAATGCACCCCAGGAGACCATTGGCCTTCTTGGCCACAGGGGCACCTTGCTGGCTCATGGTCAACTTGTCATCCACCAGCACTCCCAGGTCCTTCTCTGAAGAGCTGCTCTCCACAAGGTCAGACCCCACCTTCTACTGGTGCCTAGGGTTATTTTTCCCTAGGTGCAGGACTCTGCACTTGCCCTTGTTGAACCTCAGGAGGTTCCTCTCCGCCCAACTCTCCAGCCTGTCCAGGTCTCTCTGAATGGCAGCACAGCCCTCTGGTGTGTCAGCCACTCCTCCCAGCTTGGGATCATCAGCAAACTTGCTGAGGAGGCACTCTGTCCCCTCATCCAGGTCACTGATGAAGAAGTTGAACAGGATGGGAGCCAATACTGAGCCCTGGGGGACGCCACTAGTCACAGGCCTCCAACTGGACTCCACGCCACAGATGACAACCCTCTGAGCTCTGCCTTTCTGCCAGTTCTCAATCTGCCTCACTTTCCACTCGTCTAACCCACACTTCCTGAGCTTGTCTAGGAGGATGTTATGGGAGACAGTGTCAAAAGCCTTGCTGAAGTCAAGGTACACAACGTCCACTGCTCTGCCCTCATCTACCCAGCCAGTCATTCCATCCCAGAAGGCTATCAGATTGGTTAAGCAGGATTTCCCCTTGGTGAATCCATGCTGACTACTCCTGATCACCTTCTTATCTTCCACATGCCTGGAGATGACATCCAAAATGAGCTGTTCCATCACCTTTCCAAGGATGGAGGTGAGGCTGATCGGCCTATAGTTGCCTGGGTCCTCCTTCTTACCCTATTTGAAGATTGGAGTGACACTGGCTTTCTTCCAGTCCTCAGGCACCTCTCCATTTCTCCAGGACCTTTCAAAGATGATGGAGAGCGACCTGGCAACAACATCTGCCAGCTCCCTCAGCACTCGCGGGTGCATCCCATCATTTCCTGGCAGCACTGTCAGTAATTGAGACATGTCTGGCTTGCTCTGCTGGTGAGCAGCCCAGCAAGTAGCAGGGAATGAGGCTTTTCCAGAACGTCCTACCTGGGTCGATAACCTATGCTGAGACATTGCAAGTAGCAGCCAGCCGCCAAAGTACGTATGGCGAGTTTCTAGTACACATCAGGTCAGGTGCCTTATCTAGAGGCTCTCCTTCTCCAGCTCTTCTCTACACACCATGCCACAAGTCCTGTTTGATGCATGTGTGCAACTGCTGCAGTTACTTTTGTAAATCTCAGTGGACCTTCTCCATCTCCGTCTGAATGATGCACTGGATTGGAGATTACCAATGGGAGCAGCATGTACCTGAACCCTGGGGAGGGCAAACTCTTCTGTCCAGGCCACCAAACCTTCTTCAGATGCTTTTGATGGGCAAACACTATGTCTGTAGATGGCAACTATTGACAAATATTTTAAGGAAGGAAATGAACACTGTTACGTGCTCAGGTAAAACTGGAAGGAGAAAAGGAAACCGGTAGTTTTCACAGCCAAATGATATGTTAGTTTTAAACCTTAGAACTTTTGGCATAGATTTATTCCTAGAAAGTGCATAACTAGGCAATAATTTTGAGTATACCATAGGCTACTGACAAATTATGTGTTCTAAATTATGCAAAAAAATCAATAATATTAGTCTTTATGTGAATGTGCATGACCGGAATTACCTTTATAGCAGTAAACTGTATTTACAGAAGCTATGTTAACAAAATCAGTGCCATAATAGAAAGTTGGTTGAATACCAAATTATCCTGAGCAGAAAATGTATGTGGCTGGGAATGCTGTATTTCCATAAGCAGAGGGGAAAACATATGCTCTGTCTAAATTTACTGTTGTTTTACACTAAAGAAAAAAAAAAGCCAAGACAAAGTAACTCAAAGGAGGACTAGGCTCAGTATATGTGAGCATGTCCCCATCTAGTGACAGATCTCCAAAATGGCTGTAAATCAGCTGTGTGCACACAGTTTTAAAGGGAAGATACAAAAAGCAAATCCATGATGGCTCCACACAAAACACGCTCACACAAGAGCATAACACACATAACCACTCAGAGACAGTATCAACTTGCTCCTCAGACCCCAGACTACTCTCTGAGTGGCAAAACCCTCAGAAGAGTTAGTCCATTTACTGGATAAATATGTGTTGGCTCTTTCCTCCAGCCCCTCAGTATAGCCACAGACCAGTTGGAGTAGGGATTAAAGACAATTTTTTTCCCTGTGCGCCGATGCATGGCAACATTAAAGTACAATTCAGCAGCCAGGCAGCTAGGGAAGGGGGTTGTGGTTGCTGAGGACTAGCTTTGCCACGGCTTAAAGGACTGCTGAAACTGGCAGCAGACCGATGCGGACACAGGACGGACATTCCCCCATATAGTGCCCACTCTGGAGGTTTGCTGAAGTGTTGGGAGCACCATGTGCAAAACAAAACTCATCCACAACCGGGAAAAGTTTGAGACGAAAGCCAGATTTGGACCTCCTCCCGTGAGTCACTCCCTCTGCTTACATGGTGCTAATGCAATGTCCTGTATTGCCGGCTTCTTGCTGCAAAATCTCTGTGTTCAGTTGCTTGTCCCCAGTGAGCAGTAGTGGGAAGTCTCCAAGCACAGACCTGCTAGCCTAGTCCCTTCTTTAGCTCAGGCAGTTTTAGCTTTGAACTATTTTGCTGGTCATTATTCTCATCACAAATGCTTGGGGTACACCGCTCAAAAGAGGTGCATTGCTTGAAAAGTGCATCCCCGACCCCTGCGAATCCCAAATGCAGCTTCACGCTGGCCCCACCAGGCTCAGCCCAGAGGAGAACCACTTCCACGTCTGTCCTACACTTCAGTCTTCTTTGCACAGATTTAGCTCTGCCTGCCCCTAGCTCAGGACTGATGGACACAGCAGTCCGTCAGCTCCGGACCCTCCAGCATTCCCTAAAACCCCGGTGCCTGCTCAGCGGCTCCTGACCAATGAAGGGTACAAGGTCCAGCTGGGACATGGCAAGCACATATGGTCCAGCAAGGCCCTGGGAAGCAAGCAGTGACTGCTGGAGGTTTTTTTTTTTTTCTTTTTCAAGCATCGTATCCAAAGTTCATATCCAAAGCCAATTTCTCCCTGACAAACCACACAGCCCCACACTGGCTTTATTTCCACAAGCCTTCCTGGCACACTGTCAGCTTCCCAGCAAACTGCTCTTACCTGAGAGTGCTGCGGCTGCCGAGTTAGGTCACCTCAGCGGGTACGAGATCGGGCTGAGAAACTGCAAAACGCAGCCGTCGACGGAAAAATCTGCTGTGAAAGTCGAGTCCTGCCTCCCTCCAGAGCCAGCGCTGCTGCCAGGGCGCTCTCCCAGCAGGTAGGGAGCTTCAGCGGGGATCTCAGCTGCTTTTATTCCTGCTCCTCTCCTGTTCCTGCACCTTTCCGCTGTGTCGCTGTTGGAGGTTTTGCAGCCGCCAGGTGACTCTGCTGCTGGAGCACTTGCGAGGAGCAAGGAGAGCCAATTCCCACCACTCTCCTACTCGCACAGTTGGCTGGAGCCACAGCCCACCCTGCACGCTGGTACGGTGTCAGCAGGGGGAAGCAAAGGACCCTGCAGATTTGTCACTGTACTAGGTAAAAAAAGAAAAAAAAAAAAGACATTTCCTTTGCAGAAATTTTTATTATAGAAAAATTTAGTTTATCTAGAAAACAATAGTGAAGAATAAGTACTTAGTTCATATTATATGCAATTCCTGTTGCCCTTCCTGTTGATACGATTGGTATAGCTCTTTGCAAAAACCTCCACACATATAACCTTAAGAACCAGCTAGTTCATATTTCGTGTGTCACCCTGGTAGAAGTGTGTATGTCAGGTGGTTACTTGCTTCCCGTCGGCAGGTGACCGTTTGGTATCTTAGGTCTCATTATAGGTGCGGTATCGTTTTCCGCAAAGCACTGGTTTCCGTGCAAGAGCCAGCGGACCTGGCAGACAGCGCGTCTCCGGGAGAAGTGACGGCGTTAATAAAGATTGACGTGCAGTTAGAACGCTTTCACAAAGGCTCCGCCAGAAAAGAAAAGGTTACCCGCTGCCTTAGTCATCCGCAGGGAGCTGCCGGAGTGCCTGCTCTGCTTTAGAAGGAACAATTCTGCCGTCAGCTGTCAGATTTGCACGGTTAATTACCAATATAATTCCCAGGTTAGAGCAGTGCTGAAGGCTTCGCGTTAAGAAAAGGGCATCCATGCTGGGTCCTACCAAGGAAAAGAAAATGATAGCATTTGAAAGCTGCCTTTTCTTGCCACTCGGTTAATAAAATACATGTGTATGTGTATAACCACATGCCCATGCTGTGCCTTCCTTGGTTCTTATAGTCTTCACACTTTTTCCTGCCCTGTGGCCTCTCCTCCCTCTCCCAGAGGCTCCTATTCTGGCACACGTTGGGTAGGGCAGGAGGCAACCAGCTGGGACCGCATCTGCAGCACTGCCTGCTCCAGGCCTGGTCAATCCAAGGATTATATAAGGCAGTAACATTTTCAAACACGGTGTAATTAAAGCCTTTGCTTTCTGGATTTGAATCTTTAGGTCACATTTTTTAAGTTTTCTGCCTTCCTGTGTATGGGCTGTTTGTGGCCTCGGAAAGGGCTGGCTGGCTCCAGGAGAGCTGCCGCACTGTCCCAGGACATGGCACTATGGGAAGACCACCAAATAATATTAGAATTTTTTTTGACAAAATAATGAGAATCAGCAACACCAAAAGTGATAGAACAAAAAAGAGGTCTAATTTCCCAGACTGACAGCTTGGCACTTTCATGAGCAATAAACTCCATGTGAGGAGGCATCAGCAAATCCTTGGGAAGGAGTTAGGAGCAGGCAGAGGGGGGACAGCAAAGGTGTAAAACAGAGTAGTAAAACAACAATTAAAGCTGTCGTTCTTCAGCTATAAAGCAAGATAATTTCAGAGAGAAAAAGCAGGATTTTGCTAGTGTTTTTCTAAGTCCAAGACCCTTGAAAGTTTCAGAAGGCACTTAAGCAAAGAGTGAGACTAAGGCTTTTTATTCATTGCCCTTAACAGGGTTTTATTTGAGCAATTAAATGGGGAAGCTAGTTCCCCTATACAGTCAATAAGGAAAAAGAGGAAAACACTTCTGGGAGACTGTTGATGTTCTCCACATGCGCTGGAAGAAGCACGGACCGAAGGGACTTAGACACGCCAGTTGAACGGCCAAACCCAGACAGCTTGGGCTTAGTTTCTCTTTGCAATAGTCTAATAAAACTCCTTGTCCCGAGGGAGAATGCAGCTCTTCCCGTGCCTCTTCCCAAACTTTGTGACGTGGATAGAGCTGGAAACGATGGCCAGCCTGGTAGATCTACAGGCACTGAAATTATCATCTCAAGTCAGTGACCCCCCTAAGACCAGTAGGAGCTTTTGCACTTGCATAATACACATTTGTGATTCCTTCACAAAGTGCTTTTTTGGAAGGTGTTGTGCTCGCCAGAGATTTTCATGGCTACTTAAGGATTAGTGGAGAGAGGGAAAAGTCCCTGTAGGAATGCTGTCTTATTTTCAGTTTGTGTTCTCTCCATACAGGGCAAGTACTTTAACCCTAGGGCTTTCTTGCACTTGATGACTCAGAAGTCAAAATACACATGCAAAATAGTAGCCCATTTCCTACGCTTGTTTGTCACCTTCCAACTGGAAAAATCTGACTTTGTTCTCTTAAATGCTACATGTAATTGGAAATGTTACGTTTTCTTGTAAAAATTATCCTCATATATAGAAACATAAAGGCTCGTAGTGTTTATAAAAACAACCCACAGGAAAGAAATTCAGTGGGTTTTTTTTTTTTTTTTCTCCATTTCTTTCCTCGTTCAAGGCAAAAAGTGCCTGGCTGTGCTGGCCAATATTCTCCTTAGCACAGGGGCAACCAGTCATCAGTATTGCTTACTGTCATTTTAACAGCCATCTAAAGGGATCACAGGAATTATAATATTCAGTCATCACAAGCAGATCACAGGAAAAAAACAGCAGTGGCAAAGAATCCATGTGGCAAATGCAGTCACTTTGATCCCAGCTAACCAAAAGTGGCATTTTGGGATGCCATTAAACTACTTGATTCTGGTGATTCTAAAAGAAAATTTGGGGCAGCCTTTACAAGATACTTTCTGTAAATAGAAGCGCTGCCCGTGTGGTGAAACACCGCATGCCCGACCCAAAGGCCTTTG
The DNA here is from genome assembly GCF_028389875.1 of Rhea pennata. Classification (NCBI taxonomy): domain Eukaryota; kingdom Metazoa; phylum Chordata; class Aves; order Rheiformes; family Rheidae; genus Rhea; species Rhea pennata. The sequence goes on from NC_084663.1 coordinate 187,649,413, forward strand.
CCACTCACGAGCCAGGCAAGTTGGGGGCTCCGGCTCCAGCTCAACGTGGGATGATCTGGAAGCTGCAGAGCTCCATGCGGGAAGGACCTCCTGAAAGGTTTCAGCCTGCTGATACAAGCAAAAGCAGACAAGGGGCTTTCTTCTCAGCCACGCCGCTGAGGAGGTGTTTTTGTGTGGCCGTCACGATAAATTATAGAGCAGCGTGAAGCCTGCTGCTGGGGGTATTTCGGTCCCTCTGCTCCTTCCTGAAAGGCTGTCTTGGGGAAGCGAGCTTTATTCGCTGCTCTCCGTGGCAGTTTCCTTGGCCAATGCCCAAGAGGCAAGGGAGAAAATGAGAAAATACCAGACTGTCTGCTTCACACTTCTCCCTGCTCACGACAATTTATCATAATGTAATTTAGACCTAAGAAATAAAAGAAAGACAAAATGTAGTGGGAAAAGTAACTTAATAAAGTCAAGTACAGGATAAACCGCTCCTGTTGCCGCTTTCCCACCGTTGGGTTGCTCGGAGGGCCGAGCCGTGGCTAAGGAGGTCTGAGCCTTCAGTTCCCGGGTGCTGGGAGATAATCCCGGGAAAGCAGCTGAAGATGTTTCCCGGGTTCTTAGCCTGACGTGCGGGTACAGACTCTGTCTTTGAGCCTTCAGTTACTCTATCAAATCTGACTGAAGCTGGCAAGGAGCTTCACAAAGTGTTAGGGGGAAAAGACAGACGGCGAGACCCAAAAATGCAGTGTGGTTGTGTAAGTAAGTCGCATTTCCATAGGAAGCTGGACTGAACCAAAATGCTGGTATTTAAAAAAGTTACTAATGAAATGGCTTCCTTAGGAATGTCTGTTGCTTTCCTGCAAAAAGAAAGTAACGTTCTTTCATTCGTATTGAATTGCACTCAGCACAGACCGTCTCCCGCTGGTAATTCAGGAGATAAGCCTGTGTGCTGTTCAGTGTAGAAACAATTTGCTTAGAAATAATAAATAGACTATTTTGAAATCCTCAGTTCTCAATGCCCCTGCTTACACACCAAAGTAATGAGTTGTCGAAATTGATGTGAGCAAAATTCACCCGTAAGCCCTGAATATTAACCAAGAAATTCCAATGCTCTTGCCACTTGCAATAATAGAGAGTGGAATTACTAAAAAAATAGTCAAAGCTGCTGTTGAGGTCCATGTAGCCTTTTTATGCCACTACAGAGTGTGTTAAGCAAATGTGTAGAGTTCATGAAATCCTTTGGGAATCCCTAAAAAAAGAAGTGGGAGAAAAGGGCTCCTCACACTAGGGGATCATGAAACTACTGAACATTTCTATCCTAATTGTGCTTCATGCTGGAATATAAGGGGAAGTTATCATGGCTGAATAAAATGCTAAACTCTCCTGGCAGCAGAATGCCTCATTTAGTACAATAGTGTAAATAAACCTCTCAGTGCTAAAATCTAGTTGACAAAAGAAAATCTAATAACTCAGAAAGATTTTACATACAAGGGAAAAAATAAAAGCCTGTAAAGTCTCTATGCATAAAATATGATAACCTAAATCAGCAGTTTAATTTGCACTTCTCCGGATCAGAGCTAATATTCCAACTGTATACAGCCGTAAATAAAACCTACTATTCCACTGACAGCAGAAGAAAAAAATGTGCATTTTCATTTGTTTTTTTCCCCATTCTCTCATTTATAAAATGGACCTTTGGCCAACTGGTCAGTGCATTTAACTCAGTTGGAAGACAATGAAAACATACCCAGCACAGTATCTGTTCAACAGAGCTAAAAATACTAATTCTTGGAAGACAAGGACCAATATCATTATTTGTAGACTTAATTCAAGGGAAAACAGAACCATAAGTTTAGTGTAAAGCAATTATGGCACAAGATAAAAGTTGCTGAAAGGGTTTCAGAATAGAAACACTGCAGAAAGTTTAGGTGACTACAGATGAGCGAGAGACAGTGAGCTGGGATGGAGCTCACTGTAATATTCAGCCATCTAGCGTCAGGCGTCTACAACAGTCATCTACCCACAAACTTCCACTGTGGTCCAGGGAGAGCAATGGGTTGATTCAGTTCCCAAAATGTAGGCATTTAGTCCCGCCTGAGATGCTTGAGGTATGCTGCCCAGCCTGCAGGCACCAAACCAGAAGGGTGAGGTGCTCCTGCAGGTCCTGGGTCATATCTACCAGTCCTGTAAAGATGTCCTGTATAACCCAGGGTATCTTAATCCTCCCTGGTAACCTATATTTAGGCACTGGATCAGGCCCCTAGTGGTTCAGTTCTTCAAAGGTAGGTGTCCACTCCAGGGTGACTGAACAGCTCTCACATTGGTCTGATCCACAGTCCAACGGGAGGTCGCAGGTGGGCACTCATACCATTGACAACCTTGCTCCAGTAGCTACAGTCTGGGACTGAATCCAACCCTGCTAGTCTGTGAAGGTGGGCAACACGGGAGTTGCCTCACTTTGGGTTTCTTTCTGCTGCAGGACTGTGTTGCAGAGACTAGGGAGAGAACATGTGGCCTCTCACAGCCACGTGTTTCCATGTGTAGAGTATAACGTCATCTCATGGCTAAAGAAGATAAATTTAAGTTAATGAAATTTAGTAGTGTCAGATCTTCCTCAGGGGAGCTTTGTAATCTGTTATGGATGAGAGCATCTGAGAGAGGGAGAGAAAAGCAGACTGTGGCGGGGACACCAATGGATCGCTGAAGAACTTTACTGAGAGGAATGGCCATAGCTGGAGTGGCAGATGGAGAAGGCCCACAACAGAAACCCCTAGGGGAGAGACTAGCTGAGTGGAAATGGCTGTGGCATCCAAGACAGGAGAAGGGGCACACCAGTATGGGCCACCAGTGGAGGAAAGGATTACCCATGGAGGAGATGCTGAGGGGGGACAAAACACAGCATAGGGGAGGAATGTTCACATCAGGCTGGTGGCAGGAGACTACAAAGGGTGCATGAACCCCCTTTTAAAGACATTGGATTTCCAGAGGACCCCAAGAATTTCCTCCACAAAGAGGAGGTGACAGTAGTTCCCTAGATAGCTGACATCAGACTGATACGGCATAACAAACCCTGTATTTTGGGCTCCTTTCAGATCTGTTCAATAACTTTCTGTATCTTGGCCTTCAGATAGCAAAAATACAATTTTAGGCTAAGTTGCAGTTGTGTGAAAGTCAGGTTAGGAGCCTAACAGCTGAGTCCTATAGCAAATCAGGTCTCTGGCTGACATCTAAGCAAGCAGACTTCCTAGACCAAATGGTCCACTTCTGGTGAAATGTTAGGCCTATCATTGCCTCTCCTGCAGAAAACGTGTTTCAGAGATGCACTGCCATCTCAGGCCAGGTTTTAAATCATACTGTCCCAAATTTTTTTCTGCTTTAGTGGGTGAGATGTGACTTTATTTGTTTGGGCTGCACAAGTATCTCAAGTCTCACCAGATGGCACTATGCTCAAAGGTTGACTTGGGACAGCACAGGAGGGCACAGGGTGTCCAAGCAGGAGGAGCAGAGGTGTTTTTACAGTGTTCAGATGCACAAGCAAATTCTCAGGACCTGCCAAGCCAGCTGCAGTTGCAAGTGTACAACCTTAGCCTACCCCAAATGAGACACCACTCAAAGCTCAGGGAACAGGTTTAAACTAAGTCACATTCTCTTGCATTTGGGGCGGGCTAAGAGCACACCCAGCACCGCGCTGTGGGGAAGCACCATGTCCCTTCGGTTCATCAAACACACCCGAATGGCAACACCATTCACAAAGACATATGTACATACACGAGATACGGACGTCTTATATTTTCATATGATCTCATCATGGGCAGCACTTTCAGAAATTTGCAGAAAGACCCACACAGATTTGCATGTGAAGAGCAACAAATTAATACTGAGGAGCAGGGGCTGAGGAGCTGTGGCCACGAGCAGGTCTCATGGACAGCTCCCAACTAAGGGTGCTGCTAGGGCTGATTCGGGCCCTTCTGTAGGCACCAGTGTGGGATCACCTACTCAACAGTGTAGCTACTAGCTTCCAGGTTTCTACCATACTTGCCCATAGACAGAGTGCAAGCGTGATCTGGGGCAAAACCTACATGCCATGGCTTTCCAAGGTTACAGTCCACATATCAAATGTCCAGCTGGGGACCCAGAGCTCAGAAACCTGCCATCTGCACGCTGAGCAAAGCGGAAAAAGGGCTGCAGTGGGGGCCTGCAGTGGCCTGTGCCCACGCTCGGACACATCTGACATGGATTTGCAAGGGAAGCACGTGGATCTGGCCAGGATGCTTTGTAAATGTTAACCTCCTCACAGTGCACTGCCATGTGCTGCGGCTGCTCAGCCGCAAAGCTGCACCTGATGGCATGGTCAGAGCCAGCCTGCCATGAGCCAGGCATGTCCAGGTGCCTTCTGAGAGAATTAGGAAATGAGGAGAAGGCGAAGCCAGCTGGGACTGTGCAAACACGTGTTCTCGTGCTGAGGAGCCCTGGCATAAGCAGCAGGCTGAAATAACTAAGGGGATCATATATGTTGATTCCTTCTTATTCACAAGGAGAAAAGAGGAGAGGCAAAGATGGAGATATTTGACATACAAGCTGGTGATTGCAAGCAGCACAAAGCTAGTTTTTAGGGTTACCAGATTTGATATAGGCCTTGAGTAGGGTCCCCAACAGAAACGTAGCACACAAAGATGATTTCAGTGCTCTTTTTCAGAATTTTTCAGGATTATTCAATGTTTTCCACGTTTAACCCTTGCCTTTAAGAGTCATCCGCATATAAGACCTGAAGTGCTGATGCACATTAAATTGTATACTCCATGCCATTTCTTTGGATTAGTCAGGCGGCACAGGATCCTCAGACCTCTGTATGGACGTGCTCAGCTGGTTTTAGCAAACAGTAAGAAATGGCTAAGAATAATTTAGGACTACAGTCTTCCTCACCAATAGCCAAATCAGCTAAGAGAGAGTGTCACAGGACATGCTGAATATATCGAGGAGGGTAGGAAAGGCGTACTGAAGACAGAGGGTGGCACTTCTGCTGGCTATACTTTGCTCTATGTTAGAGAAAACTGAGCAGTAACTGAAAGAAAATGTCTTTATCCTTTTTGGAGTCTGCTAAGCTCAAACTCTGCCTGGGTACCTGTCTCATCTCAACATAAAACATAGAAAAACAATGTTTTTAAAAATCTTACCACTCTCTGTTACTTTGCATGATCACCTATGAGTACCTATGCTATAGTGGAGAGACCTATTTGGAAGATGTTTGCAAGGACTGGTCCTTCTGGTGGGTCTCTGTTTGCTGCCTCTGGCTGAGGTCAGTTTAGCGATTGCTTCCATCAATTCGCTAGTTCATATCAGGTTACTTACAAAAGCCTAGCATTCAGGCTTTTTGTTTCTAAGAATCTTTTCCATATTTTTACCCACATTTTTGGCCATTAATTTCTCATTTCTTCTCCAAGAAATAGTGCCTGTGGATGCCGTTCTTTCATGTGTGGCACAGTTTATTAAGCCATTCAAGCTGCCGCTTACTGCCAGCTACAAAACACAGCTCAACTTGTAGCACAGCAGTCCTGCATTGGACAGCACAAGACAGGTTCTCTCCACATAGTATCTCTTCTTCCACATGTATTTAACACGTTCTGGTGGAAACCGGCATAGTGATAACACTTTTGAAAAAATCCAGTGCTTTTCCAGACTCTTCGGAACAAGTGAAGGGTTTCACGGGGGTGGGAAAGAGCGCACAAAGAGCCTTTACCTTTTGCCTAAGTAGACAGCTGATCAGGATCCAAGTTTTCCGTAGTCAGCATGCATGAACATCAGAACAACATCATGAACATCAGGGCAACATGAATTGCATTTATACTAAACTTTTACTTTCCTTTTTGCTTCAACAGAGAGCTCAGTGGACTTGAGCAGCTCTAAGATTCAACAATTTTAGGACCGTATGAATTGTAACATGTACTGAGCTTTTCCTTAATGCACATAAGGCTTTGTTGTTCAGTCTTGCATGAGGGCAAGCTGGTGATCTAGTAGCTGCGAAGGCACTTTGTATCTGGTCTCTGTCTCTGAGCTGTGAAACAAGGGTGACCATGTACCTTTTTCCATCCAGTGGATGACAGTTTAGTCTGTTTAAATTCTCCAAGGGAGTCGCTGTCCTCTGTTCTGTAAATGCAATGTGCAATCTGAGCCCCAAGGCAAGTGGGACCCCTGCAGGTTACTATAATGAATAATAATAATAAAAGCATACGGTGAGTCCTTCTAATCAACACTACTGACTTTAATTTATTCAGCATTAGGAAAATAACAGTATTAATATTTGCCAAAATATTATAACAGATTGACTTAAATGTAATGTAAGGCCTTCTGACATACAGAAACAGCAGATAAAAAATAAAGAAGACAAGATAAGATATTAGAAAAGACAGAGGTATGGGGAAATCATACATGGGGTTCAGTTATCTTAATCTACTAAGACAAAGGCTATAGCTAAACTCTGGAACTATATTAGGGATGAAGAAAAGAGTTGCTTATATAGAAAGGAAATACTGGATTTGGAACAACAGAGTATAAATGGGCCACGAAATAGAAGCTGATTTCTAACCATCAGAGCAGTGAGAATCTGGAACAGCTTCTCTATAACAATAGGGAATGTCTTTTACTAGCCTAAAGAATATCACTGCCAGGAACGCAAGCTCTTCATCTGGTCTGATACAAACTGGTCTGAAACTTCAAATTAAGTGCAGTTGCTCTGAGTTTAATTAACCAGATGAGAGCCTGCTAAGATGGTGGGGGGGGGGGTGAGGGGTTTTTTGTTTTGTTTTGTTTTAGTTCTGGGATTTTTTTGCTTGCACTGGTGGGTTTGGAATGGATTTATTAAGAGATGGTTTCTCGGTGCTCATGAAGGTGCACGGCAGTACCACAGATGTGGACTTGTGTGCAGTAGTCAGAAGGCTGCCATGGAAAGGTCTCTCTGTGCGGTATCGCTCTAGCTGTAAGACGATATATGTGATAGAACATCCATGAAATATAGGACACTGAATTTGAGAACTCTGGGTGAATTTTTTGACCAAAACCAAGTTTTACAACAGGGGATTGTAACCACAATTGGAGGTTTATTCGCCACTGAAAGGTGTCCAAGGTTTCTTTCACAAATATAGACCTGACTTGCTGTGGGTTATACAAGGCTTTGTTTAAAGTAAATTAAGATATTTTGTGATTCTGTAAGTCATGTCTTCTCATTTTCTCTCTAAAAATATCTGCTTTGCAAGTCCAAAGGTACCTGAGCACTTGCAGCAATAACAAATGAACTCTCTTGTGCACCGTAACATTTCCAGGAACATGGCTCCCTTGGTTGGTTTAGCTCCATATTAGCCTGACAGGAGAGGAAATCGGGCCAGGCAGCTGTAAACAGTGGTCAAGAAGCGATTACTGCTATTTTAACATCGACAAAGAATAAAGGAGGATTGTTCAGAGGAGAGTGCGGTAGACAGACCGTCCCGGGAGCAGTGGCTGGGGATGAGGGGACAGAGGACCCGGCTCTGTCATGAGAGGAGACAAGAGGAGATTTTCAACACTCATGTTTCTGTGACTGCATATACTGAGCGGACAAGTGCTGTTTGATCACAGGAGGCAGATCTCTTTCCCAGGAGACAGAAGGAACAAGAGCTATTGTAGCTATGTTCATGCATTTAGGGATCATCGCCACCAGCAATCCTCAGCCTTTGCAGGCTCCCAAGTGACAAAACTGAGCAGGGAAAGAATTGGGAGCAACATCACACTTTGCTTTCCCTCAAAGCTCCTGACCGAACTTTTATTTCCTGAAACAGGAATATTCCTATTTTATAAACAGGGAGTCACAAGCCAATGAGTTCAGGGAATGTGATGGAGGTCATACAGGAGAGCTGGAAGTAGAGCCTGAACCCAAGGGAGTCACCCACTGCCTTGGGACCACTGCTCTGCCTATCAGTAGGTAGTGAAAACGTTAGCATCACCAAAGAGCATCACCTCACCGCACAGAGCCTGCACTGGGACAGAGGCAAATGGCTGAATACACACAGGCACACACAAAGTTGACCATTGTCACCTATTAGGTCCCAGAACCAAGACTCAGGAGGGACTTGGTCTCAAGTCCCACCTCTGTTGGACTCTCTGGGCAGATTCAGCTCCTAATTGTAGGTACCTAAATGTTGTTGTCAAGATGCCCCAGCTATGAGCCCCACCTCTCATTAAAGCTAACAAAAGCCTCCTCAACACAGCTGACGGAGTCTTTAGGGTGATTCAACTCACCATGAAGCAGAGCATGCCTTTGGTCACTCAGATCACTCTCCAGGCACCACTGACTCATAGCCACCAGCATTCAGACACCTACACATTGGCATCCACAATCAGGAACTGAATTGCATCCTCCGTCTCACACCACCACTTTGGAGAAAGATCACAAGCAATGCACAACAGCACTTCCCCCGAGGGCTCTTAGCAACTAAGCACCTGTGTTCCTAATGGCTCTTGCTCTGCATCATGTGTCATTCAAAAACTCTGGGAGTGTCGTCTTAACTGGGACCTCAGTGCTTCAGCAGCACATCAAGGACAGCAGATGAGTGCCAGGATTGCCCAGAGCAGTTGGCAAGGGAGCACGGTGCAGATTGTCTCTGGAACCTCCGTGTCCTTCGGACAGTTGTTGCTACGGCAGCAGCATCCTCCCTCCGGCTCCAGCTGTGCGAGTGTGAGGAACAAGCAATTCAGGGGCGGAAAGCATCTGGGAAAGTCCTCGTCCATATGTAGATTCCAGCCAAATTTTGAGATCCCAAGAATGGCTTGTGCTTTCCCTTGGCCCTTCCTCCCCCAGAAGGGCTACGGTGGCCTTCTGATCCTAGTGCCTTGAAAGGAAAACCACGTGTTTTTTATTGATGTGCCATAGACAAATGTTTTGTCAAGCCTGTCCTTTCCAGGAAGTTTGTTGCTGGTAACAGTGAGACGATGGCTGCAGATGAAAGCACTTTGAGTTAAATCCGCCTCCACACTTTACCAGGAAATTTGTTTTGAAATGGAGAAGGATGAAGAACTGAAACCCAGCAGATCCTCTTTGGCTATTGGGATTTATCTGGTGAGGAGGAAAGAGATGAATTACAAAAAAGTCAGGAGAGGAAGGAAAACAGCCCATCCTGCTGCCGCAGCCCCATGGACTGATGGTGAGAGCCAGAACAGGCTCAGGAACTTATACCCAAAAGTTCCACCATGTCATCTCTGCACCCACCATTCATTGTGTGGTTTACTGGACTTGCATCTTTTCTACAAAAGCAATGTTTTCCTTCAAGTTCAGAAAATAGTTGACCAAATATTCTTTCTCTCATTATTATTTTCCAGCCATAGGATCAAACAGAGAGCTATAGCAGGAAGATACCATGCAAGAAAACATTTCAGAAAAAAGAAACAGCCCCTGGAGGAAGAGATGGAGCAAACTGAGAAAAAGGAAAAACCTTCCCAGAATCAAGGCAACTCATTTGCAAAGAGGGAAATAGTTCATCTGGAAAGAAGAAAAGGGACTGGGGGTAACAAGAAGCTTACCAGGATAGTAAGACTTAGTGAACAGGATTATATTTGAACTATTACCATATAAAAGAATTGTTTTCTGATCGTCAAACAAAAAAACGTCGAAGCCACCCCACAGGAAAAAAAATGTTTTGGTAGAAGCCTCCCTGTAGCCTTTTACAACTAAACAGAAACCAAAGAGCCTCCTCTAAATTTTAATATAATTTTGACAGAAAAAATAGGAACAATATCATCCATCAGTAAAGCATCTGTTTCACATCCTGTATCGTCAGCCCTTGAGCTGCACAAACGTATTTACAGCATATATAATGAAAACATTGCATATGTTCACAGAGAAGTCCAACTGGCCAAGCTTTCAAAACGGGAACCTAAATCCAGATTGAAACACCTCCTGTAAACACAGGCCTGAGTTTTAAATCCTCTCATCCATCACTTCTTCCCAATGACTTTAGTAGGAGCAACCCATTGGAAAACTCAGGATACTCATTTATAGCAAGTGCTTACAGATGGATTTCGTATCCCATATTTACTTTTGAAAAGGGTCTGGTCTTTGCTATAACGATGCTTAGTTTTAGCTCCATTACTTGTTCTTGTTCGAATGATGCAATAGCGCTTATAGCGGGTGGCAAATTCAGATGTACAAATGTAACAACATAATCTGAGTATGTGTCTAATGCTTCGTGGTAAGTACTGCTCATGATTTCCAGGACGGGAGCTGAGGAGTGTAATGTAACCCAAGGATGGATGTTCTTCAGAAATATGAATAATATGAAGCAAAGCCCCAGTGAGAAACCTAGTGGCACCTCTTAGCTCCACCGAGCATCACTCACTTTGAATCAATGGCTTTAAACTTTGTGAAATGACATCACTATAGGTGACCAACTGGTCAGTGTCAGCGGTGGGCCTCAGACACCCAGCTGCCACTAGGGCTGCACTCATGTGAGTATTGTATGCCCTTGTTCTAGAGCTTTACTAACAATAAGTTTTTCAGTAGCATGACCGCAATTGTTATCATAGTGGTTTTTTTTTTTTTTTTTTTTTTTGATATTGAGAGGTGGAAAAAGTAAGGCAAATAATAAAAGTCTCACCCTCACCAAGTGAAGAGATAATTTTATCAATTTCAGTTTACATCTATCCATAAGGCTTCACTCTAGTAAGAGAATAGCCCTAAGCTAGCATAAGACATGCTGGCCATTAGTTCTGTATCTTAGAGGTGTCTGCAGAAACCCAGCGACTATCATTTTGATGACAATTGAAAGAATGTTTGCAAACTTGTGGAACAAAATGATATAATTCAGCACTTTTCTATGAGATAATAATGATGTTCTAATTGAAAAATGTACTCTGATATAATTATCGTACATCTTTACAAGCCTGCCTCAGGAATGCAGTTAAAAGAAAAAATGGAAATATTTTTACCAACCCATGTAAGAAAAAGCTCTCAAAGTTTTATTTGTAACATTTGATGCACATTCTGGAGATGGAATCTCATGTCTGACAAGCTCTGGGGGCCAGATCCGGAAGAGATTTTATGCATACAAATCAGGAACAAACTTAAATGGGGGACTCATTCATAAGTATAGATGCCTCATGCCTGAGAAGGCCTTAGGGCATCTCCCCTGGCTTCCAGCTGCAACTCCAAAGGATATAGGTCTCCTTTGTGTCATTTTCTGCCAGACCATCTGCAGACCTCTTCTATATTCTTGGGAGTCTAAAACAGCACTGGTTGCCTATGTTTAGACATCTGAATTACTTCCTACATGTCAGAGTCAAACTTGTTATCCAAGGAGTTATCCAGCTGAACTCAGCAGATGCCTCCTTGGACTACCCAGAGGTCCTTGCACCCTGTGACAACAACACTGCTCTGGTGGGCCCAAATTGAGCCTGGCACCAACAAGGAGGCAGCAGTTGTTAGTGTCAGTCCCTGGACTGCTTCTACAGTTCTCCCTGTGCCCAGTACAACAGGCTAGAAGGAGTCTGTCTGACTTTTATCCAAAGCCTGTTTCATAGAAAATACATAAACTGTCAAGGAAGCAAGGACCAGAATCCACATTTCCCTCTCCTATCCAGATTTCTACAGAATTAGATGTTTTGGTTTTCTCCTTCAGTATGATACAACTTCAATAGGCAGGGGAGAAACTATTGCAGTCCCTCAACAGAATCTGCAAATTGGCACTGTTTTTGCCTAGGAGAGGGGATCTGTGGATTTGAGTCACCACCAGCGCAGAAAAGGGAGTGGAGAGGAATTGCTTCCACAGGGCTGTGCCAGAGTCTGTGAAACGCAGTGAGACACGGGGCATGTGCATAACCTGTCTAGGCTGCAGAGGACCTGACCTAAAATATTAGTGGTGTCATATTCTGTGCCAATGAGCAGGACAAAATGAGCTAAGTAAAAGCAAAGCCACCTTTATTTTAAAGAAGAGACCGAGTATTTGCAACTGTTAGTGGACTGTGTAGGGAAAGTGTAGGGACAGCAGAGCCATTGTCAAACCCCCTTTTGGTTGAGAAGAAATGACTGTTGTTTCAGCAGCTGTTCTACAATTCAAGTAATAACATGCTGTGGGCAATTAGTTGCTGAGACATTTACTCACCTAATTTTCCCTGTGCTCTAGGCATGTGGTATGGTACCACTAACACTCCAGTTTGGGCAGTCTGGCTCGGTGGGCACGCCCGGTCCTGCTGGGATCCTCACACGGACTGGAGGCAAATTGGTGGGCCCAGGAGCTTCGTGAGAGTGAAGCTGAACATCTCTGCTTTCCTCCTTCTTCCTGACCTCTCAGAGCACGTTCTGCTGCTGGAAGCAGGTTTAGGAGCCTAGAAGCAGCCTTAGGAGAAACCAGCAGAATCCAAATTCTCCTGTGTTCGCTGAAAGTACCTGGTAGGTTCCTCTGCTTGCCCTTGGCATAGCTCATCCTGGTTGCTGTGATGGAGCCAACCACCCTCAAGCCTGTGAGGCAGTTGAAGAGGAGATGATCAGCAGGAGCTGGCCAGATGTCACTAAAAGGCACCTTGACCATATATGAAACACCAGGGGAGAAGATGGGGTATGTCCCTGCCAGCAGCCAACCTCAGCTCTGGGAGAAGAGGAGAAGCCTGGGATGAGATGGGAGGAGGTCTGCAACACAAGCACAAGTGTCACCCTCAGGCTGTCTGCAGTGGGAGCAGAGCTCCAAGGGCTGTGTAGGAGGACTTTTGTGGTCAGTTCTTCCAGCACCCACTGCTATTTGCAACCAGAGCAGCTTGGGCTGTCCATCCAACCTGTCACCGTGTCCTTGAACTGTCACAGAGGCATGGCACCCTCCCTGCCTTCTCAGCCATTACTGAGAGCAGGCACATATTGCAGCTATCTGCATTGCCTCTGCTGCCCTGAGGCCTTTGCTGACTCTACAGCAAGGGATAGACAGGTTCATAATATCTTAATAACCAAGAGATTTTATTTATAAAGCAACTTGCTCCTTGCTATGGAGCTGGGGACACTGTGCAGTAAGTCGTAATAAATGTAAGGAAACAGTATAAATAAGTAATCAGCTTTAATCCTAGCTGTAGAATTATTAGGCAAATTAGTGAACAGAAAACTAAATTATTGCTTTATTTTCATTGCTTTAAGTTTCTCATGATTCTGGAAACAGTAATTTTGGGGGAGTTTACCTGAAACACAATGAAAGGACAAGTGACACAACCAAGAGTCAAAGAGATGAGAGTGACTTGAGTACCGGAGGCTACGGGCAGACACATCTGTCCCGCAGCACGGGGCACGCTGAAGAGGGTGGACTGGGCAGGGCCGCGGGTGGATCCTGACACAACTCTGCACCTCACTCACAGTCAGAGACACCTGGAATCACTTCGGAAAATGACTTAGAGAAATCCCGGTCTTTCTATTACACAGCTGAGATTCATGTTCAGATACCACAGCAATTTGTGCTATCTGAATCCTGGGTAAGGATTTCTCTTTTGCTCTTGGTAACTGTCTTTATTCATGGTAGAATGCCATTTTAAGCCAGTTTTGACATAGGTTTTAGTGGCATCGTCATTGACACCCGTCACTCTTCTTTCCTTTGGGCCATAGGGTGAGACACACTGGGCTGTGCTTGGCCTCAGCCCCCTCCGTCGTGGGCAAGTCCATGAGCAAGAGCTGCCATTGCCACTTGATGTCCTGCTTTCCCTATTTCAACTCCCGTCACCAGAAGCTCATCAAGAAGCTGTGGGCTGAGAAAGCTTTCCGGGAGGAGATTCAGAGTTTTCGGGAGAAAATGAAGAGCTTTCGGGAGAAGATCAAGGCCTTTCGGGAAAAAATCAGAGCTTTCAGGATGGCTATCCAAGCCTTCTGGGAAGAGGAAAAACCCATCTGGGAGGAGGAAACTGCCTTTCGTGAGGAAGAAAAGGTTTTTCAGGAGGAAGCAAAAGCCTTCTGGAGGGAATATCGTGACTTCTGGAAGGAATACAATGTTTTCTGGAAGAAAGATGAGGATTTCTGGAAAGAGGATCAGCACCTCTGGGAGAAAGACAGAGTCCTTCTGGATGAGGACAGAGTCCTATGGGCAGAAGAGATAGCGCTGTGGGCAGATGAAAAAGCTCTCCTGGAAGAGGAAAGAGCGTTCTGGAAAGATGAGGAAGCCCTCCGAGAAGATGAAAAAATCCTCCAGGAGGATGAAATATTAATCTGGGAGGGGGCGTTTGGTCCCGGGAGAGAAGAACGACTGCTTCTGGCTGTCGCCGTTGTTGCTGAGAGTCACAGTCCCACTAGCTGCAGAGGAAAAGCGTAACCAGAGAGAGAAGGAAAGCACAAATTATTCTGCTGGACTTAGAAACCTGTATATGCTAACATGACTACTTTATTTAACTTGTACTGTGCTTCAACCAGTTCTCTGAAATAGCATCTCTCATTCCAGAAAAAAACTCAATAAAAACCCTATGGAGTAAATCACAAGAGGGTTTCTGTTTATGCTGTTTGCTTTAAGGTGATTGCGCTCAGGTTTTCAGGATACGGCACTAATCAGTGGGTTTACCCCACGCTGCAGTGATCTGGCTGAAGGCAGCTTGGGACTCAGCCTCTCCGACACGGGCAGAGGATGGGCAGAGAAGTGGGAGGGATTGAAGAAGGCAACAGCGCGAGGACAAGACGGAAGCAGGAGGGAAAGGTGGCAGCGAGTAATTCTCCCCCTCAGCAAGAGGGAAATAAATTTAGTAGTGAGAGTATGTATGTGTGTGTAAAAGCAGGAGGAGAGGACACATATGATGCTTATTTTGGATTTTATTTGGGTTATTATTTACCCGCTGAGCTTTCCCTGCAGGTAGCTCCCCACTCCTGCCATGTATAGAAAATCTCTTATAGAGATTCTTACAGAAAAATACTAGAAAAATCACTCTGCAATGCAGCACGTGGCCAATATCCGGCAATATTTTCTGGGATGTGAGCACAGAGCCAATACCTTCTGCTGAGAAAAAGTAGCTGTGGTGCAGAGATTGCTGGTTTCTTGCCTTTCTTTTCCGACACTCTGTGCTTTTCAGGAACTAAACTCACATGTTTCAAAGGCAGAGCTGTACGGGCTGATCTAGAGTCGAAGTTACATTTGATCCTCCATATATCCGTGACATTGGGGGACAAGAGCAACTATGAAAAGTATTAATCTCAGTCCAACTGAGCATTGAATTTTTCTCTGGCATGGCAGACACCATTGCAGAAGCCTTTACAGTTGCTACTGAAGACTCTGATGACTTCTGCAACCGTCAGGCATGTTTAGGCTGTTGCTCAAATCCATCATGCAAGCTCAGCCCTCCGTAAGCTGCTGGAGGATAAGGCTGGCTGTCCTCTTTAATTGCACTCAGAACAAATTATACACTATATCTTTCCTGGAAAATCCATGAATATTTATTGTTCAATGAATAACCAGCCCATAAAAAGACAGCTGACTCAGCCAAGGTAGGAATGTTTGCAAACCTTGTTATTATTATTCTATTATTACCATGTAACCTAGAGATGGAAATGACCTCTTAGACTGTTCAGTCCAATTTCCTGCAAAGGCAGAAGCATGCCCTGCATTCGAGCTTTATCATTAGGTACTTTGGAGAGAAAGAACTGCTCAAAAAAATAACAGCATTCAAAAAGTACTTGTCATTTAATATATCTTAATGTCAAAAAAGTCAAGAATTTAACTCAGTTATTCAAATTCATGTGTCAAACTAACATCCATTTAAACTAAAATTAGACATATTTTTCCTTACAAAGAACTCAAAGCATGTGAATTGCTCTTATAAAAGATCCTATTCACTTTTTCTTTTGCATGAGAGTGGAGCAGTGCTTCTCTGGTGAGAGTGCTGTCAGTACAGTACAGAAGTGAAAATTAGGGAATTACACAGCGTAGCACAGAGCTAGAAGTTTAGCTGGACAAAAGGATGTGCCAATATGATCTCAGATTGCTGGAAGCTCCCCTGAAAATACTTCATCTGCACTCGCCTGAAGAACTGAAGATATTTGAAGCATTGACTCACCAAAACTAGGGTGGAAGGATCCAAAGAAGCGGCCAAATCCACCTACACCTCAAAAGCAGCTATACGTGTAATGTGCTGGGCAAACACTTGCCTATGTTGTTTTATTTTGTTAAATTTCCATCATTAGAGTGGTACAACCCCCCATCTCCCTTCTAGGGCTTTATGAGCCTCCTTGTTCTAATTTTTCCTCAGTGTCTAAGCTGCATCACCGTAACTGCAGTTTTGACCTCTTACTGTAGTCCTATCCACAGCAGATGTGGACAACAGCCCTCACTTTCACCTCAGATTTATCCGTCTGAAGCCTCTCCACCTAAGTCTGCCTCTAACCAGCTTTGGCTTCTCTCTTCCTTCATTGACCAAGAGCTTTAGGAAATGCCTCTGTCATCTCTCCAGGTCCTCCCTCCAAAGCCTGAAAACCTGGGCTTTAGTGGTACGACATCAGGTAGAACAGAGGTAGCCTGAGACCAGAATCAAACTTCTTGTGGCTACTGTTCAAATACAGAGGCATTGAAGAAAACAGTGGAAAAAGCAGTGTAACTTCACATTAAACACAGGGATAAAACCCAAAAGCTTGGGAACGCATTCAACCCAAACAAGCATTTTATGTTGGCAGTGCGATTCATTTAAGCATCTCTGTGTGCCCAGGCAGGTTTCGCAGGCCTAGCAAATCCTGCGCAGGGGAATCTGGTAACGGGGCACGGAAATTGGATGGGCCAGCTGGACCGGGCACTTGAATGCCAGTCGGCTTTCAGGGGTTTTTAGAGAAGCAGTGCATCACGGATTTGCAGGAATTGAAAGCTCCCCAGTGGCGTTGTTACACATTCCTGCAGCCTCAGCTCCCTCTACTTCTAGAAAACTCACCAGGGAGGATGCTGATACATTGAAAATTCATATTTCTAATACTCAAGAGCTTTTTCTTTTGAAGTTTCTGCTCCAGGGATTCACAGCAGCCTGTTTTCTGCTCAGGGACACAACAAAGGTGGAAGTTATGGTCAGCAGCTTCCTACCTCCAGGGGTGCAGAGCATCCCAAATGTAAATCCTGCCACTCTGCCAGGAAGTATGACTGAGCGGCAGAAAAGTCAGTGTAAAGGGAGCCATCGAAAATGAGGGAGCAAGTAGAGTACTGGTACTGAAAATATCAGATCGGGAAAAAATAATCATATTTTTATGCTTCAGAACATGAAGAGTCTACTTTGAGTTAAAGAAGAGGGGACCCACTAAAACATTATGTTTTCAGACAATCTCATAATACGGATTTCTCTCTCTCTTTTTAAATTTTCCACTACTTATGTGATTGAGTCATTTCAGATATTGTCAAAATTTGAGGACTTTTTTCAAGGCTTTTGTCCTGATCCAGCAAAAATCCCTTAGTGCATACCTGAAATCCCCCAGAGCACTTGACTCGTTCCAAAGTCCCATCTTCATCCGTATTCAAAGTTAAAATGGTGATTCTGCTGCAGCTGGATCACAGGCAGGGTGGGCAGCTGGGAGGAGAGCACGTCGCGGTGGAGTTGAGCACAAACATTAACGCTTCAACAACGTGGGCTCTTACTAAATACAAGGAAATTCAGACATGTACCTGGGGTCTTCAGGAACTCTGCTGGCTGTGTAAATACGAGGAGTTTTTAAAATAAACTCAGCTGATATTTTACATCAGCAGGTCTGCAATACATTATAAATGACAGAGGGCCACAGCCGAGCAAACAACCGATGTCCATCAGCTCCGAACCGGCCTCTTGCTGTTTATGATCCTTGTGACAAATATACACACGCCAGGAGAGAAGAAGTGGCGCTGAACCGGTGGGCGCCTGCAGTGTGAGCAACATGTCATGACCTTCTCCTGGTCCCCCGGCCGCCCTGCCTCTGCTACCAGCAGCGCTTCTATTGCCAGCAGCAGGAGCCGTGAACCTAGTGACTTACCAGTCCAGAGCGTTAATGCCACGGAAGCAGATGCCCTCGGCATGGGGCCGGGACAACATACCTGCTGTCCTCACCTTCATTAGCATCCCGGACCTCGCCACAAAACCTCACGAAGGATGGTATTTCGTTGGGCCAGACGACGACGCAGCTATCCACCCGCCCCGTTTCCAACCTGACTTGTGACGGTGACAGTAAGAGCAGAAGCGACGTCCCGCTGGGCACGCAGTGGGCGCAGCTTTCGTGGACGTGCTCTGTGCTGACTGCCCAAAACAAGCCTCCTTCCCTGCAGACTCCACAGAAACGTCAAGCTGCAGCCCAAACACGTGAAGTCACGCTGAAGCGACCGTTGCCTCGTACCTGCTATATATACGCTTAATTTTTAAAGTGAGCTACCTGAGATTTGCATGGTAGGAGCAACAAGGGGAGAGGGGATCTATGTGAACGGATGTTCTTCCTAACGAAGGTGTAATAACAGAGGCAGCAAGGATCTCTCCGGAGGGAACCATCAGCCCTGCAGCAACCCCCCCAAAAAGCCACGGCAGAGTAAATTTACACTTAAAGCATGTTGCCTTCCCACTTGGGGATCTCAAGGCACTCTGTGCCGTTAGTAGCTTTACCCCACAGCTCTCCCAAGAGCTGTGCAAAGGACATTATTGCCATTTTAAAGAGGACAAGGCAAGCTGTGAGGCTGAGCGAGGTCAAGGCTGAAAAAGAAATCTGTAGCTAATCCACAAAACGCAACCCCTCCCTTTCCAGGTTTTTCCATGTTATCCGTGAGACTAGCCTGTCAGTGGGACTTAAAAAGAATCGCTCACAGATGACGCTTTTAAAAACATGTGGTCACTTTCCTTTATTTTCAACAGATTAAATCAAATTTTCAACACCTCAGGAGATCCCCGCTTTCCAGGGCACCCTCTGGGACCTGTGGGCAGCCTTCTCTGATCCAGTGTATAGCGTTAGCTGTGACTGTGTTAAAATGCATTTGAATAAACTCCCGTGGACTGTTTTTTCACCATTATTTATCTTTCCACCTACTTTTGCTCCATTCACAGATTCAAGCAGTCGTGGCTTTATTTTGACTTCCAAAACTCTTCCAAAGCTTCCAAAAGTGTCACTATGCCCAGAAGGCCAGTGTCTCTGCAGGCACCCATTCCCGGCTTCACTGCTCGTTGGAGGGTGGAGGACACCGCGTCCCAGCAGCACCTCATGGCTCCCGTGTGGCCCACCATGCGCTGGGCCACCCGACAGTCTCTGGTTAGCCAGCCTTGCCCAGAAACAGCAGGAAGAACAAGACTGAGCTGTACACGGCTCCTAAAGTCCACACTGTGATTTCCAGGCTCTCTCGTGAACGTGGGATAACTCCTGACTTCACGTGCTTACGTACCATTTAACCGTGCACTTAACACCTCTGCAGCTTCTTCACACGTTACATGCGCACAGTCCTACTGCCAAAAACAGGCCAATATCTCCGCATGACAGTTGTAACAAGAAGAATATTGTTTTTACCCAGTTCTCTTGATAATACACTGCAGACATCATGGGAAACCTGTGGGCTGGGTTTTCTAAAGACCAGCTAGGTCACCATATAAAGAGCTTTCCTGCTGCAGCAGACATCATTTTCACCCCTTTGATATGCATTTTGGCAGCAGGAGCAACAAAATTAACCCTCCAGCATCCTCTGCGAGGCTTTTTATTTCACTTCTGTCCCTTCTCCTTGCTGGAGCAGCCCAGCCCAGCTCAAACCCAACTCTTTGCCCCAATGGCAGCAAGATTTGTCTACAGTTCATGCCGGCACCCAGGATTTCCTGATGCGTGGCAGCCTGGCTGGAGATAACATTCAGGTTATCATATAACATTCAGCTAGGCACTTTAAGAAATATAGAAAAAGTCAAAGTCAGCCAAGCAAAAACATGGATTGGAAAGAGAGGATGTTGCTCGGAAAACACAAACGGAAAGTAGCCACTGCCAAGGCTCTCCTCACAGCATGCCTACTTCCCACCAAGCAGCAAACAACAGTTTGACAAGAATATGCAATGTTTAGTTGCTAAAAGGATTTATATTTCATGTAGAGATGCTGGACTCCTCAATTTAATGCTGGAATGTGAAATTATCGGTTCACAACCTCAAGCACAGAAATAATAACTGATGCAGCTCATATTGACAATGGTGCTTATTTTTAGACTGCCGTAGGCGTTCGCAGGCATTTTAAAGTGCCTTGATTATTTTTCATGCGTTTTTCCAGCAGGAATGAAGATTATTTCCTGTGATGTGATATAATGAATGTTGGGCAAAAACATGACCAAATGACTGTATTTTCATCTGAAATCAGACGATATTTCAGGGCAATTGCAGTTCTGAGGCTATACAGCTTTTAGTCTGCTTGTGTCTCTGAAGGGCCTTGGCCAAAACGTTTTTTTGTGATTCTGCCCATTTTACCTTGTTCTCAGGCACAGCTGTGCTCCTTGCTGGCTGCAGAGAGGTTTCAGGCATAGATGTTCAAACGGGGGCATGTCTTCTCCCTCGCACTCCCCGCAGGAATACTGTTTGTGGGACAATGTGATATATTAATAAATACCTTAATTACTTCTTTAAATCGCCGAAAAGGTAGAAGCAGCGAGAATGTTTCCACATGCAGGCCTTCTGGCCAGAAGCTCCAGAGAAGAAAACACTCTGGGTCGCTCTGTTCCCCAAAACAGAGACACACTGACAGAAAAAAAAAAAACCCAAAACAGCCATTTTTTTAGTAGAATCAGTATATTCTTAAAAGCAATCATGCATGCAAAGCTCGCTCTCCAAACTGACCACTTGATGTTTATTCTGGCTGGTGCCTAATAAGCCTTGGTCTTTAGGAAAGTGATGTTGAACGTTATTAGGGAAAGAGCTTGGGTCTCTGCAATGAGAGACCTGCAAGCAGAGCAGCCTGGCGCCATCGAGAGGGAAGTGTGCCCGTGCACAAGGTGTTGCCTCTCACTCATTTGTAATTTGTTGGGTTAACGGGCATCGCGGATCATTAAGCTTGGACCTCCACCCGTAGCCTGTCAGTCCATCTCATCCATGGCTGCCACCAGCAGGATGGCTGTCAGCAGCACGGCACTGCTCGCTGCAGCCAAGAAAGTTTTATTGACATGAGGGAAGTGTGCCCTGCAATTTTGGGAAAGTTCTTGGACTGTTCCCTTGAAATAATACATTGTCTCCACAGGAACACCTCCAAGACATGTTTTGTTTTTCCTTTTGAGAGTTATACTTCAATACACCGTTTTAATCATTTAGCTGTGACTTAACAACAGGGAACGCAAAAGGCAGAGTCACGTAATTGCTCTCCCTGAGCAGTGAGTGTGCGAGGTATTCTGTGCATGAAGTGCTGCTAATATTTTTAGCTGTCTATCCCTTTTTTGGGAACAGATCCCTGGAAGAGGAGGGTGAGTGCCGGGGGCAGAGGGAGAGGGGGTTGGGGTAGAAGATGAGGCAAAGGGTTTAACAAGGCCTAGGCACAGCCTTAAAACAACACTATTTTTTTACCATTATTATTTTCATTTTTAAACAGGCCTTTTGAAGCATTTCAGGAATGTCCTCAGTGCATGCACTAGCTGCCTTGGGGAGGATGCCCTGAAGGCCCCGGACAGGCGTCTTGGGGCCTGGCCATACTGCCAGGAGTTGTTCCTGCCCCGGGGTTGTGCCAATGGGAAAGCACAGGCAGCACCTCCGGACATGCGTCAAGGTCAGCCCCCCTGCAGTGGGGCCAGGGCTGAGCTGTCCACCTCTCTCTAAAGGCTCCAGTGGTGCCATGGGCTGGACCTTGGCTGGCCGCGGAAGGAGCTCAGGCACCTAGTGCGCCGGTAGATACTTACGTGTCAGGTAGGTACCTATTTATGGGTGTTGAACTCAACCTGATCTCAGAAGGGGTTTGCTCTTTAAGTCAACATATTGAGTCTGGGGAAAGCCTTCTGCTAGGAGGAGATGCCCTCTGAGTGTGCCAGAGAGAGCAGAGATAACCGTGTTCATATGCCTGAACTGCTGCTTCCCGGGTGAATCAAATTGCTCCCACCAGCATGGGCTCCTCAAATGCTGCTCTTTTTCTATCAAAACCCTCTCAGTAACAAAGTGACTTGAAGGAAAGCTGGTAAATGTTGGTTGACTTTCATTAGCTACTTCTGATGTGCAGCTTTTCAAAGCAGGGACAAGCACTACGTTCCCAACCAGCAACAGGAACGGCCCTGGGAAATTTGTTCCCAACACGATGCCACACGATCCTCAGCACAGGCCAAGCAATGAGGCCAGCAGTACATCTGACAAGGAAGCAGAAACCAAACTTGCACATGGGCTTTTGTGGCTGAAATACATTCCTCGGCTTTCCGGGGCCATGGGAAGCACTGGCTTCCCTGCTGTTTCTGTAGTAAATCGAGTCTTTTTTTTTTTTCAGTAGGAAAGCCATCTACCAGCTCTCTGGTAATTGCTTTTATGGTAAATTCAGTTAGGGCTGAATAACACTAATAAGGATAATTTTCCTGCAATTAATTATTTTCAAAAGGAATTGGGATTCGGCCAGGTGCTGATGAAGTCAGAGGTAAACGGGAGCTGGGCCATGCATGAAGCAATGAAGAAACTTTACCAGCAGTTTAAAAGCCGTATCATTTTCTTCATAAAACCAGATGGATACATCTTTCTGCAGCTCTTTGCAGTCACGTTTCGGACATGAGCTCTCCACTCCTTCTCCAAATTCTGCACTGGTATTTCAAAAGAGAAACTAATATAAGACAAGAGACTGACATAAGGTAGAAAAGTCTGAGCCACAACTTGAAAATGATAGTAGAGCGAATGAGGAATAATTTGCTTGCTGTGAAATAACTCGCTTGGTGTAGAAAACAGGGCAGGGGAGAAAGGCGAGATGGAAAGAGACCTATGCACGAGGCACTGCCTGGCGTTTCTGAAGAAGCAGCTAAACGAAGACCCGCAGGGATACGGGGGCTTGCGGGGCTGTAAGTTGCTGTGCTGTTATCGCCGTCCCGGGTTCAATGACACCCATCGCCAAGAGCAGCAGCGCGCCGCGGCTGCGGGACCTGCTCGCTAACTCGGCGGCGATGCGGAGGGGAGCGCGCCACGCGCGGCACGTGAAATCCCCGCGCCGACACGCCGCTAGCGACTGCAGCGGTTTGCAGCCTGTAATCTTGAAATGAGACCATATAAATCATTGATCCCTCCCCCCCCCCCCAAAAAAAAAGGGTTTTTCAGATGTATTTTGGACTAACACCCAAGGAGTACGGCTCCTGCAGCACCAGGGTGTTAAATAGCTGGCAGGCTGTGCTCCCTGTGCTCCCGAGCTTCCAAGGTATAGCCGTACACCCACCTAATCTTTGTGATCCAGGTGACTTCAGGTACCTCCTGCTAGGCGTGAGTAACATCTTCCCTTAAATCTTCCCATTCATTCGCAAGCAAGCAGCATGGAAGTCTTGTCAGTGTTGGCTTCCTCACATTCCCCAAAAGCTCAGTCATCCTGTTTTTCCAGGCCACTCAGCCTCTATCAAACACCTTTCCAAATCGGTTGTGCAGAATTGCTGGGTTTTGGGGTAAAAGAGCGGGTAAAGCAGGCAAACTAGCTGTGGGCAAATAGATGAGAACTGTAACGATCAGCAAAGGGCAGCGTGTAATTACTCCAATAAAAAACAATTTTACAGTCACTGCTAAGTTATTGGGAAATAACAAGTTGCCTTCACTCCCCTTGAGTGTGGGCCACTATTAGTCAAAATGAAATCATTAAAATTATTCAGACCGGGCAGTTTAAGCCTCCTCGCCGTTCCCCAGCTCGGCTTCCCCAGCCCCCTTCCCGCCTGGGATTTCCCGGTCTGCGCTACGTGCAGAGACGCCAGTGCGCTGCGACCTGAGCGGGGTCCAGTAAAGAAAGAGATGGACCTGGAGTGGGTGCGTGACGGCGTGAAAGCCCGGGCTGGCAGCGCCGGCGCTGCTCTGCACCCCGCGGGGCCGATGGCAGAAGGAGACGGAGCGCAGCGGGATCTGCCGAAAGCCCGCGGGGTAGAACCCGGAGCGGGGAGCCACCTCCACGGGCGGCCAGGAGGGGTTTTCTTCCCGCTAGTAGGCTAGGAGAGGTGGCGTGAGACACGGGCAGCTTCAGCTCGGTGATGCGG
Organism: Rhea pennata; assembly: GCF_028389875.1. Classification (NCBI taxonomy): domain Eukaryota; kingdom Metazoa; phylum Chordata; class Aves; order Rheiformes; family Rheidae; genus Rhea; species Rhea pennata. The sequence goes on from NC_084663.1 coordinate 187,673,479, forward strand.
CGCGCAGCATCGTCCTCTGCGGCGGCCCCCCGCACGCACCCCCAGGCACGGCACGTACAGCACACCGGCTGAGCTCGGAGGGGGCGACGAGGAGCAGAGACGCTTAGCATTTCTGTGAGTGGCAAAGTTAACTCACCTGCATGCATCCTCTTGCCAGGCCAATGACTCAAACCTGGAGCGGGCCTGAACAGGATAATTTTCCTCCGAGAAAAGAGGAGATCCTCAGAGGAGAAGAAGAAACCAGAGCTGCCAAAGCATCAGACTCTGTAAACAGGAACATCGGGATCAAGAGAAAACCAGGAATAAAAGGGGCGGGGAGGCAAATGACATTCTCTCAAAATAACAGAGCAGAAAATATAATCGAAGCGGATGCCTGGAGCGTGGATGCGCTGCATCGGGGGTGGTTAGTGCCACCCCTTGCACACCCCTGTGCACCCCAGGACCTCTCTGTGCACCCTTGTGTGCCCCAGCACCCAGCATCTCTGTGCACCCAACACCTTGCACACCCCTACGCGCCCCAGCGCACTCCACCACCTCGCACGCTCCTGCGTACCCCAGTAGCTCTCTGTGCACCCCTGAATACTCCCACACACTCCATGCACCCCAGCATCCACCATATCCCAGCACCTCTGTGCACCCGAGGGACGCCCAAGCGCAGAGAGGCGTGGCGGCAACCGCAGCAGATCTAGGAAAGGTGGACTGGAAAAAAAAAGAAAAAAAAGAAAAAAAAAAAGAGGGCTATAAAACCCCTCTGCAGAGGAGCCGGCGCAGGCTCCGCCTCCCCCCAAATTAAGAACCTGCTTAAAGCAATAAAAATAATAATAATTAAAAAAAGGTTTTGCACCCTCTTCTACCTGAAAAGTTTAAAAACTCTGAACGTGCAGATTTGCTCTAAGCATGCAATGCACAGGCACAAGGTTCAGCCCCCCGACAGCTGTGCTCTCCTTTTTAAATCTCCGCTTCTCAAATTAAAGGAAAATCTAATAATAATTTCAGCAGATATGCAGAGCTCTGGACTCGCTTAACTGTCAAATAACACAAACAAGGCAGCAATTCTGAGCTCAAGGCAAATAAACACTTGCCTGAAATCTTCTGCTCCAGGATTACATACTGTCAACGCAACCCCAAATTTTAGCTACGCTATATAATTTATTATATAACTGCCCCTTCGCTTTTTTCCCCCTCCCCACTAATCAGCATTAAAGGTTTTGCATTTCTCCTACGGCTCCGCACGAAGGGCATTTTGCCGGGCGCTGGGCCCGCAGTGGCACCTCGCGGTGGCCGGTGACGCGGGGCAGCCTGGCCCTTCGCCACGGCTTGCCGGGCCGCGGCTCGCCAGCGGTTTCGTGCTGCGCGCCGGCTCTCTTGCTTCCTCTTGGAAGGGAGGCGAGGAAAAAATTAAATGGACGGACTGATTTATTTCCTATATTTAATTTTGGGGTGCCCCAAAAAATTATGAGCCAGAAGGCAGCTCTGAGCTACTGCACTAAAAATAACACAAAAACAAAAGATTTTATTCATTAGGTGATTTCTATGTTCATTAAAAAAAAAAAAAAAAAAAAAAAAAAACCACTCACCCACATTTCCCAGAGCAAAATAGCTAGACAGCTGTATAAATTCATAGCAAGTGCTGTCACCCTTCCCAAACACATCTGGGACATTCCCACGTGTATCATCAGCTACCTTAACGTCTAGGCTCAGACCAGCAGTAAGTGCTACACAGCTGTACCTTTTGGTGGCACCATTACCATCATTGCCTAAAAGGGAAAAAATTAAGGAAGGTGCCCTACCAAGGCTGGGAGGGGAAAAAAAAAAGAGACCTAAACATCTACCTCCAGAGGCCAGCCCTGGTTCTGAGCAGGTGCCAGCCTCTCAGCGGTCATGAGCTTAAGGATTTTGCCTGTCCTCACTCAGCATTTTTGATTACAGTTGCACGAGTCCTTCCTTTCAGGCATCTTCATCCAAGCTTTTCACTGGATCCGGCTTCTGCAGGGAAGCACAAGCTCCAGGCAAGCGCCCCACTCTGCGAGGGGCTCTACCAGGACGATGGTCCTGCTGAAGACAAGAAAAGCTCATCCTGTATGGTGTGTATATATATATATATATATATATATATATATATATATATGTCATGCAGTTGATACAGTCCTTACACACATCAGTGTGTCTGTCCATTTTGCAGCATCACAGCAGTAGAATGGGCCACAGGATGAACGTGAGCCACTACCTGACCTTTTCCGGCCAAACTCACCTTTAATACCTCTCTTTCCAGTCTACGAAGTCTGTCAGTTCTGCCCAATCTGCCAAGGTGATTTTGAATCCCAGTCGCACCCTTCAGTATGCTTGCAACCCCACTGACCTCAACGTAAAAAAAAGCATGTTCCCTCATCCCCTCGCCGCTTATCCCACCTGAACTAGATTGCAATGCAGTCACAAAATCTCTTATCCCATGTACGCTGCACCTTTGATTATAGAGATTGTGTGACCTTCATCTTCTTCAATTTTCCATATATCTTGCATTAATAAATCAACATCTAATCTGACAAGCACACTGAGCAGGCTGATGTCAAGTTTCGAAAAGTGGGGAACAAGTCAACTCTACAACCAAGACTCAACAAGTCAGTCTTAGTTCAGCTGGAATCAATTACAAAACTTCTTGAGACTTCAAACAGTCCAAGGCTTGGACTAATTAATTTGCTGAATTTGGACTAATTTGCTGAATTTCTTGTTTTTATTTTTGTCAGTGGATGCGTGCTGAGTCAAGGATTTCTGAAAGCTGTGTCATATTAACTGGCCTGCTCACTGGCGATGATATTTTGCATGTAAATTCTACAATCCAACAATTACTACTAAAACTCTTTTTTCCTGCTCTCTCTCTTCAAAAAACACATGACACAAAAGGGTTATTTCTTAAAAAAAAACAATATTTTTACTATACGACCTCATAAGAAACGTAAAATAGTAAAACAGTGGACCGTCTTCCCCATGGGGCCCTGTATAGGCACCTAAGGTATTTTTAAAAGTGTATGTGCTGTGAAAGTAATCTCTACACAAACAGGAAGGTTATACAATTTTAAATTTGAATTGTAATTATATTTAAGCTAATGCTGTGGATGTTTTCTAAGGAAAGCTCAAATATAATATAAAGACAGAGAGAGAATAGTAAGACCTGCCTAATGCTTTAAGTACAGTTCTTTTCCCTTCTAACTTGCTGCTCATTTTTCCATTAGGAAGAGCAGGGTTTGAAGCCCTGTTAGAAATAGTGTTATGTTTAAGTTTGTGGAATTAAGTGGTTATTTCACATTGCTTAGTGCACTAACGTCATCTTCTAGATCAGACTATAAAACTCTGGTCTGGTGACTTCAGAGCCCCTCAGCTCAGCAGCACCTCATCCAGGACCAGATTCAGCGCACTGAAGCCTTGAAGCAGTGATCTCCACAGTCCAGACTCTAAACGTAAGCATTAAGGGATGAATTTCACATTCAGGAAGATAAAGTTATGGCAAGCTTTGGTAAAGGTGTTAAAGTGCGAAAAAGGGTTGTCCACTCCCAACACTTTGATTCCTCACTTAACTAGAGCAAGGAGGGTAATCAAAAACAATTCAAGACATTAATAACCATTTACATTAAAATTCAAGTTGTCACAAATCTTCTTAATTCAAGTTCTTAGTTCAAGTCTTAGTTCAAGTTCTATCATCAGAAAGGGTTATTTTTACCATAACTAATAAAATCCTTTCATTTACAGGCCATTTCAGCACTATTCCCATTTAACCTTTTGGTTCCATTTTAAGCAATAACAAGTTGGGGTTAACTTATATAATACACCCACTCCATCTAGCCATGCTGGAGTCACTCCAGCGTTAGGCCTAGTTCTGTTCTCGGTTGCACTATGGTAAATGCTATCGTCAGTCACACTAGCATAAACTTCACTCTGCTAAAGCGAAGAAACTTCAAGGGATTCCGCAAGGTATCCAGAGAAAACTGACAGCCAACTTGAACACAGAAGAGCTCTGTCTTAAGGGATTTGAATAGGAACTGAAAAGTTCCTAGTGACTTAAAGGATCTTGTCCCAAACAGGAATATTTGTAAACATAATAAGTCAAAGATGAAATTGTAAGAAGACAGGAAAAAAAAGAACTCATATATAACAAAAACAAAACGAAACAAAGAACAACAACAAAAAATCCCTAGGAGAGTAATGGGAATCACAGAAGAAGTTCAGCAATGGAAATGTGAATCAGAAGAACGTGATACTTGATCTTTCAGAAAGTTATAGTCAGTGAAATATTGAAGCGTTTTTGGTCCAAGAAGATGCACACAAATCCTAAATATAAAGTGCTCCCACAATGACATGCCTAGTTAGGATGCTATGTAAAAATACAACTTCCAACCATAAAGCTCCTTATGTCATGGATGTTTTCACTTTAACACAGAAATTCCCACTCGGCGGATCTGAAAATACTCTTGTGATATGTGCTCTTGAAAGAATAAAGGTTGTAAGCCTGAAAAGAATGAAATTTGGTGCTCAGCAAACAGTCCAATATAGAGAACTTCTATTAGACTCTGAAAATTACAATTTTACATTATTTTGTTATTTTCTGTGTGCAAAGGAGCCACTTTACTATAGAGCCACAGATCCTTTCAATAACTAGAAGTAACTGCTGACCTGAAAAAACACAATCCATAGAACCCAACATTGAACTGAGCAGCAATTGTTTTGTGAGTTGCAAGAATAACTTCTCTTATAGTTTTAAAATTCTTGATGAGATAACGCAGTCCTTCCTGTCACTTGTGGGAAAGAATGGTTTCTGCTGCACTAAGAATACAGTGCTTCAGATGTACTGTTCTTCATCTTCATTCATGAGCAATGACCACTTGTCACTTTCCTCCTCTACAAAACCGTTATGTCTTGGCAGCTTGTCTGAAGTCAACGAAGAGAGAGACACTTGACTAATCTGATCCCAAGGAGCTGGTCTGGATGGATCCCTCCTCCTATCATCCATTCCAATATGAACACTGATTTGGGAAGGAGTAAGTGGCTTCATGCGGCCTTGAGCTTGTGCTTCATAACTTTCTGCATCTGGTTTCTTATAACTAAGAAGAGAAGGAGAGAAGTTTAGTATCAAGAGGTCAATTTACAGAAGAGAATTCAGCACTGGAACATATCAGATACCTTTGAATATCTAAATGACAGCTGCACTTCAGAAGCAATGTTTAATGGCTAAGAGTACTGGTCCTACAGCATTGAAGTATTTTAATAGGAAAAGAGAGAGCTTCTCAAGACAAGGTACTTTAAGAAAAATTATGAACTTTCAGAGTTATGAAAGGGTTCGTAGTAGGCACTTCCAGCAATTGCAGGAGAGTGGACTTGAGTGGACTAAGAGACACTTTCTAAACTGATATATTCCAGGTCCAAAAAAGCCCAGCAATGACAAGTATGTATGGTCTTCTTCACATACATTATTCTGTTGTTTGGAACCTAATTTCAATTTATTTGAAGTGAAGCTTCTAGAAAGATAATTATTCTTCAGAGCATACTGTAATACCGTTTCCTTGAAGCCAAATTATGTTTTAGGTGATTTGTAAATATGTGACCATAAAGATGCCCAGTACTAAGCATATCAGTTTAATACTGGAAAAAGTGAAGAATAAAATAAACTCTTAATAGAAATACCTCATCTTTTGGACAGCTACACACAGACCTTTTTTAGAAGGGAAAGACTATAGTGGTAGGGCTGATCCTGCAGCCAAGGATTTTTGGAGCCAAGGATTAGACAAAACGGCCCCAAACTAAAGGACTGTCAGGTACTTTTGGGCATATAAAGCCCAAAGTGCTGTCTCTAACTTGAGTCCCATCAGCCGTACTGTCTATGATTTCCCAGCTGCTTAGTGTAAGACAACTTGCCATTTCAGCTGCAGGGAAGACAGCACTACAGACACTGAGGAAGCTGCCATTGCAGCTGATCCCATCCAAGGCTGAAGCACGAGACCAACAGGCATGAAGACACCTAGCAAAAAAGAACATGTACACATCATCAGCTGGTGTAGCCCATCCTGATACAGACACTTCTGTCCCTGTATAATTACAGAACAGATCAGTAGTCCTACAGAGTGACTTGCTGAGACTTCCATAAACACACATAGATCAGCATATATTTACTTAATTTTCAATACATATCTTCAGGTGCAAGAGATGGTCCTTGCACAGACTCAGCTATGTAAGACTTGTTGTCCCTTCCACAAGGTAAGACTGGTTGTCCCTTCCAGCTATTCTGTGTGTATGAAACAAAGCAAAAGCAACAGAAGGACAGGATAAGGGTCCAGGCAAACGATAGAGAAATTACTGATAAAGGCAAAGAGCCTGAAGTAGATTTTAAGGAAAAATTTGGAGAAATGCCTGAGATGTCTGACAGAAGCAGAAAGAATACAAGCAGTATGAGAGAAAGTGGGTGATTCAGATTGAATAAAAGAGTGAGCATCCAGAAGTGGGATGAGATCTCTGATTAGAGCTGATTTTGAATATACAGAAACTAATCCCCAAGTACTGCGATGTGAAACAATACCCTAGGTTTCATTTTACAATATACAAATTTATTTCTAAGAGCTTAAAATTTGGGAAAGAAAGATTTCTTCTACCAGCATGAAAAACAGTATATTTATTCTTTCCTCCTTTTGCCAATCTCTAAAGGCTCCAGGAACTTCCCTTTAGATGCTTGAGCAGGAAATTCTGCAAGAGGCACTATAGAGCTCAGCTGTGCTGTTGTCTTCCACAAACTGAGCTCTGGCAGTCACCTACCTGCTGCTATGGGTATTCCAAGCAGATTATAAATTAAGGCAAGAATCAGATTTATTCGTATTCTTCGTACTGTTCTCTTTGATAAGTGAATACTGGCAACTACATCCAGCAAGTCATTCTGTAAAATAGAAGAGCAGTGAAAGGGTTTTCCACCCGCAATCCTCAGAATAACATACTAAAAAGAGGAGTGTCGATGACAAGAGGGAACAGATCAAAATTACAGTGCTCACTCGGATAAGAACAACATCTGCTGCTTCTATGGCAACATCAGTGCCTGTTCCAATTGCAATTCCAATGTCAGCCCTGGCTAGTGCAGGGGAATCATTGACTCCATCACCAACCATGGCGACCTTCTTCCTCTCATTTTGGAGTTCCTGGACCTTTGCAACCTTGTGAGAAGGAAGGACCTCAGCAAAGACTTTTTTGATCCCAACCTATGTACAAAGAAAGAAACATGCCTTTGTTGGTGATATACTTCCATGTTGAAAGGAAGAACCATTTGCTGCTCCAGTAAAGGGAAAACCAAGGAAGGTAACTCCAACTAAATTTTGTTGGAGGTAGCGTTTGCATGCTGCACTGAAAACTGAAAAGCTGCATGCCATTTTCATAAGAAGGAGACTGCTTGCAGCCAGCTTCATCTTCATTGCCGAAACACTGACAAACCATGCTCTTAGCCTCATGCCCCACAGGGCTTCTGAAGCACTATTGCCTGGATAAGATATAAAGGTTTTCATGGTTAACAGCCAGTTTTCAAAATAATCATGCTACTTGATGCATATGCACCAATAACGCTTTCAGAAAAATCCAACATAGGAGCCATGTATGATCAGGCACCTATGCTAGAGGTAGAGATTCTCTTTTAGAATTTCAAAAAGTAACATTTTTAAAAGCTTTGAGCACTGGTTCAACTTCTTTCCATTGGAAAAAAAAAGTCGGTCCCAAAAATTCAATGGAAGCACAGGATGGCATGCACTAAGCTTATTCGAAAACATCACCTGACGTGTTTGTAACATAAATCAAAAAGAGTTTCTGAAAGACTCCTTTTCATAAGAAAGAAAGTTGAGGTGGGAAAGTACTCTAACCACAGCCGAGCACAAAGGCCACAGAGTGAATCAGAATGTGAGAAGGATTAAAGCATGACACTGAGAAACAGAACAGAACTCACAACGTACCAGAACATGAATACCACCAAGCTGGCTGAGTGAGCAGTTTGGTGGGTTACCTGAGGAATCGAAAGTAGCAGAAGGTAGAATAAAAATAGACCAGTGCAAAGGGAAAAGAGGGAAATGGAGATGAAGACAGTGGAAATGTAGCTAGATAGAGAAAGATTTTGGTTTTGCCTCTGGAGTAATGTTGGTTGGTTGCAATTATGAAACCTTATATGAACTCAACCTCTTTTAGAGTGCCGCACTTAACACTAATTCTCCCTACTAATATTACGTTACCCTTGAAGTTAATGGAAATCCCCCACTTCTCTTTAGTGGGAACAGGATTGGATCCCTTCATCACTAACAAAAAATAGGCCTGCCTTTCAGTGAAGAGAAACATGAGGCTTCAGTTCAGGAATGAATTAATTATTGCAAGAAACTCTGTATCCCTGGAGCAGTACTGATGCCTGTCTGTACGTGCATCTGGGGCTCCTTAATGCAGTAGCTGGCCTTTACCCTAGCCAGGCTACAAGATCTGACTTAATTTTCAGTCTAATTGAAGAAAATACAGTTTTTCTTTAATACATCTATGGAAACTCTGAATTTCCGCTTCTAATTCAGCAACACAGGTAGAGTTTTAGAACCCCATCACATCTTTTTTAACACAAACAAGAGGTTTGCAAAACCCTCTTGCTTACCTGAGTAGCAATAGCTTTTGCAGTTTTTCTGTTGTCCCCTGTTATCAGCACCACATCTATTCCCATGTTTTTCAGTGTGTGCACAGCAAGGGCTGCCTCCTGCTTGACAGTATCTGCTATTGCGATCATGCCACACAATGCACCTTCACAAAGAAACATCCTCTGATAAACACAGCTGTGGGAAGCAAAGTAGCAGCAAGAGAGCAAAAGTTTCCCTCCATCACACCTTGCTGAATTGTCAAATAACCCATTCTGAGCAATATTCACATTCACAAGCTTGAAAAACTATCTAGAGCTTTCTAAGGTCTGGTCTTTCTCACACACACACTTCTCATTTATCTGTTTCAGCAGATAAATGTCTCCTCCAACACATATTGACTGAAAGTTGTATCCATGTTTCCTTTACCTGATTTACAAGAATCTCACACTACTTAGTTATCGTACCTTACCTTTCAAAAGTAAGGGCTAAAGTAAGTTTTGTACCTCTGTATCTTCAGTCACTATCATTAGCACAGACAGAAATGCCAACTACACGCCCTTATTTTCACATTAAAAGCATTTGATTTTGCTGTGCTACTGCCCAGGCTGAGCCATGCAACTGCCTCTGAAAATTGCTCTGCAGGAGCAGCAAGAATATTTATTCAGTAATTGAGTCAGAAGCCCCATATCAAGACCATAGATCCCCCAGCAATCTACTGCCATTATAGCATACTATTGAAGTATGGTCTAGGATACCTTTCTGCATAGCACAGAACATAACCCCTGCGGCAAAACTCATTTAGTCTAATCTAGTGTTTCCTCTTGTACTTGAACAATCCAAGCAATGGTCATGTTTATTCATGAAATGTTTTGAAATCAGTGATGCAGCAGAGGTCAACTTGTGATCCCTAAGTGATATGAAGTCATCAGGGGACGCAGCTGTGCCACTGCACACCCACACTGGCGCTGCTTCTCTGAACAACAGTCCTGGACAACAGGAGGTTCAGAAATTAATACTTATATTAAAAACTACCCAAGAAAATATCATAAAGCTTGCACTGAGGTGAAAGCTTCTTTTAAGAATGCCTTGATACTTAACCGTTCATAAACAGTTCTGTTTGTCACTAAGACACAGATTAGTTGCTTTAGTTTGCTTTTATCCTTTTAACAGTAGTATCAGTTGTATTTATTAAGTCACTTCAACAGCAGTTACCATCTATAGCCACCAGTATAGCAGTCTGTCCTTTGGTTTCATGGTCTGTCATTGCATCGTTAACATCATTTGCAATATGCAAGCCATTGCGCCGCATCCACTCGCGATTCCCGATCAACACCGAGTACGTATGAGAAGCTGATGGACCTTTGTGTACAGACAAAAGAAAAAAAAAGAGCAACTTAAAAATTGTGGACACAAGCCAGAGATGTTTAAGAACGACAGTGTCAAGCTGCATTAGCTACAGAAGAATATTCTGGAGACGTTTTCTTAAATCTTTTTGAATTCTGCCAGTGACCATATCCATGACACTTTATCTGGTGACCTGTCAAATGGCATTAGCATTTTTTGAAGTGCTGCTGTCACAGTCAGCCAAAAACTCACAGACACTTTCTGAAGACAGCCTCATAAAACCTTTCTGCTTCAAGACTCGCTTTTGTCACTGTTCATACATAAGTACACAGGAGACTGGTGGCATGAACTTGATGGAAGCATTCACATGTATTAGTCCTTGCACGTTTGCATTGTCTTTCTGAAACATGCAGTATTCACATTTCATAAATACCATGCTGCATTGTTCTCACATTTAATGACTAATTTTAAATATAAAAGGTATTTTTGATTTTAAAAAAGTAGTTTTCTTCTAACAAACAATAAAAACAGCTTGTTGAGTACCTCATTTTGAATTCAATCTAAAGAAAATATTACATTAACATCATTCACAAATGGCACAGTCATGATGATTAAAGTCCTTATTTTAATTATTTTAATAGCTTTTCCTCAAAAGGTCAGGAGACGGAATGTCTTCTGAATAGAACTGATCACCTTCTTGAGGAAGGTTTTAAATACTTTTTTTCCTCTTGTACACTACAAAAGAGCAGAGTGGTTTCTACAGAGCCAGAAACAGAGAGAAATGTATTGGTTAAATCAAAACACCAGGCACTGAAATTTGGTTTGCAGATTATAACACATCTCATTTGCTGAATAGAATTTTTTTAAAGTAAGTGCCTTGACAGATATTTGAACAGAAAATGAAAGGTCTAAGTTAATATGAAATAAAAGGTAGGAAATAAAATGTAGCATTAAGATAACAGATGAAAAAGATAACTGCTCAAAATAGGAAGATAGTGCTAATTAGCTAACTTTGTTCTCTGCTGGACTGTTTTACTTTCCTAAAGGGAATTTGCCTGGGTATGTCTTACTGTTTATTGAACAGATTTTTTGAGCATCCACCTAAATGCATCTAAAATCCTTCTTTAGAAGCATTTAAATACTTCTTTACATTTCTGAATTCCAAATAGATTGAGAGTAGGGGAGGAGAGAGTTGCAGTTTTCCTCAAGGTGTATTTTTACCCTTCATGTTCTTTCTGCCATAAATCCGCTTTTCTCTTGTTCCCCGTCTGGTACAACTGTTTTACAGTGGTCGGCAGTGTAGGCTCCTTAGCCCTCACGCTGCAACCGAAGTCTCTTTGGGGCCAGACTTACCATCTGGTTCAGAGAGCATGATCAGCGTGTTATCTCCCAGGGGACCTCGGCCGTCCCCGCTCCTGCTAGTGTCCTGCTTATTGAGGCTCCCCTCGGCCGTGCCCAGGACAGCTTCAATACCGCCGACCTTGCAGCTGATCCCACAGCCGGGGACTGCCTGAAAATCCGTGCAGTAGCCCAGGCTCTGAGTGCCCAGCTCCTGCAGACATAACCAGAATTCATTACCAGTTTGTGCTGTCACCATGTTGTACAAGTATCAGATAACTCCTACTGAAAAGAGGCCTCATTCCTCCTCCTTCAGGCAACTAACTGACTGAAAAGCGCCATGGGCTATCAGTAGCACAGAACTAAAAAGAAGGATCTCTGAATGTGCTGTTTTGGACTTCTGGAAAGGGACTGCTACACAAATTACAACAAAATTTCAGCCCTAGCACCAGCAAACCATAAAGGATGACTTCTCCAGGTAGTTCAAGAACCAAGCAGTTACAAAAGTGACTCATGATGTAAGCCATGACTAGGGAGTGAAGAGAAATATCGTAAGAATAAACCATACAGCGTTTGAGAAGAAGCAACTTCTAATCAACCTCACAGAGAACTGGCTGCAGAGGATGAGGCTTTTTATTTTAATTTAGTTTTTTTTTAAGTACAGCAAAAACACCTATCTAATTCTTGCAGTGATCTCCCAGGATGATAATACTAAGGAAACTGGGTCTTACTGTTGAGTGAGAGGGAAAAGCTAGTGAGTATATTCAGGCTGAGAAAATGAAACTCCTGGGACACTATATGTTACAAAAGGAATGGAAAACACATTCATTTATAAAGAAGTTATTCTGGGTTATCGCTGGAATGCAGAATTAACTGCATCTTTCAGAGTGACCTCCATACAATTTATGAATGATAAGGCTAGTAGTAAGAATTTTAGCAACAGGTATAGGACCGTAATTCATACTAGCAATGATCCAGTAATGACTGATGCATGTGATAATTATGGAAGTGTCATGAGAACAAAAAAAGTATATTTGAAAACAGAAAGTATAAAATGCAAGACAGGTAGCTGGATCATTACCTATACTCTCTTTTTCCTTCTAAATATGTAATTTAATTTCTAAACTTTACTGCTAAAGATTTGTCATTTGACATTCATACTCTTGTCAATTATTTATTTCCACAAATCAACTAATAGCCAGAAGCCCAGGGACTTGTGTTAGCAGGAAGATATTGTTTATTTAAACCACACTCCCTATTTTGTTTACTATTTGTGCTTTTGTTCCTCTTGAAACATTTGAGGAATACATGCAAAATATAAATGACCTTTGAGGATTTGCAAAATTTGCAAAGATCAGTAACCTGTCAATTCATTTGTGAAATTCACAAATATCACAACTTAATATGCAGGTTTGTTTTAAAACTTGTTGCCCTATCTATTCAGATAAGGAGGTGACTAACAGAAGTGATTACAGTCAAATAATGTGTGGAATGTCACCACATGCATTTGCTTCCCGATACTATTTCAAATATAAGCATTCCTTTTGCACGTATCCCATAATCCTTCTTTTCTCTAGATACCTATTATTTGGGGGAAAACTTGGTAAGATTTTGCTTGATAACTCCACAGCATTACTGGATTATAAACAATATAGATATAGACTGGATATAGACAATAATATAATATGCCTTCTAGGTATTGCCCAGAGTGAGGTGCAGGATCATAAAATCTGCCAGTTTTCCAGCCTATTACTTTTCAGCCAGGCTTGTCCGTCTGGGACCAGTTCATTTGATATGACATTGCTGCATTCACACAGATCCCCTCAGGCCTGCGATTAAATAGAAAAGCCAGGTACCTCTTTGCAGTATTTAGTGACTGCCACTCCTAAAGGATGTTCGCTGCTGGCTTCTGCAGCGCCAACCACAGCCAGCACCTTCTTCAGAGGCAGCAGAGCTGTCTCTCCCAACAAGAGCACCCGCATGACTTTAGGAACTCCGCAGGTGATGGTGCCAGTTTTATCAAACATCACAGTCTTGATCTGCAAGAAATAAACCTGAGTTATTGTCGAGGCACTGTGAGCATAGGGATGCTCATATGCACTGGGCACATAAATGCAGGCCAGACCTCAATAATCAGCTGGCTGTATCCATATCAAGAGAGAATATATCCACAAGAGCTAGAGATCCCTGTACCTTGAATAGTCCTGTCCATGTAGTAGCTCTCCTTCTGTTTTCTTGCTCATTTTCCATGCAGTGATTCTACTGAAGCTACATTTATCATTGTGTATGTATATCAGGCTCTTTAGACATCAGAATTGTTGCAGTGCTTAATAGCTGCTTGTACTGGCCTTTAGTAACAGACAGGTCTGCATGTGTGTGTGTGTGTGTGTATGTGTATGCCCATATTCATTCACGTGCAGGATTCACATAATGGCACCTTAATCATTTTTATCACATGGTTTACAATGCAAGTAGGGCCTTTACCAACGGTGCTTTGCTATGCTATGCTATGCTAAACAACAGCATTTAGGAAAGAGGATTCAAGGCAGTATTTGGAGACAAAGCAGCTGCAAAAAATTCCAGATATAAGAATCAAATCCCAGAGGGGTTGTGGAGTCTCCTTCTCTGGAGATCTTCAAGGCCCGCCTGGATGCAACCCTGTCTAACATGCTCTAGGTGACCCTGCTGAGCAGGGAGGTTGGACTAGATGATCTCCAGAGGTCCCTTCTGACCTTACTGATTCTATGATTCTATGACTCTTCATCAAATTCAACAATCAATGCTTCATAAAGCCCAGTGGGTCCTGAGGAACCCAGCAATGAAGGAAGAAACATAGCCCCATACATATCAAGACCCAAAGTTAGAGTCAGTTGTAATGCAGAAATGTGAACTACAGAGCACTGCAAGCTGCTCAATATTTCCATTCCCAGACAGTCCAACACACCAATCCTGCAGAATCCAACAAGTCCAAACTCTGACTCTAGCCACACCTAGAACCAAAAGATAAAAAAAGTAACATGCACTAGCAGCCATTTTCTGCTTTTTACAAAGCCTTGTAAAGACCTCTGGTGTATATTTTATAATGTCCAGTAAGAAGAATTACTATTCTGAATAACTTATTTCCATTCTTAACTACCCTTTTCAGTTAAAAAGTTCTCCCTGTGTCTGACTCCAGTCTTCCACAGAATGGTTATAACTCAATTCTTCTTTTTATTGGCTGTGGACATATCAAATCATGCATTCCCCTCCTCTTTTCATCAATGTCTTCTGCATTTGAAGGGCTTTTCCATGTCTCCTCTCTATTTTTTTTCTCTAAACAACCTCAGATCAATTCCATTTTCCTCCTACATCCTATAATTTAAACCACTGATCACAAACAATATATATTTCACCTCGGCGCTTTGAGGAAGAAGGTCTAACACTGGGTTATCAATGTCTTCCACAGAAGAGGTCAAGTGAGCGTAGAAGCCAGAGACCTCTCTCAAGGTCATGTGCAAGAGTAGCAGCCTAGCTGGTATTAGATTTCAGGAACGAGTAACTTTCCACGCTTTGCTGTGACTTTGAACTGTGGAGAAAGAAGGTCAGACCCATCTTCTTTACATTAATGAGTTGCAAGCAAATAAAAAAAAGTATATAATGCAGTCTTTCTCTAGACTAGGAGGAATTCTTGGGAAATTGTATTTTATATAGCCACAAGAAGGTAAACTACGAAAGTACAGAATGAACTATTAACCTTGTGTGCTGTTTCCAGGGGCTTTCCACCTTTGATGAGAATACCATTCTGCGCGGCAACTCCTGTGCCTACCATCACAGCCGTTGGGGTAGCCAAGCCTAAAGAACAGGGGCACGCGATGCTCAGCACAGTGATTGAAGTCTGAAAGGCAAACCGCAGTACGACTTCAGCTTTTGAAATGTGTTTGTTCTGATTCTGTGAGAAGAGGAAGGAGGAAAAAAGAAGAGACATATGCATGTTTGCTGATAGGAGATAACACCGGTGTGCAATCAATCACCATAGTCATTTCAAAAAACACATTTACCTGGAAGCCTCCAGAATAGGAAAGCACATTATTATTGTTACTGTAACAGTAGAGAAAGGTCAATGGTATGAATTGTTTATGGCGATGTTTTCCAGTTTTTTTACTGTTCAAATACACATATGCATCACGAATTTCTATCAGACACCTTCACCTATTTAAGCCATACCGCCCCAAATACACACTACACACTTAAACAGGGCACAGCAGTTGCTGGCAAGGCTGCAAAAATTGCCTTAAGTCCCAGGCACAGTGGATGCACTGGCTTCGGGCCGGTGTTTGAAGAGCAAGTCCTGCTCAGAGCGCTGCTCACAGAGGCTGTCCTCTGCACAGGCAGAGGAAGCCCCCTTGGAGACCAAAGAAGCAGAGTCCTGCTCCACAGATCGATGCAGGCTCAGTAACTCCAGGAAAGCTGCAGAATGACCACTCTCAAATCTCTTTTTTGGCATTAACACGAACTATTTCGCAACACCCAGGCACAATCTGCATCCATTGGGGACACAGCAGAATTACCCCTTATGCTAAGGGGTGAGACAGAGACTCTGCTCTCAGGCTCCCAGGTGACAACACAACTCACTGCTGTTTCTATTACAGTTCAGCAGAGGTGAACCCTATTTCCCAGTACACAGTTCTCATCAGCTGCTGAGCCTACATGCCCATCCTAAACATAACAGAAGCTAGCCATCCCTCTAAACCAAACCCACTACCTGTCACCAGGAGCAAGGATGTTCAAATATTTTCCTGGCGTGAAAGCAATTTTTTAGCTCCCTACAAGCCAGCTGCAGAGCATGGTTAATCCTGATATAACACCAATAATTTCAGCTCGTAGGAAACCCATGCAGAACTAAGGGGCAAATGCACAGATACATTTAGACTGGCTGACAGATTCCAATTAGTATAATTATCCGTTCTGTACAGAAAACAACACACTGTACAAAAGTACTTGCCAGGTTTGCACCATTAAACTCTGCACACAGAAGATACGCTAGTTACACTAGGAGATATTCTAATAACAAAATTCAATTCTTAGTGAAATTACTTACAGGAAAATATTTCTGAATAATATCAAAATTTATAAAACCAATTGTGATCCATACTATCAATGTCACTGTTGAAATGATGATGATAAATGGAACAAAATATCCACTAAACTTATCTGCCAGTTGCTGGATGGGTGCCTATAAAAAACAAAAACAGGTATTTGGATGTTTTTATGATAAAATCACATAAATATTCAGTTCATGGAAATATCTAATAGTCTTTATCTGAATCTTTTTTGTAATGTGGAAAAGCACATGATTTTCTGAGCCTTCCAACCATGTCAAAATATAGAACCTTTTCTGATTTAATCAATATTTGTAAATAAGGTTTCCTTTTCTCTATTATTTTTACCTTTGACATTTGAGCTTCTTCCACCAATTTCACAATTTGTGACAGGGTGGTGTCATTCCCAACATGAGTTGCATTAACAAGAACGGAGCCATGTGCATTTATAGAACCAGCAATCACTGTGCTCCCAGGCTTTTTAGTGACTGGCATGGCTTCCCCTGGCAAGAAAAGATGAATAAATGAGCCAGACCAGCACAAGGATCCACGGTAATAATTAACACAATCCATTAGCGCACAGTTCATTGTGTGCTACCAAAATCAGCTATTCTAAACAACAATAAGAAGAAATCATGTATTTTTGTATCTCTGTCTAATGAAGACATTTGTAAGTGGTGTCATACTTCTATGAAGCTTTTTCTAGCTTTAGTCTCACAGCAAATGTCTTAGCTGAAATGTCTTAGGCTCTTCCTTCTCATCCCATCTGAGATCCAGGGCTCCCAGTTTCTCATCTCCAGAAACTTGGTCTCCATCTAAAAACCCCAGGAGTGTTTTTTTTCCCCTCACACAGCACACAGATGCTGGCACCCTGCTCTCATACGTTTCTTCCCCATACAGATGAACAGCCTCCACTCCCAGATTTTCCTAAAATAGTGAGGTGACGGTTTACCATGCCTTCATTGGAGCCTTAAGGCAAGCGGGAGTGGAAATATTTCTTGTTAATTGTCTATGTTTGCCAAGAAATGTATCACAAAAACCAGTCAAAGAGAGGGGGTTACTGGCAGAGAAGAGAGACGACTCTGGAGTACCCAAGATACAGGCTACTAGGAAAGCAAGAGAGAAAAATTTAGGATAGAATTTCTCTGTATATTATGTGCATAACAATTGTAATTTGGCACTAGCACTGGTTAAAAGCACATCATCTGCAGCCTGTGAATGGGAAGACACAGCACAGATCCTCCAAACCCTCTATTTGGAAGCAGTCTAGGAAAAACAGACGGCTTCGCCAGCACTGCGTTCTGTGATCCCACTTAAAAACAGGTCGGAAACTAGATCTTAGGTCTTACACTTTCCCACTTTCCTCGTGTAGAAATGTTTAGTAATATCAAACCAGCATATGAATTCAATGTGGGTCATCTAACGCACTTCCCAGCTCTTTATAAAATTACTTCATAAATGAAGGAATTTGGATAAGGTTTTAGTTGATTAACCAGACAATAATCAGTTCAATATTTAAAAATACAACAAGGCTGATCAGTCCTCTGTAAAATGCAGACAGCTGCCTGGAACATCAGTACCCTGCCCAGTACAGTAACCACCAGAAACCTCCAAAACCAGGGGTGAACAGAAACCAGAAGTCTTGTTCCAGAAGGCAAGAGCCCTGACTCTTGGGTTAAAAGTAGCTGTTTTGCTCCAAACTACAGAGCTACAACACGTCCTGGCTTTTTGATGGATCAGTAATGGACAGAGAAGGCAAACTCTCACTGTCTTTTCAAGAACATTAGCTCTACAAAAATCTGTATTTTCTCTCTTCTTAGGGTTACTGATTCTCTTAATTTTAAGGGTGTCTCTGTTCCTTAACTGAAATAAATACGTAACTAAAACACAAAAGCCAATGACCATGTTAGGGTTTTAGATTCTTTAACATATTTGTAAGAGTTGCACCAGCAAATATTCATAAAATAAAGTGAAATTTTCAGAAGCTGTGAAAAGGTCCTGTAATGCTTAAAAAACGTCAGTCTGGGAGGCTTGCTTTCTCTCTCCCGGCTCACTTGGCAACCCCTGTTGGAAGCCCTTTCTGGTTCCCATGCTCACACACTCCAACATACCAGTATTACTTCCTCATTGCCCTTCAGAACCTACTTTTGAAGAGAAGGAAACTCCCACCAGATCTCTGGAATAATAACAGAAGTATTTAGACTTCACCCATCCTGTCAGTAGATCAGTAAAAGGCACCAAATTGGGCAGAGTCCTCCTTTTTTAGGGTATGTTCAGACACAGGATTTGGATTCAAGCTCGCAAAGGCCAGGCATTGCATCCATTGAGCTCGGAGGTTATTCAAACAATGGCTTTTGGGCTGGATCTGTTCTTTGTTCTTTTAAGAAAGAGCTACAGAAGATTCCGCTTTTTTGCCTAAATGGAAGGACAGTTACCAGTAATAAGAGATTCATCTGCCATAGAATTGCCTTCAATGACTTTTCCATCCACTGGGAACTTTCCACCAGGAACAACCTTTACGATATCACCTCGTTGAACTAATTCAACAGCTACCTGCTCTTCTCTGTAAAAGACACAAGTAGAACAGACAGATCATTTACGCCATCAGCTTCAAAAGCGTAATAACACTTTAAAATTAATGGCATCAAGTCTAGCCAGTGCATCCAGGCAGGCTGAGGGGGTTTTGGTGAATAAATATGTACCTGACAATAGAGTGGTCAGGTCCAAGAGTCACCACAGTTGCTTCTGTAGCTTGAAGAGATATCAGCTTAGCAAGAGCTTCTGAGGTCTTACTCTAAGAAATAGGGATAAATGCTTGAGATATATTTAGCTTCATAAATGCTGATGTTCTGCTTAAACAATGATCTGTGAGCTCTAAATGACCATAATATAGGCTACTACTCACATCGGAAATGTTTGACTAAAAAATCATTTAAATAGTTTTATTCTGTTCTCATCAAAAATACACAATATTTAGTGTGTAAATGAGTTACCTTTGCTATATGTTCCAGCCATCTCCCAAGGGCAATGAACACAAACAGCATTGGAGGTGTATCAAAGAAAGTGATAGGGCTTTTTTCTGCCTTTTCAGCTATCGCTACCATCAGGATCACACATGAATATGCATAAGCAATAGTTGTGGCCAGTACAATGAGCACGTCCATATTGGCTGTCCTGTGCTTCAGTGATTTGTAAGCTTGTACGTAGAAGTACCATCCACCGAGAAACTGTTGGTGTAAGCATGTACACACTCTTACTAAAACCACAGCAGTAGAAAGTAGGGAGTACATCATGGTGCCTATAGCAGAATTATAAACGTGCTGTAGATAAAGGAAGGGTTTCTTGTCCTGTGCTGGTTTTATATTGATGTAACTTCAGTGGAGTTGTCTACTAGGAGACTTATTCCACTGTCATCCTCTCACTCGCCCTTCCTTGTTCTCAGAACAACTCCACAAGCTAAATACTGTCACCTTTGCCTCATGCAATAAGAAACCCACAAAGTATAGAGGTTTAAGGGATATACCTACAATTACCCAGCTAGTTTGCAGCTGATTAATTTTTTGAATTGTTCTAACGTTATGTTCCCCACTTGGAAATGTCACTGACACAACTTTGGCACAAGAGGATATTGTGAGCAATTACGTAATCAATAATGTACAGGAGAGTGCCACTTCACTCTGTGTAGACTATAGAGACAAGAGGCCAGGCAAAATCCACTATAACTTTCTAGTCTCCTAACCTTTTCCACATCAGATTACATAAACGGGAGATGAAAAGAAAGCAAATACCTAGAAAATAGCGTGGGCATACCTGAACAAAGGTGCACAGGACAAAGAAGAGAAGATTTAAAATAGATAATCCAGGAATGAGATTCTGTTCCAGCACCATAGATCCGTGGTGCTCGCCATCAGGTATTAGCATATAAATCATTAGGATTAAGACAGGAATACCAAACACGAGGCTGCACAAGAAAGACTTTCTCCACCTGAAAAGTAGAAGCTAGTAAATTGCTAGCAGTAGTACACCCCAGCAGTACCCAGACCAAACACTGTGCTCGCTAGAGAGCTAGAGGTATTAGTACTGCATGAACACAGAGGTTGGGATATTCGGGAAAGACCCAACACCTCACTCCAGGACATTTGCAGTGTCCCCTACATGCTTAAATGCCACAGACCTCTATCTAAACTGAAACTAGTGAAAATGGTCATAGAAGTACTTGCACCACAGCAAAACACAAAATTAAATTTGCTTTACACAAATTAACTTGGGAAAATGAGCAGAATGAGTTACAAGAGATGACCTAGACAAGATCATCAGTGTGAGAAAGAAAGAGGAATACTTACTGCTGTATTTCCTTTTTATGATCTAAGTTATGTGCATTAGGAACTCTTCTAGCCAAGGAAGCATGAAAGCCAATTTCCTTTTCATTAAAAAGGGAGGAGAGGGGAGAATAGTTAGTTTTTATTAAATTAACAGTATTACTTATAACATACTTAAATGACACTACTTTTAGAAGAAATTAACAGAAATGTCAGAAAAGGACACCGTTGCATATTTAATAAATGCCAACTTCTTACTTATTTTTAGATCCTGCCAACATAGGGGGATATTCCAGATCGTAATGATAATGATGGAAGAGAACTCAAAATGTGGACTATAAAGGATGGACACAATTATAATGCAGCAAGTATTCTGTTTTTTTAAGCATAGACAGCTCACGCTGACTGCTGGAATTCTGCTGTCCTCCTTCCCAAGGGAATTTAGTGCCTTTTGATCTCCGCTGAAGTAAGTACAAGAGAAGGGAGATATTACAAAGGAAGGTAAACAGGTACACAAGCCCCTGGGCTAGTCAACCTTTCTAGCATGTCCTTAACGCTACGTTAGAGCAGGTACACCTGAAGTTGAAAATCAGAATGGTCAGAACCAGTTTAAACCTACCAAATCACAAACTGCAGGGCAAAGCAGCCCATTCTGGGCAAAGCCAATTTTGAACTGACACTTCAGAGTGTTGCTGCAGAAAAAGAAACAAAACAAAACAAAACAAAAAAAAACTCTTGCGAACACAACACATGTAAACTTTATAGCTGCATTATG
Organism: Rhea pennata; assembly: GCF_028389875.1. Lineage (NCBI taxonomy): Eukaryota > Metazoa > Chordata > Aves > Rheiformes > Rheidae > Rhea > Rhea pennata. The sequence goes on from NC_084663.1 coordinate 187,694,954, forward strand.
AGATGCTTCTGCAGCAAGACGCACTTTACAGAACTACTCTGCTGGGCTGAACAGTCTGTCATTTACATGCTAATCACTACTGCTGAGGCAATTCTGCTGTCTGGGTGCTTTTTCTGAGTAAATATTATAGACTATGAAAGGAACAATCTCTGCCGGTCCCCTGACTATTCTCCGTGAATACCTCATACGATAAGCTTTCTTCACTTCTGGTGGGAGAGGGAACAATGCATGTTGTTAAAACCTAGGCCCTGATAATGTCACAGCAGTACTGGGGATCTGCACAGTTACCAGTAAGCTGGATTTTTTTCTTTAGGAGCTGTATTGCAAGTTGTTTTGCTTCAGCCAGTTCGTCTCTGAATTGACATGGGAATAGATGTCAGGGTGTACAGAGACGTGTAGTACTCGTGGTGCTAACTGAATTTGGTTCCCTGCTATTGCCAGACTCCTTTTACAGTCTCTTTAGGTGGCAGGAGAAAGCAGTATTTTTTCTGAAACATCAACACCGCACTGGAGTGACTGGAATGCAGAGAGACCTGATGCTACACACACAGCAGCTAGAACAGGTACGCGACACTTTCAGCAGATATAAGTAAGAAAGGGGGGTTTCATCATCATTTTCAGGGTAACAACCTGGTAGGTTACACACTTCTGTGGAGCACAGCAGCTTCACCACTGAGGCAAGAACATGAGAGCATACAGTAATAACCATATTTTACCTGCAACAGTCAGTAAAGCCTCTCAAGTATCAGATGTTTCATTTTCTTAATAACTTCACCTTAACATTGTTCTTATAAAAAAAACTTCTAAAACCCACCTCAATTATTTTTATAATATCTCGAGGTCCAGTAACTTCAGGATCAAACTGGATGTGAGCTTTGCAAGTAGCAAGTGCAACGGAGGCATAGAATATGCCGTTAGTTCTCATAAGTCTGGATTCAATGTTGTGAACACAAGAAGCACAAGTCATCCCTGTAATCTAAACAAAACATGATTTTAGGTATGGTCAGCAGCCTCTGGAATTGGTAGCAGTCTCTTTTCACCGTTAATGTTGAAAAAGAACCAGTACATCTGTCATTTGGGGGTTTGCTTTGTTTTTTATTTTTTCTCTCCAGCAATGTCAATGTTTGCTCACGTTACAGAGTCTTACTGAGCGATCAAAGAACTTGAACCCAGAGATGCAGATTTCAGTGCTCAAGGCAGTTTACTGCTTTTTTAATGAACCCAGTGTTCACCCAATAACTGTGGACGAACCTGAGACAAGGCTTCTCTTGTTACCAGGTTATAAACATGTTAATAACTGTTTGTGCTCTGCTGCTACTGACCCAAGGCCTCAGTATGAAGAGTTTACAGGGCTGTCTTAAACGAAATAAAGCTGAGAACATAAAATTACCCACTTTTATTTCAAAATTCCACCACTAGCAGTTATATTCACAGCCATATATTTACATAGCAGCACTAGTATATAATATTAACTGTAATAGCATAGCTAACAGTTATATCAGCAACCATATTGTCTAAATCAAACTCTACATGGATAGCTTCACCTTGCCAACTTAAATTTCCCTGTGGCTTCAAAAAGGCATACTCCCACTTTCTGGTCTAACTACTGCCATAATTGCAGACTCTTGCTATCTGTCTGTGTATATTTCAGAAAATAAAAATGGACTTCTGAAGAATCTGTCCATAGGATGAACAATTTAGTAATGGCACCCAGGTATCTCAGACCTCCATACAAAGCATGGAGCATCATCATCATGTACTTGATGATATATTCTCAGGTGCTCAGAGTCTGTACTGTTGACCAAGGTGCTTTTGCAGAAAAGTACTGTTTTACTGCTTGCTAAGAAGAGTCAATTCTATACACCTTTTATTTCAGCGCCTTTGGACACGTTCTTCTAAGACGAATTGATTTTGTCTCTATAGCAATTAAGAAATATCGGTGTTATCAGCTGGAACCAAACTGCTTAAGCCACAGCTCCTTGAACAAAAATATTTGCGAGAAAATGCTTCTTTCAAACCTGACATTTCCAAATCCAACATATAATTTCAAATACATGTTACTTACAAGAAGCTCTACACTTCCTTCTGTATCAGTGTGATCTTCTATGACAGTAGCTTCGAAACCCAAATTCTGAATCAGCTGTGCTATTTCAAGAGGCTGTAGGAACTCTGGCTTGTATTTTATCTCTGCTTTACCTGCCATCAGTGATACCAGCACTGAAACAATACCTGCAGTGGCAATGATCAAAAATGTTAGACACTGTAGCTCCTTTGGGAAAAGCAGTATCAAATAAAACCCCATTACAAGTGAGCGTCAATGTGAGCAGCAGCAGCATAGAGATGTTTTATGCTGACCAATCTCCCTCTGCCTCCTTTTAGGGCTGTTCCCTGGGCACAACAGCAAAGTTGTGACAGAGATCTAGGTATGCTGCAGTTCCCTTTAGCAATAAGAGGAACAGGAGAAGTCAGAGGGAAGGAGGTAAGTCTTGCTAAGGTCTAACAAAATAAAAAGGAAGTTCATAAGGAATCTTTGCACTGATTTCTACAAGCTCTACCCTGGAAAGCCCTAAACAAGCCCCATAGCACAAAACTAGGCCTTTTAGGCCTTTATTTTATTTTATTTTATTTTATTTTATTTTATTTTATTTTATTTTTTAACAGCAACACATAAATCTAATTTAGAATCTAAAAGCAAAGTGTAAAATCACAGGCAACAAAATTATTCTGGAAGTGCTAACAGTTTCTCTGATTTTTATCCCCTTCACTAGGAGGTATGAGAGACAGGAATGAATAAGCAAACCCCTCCAACAAGATGCCAACACAAGGTGATGCAGGCAGCGCTGAGGCTCTTCTCTCCATGTTCTGTACGGCCAGAGGAAAGGCAGCTCCACTCCACAGACTTCTAACCTAATAAGCATTGCTGTGCCTGAGCTAATATAATTACCCAGGCAGGCACCGAGGCCATGCATTTATTTGTACCTGCTTGTGCAAACGTGCCCTGAAGGGTAAGTTTCACATCACAAATGTGTCAAAGCTCGTAACAGCTCTGGAGGAGACGGATTGCTCTGTAAAGCATCAAGGCCCTGCAAACTAAATGAGAACAATTCCTTGGCTCTTGCCTCGAACCTTATTTAGATTCTGATCATATTGCAACAACTTAATGTTATGAAGAAAGTACGTCCATCAGGTTGCCCATCAACTTTTCTGCTCGCTGACGGAATGAATGCAGTAGCATAGTTAAATAAGGATGTTGTTACATTAACACTGAATGTTTAGTCTATTTAATCTCCAGATGTTCTAACACAGCCCCTCCCATGAACCACACAGAATATCTTTTCTTCATGGTAATCCCTTATAAACACATTATCGGAATGCTGAAGCTATTACCGTCTTCTTTCTGCAGATTTCTTTCAATAGTAGATACACATGATGCACAAGTCATGCCTGTGATTTGCAAAAAACACTTTTCGTCTGTCATTCCGCTGGGCTGGTGTGACACGTCAAGGCCAGCACTTTCCAGAAGAGCATCTGTGCTGCAGTCTTGGCGAGGAGACTCTGGAGCTTCAGGCTGCACTGCGGCACTGCCGGCGTCAGACCGATATGTGTTTTCTCCAGTAGTGGTATCTTGAATAAACACACAATAAAGAGGACAAACACTATCTACACTGTGATCAGATGATGAGGATGATGCAGAACACATATTTATTAATCATGCAAAGTCTTCCAGGTGTTTGAAAGGTGACATGTTAATCTCGGATTCTTCTTAGAAATAATATATGCTGTTTTAACAATATACCCACACCAGTAACACTGCATCGCCATTTAACTCTATAGAACTGTAGAATTTTCCACTTTCAAATGGCAAATTATTCCCTCCAATTTCAATACCTAGACTTAACAGCTACCTTTTTACTCAATAACAACACACGTACAGAGTGAATTTATCATCCTCATCCAGTATAGAGACCATAATCCAGTCTTACACATATTTTGTTCTTGTTGCCTTCTATTTCACAACTCATAGCACTTTATCTCAGACAAGGAAAAAACAAGTTTCTCAACAGGTTTCTCTTTATGGCACAACATTTCTGGGGCAAGCACTGCATGAGTGAGTAGTCAAAGGACTTGTCAGCATACAGACCTCTACACAACAGTTCTCTCCCTCCCAGATTATAAAACTAACAAATCATAATTATGCACTCCTCTTTTATAGCAATCCCTACAGATTCAGAGGGATTGGTCCCCTCAGCAAAGCTAACGGCATTTGGTCTCCTGTGGTTGAACTAATTCATTCCAGGTAAACCACATCACTATCTCAAAGCAATTCTGTTCCGAGTTGAAGCAGATAAATATTCTTGCTTTTGAAAATCGCTAGAGAGGAGATTATGCACCATAGCAACTTCTTACGCATTGAGCACAAGCACAAAGGTAGAAACTGAGATGCAGTTGACATGTAAAAGCAATGCCTTCTCTCACCAAGCAGAACATGCATCTTGGCATTTATCTTGCTAAAAGTAAGACTTACATCCCTGGTAAAAATACTCAAGAAATAAAAGCAAAAAATTAGGACATTAGAAAGAGATTGCAAATTTAAAAAAAAAAGTGGTTATAAATGAAAAGTATTGCATTAAGTTTGTATCTTTTAGGACTTTATAAAGAGAATTAAAATATTTGATTTGATAGATCTACTTTGGTAGTTTGTAGGGGTAAGAGGGAATCTACTTCAGTGAGCAAGGGGATCTGCCATTTAAAAGACGTCGTACCAACTTCCAAACCTTCTGGCTTCATAATGTAACTCAACTCTTCTCATTACTGAGGGTGAAATAAAGTGTTTCCCAGTTGAAATTGCTCTCCCTTCCTAAGGGAGACGAGACCAGCCCCTTTTAGAAAAAATAACACTAATGCAATGTTTTAAAATTCCCTCTCCAGAAGATAATCTCATGGCCTGCTTGGAAGGCTATTCATGCAAGAAAAAACTATTACCTGTGAGAACTGATGCATCAAAGCCCATGTCTTCTATGGCAGCTCTTAATTCTTCTCCATTAGTTACAGTCGAATCATAATGTATGGTGCCAGTCCTTTCAGCTAGAGAAACTGCTACATGTTGCACTCCTTTCCTCTGTGATATCGTCCCTTCTATGGACTGTACACAAGAATTACAGGTCATTCCATCAATCCTAATAACAGCTGTGCACGTCCTATCTGCTAGCTGCTCTCTGAAGAGATCACAGAGCAAAGCAGGTGACGAAGATGCTCCGTTATTTGCTTCTGAACTGCTAAGCAGGCATACTTTAAAGTTTCCAGGAGGAAGGGATTCAATAGCTTGCTGCAAAGATGACAGGGTAATTAAAGTGGGGCTATATTGTACAACAGCATGTTTGTGCTCCAAAGACACTTTAATACTTTGTATGCCTGGAAGAGCCGCTATATTTCCTTCGATGTTTCTGACGCAGGACTGGCAGTGCATGCCTTCTATTTGTACTGTAGCTGTGCTGCTCATCTTGACAGCCACCGGCGATACCCTGCCGCTGTCTTCACATGCTGGTGTCATTTTGGTGGTCGTCTTCTGCAGGCGTGCTACATCAAGGACACCGAGCTTCAAAGGGGCTGATTTACTCTTAATGGTGCAGTCATAGCCCAGGTTACTGATATGGCTCTTCAGGTCTTCGGGCTGAATGATGTAAGGATAGTAAGCAATAATTGCTTCCTGGTTACCAAGTGACACCTTGATTCTTATCACACCATTCAGTTTTCTAATCTTCCCCTCGATGCTGCTGACACAGGACTGGCATGTTATGCCTTTGACCTGAAGTTTAATTACTGCCTCTCGCAAGCACGGCACACTTACGGACGCTGGTGTCGATCTCTCTTCTGCTATGTTTGCATCAAAGCCCATCTCCTGAATTTCCTGGCAAATCTGTTCAGGACTTATTTCCGACTGTACATACTTTACTAGAGCATTGTTCTGCTCAAGGGAGACTTTAATGCTCACAACACCTTTCACCTTGGAAATCTGGCCTTCTATCGACTGCACACAAGACTGGCAAGTCATGCCCTGAACACTGACTGCAACAGTGTGTGTTTGGGAAGACGAAGAAGGTGCTGTTTCAAAGCTCTCCTCATAGCCCATGTTGTCAAAAGCAAAACTCTCTTTCATTGTGGGTTCCTGCACACAGCTGGGAGGAGAATCCGTCTTGGACAAAGCCTAAAGAGCAAAGGAAAAATAAAAACAGAATGCATGTATGTTCATCTCTGCAAAAGCAGCAGTATTCTGCATGCCTAGAAGTGCAGGGTATTCTACTAGAACGTATCACAATGTTAATTTACAGTCGGAAAATACTACCGGTTAGTTATGCACACAGTTATGAATCAGGCCCCTCAAACTTCTCTTAGGCAGCAGTTTTAAATATATTCAAGTAGAGACATAAAAGCAAAGTTGTCTGAACATTCCCAATACAATCATCTAAAATCTGAACTCTCTGTGGCCATCAAGCGTATTCATCACACAACCTAGGCTCTGCTCTCCATAGTACATGGTCACCTGCCCAAGGGTTCACAGGCCAGAGTAGTCTGAATGACCTTCAACAAACATCCAGAGCCAACACACTATTGCTCACTAGGAGTTAAGAAAGGAAGAGGAAGAGGAAGAGGAAGAGGAAGAGGAAGAGGAAGAGGAAGAGGAAGAGGAAGAGGAAGAGGAAGAGGAAGAGGAAGAGGAAGAGGAAGAGGAAGAGGAAGAGGAGAGGAGAGGAGAGGAGAGGAGAGGAGAGGAGAGGAGAGGAGAGGAGAGGAGAGGAGAGGAGAGGAGAGGAGAGGAGAGGAGGAAAAACAGGTTCAAGAATTACCAGAGAGTCTGTAATCAGCAGGTGTAGGGAGGACTAGCTGCATGTCTGAAGAGCCGTATGTATGCACACAAGTGTCTGTGTTATCTGCATACATACAGATCTTCTAATTCAAAGTCAGCATCTGACACATATTAATAAAAAACTTGTATCATATGTAGATATTTCCACTATAGCTTAGTTTATCCTACGTCATTGCAAGGCACCTAATAAAGATCATATATTGAGCCACAGAACTCATTGGTCTGACCCAACAGCAGTTTTCAGGATATACAGCCAGTATTGAAGTAGACTAGCCAGAAGTGGACTATCCTTCAGTCAGATCACAGACTCCACATTACTTCTACAATTCAGTTCAAAAGAATATGAAATAACATGGATATGAATATGAAATAAGAGAAAATCAGAGCACAGACCCTGTCGTCAAAAGAAACTGCTGACACCAAGAGTTTAGGAAGATTTAAAAGGGGAGGGACAGGTTCAAGTCTGTTAGTTTTTGCAGAAGGAACATTAAAAATCATGTTTGGGATTTAAGGCAACTTTAAGTCCTAAAGATCAAGATGAAAGCTACCATGAAGAATCGATTATTTTATTTCTGCCAAAGCTGCGGGATCGCCACTGTTTGCCAGAGTGTCCAGCGCTGGGCGTTACCGCAGAGAGGGGACCACAGATGGGGTCACTGCATCGCACTCGCTGCAGCAAATCTCAGGTTCCTACTACAGGGAAGAAAACTCCCTCCTTAATACCATAGCGCAGATTAGGATCATTCAGGCCACTTATTAACACTAGACTGCATCCAGCTCATTTGATGTTGTATCCCCGATTCATTAACCTGATTTCGTTTCATGCTCCGACAGCTTGGGAACAACGATGGCTGGGTTGTGACCGAAACGACAGAAATTTAAAACGAGAAACTCACGCCCACAAGCCCTCTCTGTGCCATACGTATTCGAACAGTAGCACGTTGCCGTCTATTGCACGAAAACGTGAGTGCCGGCTCCCAGCGGTAATGCACGTTCGCACTGCCGAGGCACCGACACGCGGCATGCGGGGGGCCAAAACCGGGTGGTGCGAGAGCCGTGCTGCCCCATGCGAGAGGACGAGGGAGGCCCCAAAAAACCTCGGCGCCGCCGGGGAAGAAGAGCCCCGGGAATATCTCACCCCCTTTCCCACCTCATCCGTGCGGACCCCCTCCTTGCACTCTCCCTCCCTGCCTCTCTAGGGTCTCGCCACAACACAAATGCGACTACGTAGCCAGCCCCCTCTTCCAAAATAAAAAGTAAACAGGTAATTGGACCTCACGGTGAAGGTGGTTCTTCATTTACACGCACATGGAGACAACTGCAAGCTGATTTCTTCCCATTTGTGCCTTCTTTCCCACGGTTTGGCATACTACTATAGGGAAAAGAAGCCCCTGGGAGAATGAAAACAGTCTCTGCTATCCCACATTTCAAACACTGCTTCACCTCAAACGTGTTTATTTTAATGCCTACGGTGAGAAACAGGGACTGAAGTACCGTCCCTCGTCTTCTCTTTCCCCCCTTAAAAGATACTTTGCTCCCAGTGGCCAGCTCTTATTACCACAAACACCTGGTAAAACCAAAGTCCCAGCACACGCTACCGGAGCTCACTTTGTACTTCTGCTTATACGACAACGGCATTTGTGAGAAGGGCGAGATAAACATCCTCCTCCTCCTCCATCCCTCATCACATTTCTGGGAGCAGCTCGCATGTGAAATCTAGGGAACGTCACAGGCCCTATGTCCTCTACTCCGCTCCCTCCATTCCCACTCTCACTAACCATTCCAATTTTCTGCTTCGTTTTGACTAGCACCTCATGATACAAAAGCAACTCAAATTAAATTTCTAAAAAGATTAAAGGATATTTCCTGTTATCCATTCTGTGGAAAAACAGAAAAGCGAGTACTGATTCTGCTATTTCAGTGCACTGTTAGCCACAGAGGCATCAAAACTTGGCCATCGCTTTATATTTTGGATAAAAGGATATGCTAATATTCAGACAAATTGGTAAAAAAAATATTTTGTTCACTATTTGACAGGAACGGCTGTTTATGCTATAAGAAAAAAAATCCTTGAATCCAAATTTTTAAATGACAAGAAGAAAAAAAGCGAGAAGTGGATATAAAAAAAATCTTTTTTTCCTGAAAATACCTTGGTTTAAATACTTGATTTAGAGTATTTGCAAAGCCTTTACTACTGTTTAACAGTTTCAAAAAAAAAATCTCAGGAAAAGGGGCTTAGATACACGTGTGTGTATTTGAGGAAGAGATATTTCTACACTAGATCCGAGGAAAACAGCAGGTAAACATAATGACATAAAAACGAGGCATGCAGAAATATGCCTGTGGTCTTCTTTAAGTACATATTAGGTCTCAAAAAGGTTTTTTGATACCAGCTAAGAGCTCTCTATAAAATGGCATCTACAAGGTTGCACAGTAATTCAGAGAGACCATCCGCAAGAGGATCAGAGAAGCTCTCATCTCAGAAATGCCAAAAAGACATCTGCCGGGGTAATGTCACTGGTGTTTGAAGCCTGCTCTCTAGGTGACCAGCAAGAAGAGAACAGCATCCAGTTAACCCAGGAGCTGCACAACCTAGCGCTTCCCTGGCGTTAACCTTCCCACTTATTTCTCACTAGACAAATTCTAATAAAATAACAAGAATGCATCTGTCTGTACATTGGTATTGGCGTTTTCCAGCTACAGTTACCAACTTTCTTTTCTTTTTTATCACACTGAAGGTCTGCCTACTTTTAAGGGGACCCGTACACAAACTCCGCTTGCTCTGCAAGTTTTATGCATATTTCTGTAGTGACTATGCAAAAATTATGCAAATTATGAAAACATGAAATTATGACAATTATTTCCCCACTGTTCTGCACATACAAGTTGCAACTCAACATGTAAAACAGCCCAAGAATCTAGTCTGGCTGCTTCAGACTAAGACTCAAGCCTGAAAACAAAGAATCCTTATGAAAAGCAGGGTTTTGAAGATCATTTAACCAATAGCCCTTAAAAAGAAAAATTATAAGAAAATTAAAAAGCGATCCATCAAAACAGAGGCAGTAACAGCTGGAGGTAGCTGTAGAGGAAACATCAAAACTGAATAGAATTTTTTCTGTCCACAGGAGACAGCCCTGAACTTGACCCAAGAAGAGCAGCCATGGCTGTTCATATGAAGATGCTCCCTAAAACATCTCCAGACAAAGCCATTAGGATTAAGAGAGATTCTCACCGTCTCAAAGAGGAACCTAAGCCTCTGCGTCTGCGTGGGGCGAGCCAGGACGCCCAGGCCGTGGGAGCAGACGTAGGCTCCCACTGCCCGTCCTTGCTGCTGCAGGCTTCCAGGAAGATCATCCAACAGGAGCATGCTTCAGGGCTGGGTTAACTTTTGGGGAGAGTGTGGAGGTGGAATAGTGCAGGGAAATACTAAAGGATTGGGAACAGCAAGTTTCAAGACCCATCATGCTATGAAGCTCTTGGTGTCAGGGCGGCCAGAGCCACCCTGGGCGGAGAGGCCAAGCACCGTGTCCCCTCCTCACTGCTGTAGGGCGAGCTGCCTCCACAGCAGCAGAGGCAGAGCGATCACCACTCCCATGGGGAGGGAGAAGTCTGAAGCAGCCTCCTTAGCTAGATATCTGGTCCCAGCTTTGTGTCCTCACCATGACCTGCCCCACATGGCTCCCCCACATTGGTGCCCCAGAAAGGCTCCAAGGGCTGGGAAAAGCAAGCTCATTTTCCATACCTGCCCTTTCAGAAAAATGAAATCTAAGCAGGAGGCTTTAAGGCGACCTGAGCCCAGACATCCCTTTTCAATCCCTGTCCAAATTCTGACACTGGGCAGCAACATCTCACCTTCAGAATATTAGTCACAGTTGTCTCTTCTTTTGCCGGTCTACAGGGATACCAATTTTCATATTCTGAAATTCAAGAACCAGGCTCGTAACCAAAATGCCAAGCCGTCGCTGACAAGGAAACCAGGCCTGGCCCATTCAGTTATTTCTCTACTCCTTGCACTCACCAACAAATGCTACTGCATTCCTTGCCCGGTGATCTCTAAAGGCTTTGGGCTGCTCTTCTCCCAGAACACCAACAGGCCGAAAGTAGCCACTGTCCTCTTAACTTCAAGCACACGACTTCCAAAGAATTATCTTATCTGTGTCACTGTTTTACCTTTCCTGCTTCGTTCTTGCACAACTTGCTGATTCACGCCGTCGGACTCAGGCAGGCAGTAACGCACAGCTGAAAAGCCACATACTATTAATTAAACACTTCACACGTTTCCCGGGTTTGCTTCAGGCAGCCAGGGAACAACGAAATGAGGACAGAACGGCCACTGGGACGTCAGAGGTCCAGCAGTCTTCAGCTTCCCACCATTGACAGCACCATTTCCGCGAGCAGGCAGGAGGCAGAAATACAATCCTTATCCTTTTTAACAAATTTCTGTACAACTCATCCATCCATCTTGTTAGCGAATATCCTTTAAATGTAGCAGATCTTAAATGGCTGCTCTTCCTTCCCTTTCACCCCAAGTTTAGCTAATATTAATAGATGTTAGCATCTGCTATTATCAGTACCTGCTTGTAACACATCTTTTTCGGTTTTCAAACAGTCCTCGATTCTTAAGCACCTCACTGTCCCTAGAGATCAAGATCTGACGAAAATATTACTTTAAAGCAACATAGCTTCATGGTGTTCTTGGTTTCAAAATACTAAGCAAGTTGCCATAACGTGACTGTCAAGGGACTGTCAATCCTATTTGGAAAAAGAACGGTACAGAAGATGCAGAAAGATTTATGTAACTGTAGCTAGTCTTACTAAAATGATACCCCACACATCATATTTAATACAACTTTGTGGCTCCAATATAAGCAATGCAATATATTCCAGTGAACTGAGTACAGAAAAGAGATCACAGGGCAGAAAAAAGTCATTTATGTCACAGTTATAGTAAACATTTATAATACAAGAAGTAACTAGAGACAGAAAAATCCTTCAGGTATTCCCGGTATGTCCTTGCTGTTATTACATTCCAGTGTGACACTAATTATTTAAGCCATTCCAAGCTTACATAGTTTCAGAGAACACAATATTTGCTTTGAGATTTTGTTTTCCTTAAATATACACTGAACCAGATTATATTACTGGAATTTACATGCCTTTTAAATAGCAAAAACTTCTTCTAATAATAAATCTCATCATTTTTATCAGCATAGATCTTTCCAAAGGCAACAACCTCTTCCCCACAATAATTAAGATACAAAACTACAGTACAATTATATACAATATGGGATTAAAAAAATCGTTGCCGCAAAGGCATTATCAAGAACTTTTGCTTGTATCCCTAAGCGGTTATAGATAAACTGCTTACCTACAATCATGACCTTTTCATGTTTCTGCAATGTCTATCATTCCCGAGACTAACCTAGTATGATCTGACCTCTCACTACTCAAATACTTGCAGTTCAAAAGGGGAAATACTAGTACGCTTCCTTAGCAGGCATCAACATTGTATTTAATATTAGAGGTGGAGCTGGCAAAATGCTCATTAGTTAATGTTGCATTACTCATTATTAACATTTGCTTTCAGAGGCTCTTTTTAGAGGTTCTCAAGAGGACTCTGTGCGCTGTATTACAGGGCAGGCACACACGCTTGGGATTACACCACTTTAGCATATGACGGTATAGCGCACGAGCATACGAGCCACATCCAGCACGCTCTGTTTTAAATCCTCCAGCTGAGACACCCCCCACCCCCCGCCTTCCCCTCCAGCACACACCCCAGCTCACTGACCTGTCTTTCAACTGTATTGACTTCTGGCATTCCCATGGAGTAACTCTGCAAAACTTTCTCTTCTTTCTGCAAGTCACCGCTTGCCTTTGCAGGAGATCCTGTCTTGGACTTTCCACCAATAATCAGTAGTTCAGGCACATCCTGAGCTGCCTGCTGCTTACGAATAGACACCAGGGTTATGTTTTTGTTGTTTAAAGTAGCTAAGCAGGACAGTTCCCTTTTCATTTTATTGTCCAGTTTGCTCTCCATTATCTTTTCAGGCTTCAAAGACTGTAACGTAAATGACAGCTTTGTGAGAGCGGCTATTCAGCGTGTTATCAGCAACGCTTCTCTGAGCTACGCTTACCACAGCTCCAGGAGCTCTGCCCGTCTAATCAACGTGCTCATTAGGGATTCCTAACGAATTCCCAAACGTAGCCGGCGATCTTTGCGAACGCTGCTCGCTGCACTCGGCTACCTACGCCGAGGCTTCCCACCGGCTGGCACGTCTCGTGCTCAGCACACTGCATTCAGCACCACTGATCTTTGCACACGGCGTCTCAGCGAGCCCAGCCAAGGCTGCCTTTCACAAGCTAGTCAAACATGACCTCTGTGCAGCAACCCGGTGCATAATTAACTCAGTCAGGCATTAGCTCCTTGTGGCCATGTGCACAACCGCAGCTCCTGCAAACGCAGTGCTCTTCCACTTCCTTTTACTATTAAATTGCAAGTGATTTCTTGGATAAAATACGGTCCTGTCTAACATTTCAAACGTGCCTGCGGTGATCTCATTCGGTAAGATCCTTTGTCTGAAGGTCTTCCACTTGTTCAGGGCAGAAAATGTTCACTCTTTGCTTCAGGGGGGGACCTCAAAGCACAATATTTATATTTTTCAAAATGCACCTTTTTTACCACCACCAAGTTTTATTAAAAAAAAGGAAGCAATCAGTATCAATAAGTAAAAACTAAAAAGTATACCTTTGGCAAGCCTGCTTCCCCTTAAATCTTTTCATGAACATCTGGAACGGCTAGTTTAGACCATGATAGGTATAGAAGTGTCTAGAGCCAAGACCAGTTATCTTTCTATAGGATTGCCTGCATGCTAAACAGGAAAACTAGGAAAACTACAGCACTCTGTTCTAATTTGCTAAGTGGAATCTGTCGAGGTCCACTAAGCCTTGAGTAGCTTAGTCTACTTCTAAAGACCCCCTAATACATATCTAAAGAATGGCCATGCAAAGAATTTATTTAATGTAGCCAATGTGTCATCTGTTTGTACCCCCACTGACTCTGCCCAAGTAAGCCTTAAAATAATTGTCACAGGTTCCATCAGAAGCTCTTGGGCTTGTGGGGAAAATTCACCCAACTTACTCCTAATGCAGAGGTTAGTGTAGAGGATCAAAATGTCTACATACCTCAGTCACTTCAAGAAAACCTGAGGAAATACATGACATTCCCCTTGTTGTGCAGGATAAATTCAGATTCTTTCGGCTTCCAAAAGCCGAGGCCCATCTCTCACACCCCTGCCGTGAGGACAGCGATAGAGCAAGCCAGCGCGCAGTGCATCAGCACGCCGGCTTATCTGCCCGCGAAAACTTCCCCACAAAGGTGAATCCTCAGCTCTGCTCACACAGGCGACAAAAAAACTTTGGAACAAACTTTTGGGGGAAGAAGAGAGACAATACCTTATGTTAAAAAACACCACCATCAACAACACAGACACATACCTAAAAGCTAGCTAAAAAACCCACTATGTTTCCAAAAAAGGCAAGTATTAATGCTATATCATATTGCATCTACTTTATATCTGATTCTAGGGTTGATGATTGTCATATTTTTGCACAATCAGAAGAGAACAGGAATGGTTCATGCCAACGATACTCTTCCTAGCCAAAATACCCAAATATTTTTGTAGCACTATGTTGTATCATTGCCACACTATACAAAATCTGAACAACCTGAAATAAGGTTATTTTAAGAATGTTTAGAGAATTGGCCTTCTAGAGCATTACTATAAAAAGTAAAGAATCTGTATTTGTTCTATACTATCAAATAAAGAAATTTTTTTAAATCTCATTTTAGCTGGAGTTCTTTCTGAGAAAAGACAATTGTGTTAAAGACAAAGTATTTTCAGGAATTACTGATCTGAAAACAAGAATTGGAAAATCATAAATTTAAATTATGTGAAAACATTTAATTATAAAATACCATTTACTCCATATACATACTACAGATATATATAAGTTAAAAATCTGTTTTTGTCTTTCTAAAACAAAGCAATTTTCTGGTCCTAAATCTAAGATATTCAGAAATTCAACTTTGCATGTTAATTCCAAATAATGGCAATTTTAAATTCTCTAATGTCTTAAGGAAAAGCAATTCCAGTTCCTGGTCAGATATACATACTTTGAGCTACTCATCTAAGAGATTATCTTTACTATTAAAAGATCCAAAACCCAACCTAGCATGTTTCTACAAGGAACTAATACTCATGGGACAACATGTGATAAAACATACCATGAAAACAAGCTTTTTTGTTTTTTCATTTTACGTTTGGGTTAATTTCAGGTTAAAACAGCAAAGATCAATCTAGGCTGATGGAATAAAGAGGTGTTTAGTAAGTGCCCTTTCTCCCCCTTCAACTTCTGGGCAATTTTAAGGTAATAATCTGTTGGTTAGTTTGTTTCTAAAAGCAGTGGTGAAGAGATCTTCTTGCTTCCATAGTTGCTTGCACTTCCTGAACGCTGATCTCAAGGTAGAGAAGAAATACATGGGGTTTGGTTTTGAACGTGTTCAGTTCACAAGACCCACGTTAAAAAGAATTATTTGGCTGGAAAATGTTTTCTATAATTCTTCAGATGAAAGGGACATACGATGTATTTCAACACATCTGGCTGATTTAAAACATCTAACTCAGCTGAGGGCTCAAACAAGGATACACAGCTACGGCAAACCGAAAGGCAGCAGCTGGTCCAGCGGGCAGCAGCGGCTCTGGGACGGCAGGCACCGTTCACGAAGCAGAACCATCTGACCACCACAGGGCAAAACTAACCACTCCGGACTGCAGGCTCAGAGGCTCTGTCCTATCCCAGTTACTCTATGATTCTCGTACGGTTAGGAGTCAGTTCAGGAAGGGCTCCAATGCCACGTTCAAGGGCAGTCAGAGTAGCAAGGCAACGAGCTGCCCAAAGCTGCTCATTTCTAAACCGTTTTCCCACCCCGTTCTGGCTCCGTTAGTTGCCCCCATAGAGCCGATGTGAACTGCGTCAGCTGCCTGACTGTGGTTAGCATTTTAGCGAAGGCTGAAATAAGGAAGGCGATGTGTTCTGTCTCATCCGAGAGCGGCGACATCCCCTGGTCCCGGGCTAGATTTGGCACAGCTTAGGAGTTTCACTGGGAGGAATTGTGCAGATTTGACGGTGTGAAATTTAGATGGCAAACACAAAAGATGCTCCCTGTCTTTGCAGTTCTCTACTAGTGTTGGGGTGAGATTTTTTTAATCTGCGTGCCAGAAAATGTAGAACATCACAAGAAAATTAAATGCCTTTTATTTAAAACCTCAAAAGTTGGTAAAACATGTTTTTGATTTCTCTTAGGTACTTCCTGGGTGTGTTAGTCTCTAGCTTTAAAGGATGATCCACCCCATTTCTAATCCCCTTAGGCTCCTTGCCCAAAGAAAACACCTTAAAATATTCTTTACAATGCCCTGAAAGATGAGAAGCTTGAGTTCACAGAAAAACCTGGGAGCCTGGAGATAAGGGGGTCGTATTTCCTTAATCTGATAGACAAGAGGAACCGGTTCAGGTATGTGTGCATCATGTCAATGTAACATGGGGGGACATACTAGTATTAATGCATCACTCCAGAAATCCAGACTGGCCTTGAATGGTAAATTAGTAGCTTTCCTATTCCCCATATCAGACATCTTTTTAAACGACTGAAATACAACCCATCCTGAGGCATACAAACAATAATATGAGGCTAAAAAACAAGAGATTTGACATTTGACTATATTTTTGGTTCTTCTTGTCTTTGATTTGTCAGAAAGTTGCTGACATTACTTCTGGGGGCTGAGGGGAGACAACCCATAAAACACCCAGCTAGTCTGGGAAGGAGAAAATTTTTCGTCAATCAGGGTCCTCCACAAGCCAACAGTGAAGCAGTTATTAAATGCGTGCTGCTTCTCATCGAGCAGTCCTCTGCTCTCACACAGCAGTCCCTTCTCATTCATGCTGAGCGACACAAGCTTCACGTTTTCCCCATGGAAGTCAATCAGCTCCAGCCGAAAGTTCAACGGAAGCTTGGTCAGATTCACGGGACATAACTATGTCCTTGACTCTTCCAAACTAACTGACATACTTAATGCAGGAAAAGACACGGCCTAACCTTTTTATCCCTTAGGAGGCAACGAACTGGTCATCTTTCCCTCGTTACCTACATTTGCTCTCAGTTTTAAGCCATGAGATCAGCAAGATAACTCCTTGGCTACAACATCATGAGAAAACTGGCAGTCAGGAGCCACACAGGTGTCTCTACGGAGTGAATGGTACTCCATGGAGTACTACCAACTCTGTGGTACACACGTTTCTCTCAACAGATAAGGAAGCATGATTGTAAGTAGTATTATTTCTTATGCTACAAGAAAAAAAGAAGTCCTACTTAACTCTAAAATACAAGGAATCAAATTCATACCTGCTATGAATAAAATTGCATAACAGCTGATGGCCTCATTTCAGATCAAATCAGGTCAGACTTTGGCTTCAGCTTTTCAGGAAGCGGACTCAATCTTCTCTAAATATTTAAAAAAGGTTTGTTTGTTCTAAACCAGTAACTCAGCAGACTCTCTCTTTTGTAACAGTGCCCGAAAACGCGTACTGATTTTTTTTTTACGTTACGGCTGCTAATATGGTTGCATATTGTTTGGACTTGGTACTTTGTCTGCTTTTAGCAGCGTTGATTTCATTATGGTAATGTCTGTTATCTGCACACTAATCCTGCAGCAGTTTGTTTTAAAGTGCTTGGAAACTACGCGGCTGATCATATTACCATAGGAAGAGGCACACCTTTTTGGTCAGAGTTTAAGCGCAAGGCACAATTGCAATCTGTACGAATTAATTCAAATTCCTATTTCCAGCAACAGGTTAATACTCACCTCCTGTAAGTGTGGCAGAACCTGTCTGGCAGTACGACCACCAAAAGAGTGTTTCAACTTCTGTGTTTCCCACTGCTCTAAATTTTCTGCGGTTTCCTGTGCTTCGCTTTTGCCTGGAGCTGATTTTGCTTCTGAAGTTTGAGCAAAAGTTCTTTTGAATTCACTCAGATGAAAAGAACCAACATTTTACCCATCTTAACTACAATATTTAAAATATAACTTGAGCGTGAGTAATGTTACAAAAGCAATTATTTTTAGAAGGCTAATTTTAGAAGACAGAAAGACTTACTACTTGTGAACTGTATCAGTCATTGGTAAAAATGATAACTTTTATCACCTACATTTGCTATTCACATTTAGAAATAAGACTCAAATTCTTAATTCCAGTTTTGTTTTGTAAACTCCTCAGTATTTGTTTGGCTTCTTAAAAAATATTACATTTGTTTTGAATAGAGAAAGTAGTAAGATTCTGAACTGTCATTTAAGTAAATGAGAAGACAAAGGATTGGGTTTTTTCTTTTTTTTTCTTTTTTTTTTTTTTTTTTCGCAGCTGTTTACCTACTTGCAGACAAGCTAATAGCAGGCTCTAAAAAGCTTGCAAATAAATTTTTCCCTATACAGATTTGCAATATAAGACCTAAGTCTTAGATGGTACTCATATAAAATATATACCCCTGAATCTGCCCCCAGCTGCAGAGTCCACACCCTTTAGATTTACTATTAGTTCCTCAACAGCACTTGCTTGCCATCGTTTTTGGCATACAAAGATTTCACTTCACAAAGCACATTGTATTTGTAAAACATGCATAAAAATGAAAAAGAAAGAAAAAAAAAAGGATTGTATCTCTCTGATTTAAGCCTCTATTTCTGGTTCTACAACCAGTGCTTAATCTCAAGCCAGAGTGCTGGGCCTCTGAATAAACGGTTATTTCATCACAGTTCATTTCTATACCGCTCAAACAGCTTCATTTCGAGGAAGAGACAACACAGCATCTTGTGTCTGCATTATAAAGGCCGTATCTAAAATACAAGCATACTGCATTTGTTAGGGCAAGCTAGATACATAAGCGTGAAGCCAAACTCAATTTCTCTTGTTTCTGGCTGGCTGTTGGCAGCTATTGGAAACAACCTCTATGCAGACAGTGAGGAGATTTTAGCAGTTTCCAAGTCGCTAAGAGAGTGTCGTACCCGCACTCACCACCACAGCCCAGCGCCGGGGCTCCTCGAGCACCGTCTGGCTCCCGGAGCAGCTCAGGCCCTGGGGAGCAGGGCTGTGCTCTCCTCATCACCCGTCCGCTTCTCTCCTCCTTTTGCCCTCCCCCCTCCTTTTGCGGAGCAGTTGGGGTTTCTGGGTGGAAAAAGGCACAAGTGCAAGGACCCGCTTTGTGATCTTACGCTGGCAGCAAGGGTAGACTTAGGTGAACCTACTGCTGGGGCATCTCCAGGACACGGCTGCAGGGTGGCCCTGGCAGGGCTGCCCGCGGCGCTGGTGCAAAGGCCCTTTAGCTTATCTCCTAGTGGCCGCTGTTTTGGGGACTGCTGGCGGCCTGCTGCACCACGCGCTGCCAAGGCCAGGCTGTGCCCTCCCACGAGCCACCGAATGCGGGCGCTGCCCAGACCCCCAAATGCAGCATCACTGTAAGGAGGGGACAGGCTTTCGGCAGCCATAGCCTCCCTAAATCCATCCCTGATCTTATTTTTTTTTTTTCCCTCCCTGGTTCTCTACAGAGGCTTATAAAAAGTGAGCGGAGAAATAAAAAATAAAGATGACAAGATTATTTGCTGTTATTTTTCTCTGCTGGAACGCCTACTGATAATAATTCCGTATTGCGTCAGATAACAACCAGCAGCATACGACAAGTAGCGGAGAAGAATTTGGATGGAAATGTCAGAGCAAAAACAACAGAGAGAGTTGAACATATCAAAAATCGAGAAAATTTCTGCTACCAATTTTAAGCAGGACTACCCCACTGCTTCAGTGGACACTGATGTTTTAAGAAACACCTAAAGAAAAGGACAATGCAAAGAAAAACTCTTTCTCTTCACAGGTATTTTTATCTGAACCATTTAACACCTGAGTTGGAATATGCAGTCAAGATCCTGCTTTCAAACACGTAAAGACTTTCTCAGGAGGTTATTATTTGCAGTATACATATTGGCTCATCTGAACCAAATGTACTGTAAAAACAATGTTTTTTTTATTGAATGAGCACACAGAGGAAATTCAAAGACAGTTCACTCCTAAAAGAAACACTTCCTGGAAGCCTGCAATTGTAAGGAAGGAAAAATGCAAATAAAAAAGCATTCCAACAGTGAGATGGATGGGTTTTTTTCAGCTCTCAGCAATCACTTACACGTCCAGAGTTCACCTCAGCCTGTTCTGCAGAAGAGGCATGTTTCTTCCAAAGACACTGTTAGTCCAAATTAAAGCATTCTGCTGCTCAGTACAAAAGAAGGCAACTATCCTGAGGGTTGCTGAGCAACCTCCTAAAATTTATTAACTGCCCTCAATTCCCAGGGAAGCAGAGCTGGTAATCCATGGAAATTCAGCCACCAGCTCATCTATCAGTCCCTCCTGTGTGTTACCTCTGCTTGGAGAAAGAAAAGGTAGCGTATCAGGGAACCACTTTTAAGCAGCCCTGGTTCACACTCCAGAAAGGAACTGTTGACTGAAACTACAGCATGGGAAAACTCCTGTCCTTTTCAAGCTTGCTTTATCCCCAGAACAGGAAAAGGTCCGAGGAGGTGGCAAGGCACAGCGCCTGTGTCTCATGTCTGCACTAGCCAAACAGTCTCCTCCAGCATAGTAACTCCCCGTTGTCCTGTTCTGCAGCTAGTTTCTGGCTCCTTCTTCTTTCCTGCTCAGTGCCAAGAAGCCAGGCGTGAGCACAGAATGCAAAACCCTGCCTAGTCCTGGGTTGTTTGACATGATCCAGGTTGCCATCTAAATAGCATTCATCTTAGCCTCCTCTAACAGGCTAAAAGCACACACCAACATGTGCACAAATGCACCTTGACCGATTTAGTGCAGATGTCTTCCTTTTTCAATTTGTGTCAAGTGTGATGATGGAGGTATAAACTTCACGCCGTGAAGTTTTGCAGCTTAATAAGCAGTTTCATAGCTGAGTTAAACAGATGTTAAAGCACTATTGTGAAAGAGGTGATGCTTGCCCTTCATGTCAGTATTAGCAGCATATGGCCATAGAGGCATTAGTATCTGCACAGGGGAGATGGAAAAGCAGTAAGAGTTTAGGTTTGCTATCACAGACACTCAAAACTAGTCCACAGTTGCTCAAAAATCCCAGCTTCCAGCTGAAAAAGCAGGGAATTGAGGTGTAACTAGAGGTTATTTTGCAACCTCAGTGTTGTTATCCATAGAGCTATGTCGTTTGCAGTCTCAGTTCTGCCTGTGCCACTTATTTGCAGCAGTTTCCTCCACCCACCCTAAAAATGACAGACATTTTGATTTTTCCTTCCAATGACTGAGAGCTTAGGAGAACTTGCAGAAGAGCCTATAGGAGGTTAAAACATTGGCACAATCTACAGGATTTAACTCCAACAGTGGAGCTGGCTTGTTTTCATTTATGGTCTGTGCTCTACTGGGACAACTTGTGTAAAAATAACCATCTGTTAACCAAAGCTATAGGTTCAGCCTGCTTAAGTTGCATGGTGATACAAATAAATGGTTTGTAGGAATTCTTGCAAAAAATCTATATAGATCCAAGCTGCTTAATACTTCACTGCTTTTGCTCCCAAAATAAAGGCCAGCTTCTGCCCACAGGTAATGGTGCAGGCACCCATTCCCTGGAACACCTAGCTCAAAGTAAAGCTGACAATTAAAAACTATTTTTTACTAGAATTGCTTGTACTTAGCAACTTTTAATATTACAACATGTCAGTAAAGTCTGCCAATAGTATTTTGCCTTAGATACGAAAGTGCCATAATTTATTTCAAATACATGTTTTTTCACTTTGCAAATTCTTAGTAAGCAACTACTGCAACTTTATTTCTACACTATGTTCCTATGCAATGAAAAACAAATGTACAATAAGATTTAATAACCTATTACAAGACTTTGCAAAAAGGAAAAACTTACTGTGTATATGAATGATCTAAGATTTCTTCTGCTAAAAACAGTCCCATGCATTTTGTTAGCTAAGGCACAGCCCAGTGTGAGAGACTCAGTACTACACAGTACATGTTTCAGAAAGAAAGCGGTCAGTTGTGCAAGTATAAAAGACCACGTGATGGTCATATGAATATCCTTACATGATAGCAATCCAGCTTCTGTGTGTTTATCTTACCAAGTTACTTGTATGATTAATACTTAGCAAGAATGAGAGTTACAGAAATATACTTAATTGTCTCAAATGCTTTGCAGGGTTGTGGAGAATTCATTGCAAGTGGATTTTGCTATTTGTTCTGGATACTGCTCACCTCAGGAGGCCTGTCTGCATGCAGCTTATTTCACAGTGAGGACCTTAATAAGAAAAGCAATTAAAATGGGACAAAAATGCTTACAGAGGCAGCAAAAGAAGAAAACCTTTTGTACATGTCTGGGAAGGTGAGCACAAAGCTAACTTCATGATGAGGCTAGTTTAACTTCTTTGGAACGTCTGCGACACGGAATTTCTACAGACAAGGCTTTTAATAGCATTCTCACTGCTGGAGTAGGAACACCACCGAGAGCTCAGCTCTGCTCTTGCTGAAGTTATGGGCAATACCTTAAATATAAATACACAATCTCTTTGACTACACATGCATTAAGGTGGGGAAATTGTTAAGTGGTGTTAACCCAATTAGTCTGTGTTCAACTGTTCAAACGTAAAAGGTAGCCCTAGCAGTCTGTAAGGCTGTCAGCACCATAGTTTTCACATTGTTCATGTCAAAAGGTGAACTATGATTAAAAAAGAAAATTAAAAAGAACTTCACAAGTATTTATACATCTTTTTGGTTTTAATTACCACTAGATGGGCAACAGAAGAAATAAAGCAACTATGAATTATCAGAACTGAGAAAACTGTTTCATTTGGTGCTCCTACCATCAAGCAGATGTCTCTCTACAGCAAGCAAGCGCACAGCGTTTCCAACAGAAAAAGACCTTCCATGAAAAGGACAGCAGTCTTGAGGTGACTATAAAATACATAGGAAGCACTGCAAAAGAAATAATCTTCTGACAGATATCAGAAATTATTCCAAAACTATCATTTGAACTTGCATGAGAATTTGTATATAGCGACTTGTGTAGCTTCGCAGAAAGAGATATATTTTAAAAAGGAAGGTAGGCAGAAACTACAAGCAGATACACTGCAACTTTTCTTCGCATCCTGTGCACTTCCTATGTAGTCTGGTTGTCTTTTAAAAACTTTTCTTTTCCCTGCTTAGAATTGGTAGGAACCTGGAAAAGTTGCACCAGAATATCTCTGTTTGCTTATGAACATACTTTATTACAAGGCACCTGAGCTACAGCTTACACATCATATGCAGTTTACAAGGACAGTGTGTTTCCTGGACTCCTCTCTGTGGAAGTACCCGCAGGTGGGGAGTGCACATCCAGTCCATGAAAGGGCAAGGGCCACGAAGCTGCAGAAAAAGGATAGCTGCTCCTGCCAAAACAATTCCTCTGGCCTGCTGGCCTAGCTGTTGTTTGCCTTGGGAAAGAAGGCAAGAATCAGATATATGAATTATTCTTTCAACAGCAGCTCCCTCCGTTTGCTCCTGAAGTGTCACCAGGAAATTTATTAGTAGCACTAGCAACCAGACCAGACTGCATCTGTGCAAAAAAAAATCAATGCTTCTGAGAAGTGCAGACCTACGCCCCACATCAGCTATACGGTACACACAGAGCATGGCTGGTAGTACAGATAGATGAATACAATCTGAGGCTCACCTTGCACTACATGTGCATGCACTACAAACAGAATACACTACCACATGGCAGCAGGCACAGCACAGGCAGCTGTTAATATTGTGATTGCCCAAAGCCGTCTTTTTTTTTTCAGCATGTAAACATTCCTTAATAGGAGACTTGGGGAACTTTGAGAAAATTTATTAGTTGGTTTCAAGAAGATATTTTGTTGGACTCAGGCTAACACTTGTTCTTGACATTTCAGGCTGCAACCCTGAAGAAGCTGTATGACTTTAGCTGGAAGCTCTGCAGGTTAAATCCCATGACTAGAGAATCCTCATTCCCAGTACACCTAACTTTGCAATGAGGCTTGACTGGAAAGAACAAGTTGTACTCTTCTAGGCACATGAAAGTGAAGGCTTTTCTGAAAACTTTTGCTATATGATTTACTGAACAGAGTGCTGGATCTAAACCCAAAACATCCGATCTGCCATTTATGGCCCAAGACACTCAAAAACTAGTTATGCAGGTGTCTCCCTCATTATTTCTATCTTCTTGCTTCCTGAACTCTTCAGCATGACTTCAGTCTCATTTTAATTAAGCTGTGGCTAACTTGTAATCCTTCTGCCTCAAAAAGACACTCAGTCTAAGACTCATACTTTCCAAGTGGGTGGCCATAAGCTTCTTTTCAAGTCAGTGGAGGTGACTCAGCTAAAATCAACCAGACTTCTTTTTCCCTAGAACCATGACTCTCCTCTGAACTCAGGCAACTAGCTTCAAATTTTAACATTTACAAGAGAGAGGTTTTGAGCAGATGTCTTGAGCTGAGAGGTATGAATCCAGAGAGGTTCCTGTCTGCAGGCATCTGACATGCTTTCTCAGGCAATTAGGTGTGTGTAGGGTGTGTAGGGGAGATGATTATGGGAGAGAGACTAATGCCTGTGGCACCCTACATGTGAGAGCTTTGATTCAGAACTGGAATTCTTCCATTCTTACATAAAGGCAGAGAAGCCCTGCTAACCTGTAGTCAGTGGTATTTAGGATAGTGACAGGACTTAAATAAAAACATCGATTCTTTATAGAAGTAAAATAAAAGGGATTGACAGATTTCCAATTCCATCCTCACACGGTGACTCCCAAGTGGAAAAGTATCAAATAAGGATTACTTAAAGTGAAGGTTTCACACCCCCACTACCATAGGGATTTTGTCTCTGCTTAGGGCCATAACAATGGCCAAACTGACTGAAGATCCAGCATTTTCCCACCAGTATTTTTCTGACAGCGAAGACACAAGATGACCTTCATAAACATCCCTAAGAGCTTCAAGCCCTCAAAATGCACCAAAGGCTTTGAGATGAAAGAGATTGCTCTGACCTCAAAGAGCTTGAAAGATTATCGTTTTTTGAAAGGTTCCATTCAAAGAAAGTGAACTTGAAAGGCCCTCAAAGTTTGGAAAACCTCAGTTCAGCAAGAGGGGGCAGACAGCAAGGCTTCATCTATCTAGCACAAATTCACCACATGACACTTTGGGTTTTTTTATGAAGAATCTGTGTGTGTGTGTGTAGGGGGGGGAAATAGCACCTAGCTATTGCATAGGAGATCAGATTAGTTTTGGCATAAATGGCTAAATTCTGCCTAAGCTCCTCCACATCAATATAGTTTCATTCCCAGAATGCAAGAGAGCAGGAAGTTTCTTACTCTGATCAATGGGAAGCTGTTTAGAAATACCAAGGCTTGCTGTTTCATGACACATTATTAGTAATACTTTGAAAAACAGCACAGGTTAGTTTTACCTCCAGACTAGTCCATCAGCACAGAACAGGTCACAGAAGACTGAAAGCTTTTGTTGTAAGTTCTCAAGCCTCTTCATTGATTTATGATTATTTAACTTATAACAAACACCCTTGCATGGTCTTGTAGCTGATCGTGGAGGCAACTGCAGGAATTCCTGCCAGGTTTCGGTGCCATACTCTTCTCTCCTTTTTCTCCAGTAACGCCAGCAGTTTCTGGGCAGTGTTAGTGCTGTGCCTGCAACGGTCCTGGAAGCAAGTTGCTCCTAGGAGCTTTTCTGGAGATCTCACAGGGAAGCACCTGACCTCCAAGCAGGCCTTGTCCAGCATTTTTTTTAATTAGGTTGTCTGCTGAAGCCTGTGTAATATAAACTGTACCTATGAAAATGAGCAGCCTTTTCTGCATAACATGCCTTCAGCTTTCTCTTACCAAAAGCTGAAGTTCATGGAGGCAGATGATACAGCTGCCTTTTTGCCTTATTTCTGCCCTTTGCTCTGTTTTCTCAGTGATGACAAGATAAAAGAGCAAGGGCAACAAACAGAGAGACAACCTGAGCATCCTCCACTGGAAACGGTCCCTGGGGACCTCTCCGAGAAGGAGGCAGATAACGGCCTGTTTTCGGGACCGGGTCCCTGAACCTCACAGACGCGAGAGCCACAGGCGCAGGCAGGGAGCAGAGCAGGCACCCCTAAACCTAAACGAGGTATTCGTTTAGGAGTCAGAGGTTAATGTACGCCTCGAAGAGGGACACGGAGCAGGATTCCTTCATGGCCAGAAGACGAGCGACGAGACAGTGGCGACGCGACCACAACTGGCGCTTCGGTGGCGACCGCCAAGGAAAACCCTCCCGCGGGGAGGCGCCTGCCCCGCCCCGCAGCGCGCCCCGCCCCTCCGCCCTCCCCCCCGTCAATCTCTCGCGGCAGCCAATGCGGGAAGGCCGCTGGCCGGCTAGTCCCGCCCCCGCTCCGCCCCGGCGGGCGGCGACGCCTTCCGGCGGAAAGGCGCGGCGGCGCTGTCCAAGATGGTGGCGGGAGGGTTGTGTCTGTTTGGGCTCGTCAGGTACTGGGGGCGCGAGGGCGGCGCTGTGCGGCGGCGGCGCGTTCCGGCGGCGGAGGGGGAAGGGAGAGCGAGCGCCCGCACGGTCCCGCCCCGCCGTCCCGCCCCCGCCCGCGGCGCTGCCCCTCGGGCGGTGGGGAGCGGGGGGTGTCACGTGGCGCCTCCTTCCCCCCGCCGCCGCGTGGCGCCCCCCATCCCCCCCCGCGACCGTTGGCGCCCGCCCCGCGGCCGTTGCTCCCCCCCCCCCCCGCCGCCGTTGGCGCCCGCCCCGCGGCCGTTGCTCCCCCCCCCCCGCCGCCGTTGGCGCCCGCCCCGCGGCCCCTCCCCCATCGCTCCTGAGGCGGCAGCGGCGGGGCGGCGCTCGCCACCGGCCTCGGATGAGCTGCCCTGGTTTTCGGTCCCTTCGACCCGAAAATGAAACAGCGTTCGCCACCTTAGGTGTCCGTCATGATGCTTAGCCTGCTGTGAGCAAGCCCTTCCTATCGAGTAAAAGATACTTGTCATTAATACGGAGCACGGCATCAGCAGTCGAGCACGGTTGCGTTTGAAGCTGTACAGACCAAGAAAAAACTCCTGTGGAGACACACACACGCACACACCATGCCTGGGTTAGGGGAATTTTATGGAGGCGGCTTCGAAGCAAGGGGAGTGCAAGGTTTAAAGAGCACATCAGAGACCTGAGGCCATAAAAACAGTTATTCAGATCTTCATTTCTCAGGGTGCTGGAGAGTGGGGATAATGGAAAATGCAAGTACTGGGTCATGCAGCGTGGGTTAACCCAAGCGGCTCTGCACTAGCGCAGGCCATGCTACAGGAGGCCAGCAGTAGCTTGGGTTGAAGAAGATCCTTGCAAATCTGTTTGGAAATCTGTTCACTGGTTATGCTGTGTCAGGCTCCTCATGAATCCTCCAACATATGTAGAGCAGAGCGTACCTTGGGCTCCAGGTAAAAGCATCTGAGCTGGTTTTGGAGCCATGCTGGTTGTGAAGGTAACCTCTGTGTGTTCATGTGGTGCTTGAGCAAATAATGTTGCTTGACCAAAGCTGGCATAGAATCAGCTTGGGAATTTGAAAGCCAACAGGAGAAAAAAAAAACTATCTATCTTTGGTAAATAATAGCAATATTATTTTCTGTAATTGTTGAAATGTAGCATGAATTGTTGAATGCAGATGATTTCTGAGATTAAGAGAACTCAAGAAATTATCTAGCTTCCTTTAGTTCTACTGGTAAGCCCTTCTGTGTACATTTCATATATAGTATTTCTTTAAAGCAATTTTATATTTTAAATTTTCTTGTTTCAGATTATTGTGCTCACTGTTAATCCCTGCATTATTTCTGAGTGGAGTTTTGTGTGTCTGCTTGTTCATGCTACTGTGGGGAATACGACTCTGGATACAACAAAGGAAAAAACAGTTCAGCTCAGCAGGAAAAGATGGGAAGCAGCCATTGGTGGTTGCATTTTTTCACCCATATTGCAATGCAGGTGGTGGAGGAGAGAGAGTCTTGTGGTGTGCCATAAGAACACTCCAGAAAAAGTAAGCACATATGTTTATCAAGTATCATAATCTCAGTGTCAGCTTCTGAAGGCATTATTTAGCCACATTTTGGAATTTTGTATATTTAAGTATGTATCGTTAACCTACAGGTTCTTAATTTCTTTATATCTGGGTCTCACCAGGTTCTACCTTTCTGCTTCATTCTCTGCTCCAGACCTCGTTCCCTTCTCTGCCTTCTGCATAGCTGTTGAACCCCTCATCTTTCTCTCCTTGGCCATTACCTCTCCTCCCCCATCTGTTTTGCAGTACTGGTATGGGCATAACTCACCAGTAGATAACTGATAACCTAGTCTCGATACTTGTTTCTTGGTGCAGAAGGCAAAGTAAGTTAACATTGGCACATCCACTGGCTGGCATAGCCTCTCTGCATTTCACTCATGCTATGGTAGTATAAGGACAAGAATTCATAGAATCAATTCAGTTAACTCAGAATCATTTCAGATGTAGGCCAGACAGTTGTTCTTACTCTGGGTAGTTCTGAGATGGATAAAATTTTAGTTTCATGGTATGGAGTTTGAAGAGAAGAATGCGTGAAATTCTTTTTCTTTTTCAGGTACAAAAATATAACGTGCGTTGTGTATACTGGTGATAGAGATGTCACTGGAGAAGATATAGTAGAAGGCGCTTCCAGAAGATTCAATATTAAATTATCTCATCCTGTGAAGTTTGTATTTCTAGAGAAACGGTATCTTGTGGAAGCTTGTCTTTACCCTTATTTCACTTTGCTGGGACAAAGTTTAGGGTCTGTGTTTCTTGGTTGGGAAGCTCTTCTAAAGTGTGTTCCTGATATTTATATTGACTCAATGGGCTATGCCTTCACACTTCCGCTCTTTAAGTATTTAGGAGGTTGTCGTGTTGGATGCTATGTTCATTATCCCACTATCAGCACTGACATGCTCTCTGTAGTTCGGAATCAGGATACCAGATTTAACAATGCAGCATTCATTACAAACAATCCTCTTTTCAGCAAATTTAAGCTTATCTACTACTACTTGTTTGCCTTTATGTATGGATTGGTTGGTTCTTGCAGTGATGTGATTATGGTTAATTCGTCTTGGACATTGAATCACATCCTTTCCCTTTGGAGAGCTGGGGCTTGCACTAGCATTGTGTACCCACCATGCGATGTTCAGACCTTCTTGGATATTCCACTGGAAGAGGAAAAGAACACTACTGAATATTCCATTGTTTCTGTGAGCCAGTTCAGGCCTGAAAAAGATCATTCATTGCAAATCAGAGCCTTTGCTAAATTGCTTAAAAAGAAGAGAGTGGGGCACCAGCCATCATTGAAGCTTATCTTAATTGGAGGCTGTCGTAACCAGCAAGATGAAGAGCGTGTAAATAACCTTAAACATCTTTGTGAAGAGCTAGGAGTTAGTAACGACGTGACGTTCAGAATAAACATTCCATTTGTGGAGCTAAAGAAGCACCTGGCTGAGGCCACCATTGGCCTGCACACGATGTGGAATGAACACTTTGGGATCGGTCAGTATCTTTTCTCAATTTTAAGACTTTTGTCCCAGGGGTTAGAATACAGTTGGTGCAAGGCTTCAGTTCATGACTCAGGCTCCTCTGTCAAGATGTCTAAGCAGAGGTCTGCACGTCAAGCAAGTGTCCAGCTCCCATTCTTGTCAGTGGCAGTCTAGCTGAGCTGAAGCCTGAAACCAGTTCAGATGACTAGCTACTAGGTGTTACTGTAGCACAAGCAGAATCACTGTGGACTTTCCAGACTGTATTGATCATAAGCTCAGTTTCAGTGACCTGAAAAAACAGCTAGTGTTTCATGTCTGCCAGCTTCACATAGAGGTCTTCATACCCAACGGTGCCTCAGATGGCACTAGTTACTTAACATTTAAGCAGCTTAAACTGTGCTCTGTTGACTAATGGGAGCCTAGACACTTAGCTGACGTGTAGACATCCATGTGTAGAGATCTCGAGCATGATTCTTCTGCTTCAACTGCCAAGTCTGGTGTATTTTACTGGGACCAGCTACTGTTTCAGAGCAGTGCATCTCCAACAAGTTCTGTTTTTTATTTGTAAGCCCTGTACAAATGCCACCAGGTACCTTAGGTCATCCCACTGCACTAGACACATATTTTAGAACAACTAAACCAAGCCCTTAAATCAGTTTCCTTTGTGTAGACCTGAATCCTAGAGGAGTTGGGACCTAGTGTGAAATATGCTGTCATATGAAATTAAGATATCAGACATGGTTTACGGGGATTAGTTGAGTTTTCCTGACTTTGAAAGGGAATGTAAGAATGCCACATAACATAAATGTACGTACAACAGGTAAGTCAGTGGCCAAATAGATGGATGCCATTCTTGAATATAATATGACCAAGCTCCAATTAATAATTTAAGCTTTATTAGAATGTAAGTTAAATAAATATCTGAAGTAGCTTGTTTTCCATAGGAAACTGGTATAAAAATGATTCTGAATAGTTTCCCAGAAGAAACTGCCTCAATCTGGAAATAATGATGTCTTATATTTTCGCCTTCATAAAATACAGTTTATTTTCAAAAAGTGTCAGTAATCATACTGTGAATTCTGAACTTCAGTGTGATTTCACATTCAGCTGTGGTGACTTTTTGCCTTTAAAAAACATGTTCCAAAATTCTGGAATATTATTTATAGTTGGCAATTTTTGACCTAATGAAACTTCTAAAAATCAAATCAGAACTGAGGAAAATCATCAATTAAATGATGTCTGAGATCTGTTTTGGAACAATGGAGGAGAGTGGAGTTGATCCATATGCTATATGCTGTTCTCATCCTGCAGCATTTGGCTAAGGAAAGATTATGTATCAGGTTCCTGCCATTACTGATTTTTCATGAAAACTTTTTATAGTCAAAAGTGCAGATTCAGTGGTACCAATTTACTTGGCTGGCCTTACTGAATTGTCAAAAAACTATAAAGATTAGTTCATCAGCAAAATATTTAACAACTGATTGAATATCATCTGATTGAAACACTATGATCACAGTCAACTCTCCTCTCAGAATGTCTTTTTAAATGTTAAAAATCTTCAGTCTGAATGAGAAATTGAATACGCAGACATCTTCAACTGTAATTTTTAATTTTTTGCAGCTGCCACTAAGCCATAAATCAAGTCCTTGTTTTCAGGGTAGCTATGGAGTGCTCTCTCACAGAGCTAACCTATCTTTATGTTCCTTTCAACATTGGCACTTTTTATCACCGTATCATCTATGTTGGGTAAATCAGGTATGTTAGAAAAACAACAACTTAATCAGTTATACTTGATTTCTAATTTCAATTGCATATGTTTAATAGAAAATACAATTCAAGTTCTTCAGACTGAAAATCTGAATTTGTTTTGGTTTATAAGACCATTTACTCTCTATGTGTCTGAGCCAGAACTCAGTTCTGTAGTTTCAAAGATGGCTTTCAATTGTGAGAAGACGAGCTGAAAGTTTTAAATTTCAGTTCATTACTGAAATCCAAGACATGTGATCTACACATTCACATCAGCATGTTTTGTTTCTTTTTCAGGTGTAGTTGAATGTATGGCAGCTGGCACGGTTATCCTGGCTCACAATTCTGGAGGTCCCAAATTAGACATTGTGGTACCCTATGAAGGACGTATTACAGGCTTCCTAGCAGAAAATGAGGACGGTTATGCTGAGACTATGGCATATATCCTCTCTTTGTCTCCTGAAAAAAGATTAGTGATCAGAGAAAATGCTCGCCAGTCTGTGCACAGATTTTCTGACCAAAATTTTAAAGAGACATTTCTATTATCTGTGGAGCCATTATTTAAGTAAATGTATATGAATAAAATTATATATGAATAAAATTAAATTTTTGTATTTGACCATATGTCTCTTGTAAATATATTACTACCTGCAATCCCATGGTCCTAATGGTCCTATTCAAAAAGATTTTTTTCTTCCACTCAGGGCATCTGCAATCTGTAATAGAGATTTTTTTTTTTAATGGAGAAGAAATGCTGCTGACATTTTATGACAATACAGTGCACTACAAAACCATCTGAATTTACAATGTTTTCCTGGCAAATAGAAGTACACCTGGAAGATCTTTTATTTATTGAATATTTATTTTGCCTTCAGTCAGTCTCCACCTATTTCATGACTTTTCACTTACAGTCACACTTCTTAAAATCAACACTTTTGTGTTGATTGTGCTTTAATATCTAGATCTTTTTCCAGAATCTTTATCACACTTTCAATTTGCTGTCCCCCCACAGAGTAACAAAATTCTATTTTGCAAGGTTTCTACTGTGGTGGTTCTTGATCTTCTAATGCATAAGATATGCTCCCTTTTATTTCTGATGAAAACTTTAATTTTCTAATAATGTGCAGAATCCTTCCAGAAACACACAATGTGTCTACAGGTGCTTGTATCCATCTGTAGACTCCTTCCATTGATACAGGTAAGTACTCTAACAATATAAAAAGAAAATGCATTCATTTTTATGATTCTTTTGCCTGCGTTTTCTAATGAAGAATATGTAGGTAGCTGTTTCTCAAATGAACTTAATGGAGATTTCAGTAGCATTAACTACAGTGATTGCTCTAGGTTAATTGTATTTGTTAGTTTGCTTTTTAGTATGTATAATAACTGTACTTGTATATGCTACTTACATTAACTGTTTTTTCCTGTCCTCCTACTGTATGACCGCAGTATTTTTGCAATCCCATTCTACTGAAAATACTCCTATTCCTAAGGAAAAGGAGGCTCTAGATTAGAGGACAGATTTAAATGATACACAAATGTGAACCTTCCAGCTGTAAACTATGCTTATTACATTGAGAACAAAGTGAACAAACTGTTAGTAGACTTTTTTGGTCAAAACTGGAAAAATGTATAGCCTTTTCTGAGCAAATGAAGGATTTATCTTAGCAAAATAAAAAAGTGCAAAAAGCTACTGAAATAAGAGTTAAAGTGTCTTTTTACCTCTATTTATACTTTACCTGGATTGTATGAAATTTTGTATGTGAAAAATATGGTTAGAAGAACCTATTATTCATGTCTTACTAGGAATTTGGGAATGCACAATTCTTTTGGTGCTAATAAACACTACTACTACTATATAAAACTGAGTAGCTGGTGATACTATGTACAGTCAGTACCATGTAAATTAAACTTGGGGATTATAAAGCTATATTGGCAACACAAAGATAATGAAAAGCTGGAGAAGCTTCTTAAAACAGGAACTTGACTGAGAAGGGAAATACAAATATACTGACTAGGGCACTTTCTTAAATGATACAAAAATGATTGAAAAGAGCATATAATCAGAGATTTACTAAGGTTAGTGTTGTCAGAGATGTCCTGGGTAGTTTAGAATAATAAAGATGAAAATCAATTTCGGTCTGGATCAGATTTTTCAACGTTTAGGCATCTAAATAAGTAGCCTGATTTTTTTTTTTATCTTTTAGACAAGAGTGACACCAACCTTCTATTAATTTTAATTGAGTGTTTAGCAGTGTTGAAAAGCAGCTGATTTACTTGCCATTTAATGTCAGATGTCTGTTCTTAAAATCTTGCTACTGATGTGGCTGAAATTTCAAGCAAATTAAAGTTTTGAAACAATAATTAGTCTAGTACTCTAAGCAGCTGTTCCTTGCTGCTTGCTTTTCTCATTGTGTGTGTCAACACTAAATGGCCCAGGGTTATGTTCTGAATCCTCATCAAATTTTCTAAGTAGTTTGCTAGGTACGCTCATCTCTTCTTCATTGGTTTGACCTTTATTTATTGAAGGGACGGGAGATCCTGTGATTCTCTCTGCTGGAGAAGAAACCACTTTCTCCAGAGCTCCCTCCAGCCCATGTCTAAGTTCATCTTCAGAATCTTCAAAATTTCTGTAAATTAAACAAGAAAATTATATTAATTAAACAGCTCTATTTTCATCTTTTCTAGTTTCAGCCTTTGAGATTTTTGCTTTCAAAAGCAAAAAATATTTTGCTTTCAAAAATATTTTGTAAAAATACAGAAGCTAGACACAAAATGAGAGCTGTTTCTTCTCTTTTCTCCATCAGACTGTTTCTCTGTATTTATATGGTCAAAGAAAAGGAGCTGCAAAAGCCCATAGTAATCCTTCTGCATAATATTTTTAATGTCAGCACTGGCATTTCAAATACTAAATTACAGAATTAAAAGCTAAATTAGCAGACTGTAAAACTAGTAAGTTTTCTTGATTTTTGAATTAAAAAAGGACAGAGAAGACTAGTTTTAGGCAATGCAACCTGCCATTTCATGAAAACTGTTCACTTGCATGGATTTCTTCTGGTGTGCTTGACTTACGTGTCATCATCATCTGATCTTGGCTCAAGTCTGCCTTCACCAACATCAGCAGCAGAATATGTTTCTGAATCATCATCTTTGTTTTCTTTTGGAGGCAATGAGGTTAATAATCTCCCTGGAAAGGGAAAGAAATGTTCCTTTATTTATGTATTAAGTAAATTATAAAAGTGTGTATAAATTACTAGCAAACAGATAAGTAAATGCTTGATTTTTTTGTTTAAATTACAATAACATAAATTTCATGTTTAATTGACTTCTATTATTCTTGATCACAAACATTTTAGTCAGTAGTTTATAACTTTCGCTCAGAGTATTTGGAGATCATAACCAAAGGACTGTAAAAGGTAAGCAAGAAAGGGAATCTGTTGTTAGTAGGTTTAAAGTACTGCATTTCAGTGGGAAAGCTTAAGGACTGTTTGGGAAAGGCTGAAAATTACTGCTTGGATATAGCTGAGTTCTCTAAGAATATTCACTTTCAAAGACTAAAGGGAAACCCAAACCTGAGAGGTGAGGAAACAATGATGTAAGAGTTGCTGTCTTACAATGTAAAGGCTGAATTCCGCATTTCTACAGAAATCTATCAATCTGGGTAATGATACAGTCCACAACATCAACTTGAGTAGCAGAGCAGAAATGAGTATTAAGAGAATGCTTTCAAAATATTTTAATAAGTGTAACTGATAAAAGCAATGGCAGTTAGAGTACTTGTGTGACCTTATTCTTGCATTAGCCCTACGAACCACTGATATTAGTGAAGTACGATTTGATTTCCTTTTCCTTAAGCATAAGCTATAAAGTTAGTCTTAGGAATGGGATGCACGTTTAGCTTGTTTAACCTTCAGAATGGGGCTGTTATAACAGACCTTGTTATACTATGAGAAAACATTTATATGAGGCATAATTAGCAGAAGGGCACTCACTATATAATTGCAGATGAACTATATTTCTCATGATCCATTAAAAATGCTAGTATTTGGCATGTACAATTCAGCTGACTTAAAAGGCCTGTCATCTAATTAAACATTTAGTAGCAGTAGTGCATAAAAACACAATTTCAAGTTATATTTACTGCATTTTTCTTTGGGCAATACTCTTGCTCTGCATTTTAGCAAATGTACTTTGACTCAAAGTAAATGTAGTTTTTAAAAAATCATGTGTTATTTCAGGAGAATGTGCTGCAGTATAAGTAAGTTGGAATTAATTCCAGTGTCAGCTGTATCACCACAGACCATGTTGTAAAATGGTATGTCACCACTGCAGCTTAAGCCATCATGTACTACCCTGTATAGCTGTTCTATATAAATACATGTATTTATATAAATCTTTTACAGGGTTCTTTAGTCTCAGCAGTTGCAGGGTTATGTTCTTCTACCTGCTGGTAGTAGTAGCTTGCCTCCATCTACCTAAGTAAATGAAAATATTTATATGAAGTAATAGCTCATAACTTCCCGCTTTTCCTGCAATTGAAAATCCCAGTTAACATCCTGAAAGAAGCTTATTTCACTGCTACAGGGTAGAGGCTGCTCTTGTTTTTCTACTTTGTCAACTGCTTCAAAATTTTGGTTCTAGCCACAAGTCCTCTCCAATGGTAGAAGAAACAATACACCAAGAAAAACTTGCAGAATGTACAATAACAAATATCCTACCTATTTCCTCTTCAAGCTGAAAAAAGGAGTCATTAGACAGTTCTGCCTTTGCTAAGATGTTCAGAAGTGTCCCTGTTGCTGTCTTTTTCCACTGCTTCCTGTTTTCTGGGGTGTCTTCAGGCAGAATAAGATGGTCAGCTAAAGAACAGGAAGGTTCTCAGGTCAGTAAAGCATGTCTATGGCTGGCACTGTCTTCTTTTGTCAGATTCAGACTTTTTAACACTGATTTATTCCCTTTGTGTAATCCTGAAACATGACTTCTTTTTTTCTTGTGGAACTTTCTTACCTTCTGAAAATGTTTTTCGTAAGTATTTTATCTGATTGATACTATAGATTAGAAATAGTTTGGACTATTTGCCACTAAAATTTTAATTGCCACTAAAAATTCCTAACACCAGTTTTAATCCTCAGATAGCTGCTAATTAGGCCTGGCTGGAATAGACAGCAGCAGCTTCACTGAGTAGTTCTTGGTTTCAGATGTGCTGGTTGCTTAGGGCTGAAAAAGCTTCACAGAAGTTTCTGCTTTTGCTGTCTCCTACACTCATCATCTAAGGCAGAATGAGGGAACAAGTAGAATGTTAATGTAATATTCTGCTTTGTCCTGCTTGTCCATGCAAACTTTTCAGGGTGTTTCTGAGTATATGGGGTACTGGGAGAATGCTAGAGGAGTCCCTCTTTTGCAGCAGTCAGTTACTGGAGGTACTTGGCTCACTGGGAACGTATGCCATGGTACTCTGAAAAACCTAGCAATTAACCTGTTCTGAAAAGGAGCATCAGCACAGCCACATTTGTGTGAGGATACAGCAGCCCTTCTGACTGTGTAGCAACACCACTGTCCGGAGTGTTCTTGGAGGATGTTGGCCACAGACTGTCTTAGTTCTTGTGTCATCACTCGAGGCTAAAGAAAGTCATGTCAATCAGCTGGTCGATTAGTTGCGTGGGCTGGCATCTTCAGCTCTTGTTCACCCAGCTCACAGTGTAATTCATACACTGCAGCACTGGTCAACCCCTCTTTATATTTATGAGCATTATCTGCAGGTATCATCGTGAGCATGACTGCAATACTAGAGTAAGTGGAAAATGACAATTGCATTCTTTTGTTTAACACATAGGATAACCTCAGTTAGTATGAAGTCCCGAGATTAACAGCCCCTCAGATCCTGTGAGCATTCTACTATGCAACTGTCTTGGCAAAGGTCTGTAACTAGTTGGGCTGAATTCTAGCCATTCCTATCCTCCTTAACTGAAAAATATAACATATTCTTACCAAGTTCATTTTCAGTTATTGTAGGGGATACAGATGTGACATCACCATCAGTTAAAACATTCAGGAGTGTCTGAGGGGCTCCAGCTTGCCAATGTTTTCTATTTTCTTTGGTATCACTTACATCACTGAACTCTAAGGAGAAAAAAAGAAGAGGCAGAGTTATTTCAGTTTTTTTAAAAACAGTTTAAAACAGATTTCAGTGTGATTATAATGTTGAGTGTGTCATAAAATCTTAGCTCATCAGATAAACTTGCTATAGCGTGAAATTACTGAACTTAACTAACTCGTAGTTGATTTTCAGGATAAATACATTCACTTGGCTTTGCATTTCTCTGTGTAATACCTGTTTGGCATCCAGCTAGTTCTTCCAAAGCCCTGTCCATAGGATCTTCATGAACTTCCACCAATTTCTCCTTAAGATTCTCACCATCCACAAAAGTTGAAGTCTCACTGAGTTTATCTAGTACCTGAAACAACAGTAAGTTGTTTCTAAGTAACAGTAAGTTACTTCGAAAAGAAATATGGGACAATAACTTTACAACCATTCTCATGTATGCACAGGTAGGTAGTAAAAGTGGAACACTAGGACTCAAAACACACGTTGTGATTTATGTATCATAGGGCTGCCTGGGATTCTGCAGAGAAATGAAACAACAGAATAACAAAATAGTGCCTAATAAGTTAAGTATATATATTATGGAATGGAATATATAGTATGGAAAGTACATATATTATTTTCCAATGTTGCTATTAGAAATACTTTAAACATCCTAATATGCTAATAAAAATATTAAATTAATAGCTAGCTATTATGTGTTGACTGGTTATAAATATTTGCATTCTAATATTATGTTGTCTGTAGCCTCACTTCTACTTTGTCTAAATAACACCTGTTTATCACAATGTCATTCTTGTTTTGTGATATAATACTACTGAAAAAAAAATAGGACTGTGCTAATATAATATTAAAATAGCACTACAATTAATTAAGCTCAACTTTTAGTATTATTTGGGGGAGGGGGGGAGTATTTCAAGCAAAGAATGGACAGATATCTTGTTATATAATTGCTTGTCTGGCAGCTCAACTCTTCCCCAAAAGGGACAGAAAAAGACTTACGCAAGCTGAAGAGGATGACACATGGATGAAAACACAACAAAAAAATGTAATAGGCAGTTGGCTTAGAAAATAATTCAGAATAACAAGCATGTGTGTCTTGCTGGAAGAACTTTCCTTTCAGGTGAAAAAAACCTTTCTAAACCGTAATTAGATTATCAGATTCTCCTTAGAAACTATACTAGGCAGAAAGTTGAATTGCAGTTTTTTTTTTTTTTTTTTTTTTTTTTTTTTTGTAATTCCACTGACTTTACTCTTCTACATTTCTAATAATTCTGCTCCTACTGATCTTAGAAACCTTGCATGCATGTTGGCCATGGTCACTCATCGGTTTTGGCCTATTCTGAAAATGAGGCAGGCCCAGAAACAAGGATCCGAGAAGACTTAGGTTCTGAACTTGGACGTGTGTAGTGTTTACACTGAGAAGCACTACTGGTCTCAGGTGTTTGCTTTGGTCTGTTGCATGTATAAGCTCCAACAGACTTCACAGGAATTTCTGTAAGGACTGAGTCAGATGGAGTTTTCTGGCATGTCTAAACTGACAATGATTTTGCTAAGTAAAGTATTAAGTTTTATAAAAATATTGTAACTTCTGGCTTTCAAAACCAGTGTAGCTAATAATTGCAAAAGTGGCCATTATCATTTCAAATAGTACTGAAATGTACTAAAACAATTTACAATTCAAATATGGCACTTGCAAGCTAACTCATTTTTTAGATGTGTTCCTCTCTGCACCCCACACTTTTACAGAACCAAAATAGCTGCACACCTTTGTCCTTTATCATGTGAAAGATCCATATGTCATCCAATTTTATTCTAAGCAATTATTCTCTTGCAGAAGGTCAGATACATACTATAGATCAACAGAGCTTCAATAGGGAGCTTCGTTATAACAAAGAAAAAGGAGGATGGTAATTGAAATAGTAGAACCTAAATCACGGAGCTACTGTCATGTTTTCAGATTACTAATGTAAATGGTTCAAATGTAACTGCAGCCTACCTCTGCTTCTTGAACGCTGACTTCCTCAGGAACACATATGTCTAAATTTATTTCAAACTTTACTCCTCCCTAAAGAAATTTTACAGACTTATTAAATACTATATTTAATAAAAACATTTAATTAAATTGTACACAATTTATATGGAGCTACAATCCTTCCATTAAAAAACAACTCTTCTATTTAACAAGATTTTTCTTCCATTTAAAGATTACTGCTGAACAAATTAGACAAAAATAGATCTCTCTAGTATAGTTTGTAGATATTTTAAAATGATTAAATCCACTACACAAGGCTGGAATATCAGTGATTTTAAGAAAATGTCTTAAGATAATCACTTAATGCAATGCACAAAGTAGGTTCTTAGCTGTTGGTTCTTCGCTAGGCTGTCCAGTCTAAATCTGAATTTAGTGCAGTACAGTGCAGTACTTCAGAAAAGAACTTCATTCCAACATTTAATGGTCAGAATGAACCTATGATCAGAATCCTTCCTGATGTGTCCTATGTATGTTTCCACTGAATACATTCCCATCCCCCACTACAACTTAAAATGCACTGCAGAGAATAATGATTTACAAGAAAATGTTAAGAAAAAAAACAGCCTGACTTGACTTCTCTTAAGAGTCAGCATGAGTTTTATGTATGCTGCTAATGCAATTTGATATAAAGATAAGCAGGTGAGGACTGATCACTATCTGAGCCTACCTAAAGAGAACCTCAAATTATCAGAAAAGCTCTGCTCTAAATTTCTTTTCTGGCTGATCCTATCTTCCCATAGGAACTTTTCACAAACAGGAGACCAGTGCTCTTAACTGACTCTCAAACAACCTAATCTCCAGAGCTATTGTGGCATAATAGGACCATTTGAAACAAACAGATGAAACAAGAAAACAGAAGAAATATGGAAATAAACACAGATACCTTTGTGTTATGTTTCTTTTCTAAAACTTTTTGGTCCTGCAAATCCTGGAGTCTGACTTGTTTAAAGTTTTCTTCCACATCCTGGAGGGAAGGAAACATCCCAGACTTTAGAATGCATTCCTTGGAATCAGAATATGTATAAAATGTATATGAAAAGACTTATTTAAGTAATAAATGTAGTCACTGATTTCCTTGTGATTGCCTGTAAGAATATTCCATTCATTGCTTTATTGATATTTAGAATCTAATAGTAAAAGACATTTACAATTCTGGCATATTTGGCAAAAAGAAAATGTAGGATACCTTTCATAAAGTGAAAACCTGATTTTTTGCAAGTCTATGTTTGAAGGATAGAGCACTGTGTCAAGAAATAAATAACACCTCTTTTCTTTTAAATGATTAAATGATGCAAGATGATTCAGACTTATTTCATTCTGGCAAAAATTGGGAGTGATGAAAGTAAAAATTATAAGGGAAACCTATACCTGTAGAAAATCTAAGTATGTTTCATAGTACCCTGTTTTCTGCTAATACCTAGAAGTTATTTAATTATTATAATATTATATATCATATTATAATATAATTATTGTTACATTATTATATTATTATTATATTTAATCATATATATTGTCATTCATATGTTCTATTTAATCATATTCCTTTGTCCTATGTTAGAACATAGGTCTGCATCGGATAAAAGCAGAATAAATAAGAATTACGTGTAATTCTTCAAGTGAGCTGTCACCATCAGGGCATGTTCTCAACTTCATATGAAACCACAATTCATAGATTTTACTTTTTTAAAACATCTAAGCAGTTCCTTCATGCCCATGGACTAAAGTAACAGAAAGCAGGCACAAAGTCAACTGTTTCTTTTTGTCATCATGCACTAGGAATATCATTTCTGTCCTGTCATGGCTCTCATTGCCCATAATCTAGTTTATCCAGTCAAGTGATGGGTGAAATCATTTTAGAAAAGCCTCATCCAGAACCTATGAAAATCACTGGAGAGAATCCTGCTAATATTGGCAGGTTTGACCCAAGTACCAGCTGCTAGAGGGTAGCAGCATCTGTCACAGGTTTATGTGAAAGTTTGCCTGTCAGCACTGCGCTGCTGAACAATGCAGTAAGCCATATCCTAAATGAGGCAAACCCTGACTGAAGACTCCCTGGCAGTTACATCAAAGCTGTTTTCCCCTCAGAATGAAGGGGCAATTTACAGACTGATATTTATTTTAACAAGTTGTGGCTTTCATTCTTTTCACCTGTAAAAGAATATCATAATATGCTTATTCATTAAGGACTACACCTTCTTCCCAGACCCCATCACCCACTGTGGACTTGTTGCTGCAGAACTCTGTGTAGTCTGGCAACCTCATCTCGTCTTTACCATGCCAATACTGCAAAGTAAAAGTTGAACAGTTCTGCAACTCCATTCCAGTGACTACTTTGGTAGAATTTAATTAGAAAGAAGTAGAGGATTCCTGTCACAGGAAGCCTTTGGCTCTACTTCTTATTCCTGCTTTTCCTAAATTTTTGTTTAAGGAAGGAAACCACATCAAACTGCACTCTAAAATACTTCCCACATAGCATCTTCCATGTAAGAATCACGTTCGTGCTCTACTCTATGCCGTGCAGTAATTCAGTCACAAATTACTGTCTTCTGCACAGAATTCTCATAAAGATCTGTCACTATGACTGGCTTCTTCAATACTTTGCTCATAACAAAAGGAAAAGAAATATACTTTTGAAAGGAGATATTAAGTAGAAGTATATATTAATACATATAGGTGAAAGACAATTACCAAAACAGATAGGACACAACCAAATAAATTTCCCAGGCTATTCATGAAAGGAGCTTAGGTGCTTAGGTTCACATACAGTGCTAGCATCAGGTGAGATTTAAAATTCACTACTTTTCAGAATTACCACAGAGAGTGAATAAAGGATGATGTGGTCGTTGCACTATTCTATATAATTACTCTACCAGTACTGTTTAGACTATAAGACAGTACTGATACCTGAACTGATTTTTCTCTTGTTCCAGATGTATCCTTGGTTTCAAACTGGTTCTCAGCTTTCCCTTGCTTCACAAGATAGGTTTTATCTTGTACTTTTGGACTCTCCTAAAAGACATGTTTATAAAGTGTTCATTTCAATTACTATGTAAGTGTACTAGCTTTAAAGATGTGTTTATGTTTGAGCTTTTTTACCTGGAGTATGCCTGCTCTGAATCTGAGTTCTTTTAGAACACCATGGTATTCTTTCCGAATCTTTTCTAATTGTTTCAGGTACTTCTATGAAACAAGAGCAAAGTAGAATATATTTGTATTAGAAATACATACAGAAATAACAATAGCTAAAAATATTTTATGGATGTACAACTGTGTACATATGAGAAAAGAAAGGATTAGTGTCCTTTACTGCCAATTTTAAAGATTGTTTGATATTTCCCATACCGAAGATTTTTGGAATTACTACTCTTTCAGACTTTAACCCTTCTGAAGTTTTCCAGACTATATGTTTCATTCTGAATCTTTTTTAGAATTATATCCAAAACAGTTACCTCCAAGAATAGCCTAAGGACTGGCTGAGTCCTTAGGGTCCTGAGGTTAGGATGGGAAACTTGAGGACTAGAAATTAGCTTAGGTAAGCAGGAAGAAAAAAATGTGTAAATTATTTACTCTGTGGTAACCCCCTCCACAAAATGAAAAAAACCTGGTAATCTTTTCATGGAGAAGCTTCATCATCTCTATCCCTTGAAGCAAAAATTTCAAATTTGGCCAGAAGATAACCTTTGTGTTAAGAACCTCTCTTTTACTGTTTCTATGAAAGTCTATCCAAATTTGTCCATATTACAAGCCTTTGTAAAATCTCACATCTAAACAGCAAGTCTCTGACAAATATCTATATAAGTATGTTCTTACTTCCAAGTCTTACTTTTAGATAAAAGTTAATATATTCATACTTATTCAGACAAAATGTTCCTATATATAAAGATCAATTCTATTTATATACATTCATATAAGAAAGAAGTATCAGTTTGTTTTTTCAGTCACACAAAAAGAGAAATAGCTTATTGTGTCTATATAGAATATACATAATCTCCAAAAGCTGTAATAAACCAAGGAAGCAATACGTGTCACCTACTACTATATCACATTCTAAATGTCATAGTATGAAGACAAATGTATCACTTCTGAATAATGAATACACATATATAAATAATGTATTTATGAATATCTTTTCTGATTTGTAAATGTGAGGATCTATTGACCTCTGATATTAGTTTGTTCAGTGATGTAATTCCACTGATCTCAGTAGAAGTGAAATCAAAATCAAGACCATGGCTTTTAACAAGATTATGGAAGTCAGATTTGTGTCAAATGAAAGAGGGAAACACATGAAAGCAGCTCATATTCTCCTTGTCATCAGATGGAAAAGAATCAGCTCTCACATCAAAAACATCATTGTCAAGGAGTATAATAAAAGAGCTTTAGGCA
The DNA here is from genome assembly GCF_028389875.1 of Rhea pennata. Taxonomy (NCBI): domain Eukaryota; kingdom Metazoa; phylum Chordata; class Aves; order Rheiformes; family Rheidae; genus Rhea; species Rhea pennata. The sequence goes on from NC_084663.1 coordinate 187,738,732, forward strand.
GCTAAGAAAGATTTTTTTTTTTACCTGTTCTTTCATTTCATTCTTTCTAGATATGTCCAGCTGATGGCTTTTGAGATGCTCTTCCTTTATTTTCTGCTGCTGTATTTGGTCATGATGTGGGTCAGCAGAGGATGGCCGCAGTCCCTATTGATGTACAGATAATTCACAAAACAAAGGAATTTTCATTTAGAATCCTTTCCTTGAATGCTCTTGCAATTCACTCCCTCTGTTCCATTGAAGAGTGCAATAAGACAAGTGTATATTCTTTGAGGAAAAAAGTTCTAGTAGAGTTTTACATTACTGTACCTGTATATCAGAAAATAAAACCTCAAGATGAGCATTGCAGAGCATGTCAACAAATTTACTGGAGCAGAACTTTCTACTTGTCAGTGTGACAATCTGCTATTAGAAAGACAGGAATTCATCTTTTGAAATTTCATTCACTTTCTTTTAGAGATTTTATTCAACAATTTCAGTATTTACTTACCAACTGCTTTTCTACTTTAATCTTATACTGCTGGGCTTCAAAACGCCTTTGAAGATAATCTGCAGGCCTGAAAGAAGAAAGTAATGTTCATATATTGTTTCACAGATTCTACTGTTTTCTGCATATACATTTCTCTCTCAGTTTTACCACATAATATGAACTGAGCTCTCCTTGTATTAAATGAAAGGTATAAATATGAAATAATAATAAAATAATAAAAAAGAGAAAACATATTCACTTTGTGTATTTCCCTTCCTACTATTTCAGGCACATAAGCCTTCTGCAGCAAAGTGCTCTTCTGCCTTTTATTTGATAAATGGTATGTGGAAGTGTTAGTCAAAACAAAGTTGTTCCGGTCTTCAGAACAAGTGAAAATTGTGAGAATGGAGGTGGCACATTCAATAATATTTTTTTCATTTCTCCTTTATGCTTAACTCTATCAACCTAACTTTGTATTTATGTTTTTGGATTTTTTTTAGCATTTTCCTCTTGTTTTGGTGTAAGATAATCAGCAGTCACTTTTAAGTTTCCTAATTTTGTTTATTTAACATCATACCCTTAGAATCTACTTGTGTCTCAGAGAGCCAAAACGAACTGAGCTTATGCTAAACTATAAACACTATAAACTCGGCTCAGACAAGGTGTTCTAAATGTAATGATCATTAACTGAAACATTCAAAATCACTGAATGAACATTAATGCCCTAGCCAGCCTTAATGGAAGGTTCCCAAAGTACACAGTATTAAAAATTCCTCACTTATCTTTCTCAAGGTTCATAAAATTCACCCACTTATAAAATGGCCAGTCATGGAGTGGACCAGCAGTCTCAGAAGTGAAAAGAATGGTTTTACTCCTGCTTTGTGAGAGAAAGGCTTTGAAGTACACAAACTTAGGGATAAAGGGTCTCTTACCTGAAACCAAAGTATAAGCTCTGCAGGAAAAAAAGAAAAATTGTATGGCCTGCCTCCCACTCTGTTCCCTCAACTGGAGAACGCCTTTTGGTTCTTTAGATCTTTCTGATCCCAGTAGGTAGGAAAGACTGTGTTTATCCCTGGTATAATCAGAAGGTCTACAAAAAGGTAGGTTTTACTCCTCCCCAATAAAATGCTGAGATTTGGGAGACATTTTGGAAATGAAATTTCAAATATCAGGACAACACGCTCAGAAGGTACTTCTGGATAGACAGCAACAGAGGTTGCAATACACTTGCACAAAAAACTTATCAAAGACCAAGTACAGAAGGAATCATACTGATGTCCATGTCGCTACATTATCAGGAATGTTGATAACTCAAAACATGTAAAACAATTCACTACTAATACAGTAATCAAGGCTTACCAGTGGGGTGGTGGAGGCGAAGGTGCAACTTGTCCTTTTAGTTTGTAGTATTCCTCAGCTCTTTGGCTGATGTGAGAAAAGTCACAGTGTGCATTAGCTTTCCTCTCCAAGTCGTCAAGTTTATCATAGTAATGACCATAATGCCCATGTACTCTAACGCTTTCTGGCCTTTCTGCCACCTTAATTCTGGAACTCTGTGGCTGAAAACATAGTAAAAGATGTTAATCTTTTCTCCTCCATATCAGTATCATTTTGCATTAACTTCCTGCCCCTTTCTTCATTCTCAGCTGCATAATACAGGGTATCTACATTATAGCTAGTGCAAGTTCTACACACACTTTCACATCTAACCCAGAAACTTCCTAACTTCTTGGGGCTGATATATAATCCTATCGCTGTCTCCCTCTGTTAGACATCCTCTCATTACACAGCAGCCCATATTGTTGTGTGAGTCAATCAGCATGGAGCTTTATACCCTGTAACTTACTTCCCCTAGAGCCACTGCGTTGCTCCGAAGTCCAAAGCACTGAATTAATTCCAGGAGAGTCTTATTTTGACATGTGAGAGCAAGGGGAGCCTGGTATGTAGTTCTGGGGAATATACACATTGACCGCTGCTTTGAGTGGAGCACTGGGCTAGTTCATGCCACTGTCTCTTTGATTATGTACCCAGGGGAGCTTGCCTTTCATTTCTCAAAGTCCTTACTGTGATGAAACATTCCTGTATTTCTACACTGTGACAAGACTGTCTTTTCCATTTCTCATAAGAACAATGGAGAGAAGATGACTGTCTAGGTGCTGTTATATGATATAAAAATGTATGGTAAGATATCCATGAACTTTCCCATAGTGGGAGACTAAAAACCACCATATGCTGTATTAGAAAAATGAATAAATTTACTCATTTTCCTTACATAAATTAAAAAGAATCTAAGTATCTCTTCCTTAGTATATATGTTTACCAATTCTCCCTATTTTCCCTTTTAGAAACACTGGAAATAGACTCATCTACCTATGGTATAGTCCAGATCATTGCACAACATAAATTAATGCCTATACTAGAAGAAAATTTTCCTCTGCTAAAGATGTTCCTGAAGAAGAGGTAACACTAAAATGGGTACATTCGTCCCTCACTGAAAGATGTTTTGAGAGCATAGTATCCAGAAGCATGATCATCCCAAACAACAAAGCAAGGCCATCTAAATAAACGTAAGGGGACTGTGAACAGTAAGTCCCTAAGCAACTCATTCAGAGTATGACACTGCAAGTATCCCCCAAGCCCTGTAAACTGGCTGTTTCATTTGGATGCTGAAAGAATGTGGGAACCTGTCCAGTGTTAATATTAAGAGATCTGTCTGGTAGATTAAAACACTGTGGACAAAATTCTGTCTCTGATTACTGCAGTACACATCATTTACATTGGAGATACATCAATGTAACTATGAGAAAAATTAAGTCCTATATTCTGTATAGGGCCAGGGTAGTATAACTGATTGCTTAATGGCTGCAGTTCTGGGAACTAAAGACAGGGGTATCAGGTGATATCATGTAAGAGGCTGAAGATGGCACAGAGCTGAGATCTAGCTTGAGGAAAGAAGGTGGAAAATGAGTGAGGGACACAGATGGTGTGAGGAACTGGGGCTTTTTGCTGCAGGATGTGGTCCCAGTTGGCTGTAACAGTATCTGAGACAGAAGCAGTGGGTATCAGCGGTTTTGTCCAGGAAATGGGTTCTTAGGGGTAGTGAAGTAAAAGGATCAGTTTATTTGCTTTTATAGCAAAAATGGAACAGTCTCAGTCTATTTTCTTTCAGCAAAAGTAAATGCAAAGCATGCCTGACTCTTTGTGTTACAAAGGACCACACTGAAGCAGCCTAAACTCAGTGTTTCTCAGTTAGGCCTTTTTAATAACTCTCATGAGGCTTCAAGAATGCTTACATGTCTCCATAGGCTCAGTGTAGGGCACCAAGCTGAATTTATTCTATCTTAATGAGGCCTTTGAAAGGGTCTTTTTTAAGAGCAGGAATATTCCTTCTGAAGATGATTAGATCTTAGAAGAGGGTGGAGTTCATGCAAGTTTTTTATGCACAGTACCTGAAAAACAGACTGTTGCACTCCTGAAGGAGGTTTCCATTCATTTCTTTGAAATAATTCCAGTTTCTTGACACGTACCACCATTCCACATTCTGGAGGAACTTGTTCTTGGGCTCTCGTTTTTTGAAGTTTATGTGCTTCTTAACGACAAAAGATTAAAAGGTTATCTACTGTGCCTTCTATGTGATAGTTGCAAACCACAGTAAGATGCACACCCATAACACTGACAGGCTGGGCTATTAGCCTCTTTATGTCATTTCATCATTATCACCACCATTTTCTACGCATCCTGATCATCATTCTTAGAATTACACATTTTTGAAAACACTAAGATTTTTCAAACTGATGTGAAGTGGATCTTATTGATTAGTTTTATAAAGAAGTACACTGAATCAAAGGGAGACTTCTTCCAACTAAAATGCTGACTTGATGCTAGCACCAAGAACAAAAATCTGAAGGTCTGATGATTAAGCTCAAATTTTATTAGAGATTAAATACCTACCTACTTCTTAAGTACATCCTTTTTTAAACTTAGCCCCCACTATTCTACTTCCACTAGACAATGTTGTAATCTTTGTGAAATTTGGAAAGAAGGGCTATAAACTGAAAAATTTATCTTATCTACTAATTCCCCAGTAAGAGAATAACACGATACACCATTCCAGTTTGGTCAGAATAAGTATTTTAACAAAGACCTTAGCTGAAAAAAAGAAAACTAGTGTACTTGTTAGGATTAAGTAATTTCTGTGTGAGTATATTAGGTTCTTCCTGAGTAATGACTGTTATCCACCACAGAGTGTTATGTTTGGGACACAGAATGTTTGAAAATTATAAGTATATGAGTCCAGATATTTTTAATAATGCGTAAGAGACTTAGGTGTTCAGGTGCCTCTGCCAAAATTGTAGTACATCTGAAGGCACATAAATCTGACTGAAATTAATTTGCAAAATAACATGGATTCTCACACTACTGAAGAACTTTTGAAAAAGAAAAGCTCACTATCCCTATAAGTTAAGTGGTTTATTTTCACAGGTCTGTTTAAACTACTTTCATATTTCCAAAGAAATATTTGAAGAATAATTATGATGTACTAAATACTACAGAATTAGAAAAAGATCACACTGCCAGAACCAGGTCAGACATCCAGCAGTTCATACAGAGATGCCATTTACTTTCATCCATGTCTTCTAAGAATATGCATACGCAATCTGATCTATCAATGAGCACTTAATCCAAATACAGTTAATTGTCCCTCACAATTTAATCTAATTTATACTATTTTGTAAAATACAATTCTATTATTTTGCAAAATGTATTTTGTAAAATACTGTGAAATAAAATTGCAATTTTTTTTTTCAATTTTGCAGGTACTTTGGCAAAATGAACTAAGGAGGTTTGTCATGTGATGGACCTGAACTACATCTATGTCAAAGTCTCTTAGTGTTGTAAATCCTATTCTTAAAGTAATTAAGATTAATGTTTCAGTACTTTCCTACAGCAGCTCTTCTGGTTGAACTGTGGTATCAAGCTAGTCTTAAAGTTGTCCTTTCCTGAACAGGACAGCGATGGACAGTCTGGGGTCAAAGTTCTTGCTGTTGCAGTTCTCACCTCTGTTTATCTGCAACTTTGTATGAAGCTCTTGTGTGCAAATGTGTATTAAAGACTGCTGTAGAGATTTATAGCCATCAAATATTTACTTCTCAGCTTGATTGCCGATAGAACAAATGTTAGTGTAGAATTGATTTTAATTAATATTATTATCATTACCTTGTATCAACTTCTCTCCAGGTTGTAATGCTGAAGGTCTTTTTTTGTGTATCACAGTGTGACTGAATTCTTCTTGTATTATCTACAGGCAAAAAAGTATCTGATGATAGAATTGTTTATGCTACTTTGATAAGCATTTTTCCCTCAGCAGGCAGCAGGCACAAAGCACTCACCTCAGGGGGCAAATGTCTGACAATAAGCTTCTCCAGGAAGGGCTTCCTTAAAATAGAATTAATAGATGGTCGATCTCTTGGAGATACATTAAACAACTGGGAAATTAATATCCTCAGATCATATGAATAGTTGGGAGACACCGGCTGAAAATGTCCTCTGCAGATCTTCAGCACCAGCTGCTGCAAACTATTGCCTTCAAACTCAATGAAAACAGTAAAACGATGATAGTAAGTACTGCTGGTTGATAATAAAAATGACAGACTAGACTCCAATTTACAATCAGTGTAGCAGACAATCAACAAAATAGGGTACTTGCTGACAGTAGTTCTATGCTATGGAAATATCTTCACAAATCCTTTCTCACTATCCATAATGTGCTGTTTTTAAGCAACACGTCTATATTTCCACTTCTCTATAGGAAAAATTAATACAATCACTCTCTGGTTGTATTTCCTTGTTTCACTGCACAACTCAGCAGGTCAAATAGATTTCATATTTGGAAGAGTTTCTTTCATGCTCTGCTGTCACACAGTAGAACGGAAACAATTTTTCCAGAATGAAAGGTGATTTATCTTGCCAAAAGCTGTACAACAGAGAGACCTGTACATACACCCTCTTAACAGTGTTCTCTTTCAAAACCTCAGTCCACATAACCTTTGGGTTCCACGTTCCCTCAGGAACCAAAGTACAATTTGATTTAACAATTGATGCTACACAGTCAGCCACACAGAGACACTACCACAACTACACATCAGTTAACCTTTTCCTCTGCTCAGCAGATCTCCATTTTTTAGAACCTGAGACAGGCAAAATTAATTTTGAAAGCAGCATCTTTCTACAAGGATCATTTTATTTACTCAGATGTTTTGAGGGTGTGTAAACAAAATTTGTCTTAGTCACACTTTATTTCCTGCTTACATCAGCATCTAGTTCCTGACTTCAAATTCAAAATAGACAATACAAAATAAAACACCTACCATTCACAAGAAGTAATATTAGTGTCTTCTCACTTCATGAAATCTGGAGTTTTCCTCATAAGTGCTCTCAGGACTACCTAGCTTTGCCATCTCCCTCATCGAGGCCAGTAAAAATTCATGTTTTGCTGGCCCCAGGAGTCTGATCTTTTTCCTGTTTTGGTGATTAGTCTCTGCTGTATTCCCTTTTCCAAAAAATACTCGCAGGCTAAGGACTATCAGGCTGAGATCAGGATGAGCACAGCTCTCCTTCCCAAAAATACTGCCTGTTATCTCCTGACATAAATGTGCTTCCAAACTAAATAAAACCTTTAGGAAAATGCTTCTGGGGACTTGAAATGCTTTCTGGACAAATGTTGGTTGCAAGTTCTGTAGTAAGTGTAAATTGGTATTTTCAAGTAGAAATGAGTAAAATGAAGTGACTAAAGACTAACCTTGAGGTTTGACTTTAGCTCTTTCTACTGTCCATCTGCCTTTTAAATTTTTTTGCACTTATTAAAGAATAAATGTATGACTGATGTGTATGTAAATATAATTATTGTAGAAATATAACATATTGTCTTTATTATCACAAAACAGACATAACTTGAAAAATTAAACACTGACAGTCAGGCTTTAATACCAATAAGTATATTGAAATTAATTCCAGCAGCTGTCTAAGTAAATTGAAATTAATTCCAGCAGCTGTCTATGAATGTTGTCATTACTAGAATTTTTTATGGCTTCCTACTACTTTTTTTAATAATATGATATTGATCTGATTCTAAGGTACTTACAGGATGCTTTAGTGCACATAGTTCATAGAGCACACAGCCAAGAGACCAAATATCTCTGTGAACAAAAGGAATGAAAATTTCAGAGGAAAGGCGGTAATATTTGCATACATGTAATCAGTATCTCTTCTCAGCTCTAAAACTCATTATGATTTCATCACAGATGAAAATTGATGCAAATTTCATTTTTTATACTAAGAACAACCTAACATTTCTTTTTTTTTTCATTATGGCACCAATGTCTCTATGGTATCTACCTAAGTACTTATGTTACTACTGGAAAAGGCAAGTGCCAAAAGGAAATGCTTGCTTAATATTCCTAGCAGGATGAAGGACAAAGTGATCACTATATGACTTGACAGAGTGAGATTTCATAAAAATAAAAATACAATTATGTTAAGCCTGTGGATAAACTACAGCAATCTGGACACTGTCAGTCAAAACACAACTAACAGTGTTGTACACTATAAAATAGTTGTGGTATACAATTGTTATATACATTGTTGTACACTACAATAATAATAAAAAAGTTTTCATAAAGGGTGCTGCACATGAAATCCATGGTGCCCTGCAGAAATGCTCATTTAAACCATGAGATTACTAAAATAAGTTCTCTCACACTGCATACACTCATGCATAAGCACAGGAAGAAAAGGAAGAGACTTACGTTTTATTATTATATGGTCGATTTTCACAGATTTCAGGTGATAGATAATAGGGGGTTCCTACACAGGTACAGGCAAGCTCCATAGTGCTAACGAAACACAATGAACAATAAGGCCCATACACTGAAAAGGTTTACAAGCAACTGAGACAAAGGCCTCTCTGCAGTCAGGCAAAAAGCCCATGGCTGATATTATTTCTGTTCTCAAATAGCTCAATAGGAGCTTAATGGAACAGACCAAAGAAAAACTAAAGTATTGCCCAGTTCTGCATAAAAATGACCAATGATTTTAGTAGTGGAGAGCACTAGCGCTTCAATAAAAAGCACAAGAATTCTCTTTTGCCCTACTTTTCAGAAGCATTATAATCAACATTTTCAAGGCATGATTAACACAGAATTTTGAAAGCTTTCAAACACACACCAAAATATTGCAAGTCTCCAACACAACCATACTAAATAAGAATATCCTAGGTGGCTGTCAGTCACGCAAGCCAGAGGCAGCGGAAGGAGGAAGTATTGTCCAGAAAGGAAAGTAAGTATACGTGAATTCCATTTCCATCTTTGCCACTGGCACGCTGTGTAGGTGTAGCCAAGTATCATCAGTTGGATTAATTACCATTCTACACAATACATAATTAAATTGTGGAATTTCATTGCCACAAGATCCTGCCAAGGTCCAAGATATTGAGAGATGCAGAAAGAGATCAAATTCAAGCACTGTCCTGTTGTTAGCATGCTCCCTGGCATATTTTGGCCATGCCAAAACCCAGTCTCCCAGATGATGCCTGGCCATGGCTCAGGATAGGCCAACGCTGTTCTCAAAGTCTGTAAGGATAAAGCAACCCCCTGTGGGTGCACAAATTTAGCCTTATGAATGCAAGCCAGGCCATGCCATTCACCCTCAGGGCCAAAGAGTGAGCTCTGGACCACTCTGCTTAAATTAGTGTAGGCACAGATGTGGAGGATATACTAAGGACTCAGTACACACTCTTCTTTTACGCTAAACTGTTAATGCTCTTCATCAGCTTTTCCCTTTACGAAACAGCAGACCTGACTACCAACATGTGCAAGACTAAACCTTGTGCCTCCAGAATCTCTTTATGTCAGTTCCACAGAGAGCGGGGAAAGACTGCCGTTTCCCTACTCTATGTGCCGAACATAACAGAAGTGCAGTTACTAAGCTAGACAGATCTGGGGTTTGATGCAGTTTGATATGTTTTAGGACAAGAGCAAAAAATGGTAATTTCAGGCCCTTGCTATACTAGACATCTTCAACAGAAACGACCCCGATTCAATTTGCACATTCAGATTGCATTCTGAACATTCAGGAACACTCATATTTAGTGTAAGCCACAGACTAATTAAAAAAGGTGCTTACTTGTTCAACTCTCTTGCTATGCCAAAGTCCCCAAGCTTTGCTACCTTTCCATTATTGCTAAGAAATATGTTCTGCAAACAAAGAAGAAACAGGTATGCAAAATGAAACATGGCAGAGTTTCTTAAGCATATTTTTACAAGATAGAATTGCCTCCACCTTGGTACCAGTTTTGCTACCTGTGCTTTCACATCCCTGTGTAAAATCTTCCTGTCATGAATATGCTTCAATCCCAAGGCAATCTGCACAAACCAATTCAGAATCTGCAGCGAAAGACAAAGAGAATAGATGTCTGTAAATTTGTGTTGTTCTAATTTCTGATGGAATGTCTTACTTAAATATATAAAATAAAGACAATGGCAAAATCTAAAATACATAGAATAAACATAATGATGGAACAGCTCATTCTGGATGTCATCTCCAGGCATATGGAGGACAAGAAGGTGATCAGGAGTAGTCAGCATGGATTCACCAAGGGGAAATTCTGCTTAACCAATCTGATAGCCTTCTGGGATGGAATGACTGGCTGGGTAGATGAGGACAGAGCAGTGGACGTTGTGTACCTTGACTTCAGCAAGGCTTTTGACACTGTCTCCCATAACATCCTCCTAGACAAGCTCAGGAAGCATGGGTTAGACGAGTGGACAGTCAGGTGGATTGAGAAGTGGCTGAAAGGCAGAGCTCAGAGGGTCATCATCAGTGGTGTGGAGTCTAGTTGGAGGCCTGTGGCTAGTGGCGTCCCCCTCCCCCAGGGCTCAGTACTGGGTCCCATCCTGTTCAACTTCTTCATCAATGACCTGGATGAGGGGACAGAGTGCCTCCTCAGCAACTTTGCTGATGATCCCAAGCTGGGAGGAGTGACTGATACACCAGAGGGCTGTGCTGCCATTCAGAGAGACCTGGACAGGTTGGAGAGTTGGGTGGAGAGGAACCTCCTGAGGTTCCACAAGGGCAAGTGTAGAGTCCTGCACCTAGGGAAAAATAACCCTTGGCACCAGTACAAGTTGGGTGTCGACCTTCTGGAGAGCAACTCTGCAGAGAAGGACCTGGGAGTGCTGGTGGATGACAAGTTGACCATGAGCCAGCAATGTGCCCTTGTGGCCAGAAAGGCCAATGGTCTCCTGGGGTGCATTGGGAAGAGTGTTGCCAGGAGGTGGAGGGAGGTGATCCTGCCCCTCTCCACAGCCCTGGGGAGGCCTCATCTCAAGTCCTGTGTCCAGTTCTGGGCTCCCCAGGACAACAGAGACATGGAGCTACTGGAGAGACTCCAGCACAGGGCTACAAAGATGATCAGAGGGCTGGACCAGCTGCCCTATGAGGAACGGCTGCAAGAGCTGGGCCTCTTCAGCCTGGCGAAGAGAAGACTGAGGGGGGATCTTATCAATGTGTGTAAGTACCTGAAGGGAGGGTGTCAAGGGGATGGGGACAGACTCTTTTCAGTTGTCCCATGTGACAGGACAAGAGGCAATGGGCAGAAATCGAAGCACAGGAAGTTCCACCTGACTGTGAGGGGGAATTTCTTCCCTGTGAGAGTGACGGAGCACTGGCACAGGTTGCCCAGAGAGGTTGTGGAGTGTCCTTCTCTGGAGATCTTCAAGGCCCGCCTGGATGCAACCCTGTCTAACATGCTCTAGGTGACCCTGCTGGGCAGAGAGGTTGGACTAGATGATCTCCAGAGGTCCCTTCCAACCTTACTGATTCTATGATTCTATGTGTTTATACGCTTCTCTCTTTAGGGAAACTGATGGTCATGGAAGGCTTTGGCTCAATAAATCTTCTTTTATTTAGTAACGCTGCAAGTTAAGCTGATGATTTCCTGAATAAGGCTGATATAATAAATGAGATTTTCTTAGGCTTACATTTGAAAATATTAAAATATTTTAACAAGATTACATTTAATTGGACCATTTGCTTCCTGTTTTGATTGTCAGACGTATCTCTAATTTCTATAATCCTTTCTTCATCTTTCTTTTGATATTCATTGTTCTGTCTTGCTGTCAAAGTTTTTTTGTGTGTTTGTTCTCTGCATTGTATTTGAGTGATCTCTGATTTTCTCTTCTCTTTATTTTCTCTCTTGTGTTCTCTCTACCTCTAGTATGACTCCCAATAGGATCATAAAATACAGTATTACTGAACCAGTAATTCACTTCCAACTGACTTCTACACTAGGGACTTCTTTTCCTTCTAGAGAAAAAAAAAGGAAAGTGACAATATTTCTTTTTTCCACTCTTATGTTATTTAAGAGTAGATTTCCACTAACAGGTTAGATAACAGGTACCTAGTATCTAAGATACTAGTTATTTAGGCAAATTTTTATTGCACCTGCAAAACTAGAATATGCATGAATACTGAAATGCATAAACAACTAACATCAGAGTTTAGTAATCTAAGTATATAACCAAAAAAAACATTCAGAAAGCTGAGGTAGCAAAAAAGTATGAAAGAATTGTGGGCTAGTGGGAAGTACTGTTTCTGTGTATCACATGTGCACATTTACAAGCTAAAATATATGCGAACATATTCCAAAAGTAGTCAGAATCCTAGGATTGTTTCTCTGTGCTGGTTTAACAATTTAAACAGCATCAGCAAAGTCATGATCCAAATTAAATGAATGAGACATTTACCGTTGACTTCGGTATAAACCAGGACATATCACAATGCAAACAGCATAATAGAATAAAGAACTGGTATAAAATATATTCCCCTATAATTCTAAAAAAAAAAAAAAAAAAAAAAAAAAACATTCAAAAGAAAGTCTTTATGGCTTAACAGATGTACTACTAATATGAGGAAAAAGTGCATCCACAATAGAAGAAACAATGGAAGGAGTGATAAAATTGTCAACAAACATTGCCAATGATTTATTTTAAGATTTTAAGATCTTTTTTTTTATAAAAAGCAAACTCTAAACTCTCATTAAAATCACAAAGTTTTGCTAAAATGTTCAATTTTTTTGGTAACAATTCAGACAAGAAACAGTATCCAAAAACTGGCTAACTCAAACCATGTGTTTTATCTAAGAAGTCCTTTCCCCTAGAAGTAAATTCTTTCACCTGGTCCTCGTCAAACAGCACTCCATGCTGCATATTTATCCGCTTCATTAAATCTCCACCATCACAGTATTCCATCACAATATATAGCTTGTTCTTTTCTGCAAGGAAAAGCATTTTTTTTCTTTTGTTACTTTATTACATATTAAAAGAGCAATAAATTAATTTGATTTTATGTAGTCATTCTTTTTAAAAGGGAGTACTTAATCCTCTACTGACTCTTCCATTTTGAAGGGTTACTCATAAAAAATGGATACTTCCAGAGAAGCCTGATGGAAAACTGACTTTCATGTCTTACTTCAAGAAAGACATGAAAATTTCTTTTAATGGAGATTCATCAAAATATTAAATATATGCAGTAACTCTTCAAAACCCACACTGATAAACAAAAGATGGATGTTCTTATAGCTAATGCTTTACAAAAGGCTTCATAGTTAGGACTGTTTAGGGTTAGCGATAGAGCTAAAAGTAGACAGAGTTCAACAGTAGAAATAAACAGCAAGAGTTCCTTATTATGGAAACTCAACCTATCCTCATCTCTCTGGGTTCAGCAGAATACTAGATTTACTTCTCCATCAAAATATTTACAGTCCTGATCACGGAAAACAACTTAAGCACAAGCCATCATGATAGCATTCATTACAAGAGGCATTCATTACGACAGATCTCATCAGTAAAAGTAAATATAAGGAATTAGTTTTTTACGGAGAACAGACTTCCTTCTTTCTCTTTCAGTTCTGACAAATCTTTAAACAAAGCTGATCTTAGGAAGCTGTCCTTCCCTCATAATACATAAATCTAACCCTATCAGTAATCTGCATTAAAATTAGGAATGGACATATACAATAATCACAAATATTGTGAATTATGTGTAATCATGGCATTACTGTTGACATTGAAAAAAATCCTGTTTCAGTCAACACCAGAAAATAACACAATCCCCTGGGGCCTGTCCTGTTGGCAAACCCTTACCCTTGTCCCAACTCAAAGCCTCATCCTAGTCTTCGTTAGAAACACAGACTCATCTTCAAATAAAAATTCAAGAGGGGATAATCCTCTCTGTGGCTCTCTAGTCTCTTCTTACAAAAAACTCAGAACAATCCCAGAATACCCTGAGCTAGGGAGGTTTAACTTTCCTCAGCTCAAACCCAAAACCAAATCCAGACTGATTCCAGCATTTCAAATACACACAAAGTGTGAGGTCCTGCCAACTCATGCTCTCTTCTCCCTCTGAGTCTTGATGAATCATGGAATAACTTGGGCCAAAGAACTTTACATTTCTTAATACTAACCCTAAATCTAAACTGAGCCTTCATTAATATTTAGGATCACTTTCAGCACTAAAATTAACATGGAGATATAAACCTTTGATGATTATAGCCCTCTTTCCAAACCCAGAAATATGGCTCAAGACAAAAGATTATCAGGAGCAATTTCCTGTCATACTCAAAAACTCTCATCTTGTATTGAGTCTCCTGGAAAAGCCCCACAAACTCTGGACTCCAAGCGAAGGCTAGGGTTAGACTTCAACCTAAACAACGTAAACAGCACAGGATCTAGCATTTACTTCTACCTTAGATCCCACCCACACCTGGGAAGAGGGCAAGAGAGGACAGAGTCTGATACTTTGTGTTCATTTTCAGGAGCTGGGACCTATCTATCCCCACTGATAAGTTAGAGGTTTGGGCAGGCTTAGGGCTGGGCAATACGGACAAACTACGTTTTGTTGCATTCTACTTCTGTAATCACAAATACAACCAAAATGTTAAAAGTACAACAAAAATGTTAAAAGTAAACCTTGTAAAGAAGTGTAGAAGGTTACTATATTTGCATGCTTCATCTTGGCCAGAAGAATGGCTTCTTTCTGAGAGGCTTCTTTTTCTTTCACAGGCATCTACAAAGAAGTAAGAAGCTATATGCTAGCAAAGCTGTATTAAATCCTATTCATAAATGGTGACACTGGATTATGGGTCAAACATTCCCATAAAGAAAGACTTTGCACCTAGATGACGCAGAAATACAGTGCATATAAAATATGGTGCATATATATATTCATTTGTAAAATATACATTTGGACTATATATTTGAAAATTTATTGGAACTTTATTAAAGTCAAATCATACTGTGACATTTTACCAACAGGCAAATGTGTACCTTCAAATTTTTTTATACAAATGCTATGTATGGCTCTCACTAATTTAATCAAAGAATTGAGTCAAACTGGGATCTTCCCTTAAGTATTTGTAGAAAAGGGGTCTAGGTGATTTTGTATTCTTAATATGGGTGATTTCAAAAGAACAAAATAAAAGGAAAAATGTTCTTTTATTTATAAAAATAAATTTCTTAGCCTCATTCTTAAGAAATAATTTTGAAACATAATCCTTAAAGACTCAAAAATCAGAAGATGAATTAAAGAAACATATATAAAAAAATCTTATGACTTTGAAGTCATAAATTTCTATATCTGACTCATGATTTTTGAACGATAGGGACAGGCAATAACATTTTGCTTGCTTATATTTTTCTATGTTGTGTACATCAAACTAAAATTAGAAATATGTGCTTTGAATTGCTCATGAGCACAGAGAGAAACTACTTATCTTTTATTTAGTGGTCATTATTAGCATATCAATTTTCTGGGTTTGAATCTAGAAGTTATATAACTACTTCTAGAAGTGAAGTAAAAAAATCATTCTTCGTTTGAATTTTTGTCTAATATGTCTAGAAATTCAACTGTGTGGCTTAGAATGTAAAAATACCTGTCAAACGTATTTAACACTCAATTTCTATTAAAATCATGGGAAGTTTAATTACCTGTCCTTCTGGAACTAGATATAGGACTAGGATTATCTCATACCCGTGCTAGTCACCCTAATCTACCTTTATAGTCAATGGAAAGAAATATGCCATTTTTATGGAATAAATCATCTCATTCTAAAGCAGAAGTCTAAAAAAGGCAAGATAAGCAGCATGATAAAAATGCATATTTCTCTTGTTCTCCTAGAAAGGCAGTCTAGCCAAGTAGCTCAGATGCTGACATCTACAGAATGGGTATTTAAAATTAGATTAGATGAATCCCACCCTTACTGTCAAACTGCCATAAACATAAATGAGAGTCTGAAAGGCTCCATTGTGAATTACTCACATCTGAAAATATGGCTATGAAAAAAAGAAATGAAGAAGCTGAGAAAAACGTATCACAAAAATTTTGGTTTGTTCAGTTATTTCAGCAACAATAATTTAATTGTAGTTGAATCATCTCTTATAAAATTTAAATTAGGCTACTGTCATACTTTGTAAGTAGAGAGAAGTTTTGAAAGAACCAAAATGCAGCAAAGAATAAACACATTAATACCAAAAGGTATATTTATTTTATGCTTGTAATATCACTGATCTGGCAGTTTAAAACTAGTCTTTGAAAAGTTTAACTCTACATAACCAACATTCAACTGTAAAGGAAATAAAACATAACCCAAGTTCACACCCTTGTTAAACAGTATCACAATCAGGTAAATAATAACCATTGTTATCACACAGGTTTTGTTGTTTTACCTTAGTTAAATTGATCTCTTTGATAACACATTGCTCATTATTTACTCTTCCTTTTGCCAAGAATACTTTGCCAAAAGATCCTTCTCCAATTTCTTTTATGATTTCATATTTATCCATGATGTCTCTATCTTAAAAGCAATGTATAAAATAGAAAAGTCCCAAATTAGTATCACGCAATTAGTTAGTGCTGTACCCTCAGTGACATGAGTTTGTACTGCTGACACACACCACACCTCTCAAGACTATCACTGTTACCACAAGCCTTATGCTGTTGATGATTTGGCTCAAACTGTCATCTCCTGGAGGTCTACAAATTAATGAGGACCTCAACTTTCAGTAAGCAGCAAGTTTATCTCTTACGAATCTCTTACAAAGAGAAGCTTGAAACATGGCCCTAATATACCCTAAAAATAAATTAAAAAAAAAGGGGGGGAAGTACTGTTTAAGATTATTAAAAGATTTTGGAAAGCCTGACATTATTTCTTGAAGTTAGCAACACTGCAGACATGGTCTCTTCATGGAAAATTAAAATGAGAAAGCATTTCTTGTAGATTTAACTCATGCTAACTGATCTAATGCTGGCAGGAAAAAAAAGTGCCATCAACAACTGGCCTTCTGAAACCCATAACCAAGTGCACTGCTAAGCATTAGCGATCAGTAGAAAACCCCTGGCACAAACAGCAACGTCACTGTTTTATGTCATACATATTTGCAAACTATCCATAAGCAAATATGCACAGGGTGGCAGAGCACTAGAACAGGTTGCCCAGAACAGTGGTGGAGTCTCCATCCTTGGAGATATTCAAAACCCACCTGGATGCAACACTGTCTAACATACTCTAGGTGACCCTGCTGAGTGGGGCGGGGGGGGGGGGGGGGTGTCTAGATGATCTCCAGAGGCCCTCCCTTCCAACCTCAGCCACTCTTTGAATTTGTGATACCCAGCACAATAAAAACACACACTCTGAAACTGTTTTTTGTTATTTGGCCTAAGTTTTAGCAGGGGAGATTTGAGACGATACTGCAATTTCTGCAGTGCTGAGGACAGGCAAGCTCTGCAGCAGACTCCCTAGCAGACTCAGTGCTGTCTCCATGACTAGAGGTTTTTCAGGACAGTTCCCTGGTAGGGTGATGTGCAGGTATATTTCTGATGTTGGTATTTGTATCAGAATCAACTCCTGTCATAGTCACTGGTGAGGAACGGTCACTTTTGCAGCATGCTGGACAGCACTGTCACATGGGCCCCGCCACAGGGGCGACGAGCTGCACGTGCGAGCGCCGCGGGCCCTGAGGGCCAGCCACGGCTAATGGTGACGGGTTTGTTGCACAGAAGCAGGCCCGCAGGGTGCGAGGCACCGCAGGGCCAGGCACCGGGAAGGGCGGTGGTGGGGTTCAGCGGCAAACCTTGGCCGTCACACTGCGCGGTGGCCAAGCGAAGGAGCTGGGGCGGCCAGTGCTTCCCGCAGGACCCACGGAAAGTCACGAGGTGACTGTTCACAACCCGCTGCTGGTGGCTCTGGGGCGAAGAGGGCGCTTCAGAGGGGGGAGGCACAACGTGGAGTTTAGCGAGGTGCGGGCTGCGCTCCGGCAGGGAACCAAGGTGGCGGCGGGAGGCTCTCCCGGCCCGGCGCGGCCCGCCCTTCCCGCCCTGGCTGCGGCGCCGTCGCCATAGCGACGCGAGGCGCGCGAGGCGGGCGGCCGTTGCGGCGGCCTCAGCTGCCCGGCCCGGCCCGGCCCGGCCCGGCCCGGCCCGGGGGAAGCGGTACCTGCGTGCGCCCAGCCGCGTCCGGAGCCGCCGCGGCCAGGAGGAGGAGCGCGAAGAGCGGCCCCGGCTCCACCCCGAGGTGGCGGTGTCGCGGCCGAAACTGCCGTGGGGGCAAGAGGCGACGCGAAATGGCTGCGGCGGGCGCTGCTCCGCGCCGGGCTGCGGCGGGAAGGGGCGGGAAGACACCTGGAAGCAGCTTCGGGCTGCTGAGGGACCGCGTGCTCGGGGCAGCGCGGAGGAGCGCGCTGGGCGCGGTGCTGCTCTCGTGCGCGCGTTGTTTTCCGCAGGCAAAAGCGCCCCTTCGTGCCGTTACGGACGTTTCAAGGGAAGAGTGACAGCAGCAGGGGGGCCAAAGAAGAAAAACCGTGAGAATCACTGATTCCTGCATCTCTGCTAGAGCCTCAGCTACTGCCACCTGTGCGGCACAGGAGATGGGAGCGTGAAATAGCTCTATACCTAATCCACAGACTTCCTCAAGATTTCTGTATTTGTTATTCTCCAGTATTATCCGTTTACTTCACAGCGAGACATTAATAGTCAAAAGTTTCCCAGGAATACTGTGGAGAGCACTTCTGCATTTCCCTTTTGTGCTGCTCTCATAAAATTTACTCTTCAGTACCCAACAGCCAGCACAAATCTCAAATCTGACATGGCACACAGTGCTTTCTGTAGCATCAAAAATCTCCCATCTTTTAAAGAATTTTTTCACATCAGAATGAGAAAATTAGTCTGTATTTATGAAGAAATTAGCTTGCTTCTACACACATAATGGCATCTAGAAGGATGTTGCCATGGAAGTAATTTAGGCAAAAGCACAGCCTCAGGTATTTTCAGAGGATTAATAACTGCATGAACTTAGCCTCAAATATTTAGCACAGAGAAATATTCTCAATTATATGCCCTTCAGACAAACTCAGTTATTCCTAGCATACAGTATTTCAGTGTGTAGTCATGAAGAAAAACTAGACCACTTACTGAAATTCAACAGTGGGACCAATTTAAACAGTACTATTAGCACAAATGCTTTTGGCTGAGCATTTCTACAAAGCTATTACCAACTTCAAATGCATTTGTAATCTAGATTTGCTTATTTACAAGGATTCTAGCTCAAAATTTTATTATGCATTTTCCCTCTAGTACATGATACACAAAACATGCACACTCAGAATTGATTGCGATCCTTTTATTAATAACTACAATAAATCCTGATTTTAGTAGTATTACAAAGTATAACTTCTTCAGTTATTGTAGAGAAATTCAAGCTTTCAGTTACTGTGTTTCAATATCATTTTCAGTTCCGACACCCAATCTAGGTCGTCATCTTCATCAAAGTCCCTAAAAGTAGATTTCAAAATGTTATTTTACGAAGCAAAATCATGTAACTTTATAAATCTTTATTTTTTTCCAAAATTATCCTATAAATAGAAGAAATTAAGTTAAAATAACAACATAAGAGATTTATTCCTTGCACCATTCAGACTGGGTTGAACCAACAGAGGTTCTCTTTTGAACTGACCCAAACTAAGTTGTAAGCAGGACAAATGCCTATCTTAAGATACCAATGGCTTGCAGCTTAACTGCAGTAATACATACCTAAAGACTTTCATCTCTAAGAATCATAAAAATAAAAAAGTAACACATACTGAGATTTCAATAATGTCTCCAAAACACGCATACATCTATAAAATAAAATATTTATGTTCAGAATGTGTTGCAGTGCACCTTTTTTAAAAACATGAAAAATGAATCACTAACATAAAAACAAGATAGAAGTTAAAAGTTTGTACAAATATATCTAAGATGGTACAAAAGCAATTTCACTACACAAAGCATGAAAAAGTACAAAGCGTAATGCACAAATACAACAAGCACACCGCTAGTGAATGGTTTCACTGCTTGGATATCTGATTTCAAAATCAGACTACAATGATATTTCATGCAAAAAGGCAGCTTGTATTCTCCTGTGGATCTGATCTCATGCCTTCATGCTTGCAAAGTCTCCAGCAAAAATAAACTGCTTATTTGTTTAATCCTGACGTAATTAATAACCATAAATACAGTAAAGTGCTGTTAACTTTTAATATCATTAGGTAAAAAGAAGGAAGGATTTAGAAGCTGAGAAATATACTGATTTTTTCAGGGGAATTTTGGGGGAAAATTTCTTTAAGGAATCAAAGAAAATAAAAATACAAAGATGCCATTTGGACATACGTGTCATCTTCATCAGTTCTAGGCTCAAGTCTCTCCAAATCTGTGATAATAGCTTCCTGTTCACCATCTACATCATCAGATGCTTCAGTTCCATCAGAAAGAGGCCCTTTTAATATATTTTTGGAAGCTTTGAAAGTATTAAAAATGAAAACAAAAATAGATTAAAAATATAAATACGATATAGTCTTTCTAATTTGTCTGAAGGTTTTTGCAGGTCGAGTACAACTTGTTGCATAAGTGTAGAGATAAACTAATAAAGCAACTAACGTGCAGACTATTATGTGTGACTGTAGCTATGCATATTTACAGTATACAGCTTGAGATAAATAAAGCACTTCTGACAGAAGAAATAGTTTTGTCAAACTTTTCTACCATCCTGCCATGAAGAAAGGGCACTACTGACTTAGTCAAAGTGGATTTGCTAGATGTATCTGATGGAGCTGCAGCGCATTTACTGCATTTCCCTCCCACATGCACTGTGACACTCTGCAGGGCAGACACTGCATGGCTCTGCAGCCTCTGGATTTATGGCACAGCCTCATTTAGGTATTAAGCTGTTAGTGAAAGTCTTTCATAAAGAGATGTAGTGAAGATTTATTATTACTCATGAAGTCTGGTTTTCAGTAAGCTCACATTTCATTTGGTAAACGTTAAAAAAAACAGTCTGTTTTACATGAAAGCAAATGCACAATCTCTATACACAGGAGCAATGTAAAAAAAATTCTATAAATGAACTTGCAGTCAGTGAAGTCTGAAAACTGGGAATTTACCTGGTTTATAAATTGTGTATGTTTGAAATGCTAAGCTGACATCTGCATTACCGAGGATGTTCATTAGGGTCTGAGGAGTTTCCTTGTTCCACCGTTTACGTGGCTTATTTTCACTGTAGTTTGTAACACAGCCACCTAGGTATAAAGTCATTAACAGATACTATTTAGATAAAATGGCATTAACCACATGCATTACAATGATGACATTTAAGAGAAAAATGCAGGAAGAAAGAGTCTAGATGTTTCTGTAGCACTGCTGCCCTCTCTCAACACACTGAGGTTGACTGTATCAGCATTATAAGGAAAGAAGAATACAGAAGGCAGCTGTGGAGCCTTCTCTTATCAGGGAGCCAGCAGAAACCAGGACCTAGTGTGAGGACTCAAAGCCTTTGCATGCTTAACCAGTGCCTCTTCCCATCTCACACAATGGAGCCTATGGCTATTTCTATGCCTATTAGTAGGAGAACAACTAAATACATGCATTTTTCTGCCCTCCCCAACTGCCCAATATATTATTATCATGTAACATTCCCACTGCAGCTCAGGAACATTTTGATTATTCTTACCTTGATTACTTATTTCAATAACCTAGAATATATACCCATAATCACAAGAAATAATAATACAATTGCATGTGGTGTGGCACATTTGAAAATCAACAAATTTTTCAAAAGAAACCCCATGTAAAGTCTTAGTAAAAGCAGTTGATGTAGAAGAAGGAAGAGTCTGTCTCACATTTGAGCAGTCATTAATAGTTTTTATCTCTGGCATTATCTGGGTGTTAACTAATAGTAAAGTAGAGGTGTAAGTGTTACATACTCCCACTAGCTTGCTGAACTGGAAAGATAGGCAACTTCATTGTACATCAAAAGAACCTTGTACAATATCCTCAGTGCTACCCCAGTGAACAGTATGTTAAGGGGGGGTTAGCAGCATAATTTCTTAGTAATGATGATAATTTTAGGGTTGCTACTGTTAACTAGGCAGCTTTTATCACTCTTTGTAATCCTCTTGTCACACATTTGAGACTTGAACAATTTCTTGGAGGTCCTGCATCTTTTCTCTTCAGCACTGTGAACTTTTTGAGTGTTTACCAAAAGAAAATTTTAAAATTATTTTT
Source organism: Rhea pennata (assembly GCF_028389875.1). Lineage (NCBI taxonomy): Eukaryota > Metazoa > Chordata > Aves > Rheiformes > Rheidae > Rhea > Rhea pennata. Next base: position 187,760,843 of record NC_084663.1, read on the forward strand.
ACATTTAAAAAAAATACTCTGTAAAATTCTGGCTTTTACAATCTGTAAAGAAGTATTCATATTACTTGCATTAAAAATGTGTGAAAATACATTTAAGTGGATCTTACCTTTAATCTCTTCAGATGTAAAACTGGAAGAAAGCAACGATGCATTTTCCAGGACATCCACTATGGTACTGGATACCTTTTTTTCCCATTGCTTCCTGTGAGGATGTGACAAATCAGTAATTCCTGGGGAGACTTCAGAAGTTTCTGCTTAATGGCAACAAAAAGGAGGATGATAACCAGCATCTAACTCATTTCTCTGTCCTTGCAAAGTAGTACTAGTCATACAGACTTCACTAACAGTGATATTTAATTCTATCAGTTCAAGTCTGAATTTGGTAAAAGGGTATAAAATAGCCCCATGCATTAACTCTATACCAAATATATATACCAATTTTTTTTTTGATTCTCAGAGAAGCAATAAATCTGTAATTCCAGACACACAGTGACATGCTCTCCTATTGATGCAGACTTGTACGCTTTACCTGTTCATGTTAAAGTGTGGCTGGATCAGTATTACTACATGAAGGTAAATTCATAAACCTTAAAACCATGCAAAACTTACCCTCCTCACCAAATTTCCTTTGTTCTTGTGTGTTTTCACTCAAATCCTTGGTAATATTTTCCCATTGAAAGGGTCTACTTTTGCTACTTTGTTCTTTACTTTGCTTTAAAAGAATCAAGACCGTATTACTCATTAACTTTGTTGTCCAAAAAACAAAGCAGTAATATTCATGTGGCATTACTTACTTAAGTTTTGCTACAAAATGGCTGGCCTGACAATCTGAAAACTAAATTGCTGACACAATGAAGGCAATTGCAATTGCACTGCATCTATTATTACACTGTACTTCACATTGCATGTCTTTTTTTGACAGTCAATTTCAGTTTTTGAAGTTAAGCACGAATGTAGTTACTTGATGCAATCTGTGAGTTTACTGTTTATATTTAAAAGCAGTAGTAATATAAAGATAAATGATTATATTCCCAGAGAAAACAAGATGCACCCAAATATTAAGCTTCTTGGACAGACAGGTCTATTAAAAGAGAAAAAATGAGCCCTACTGGCAACATGTTTTGAAAAATATAGTCAATACTGCTGAGACAGCCTGTGCTGAAATTTACAAGTGATTTCTTGGTCACTTGTGACTTAATTCTCCTTACTTGAGATCCCACATGGGCACTGAACTTTAGTGAGAATTATGTCCAGATTGGACTAGTTGTACAGCAGCCTGTTCAAAATATGTTCCTAAGCAAAGAAAATGCATAATTTTAGGCAGTATCTCCAAGCTCAGAAGAACAGGAGATTTTTGTTTTGTTGGTTTTTTTTTTTTTTTTTTTTTTTTTTTTGCTTGGGCTATAATGAATTTAGTTCAGTTTGGAACTGAACTAAATATGGAAAATATCAGCCCGTAACACACTGAAATGTCACAGAGGTGTGAAATCAAAAATGCACAGGAAAATGCTGAAACTTGAACACAGTTGAAACCTGACCGAGTAAGCTGACCTATGACTTAACAAATACAAGTAATTTTCAAAAATATTTTTTCTGTAATACAGAACTTTCTCTTTTGCTAAAAATATAAATATTGTATTTATATTTGAATACTTACTCTATTTTTTGCTTCATTGTTTGAGCTTCCACCAGCTGTAATGTTACCTAGTACATTAAGGGACAAAGTTAAACTCACACTTTTGGCAAATGTGTGGTAAAGGGGTATTCCAGAGGTATGACAGTGATGCCACTGAAGCAGGTAATGAAAGAAAATTATGTTAAGCTTCTTTACACTTCAGTCCACTTACCTCATTCTCAACAAGGGAGTACCTCTACTATTCAGTTCCTCTGAGCTCTTTTACACTAAAACCTGCTTGTGCTGCAAGTGCGTACAGATTTGGATGTAGTTAAATACGTACATAGGAAAAGGTCCAACATCTTCTTTAAAGCTAAGTAATAGTGAAAATAATTTGCTTCATCATATTCTGAGAAAGAAATCACTACTATGTTTAAAATAGATGCAACAGCTAAAAGTTTTCCTCTTTTTAAAACTGTATGGTTTATTTCTATCACAAATCTAAGAATTAGACTTTCAATGTACATACTGTTGTTCAGCTCTGCCTCGTATTTCTGATAGGGTGAGGCTGGTAACACACAGCACTCAGTTATGCCTAGTTCAGAAGCCTTCTAACACAAAGCCTCCTACTGGAATAGAATTCACACACTTCAAGCATTTTCCATACAAGTTCAGTGACATTAGATTGTGAATTAATTAAGAGTCTATCTGAACATAAAAAATTGATGCTCTAGCACTGTATTTAAGATTTTACAATTCCTAGTCATTTTGTCATTCCTCACCAGTATATCAAAAAAAAAAAAAAGTTTGTTGAACTACCTTTTGGTCTTGCTGCACTGTCTTCATGTTTTTTGGTTTCCTTTAATGTCTGTTCACATTCAGACGTCATCTGGAATGCGTAAAAAGAGATGCTAGTACTGCACTGTTTTAATCTTTCCCAAATTATTGTATATGCTATTTGTTAAAAATAGACTTAATACATAAAATACTGTTGCAGTCAGCAGTATCCATCTAATTTTAACAGTATCACAGTATCACATCAATACTCAACTTTTCATTAAAAAGATCCTTCTAACAACTCACTTTCCTGCAAAGTCTGCAAATGTATTTATAGCTTTTCAAGTAGAACCTACACAGCACTACATTTTATATTGTTTTAAACTGACAAGCTGACCACAATGAAACAGAGTTAGTAACTAAAATGTGCATATATTGTTTAAAGACAAAGAATTTATTGTACCTCAGAAGGGAGACAATTTTTGATAAGTTTGGTTAAACAACCTCTTTCAAGAATAGTAGTAGCTGATGGACGGTTCTTGGGATTTCTCTTAAACATCTGCTTTATTAAGTAATGAAGCTCATAGGAATAGTGAGACGGTAGTGGATTGTAGGACCCTTTGCATATCTTAAGGATGAGATGTTTCCAGCTATTGGCTTGAAACTGCATTAAAAATAACGAACATTAGAACAGAGTTCAATTGTAAGATAAAGAGAAGCTGACATTAATTTAAAAGCAAATTCAGCACTTATTATATTAAAAATGCATGGTATGTACCTATGCAGGTTCTCTATAATCATACTGATTTGACTTCCAATTTGACAATTTCAGGGCTCTAATTCAAATACAGGGAAAAACACCCCTCAGTGAACACATCCGTAACATTTCTGTTTAGGTTTTGCAGGGCTATTACCTGGGTGCTTGTTTATATTAACAATTAAAGAAATTAAATTTGCTGTGAATGAGAACATCACATTCTGTATACATATTTTAACTAAAATAAAGAGCTGATTATAGCAGGCACTTTGCAATGATAATCTGTAAAACTTGAAAGCAGATAGGAGTTATTCTTAAAAATTATGACTGTTCACACTTTATTTTGGTAGGTATATAGCACTGAGAAAACTGGATCATCTTAGTGTCCTTTTCTTCATATACTCAATATTAGAATCAAACTACAGGAGTAAAATTGTAAGTCAGTAAAGATGCAGCCTTTGGTTACAAAAGCATCAAAAATAGCCTTTAAGGGCACAAATATGTCTTGTCAAAAATACATTACCTGATAAGGCCTATCAAATGTTGGCCATGTGTCTGCATACAGAAACTATGGACAGTTGACACACAGGAAGCAAAGCATCAACACAAAAGACAGTGGCCACGGAGAGAGGGAAAGAGAACCATTCACCAAAATCCCCTCTGCCCCATCGGAGGACTTCATCAATTTGGATGAATAAGCAAGCATGTTTAACAATCACTCGTGTGAGGTACCAAACTTGCTCATAGCTTACTATGTATAGTCACATTTGCATACGACACAGGCTCATTAGCAAAGATCTCATGCGTTCTTTCCTCTGTCTTTTGTGAGCATCTTGACCCCATAAAACAATGCAGCGTCCCTGCAGATACTTTGAACCAGTCTGGCACCTACTAGACTCCTAAATAAACCCCAGTTTACCTCACTGATATTGAAGAAACTCAATTAATCAAGGGAAAAAGAAGTTTTCTAACAATTTAGAAAACTGAGTGATTCACAAGAGGGTCTGGTAAGTTCAAGAACTGCTTAAAAAATAGAAAGTATCTAATGGAGATGGGGTGGAGAAGATGAAGCAATACTTCCTGCTTTCAACAACAGCAGCAGCAAACACATCCACCAAGTATGTAACTGGCTTGGAATCCATCAAATTACAGCCAATGGCTAATTAATTTTTTAGAAAGTCCAAAACTTTTCTGATAGCAATAAGCCATACTTACTGGATGTCTAAGAGTGCACAGCTCATATAAAATGCATCCCAGAGACCATATATCACTGTAAGTATAGAGAAAGATGAGAAATTTTGAGTAAAGATTACAATTTATTACGCTGCCTAGTAAAAGTGAAATTCACTATCCATATGTTACACTAATTGAATTAAATAAGCTAAAATAAATATCAGTAATCATAAAAGACAATACAACTATGTGTTCAGTTTCTCCAGTGAAAAGGATCTTGTTACTTTATCTGGCTCTGACGTAAATAAGGATGACTGCCATACAATAATAGCTTGCATTTTATTCCTAGAATTCACAGAAATTTGCTGCAATGATGTTTATCCTTCCACTCTGCAAAGTCTTTGCACTCCACAGGTCTTTTCATCAGATGGCAGCCACACAATCCTAATTTTGAGAGCTGGAATTCTGGCCCTTGCCAATGAGAATTTTCCTACCGATAAAAAAAACATCTCCTGCTTCTGCAGAAAGTGGATACTGTGCTCTTCGCAAGAAGCAACTGACACCCTTCTTGCAAGAGAAAAGACTTCACTAGCTAGATGGCTCTGTTCCCTCCTGTGGAAAAATGAATCACTTGATAAACGAGATTCAGGTACAACTAGGATCAAGGAACAGGTCCGTGAGAGGAGAAAAAAAATGGCTTAGTATTTTGGAATCTAGGAGAAAACTGTGAACACCATACTATCAGGATGCTATTACAAGTTCTTATATGCAGGTCAATGTAACTAATCTCTGTAAACCTAAGAGAGTTATCAATTCTGTAGCCATTATACCTGTATGAGGAGGACATGCAGGAATAGCTTAAAAATAAGACCAGTCAAAAGACAAGAACACATATATGTATGTGTATTTACATCTATACACTATGTATATTTACTCTCACAAGTTCACAGAGAGCAGTCCAGATGTCAATGTTTGAATTTTTAAGACTACAGATACTGCATTTTCAGTTACTCAAGCAAAGAGGAATTTAGGCCTTTTCGTGTAAAAATCTGACATTACCCATTTCCAAATATTCTTCAACTCAATACCTCTCCAAACCAAACATGGATCAGCCACAAAGCCAGATTTAGACAACAGTAAAGACATACATCAGTCAGGCATTGTCTGTGACCACTGAAAGCATGAGTACCTTTTGTTGTTGTATGGCATGCTTTCCCAGATTTCTGGAGGCACGTAATAAGGAGTTCCCACATATGTGCAAGCATATGACACTGGACTATCAAAACAACAGAGAAGAAAAGCCACGTGAAAAGCAATGCCTTAAGACATCCGTACTATTTATGAACAGTAAAAACAGATTTTACACCACTGATATCAGTGGAGATATTACATACTGTGCAAGAAGACGTGCAGACCCAAAATCTCCCAATTTTACTTTTCCATTTTGAGTGAGGAAGACATTCTGCAGTTCAAGAAAAAGATAAGGATTCATAAACTTAAAAATTTTTCTAGGAACTGTTTCTGCAGTTTGTATATATGGAAAACAAAATGATAATCGCTTCTGATATTTTATCTTTATAGTATTTTTCACTTGTTTCTTACAGTACTTCTACAAAAGATGTCAAGAATTACATTTTGTTTAGAGGGAAATAGAAAGGTCAAACAACTAGCCTAAAGCCCTGCCATAAGTAGCACAGGAATAATCAGAGCTTAGAAATGCCTTCATCTTAGTGCTGTACTCAAACCGCTATAGCCACACCTTCTGAAATTCTATCTTTCTACTCTAAGATAATAAGAGAGAAAATGAGAGGCAAGACATTTACAAACTGCATATCCCATAACTACCATTTTCTTTGTTTCTTTTATTTTTTTACATTATCTGCAGCCTGTCACAACCAATTGGTGCTATCAGCAGTACGGAAATCACACAAATGGGTATATATGAAAAATTCACCTATACTTAGATGTTTCAGCCCAAAATGTTAGGTCATCCCATACACTCAACTTCCTCAGTTGCCTAATACTCTTAAACTCAAATGAAAAACATAGCATGCAGAAGTAACAGGACATTATGAAAAGGGAACTGAACTACTGCAGGCAGAAGAGGATTTACAAATGGCAATGAAACATGCTCCAGTCACCTTGGACTTGATATCCCTGTGCAACACACGTTTATCATGAATGTGCTTCATACCCAGGCACATCTGTACAAACCAGTGAAGGATCTGAAATGAGTAAGTACAGGTTATAAGAGCTCAATATTTTACATAATGAACATTCCATTGATAGAATAAAAAACCCTAAGGAGTGCAGAAAACAATTGTGTTCACAACATCTACGAGTTTTAAGTAACTGCAGCATAACAGCCTCCAGTCAACATGAATGATACAATTCATCACAGTAAAGTGCATTTTAACATGGCAGAAAGAATGTCTGCTATTTGTATCTAAACAAGCTAATAAAAAAATGAAGTTAGAGAGTCAGTAGAGCACACTTTATCTGATGGTCATTTTATAAGCATGGCAATCATGATTTCGTAGTTAATTAACAATTTTTTAAAATTAGCATCGAGTTTCTAGAAAGAAAAGTATTCTCTTTAAACATACAAAATAAAGCTTTTAGACATGCTTGGCTAGTCTAAATACTAGATTAGATTACTAGATTATCTAAAAGGATGTTTTTAGATGTGGCAGGAACTAGTTTTCAATAACTGCAGTGTAACTTTGGACCTTTTTTAAGTAATTTTACAGCTTCTGTGATGAAAGAAGTTAAAGCATGCTGGATGCTTTGAACATTTAATTACTACATAACATGCAGGCATTTAGTCTCCTGGCTACTTTCACTATCTCAGAGTGCTTTATTTATTTCCAGTACCTCTTACTGTGCTTTAAAATTTGACAGAATTTGAGGTTAAATTCTTCACTTATTTGCAAGCTCTTATGCATGCAAACCTGACCATGTTTTTCATACTGTCTGCATATTTCTCAGACGCAGATAGCAATTTCTTGCTTATTCCTTTCTCATTCCAATTCTTACCTTGCTCTTGTTCTGCAGGAAACTATCAAAGAAATAATGCTTATACTCCATCTATCACTAGAGAAAACAAATTACAGATTCACAAAAACCTTAAATATTTTAAATAAAATCTATTATGTCACGTAGGGTGCTTTAGCTTATATGAAAAAGGGCTCCTAGGTCATTGGTTCAAAACTACATCTTTTCTTACCGTATCTTCAGAGAACAGCTTTCCTCTTTGGTGCTTAATCTTTTGCATTAGATCTCCATCATCACAATATTCCATCACTATATAAAGATGTCCATCAGCTACAGTTTAGGTAATTTAAGAATTATTAGTCATTTCAGTAACACAATAAATATATTAGTTAGTATAAAACTCCAACTACATGCTATATACATTATAAACAGAAACATTTAATCCCAATCTCTCAGAAGCATGCAAGTTAAACTGTGAACTTTGTAAAGAAAATAAAGCAGTTATGTTTACCTTCAAATGATTCTTTATAGGCAACAATATTTGGATGTTTCATTTTTGCCAACAGAATAGCTTCCTTCCTGGAGTTCTCTGCGCCAGATAAAGACTGAAAATGTAAGCACACTTATATAAATGATGCACTAATGTCTTCATACATACACATTACACACTTCATTTCCAAAAGAGAAGTATTTTTAAGAACTGGACTTCAACTTATTTTCTTCCATCATTTAAGAAGTCACTTAATTAGGAGCTTGAAAACTCCATCATTTTTCATTTATAAGTTATTACTAGTTTAAGACTTCTTACTTTGTTTTTCTAAGTAAGAAGACAATTTGCTGCTTCAGTTAAGGTTCTTGTATTTTAACAATGTGTACCTATGCAACAAAGCAGCACACAGTGACTTTGAAACACTTAGAAGTCTACATTGCATAAACTGAGTAAAAGCCAAGTGTCTCGGTGTTAACTTAGCTTCAACCTGGATAGAGCAAGAGCCTGTAATTTTGTGCTTTTTTTGTTAGTTAAATACAGAGTTGATAAGCTGAATAGCTTAATATTATTATACCTGAAAATCAAGTATTTCCTCATTAGGTATTACAGATAAAATCTTTGTTCTAGTGAAGCCAATGGGATTCCAGTCAATGACACGGAAGAACAAGGAACTCATTCAGTAGCTCTTCCTATATGCTATCCTTCCTAAAACATATCCACAAACTTTACTCTGTTTGTTATCAATGACATCAACTCAAACACAGTTATATATGCAGATATCCAACATACATAACTCCCAACAAAAGCATTCAGCATATTGAAAATATAACCAAAATTATGGTGTTTTTTGGTTTGGGATTTTTTTTAAGCAGAGGGGGAGATGATGTAAATGTAACACTTACCATTGGAAGTCTTATTTCCTTCATTGCATACTTTTGATTGCTGCTTTCATGATGAACTAAGAGAGCTCTCCCAAAGGATCCCTCTCCCAGTACTTTCAATACTTTGTATTCTTCCATTCTCTGTAAACTAAGGTCCAACACTTCTCTTTAAATGCTCTCTTTCACAGGATAAACTTCTAAACCTTGTCATGACCTTGATTCTTTTTTTTTTCAAAAAACATTGGCCATTTTTATATTATCTGCATGTGGAAAGAAGTCCAAAATAATAAGAATGGATGACAATTACGGTATATGGGTACCTACAATTGTTCAGTCCTACCATAAATACAATTTTTGATCACCGTCATTCATGACTTTACTGTAAAAAAGACCTTCAAGAGTCTAATTTAATGCAGTGTAGCCCCACAATCTTTTATCTAGAATGTTCAAAGCTAATTGATAATAGAAATTATACCCTTCAGTACACCATTATTTGTTTTTAATTATATGCACTTCTACAGATCGTTTCATAATTCTAAACAAAATTCTTAAGCAAAATAACAATAAACAGCAGCAAGTTTCAAACCGCTAGGAGCCAACAACTCCCCCACAAAACAGTATACACAGGAGAAAACAGGATTCTGTAGGGTTGGAAAACGTTATTGGTGTTCACTTAAAAACCTCAGTGACTTAACAGATTTCCAAATTATGCATTTCCTTTAAAACGTATGTACTTTTAACTTAGTCACCAACAATTCAAGTATTAATTTGGATGTATACCCAAGCACACGCAGCACTCCGACTATTTTTGAAGGGTGTATCTGAGGGCTTAACGGTTTCCAAAACGGTGAAACTTTTATTCTGAGGTTAAAAAATAAACACGCCGATCGCTTTACTTAAAACCCTGAACACACCCACGCGATATCCGTAACGTATCTTGCCCCTAGCACGCGGGAGGCGGGGGCAGATCACCCCACGCAGCTTACGTGATTCACCGCTCTGCCAGCGCGCTCGCCGCTGCGCAGGCGCAGACGCTCTCCGCGCCCCGGCTGCCGCCCGCTCGCAGGACCAAAATGGGCGCGGCCCCGCCTCCCCGCGGACGGGAGCTCCCGGCTGCGGCCAGGCGCCGGCGGGCCTCGCCCGGGCGGGCTGCGGCAAAGCCTCCGCGCACCTCAACGGCCCCGGCGACGGCGCGCCGCGGCCCTCCGGGAAGGCGGGCGGAGCTCCAAGCGCCCCGCGGCAGGCGGGAGGGAGAGGGCGCGGCCCCGCCCGCGAAATGGCGGCGCCTGGCCGTGAGGGGGCGGTGCGGGCCGAGTCGGGCGCGGGCGCCGGTGGGGCCGGGCGGAGGCGGAGTCCTGCAGCACCGCACCGCCACGGCGTGAGGGTAACGAGGTAACGGGAAGGCGGACGGGACAAAGTGGCGCGTCCCGGGCGTGAGGGGGAGCGTCCAGCTGGCAGTGAGGACTGAGAGCCAGTGGCCACCTACAACGTTAGGCTTTATTAAGTCTTCACATACTGAAATAAAAAAGTCAACTTTTCCCTTGGATGCAAAAACATTCAGCCTGACAACTACTTCCAGCATTCATTCCATCAGGACTGTCGCCGTGTTCCACAATTACCCTTTCCAGCCTAAAACCATAAAGAACAAATACAGGTCCAGTTCAGTTTAATACATCTACCATATTACAGACTAATGTAAAACAGTATTAGAATAATCACATAGTAATTAGTGTATGAGAGCCCATCTAAGATTAATTAGTTGATAGCAATCCCTTTAGATACTGGGATTAAAGTCAGTTTGTTGAAATAACCCCTAGAAATAGATACTGTGGATATTGTTTAACATAGTTCCGGTCCGTCCTAGCTGCTTGCCGTTCTCAAAACTAAAAGTTGCTATAGTGGCCATAGCCCTATTGGAATTCTTAAGGTATTGTACTTTAAACTGAAAGTTAATGTGCAATTCTAATGAACATACAGCAATAGGAAAACAGTAGGTGCTAGCAATACACTACAATCAAAAAACTGTTGCATGCAGTATATTATACTTAGTCCTTAATTCAATATTTAACATGAATCATATTTAACATGAAGACACTGATGGCTTAAGTACCAAAGCAGAGATTTACCACAGGAGTCTGAGAACATACATAAATTTATGAGTTTAAAAGTTTAGTGACACAAGTAGTCAAATTTGACCTTTAATCCATGCTTGCAAATTTTGGATAGGACCTTTCTCAAAGTTGTTTAAAAAAAAACCAAAACCCCCAAAACCCCTCTTTAAAAAGGATCCAACTCTCTCCCTCCCCTGTTGGATTATTATTGCTTTTACTCTTCTACATCAATATTTGTTTCTTTTGGTGCATTGCTCTGTTTGTGGATACATGCAGTGAGTTTTGATTCCAGTTCTCCCAGCTGTTCAAGTGAAGACACAGAGAGATCGTGATCCTTAACAGTATCTGACAACTTGCACATCCTCTCCCGTATACGTTGAGAATATCGCAAAGGGGTTACAATTTTCAGGTCTTTAGCATTGGAGTCACTTGCCTCATGGTGCTTCTTCATACTTAGGAAAAGAAAAACATTGTACTAAACATAGGTACATAATTACAAGCATTACCTTTGCAGCACCTAATAGAAATAGCACATCGTGACTCCCCGTCAATCTTTCGTATTTCCAGCAGACAGGCCCTTCTCCTTCATAAGCTTAAACTAGAGAACTATTGTATTTATGTGCAACTCTTACCTTAGGAAAAAATATTTTAATCTGGTGAACCTGCTGAAACATATTTCCAAAGGTAGATCTAAGTTTTAGGTGCTCTATCAAGGGGAAACTATTCTTTCTGCTCCAGATAGCAGACAGTTACTAGGGTGCAGCTTCATCAAATTCCAAAGCTGAACACAGCTAAGTTTGCTGTCACGGAAGGAAGCGTTGTGCCAATAAATGACGTAAATGTTATTTGTCTTGTTGCAGGATTATCATCCAGATTTTTGCTTCAAGATACAATCAAGGTGCCAGAGGATAATTATATCTCGTTCACGTCCTTTCTATTGTATGACATGCAACCACCTTTGAGAAAGGAGATAACTGAGGAAATCTACTTTCCCTTTACCCAGCCCAGTGTGGAAGTGCTATCAGCACATGGGTTCAGGAAGGGGATCCTGAATTCACACCTTTGCTGCATAAATAGATTTGATTACTCTGTCCTTGGGGATTCAACAAGTAAAACAGTTCATTTGAATTTGAGGCCTCCATGCTGATAGCTGACTCTAGGCAAAAAAAAAAAAAAAAAAAAAAAAAAAAAAAAAAACTTCTCCCTGAAAAATAGACAGAAGAAGCAGAAAAAGTTCTTGATACCCTTTTAACTAAGCATTCATAAACCCAGATACTGCAAACTTTCCATAGTTACCTTAATTAATCTTACCTTTGCAAGTATGGAGTTGTAGATAGATTGCATTTCATTAAGTAAGATGTATCATTCTCCTTACCAGGAGAATTAAGTGCTTGGGTTACATCTTTTACCCTGTCTTCATTACGCTCTTCTGCTTCACATTTTCCCAACTTCTTTATACGATCTTTAGTTTTGTGCTTTTTAATCTTCTTTGGCAAGATCTCTTCTCTTGGTTTCAAGTCTAAATCCATTTCTTCATTTTTTATCACTTCATTGTTAGTCTCTGCCTCATCTCTCTCTGCTTTCTGGTCCTGATTTGAGTTGAGATCCTTGAAGACCTCCTGAACTTGCTCTGCAAATGAATTAGTTTCTTTGCTGACTTCTGCTATCTCACTTAAATGAGCTTCTATCGTAGCTCCCCCTAAAATTAAATTATCAGAAGTATGGTTGTATTAGTTGAAATTGGAAAGAGAAGTTAATCACTATGTGATACAAGGGCTCAACAAGTATTTTAATCTTTTTAGGAATACTTCAAAAAAATTTGCCAGGTTTTCATTATGAATCATGATGTAATAAACAGGTATATGGCTGCTTTACTTCCAAAACCACTTTCAGTTGACCCTGTGTCACAGCACAATCTTGCTATGACATCTACTATTGAGGCATCTTAAGTGTCAGAGAGGCGACTGATTTTTAGCTCACAAGAATGTTTTAATGTGCTGTGTTTGATTCTCGGGTTAAAGCAGTTGATCAACATTAACCTGATAGCGCTTAAGTGAAAAGCCTGAACACAAAAGCGTCTCCACTGTCAGGTATTACCCATGTTAACATGCCAACAATTAAAAGGAATAGTTCATAAAGATTAACTTTGAAGAACAACTGAGTTCAAGTACAACATAATCACAGGGTAAGTATCCATAAAAGCTTCATATAAGTACAAATATTTTAAACAGTTGATTTGAATTGCCTGTCAAGACAAATTTAGAGTACTCAAACTTACCATCCTCAGACTTAAACAGGCTTTCAGTATTTTTCATAATATCTATTAGTGTGTGTCGTAGTTCATCCTTAGGCTAAAAAAAAGATGTTTGTTACTGTTTCAGAAAAATTCCAAAATTAATAGTTTCAACATTTTTGGTATAATAGTTACGGGGAAAGTGGTACAGACTGCACAATGTTCATGTTAGAAATCCTTTAATGCTGTTGGAATATTAGTCAGAACACAAGTGAATTCTGCTGCATGGCAAAGCTGTTTGATGCACTAAAATCTTGCAGATATGAAAGCACAAGAATTAAGTCCACTTGTAAAATTAAATTCTATTTTGGGTTTCTAGCAGTACTAGAAGTCTCAATCCTTAATTTCTCCTAAGCAGAGCATCATATAGTATTAATGATCTTAAATCTTACTCCTTGAAAGTAATAAGCAAATATCTGTGGAGGTTACAGGAAAGCAAAATCCAGTTTTTGCTTCAATAGCTCAGATGGCTATCCTATTATAAAAGTATTTATTAAAATTAAAAGTCTGTTAAAAACAGCTTTCTTACCATGGCTCCTGCCAAAATGGCTTCCTCGTAGACAACAATGAGCTTTTCGAGAGGGCCCATCTGGTCAAGACGCATACAACAGATCCAATACTTTGCAAGCTTTTTAACCCCAGGAATATTCTTTATCAGGTCGTCCAACATGGCACGTATTTTGTCCCTCTGACATTGCTAAAATGTACATGAGAGGAGAGATGTAACTGCAATGAACATCCCAAGGTACTGTATTTTAGCTGTTTTTGACTTAAAAAAACAAGGAAGCTTTTTTTTTGAAGAATAATTCTTAAAGTTGAAAATAGCAAGTATTTACAAGACTGAACTATGCAGGAATATGATGCGATCACTGTAACAGGAGACTTTATTCACTTGTTCCTCAAAACAAGGACTATTTAAACAGTTCTGTTTTTAGCAGAAGTAATACATCTTCAGAACTACTGTAAACAGGCTTTTTCAGAGGTCCAGACCAGTTTCTACAAATACAAACTTGTTTTAGCTTAGTTACTTTATAGCTAATATTAATTTAAGGCTTTTCTATTTTATTATATTATAGCTAAAGTCATTGGATAGTTTGGTAAACTAATTAAGTTTAGCAACTTCATTTAGTACCTGATTTGTCCAGGTGCCAAAACATGATACTGCTTAATTTAGGGAGTAGTTAGTCCCCTGCATCTGATTCATAATTCCACCACCAGCCTAGGCACTTACATGATTAACTCAGCAGGCAAGAGATCTTATACCTGTTCAGTTAAGTGCAGACATTCTGAGAGAGTCTTGTTGACTTTTTCACTATGTAATAAATGCTCTAAAGAATCATTAGAAGAGAATTCCTGTGCTTCGCCTTTAGTCTGGGCTCTCAGAAACACAGATGGAGGTGGTCTTTTCATCACTTTTCCTTTGGACGCCCTCCATTCAGCCAGGCGAACTCTGTATTTAAGAACATTTAGATGTAATCACAGATGTTTATTTCTACATTGACTGACACTAATTAGGTAAGTCAAAGACATACTTTCTGAGAATTTAGTATCCATACAGTCTTCCAGTCCTTTCCCTTTATTCCTAAGCAGCATATAGTGGCCACAAATCTTTACACAAACCTCAGAACCATGACTAACACCCCAGCTGCTACTTATCTACCAAGTTGGAATACTTAAATCTCTCCAGCAGCAGCAAGCTTTAGGCTACAAACTGTTTTTCTAGAGAGTAAAAATGTGCTTCTGATATTAGTCTGTGGCACCTCCTGCCTAACTTCATCATCCAATTCAGAGCAGAAAACTAGAGAAGGAAGACTGTCTCTAAAGATAAAGCATGAAGAACAACCATGAACACTATCACACAGCTTTTAAATCTGGAACTGAGGTTGTCCAAGTGTATTTGTCTTCACATCTATTTCCCACTTTTTCCCTAGACCACCGTTTTTTGTTAAACATGGCTTCCTAAAACATTTAGATGACCTGTCATCACCCCTAGGCCGTATTCACAAAGCTGAAAAATCTTTCATTGACACATGCTGTCCCTCAGCCTATGAATAGGCTCACTTCTATGCATGAGGTTTTTTAAGCACAGGTGTATATGTGCAGTTCATTTACAGGAGCATGTCATGCTTAAAAAATTGTCATAACACTTAGCCTAGAAGAACTGGAAACACATAAATTTTCTATTCATATTTGCACAGGACAAACTGTAACCTGAAGTAGTACTGCAATTAGTCTGAATCCCAGTTTTTCAGTATAAGACTGCAGGTTTACAGTCTGACTTTTGGTCAACATCAAGTTCAATTTAAACAGTCAGTTCTTAGTTTTCAATGCATCTACAGCAACAAGATCAATTTAGGTATTCTTGGAAAGAAGATCTAAATACCTAATGAGATCAAGCTACAAGTCAGTAATACAGTTACCTTCTCTCTTCTGCTGACTCTTTTGGCAGAACAGATTTTCTGTTGCCAATAGCTTTAGAATCCTGTCCTGACTTGGTAACAGGAACAGCAGAAATTGCTTTTGCTGTAGCTTCTGGTCTTGCATCTTCACAAGAATCTGCAAATTTCTTCACTGCTAATGTTTTCTTGTCAGAGTTGTTAGAAGCAGCCCTCCGTGGCACTGGTCCAATCATCTTCTGGCTTGTTACTTTTGTTAGTGATATAGCAGATGTCGACTGTTGCTTGTTCAGAGTGGACTCTGAGTTAATAGCTTTGATAGCTGGTTTATTCTGGAATGGCAGGACACCCTTTGATTTTACAGAATTAGGGGAGTTTGCAGCTTGGATGGTCTTCATAACTACATTGCAGTTGCTTGTGGAAAGAGATCTCACAGATGGTTTGGTGGCAGAAATAAGAGGCTTCTTGTCTGGCAAAGAACTTTCCCCCTCCTCACTTTTGGGTGGTTTTCGGAAGGAGTTTATCTTGGATTGGATAACTTTGCCACGATATGTACCAGGCAATGGTTTCTTTGGTAACCTGACATTTGAATTTTGCTTTTCTGCAATCAGTTGTTTCTCTTTTATGCTTCTGACATGCAAAAAAGACTGGCTAAGTGATACATGTTGAGGTTTTATTTCAGTGACTTCATCCTTGGAAGTCAGCTCTGTCCCCAGTGTGGAATTTGCCAGACTGATTGTAGAAGACTTTGAAGTAACATTTTCTTCTAAGGTTCTGCTTGACTGGTCCCAGGAAAGTTTATCAGCATTCTCTGTATCTTCCTGAAATCAAAGGCATATCCACAGAGATGTTAGAAGTACATTCATACTACATATTACTCATGTTTCTGAAAGAGGCCTTTCACACATATACAGGAAGTCATCTACTCTTACTGCAGAATTCACATCCAAGAATCAAATAAGAATTATCTGAATTCCCGTGGGAGTAAGAGTGAACAATAGAAGGGCTAAATGCTTTTTTCTGAAACTGAACTCAAAGCAGTTGCTAATCCTCAGTTATCAAAGCTGCCTTAAAAAAAAAAAAGTCAAAAATGCAGATTTGCTTTAGGCTGCATACAGTCAGAAGCAATAGCTCACTTTGAATACCCCATCACTTAACCATTCCTTCCCTTAGTGTGAATAGCCTATTAACACAAGGTAGCAAGCAAAGCCCTTGAAAGAAGAGGTATTAATGTATGTTACCAGAAGAGAGAAATCTTTCTAACAAACAATAGGATAAAATAGACAAAAAGTAGCAAATAAGAGACTTGAATTTGATTTATGGCATTCTCCCTTACTACTCTTTGAAACTCTTGATTGCATTTTGAGTGTAATCCTAGCTCAGAGGTCATGAGAAGAGACATTTAGTATTTTCCTTCAAAATGTTCTACAGCAACTAATGCAGCACTGTTCAAGCTGCTTATGGGAAAGTAAAATATCCAAAGGCAGGAAAAATACCAGAACAGCACATGGAAATCTGCAGAAACTGATCACTGCCTGGAGTTTATTGCTCATGGGAGTTGGGAAAGTATTGCTGCAGAGAATATTGTTTACGATCTGACTCTCAAAATTACTCAAGTAGACCACAGCATATTCTCCTCCAACCTTGAATTGTAAGAAAACTGTACTACGTCTTATTTCCTGAACCATCATTCAGATTTAAAATTTTAGATTTGACCAGGTCAACAGCAATCCTTGCACTCAAGAACTAGTTATTTAAAGGATGCACCAAATTTGTCAACTCAGCTTTAAAATGACATGAGAAATTAGCGTAAACCAAATCATCCCCCTCCTTCTGGAAAATTCTAAAAACTTTTGTTCTCACCATGGGTTTTTTCCCTCAGGCGTTTTCAAAATTCTTTGCTCAAATAACCCCAGATTTCTCAAATATTTTGGATGCCTCACTGCCAAACTCAAGATCATCTAACATAAGTGTAGGTTTTATGTCTAGTGTTTCATCCTTTTTGCTAAGAACAGGTTAGAGGGGAATGTGCATTTTGTTATTTCTAACAGCACAACCATGTACATGGGTACATCTTAATTCTGTAAAAGTTATACAAAATGATATCAAATAAACCTTTCTTTAAACTCTGATTTGGTATTTAGCAACTGCTTCCAAGCACATTAAGTTTGCCAGCATTATAACTGAAAACCACACATGTTCATGAGCTGGTTTTGTTGGTCTTTTGGAGGTTTTGGTGTGCAGGGGGGACACAAAAGTAACAATATAATAGAGATTCTGACAACAGAAGATCTTGATCAGGTTTTAAAAAGATATCCTGAAGACTAAATCTATCCAAAAAGCTCCAAGAACCCCAAGGTGTGAAAATTTTATTATTTGAGCAATAATTCTTCACCCCCTTTCCAGTCAGATACAAAGTCTCAGTATGATACATTACATACAGTAATGTGGCAGTGCACTAAAACTGTTTCAGAACACAGAAGAGTGCCATCAGTATTTGAATATCAATTTAAGAAAAGACTTACCATTTTTGGCTTTGCAGATTTTAAGGCCTGTATTTTGTCTTGCAGTTTATTGCTAATTACTTTCCCAGTTCTGCTTCTGCTTAAAAAAAGACAATAATTTAAATCATATTGCAAGATAACAAAAAGTATTTTTTTTTTAAGAGTAAGTTAACATGCTCCAGGTGGCAGTCTACAGGCTCAATTCACATTAAAGCATTTCTATTCAGCTTGTATTCTTCCTCCAGAAACAAAAAAAGATAAATGGCTAATCAAGCAGCAATCATGGCTCAGACTGCAGAACATTCTTTCCTGCACTATACAGAGCTGACTAGCTGAGGGGAGAGCAGGAAACAGACCATATTTACTGCAGACACCACTTTTGTTCTCATGTTTAAGAAAGAATACCAACTTGTCTTGCCTGGCACATCTTCTATAGAGGTCAAGTTTTGCACATGCTTCATGTTTGGGGGGAGGGAAGAGAAGGAGCAACATCTTGCAAAAAGCACCCAAGCTAAGCTATTGCAATAGTCAGAAGCCAGGCCTTCTTGGGCAAGTCTGTGCAGGGACAGTTCTTATTCACTGAGCTTCCAAAACTGCAGCCAGGCATCAGAGCTGTCAAGATCGCATTACCCAGTAAGCAGCAAGACCAGCGTTAGCACCTAGAAGCTATGACAATGTAATGACAACTCAAAAGAAAATATTTCAGTTACAAATTCAAATCCTTCCTCAAATGCAATATACAGAACAAGTAGCACAAGTTGCATGCAATTTAAAATTAATACTCCAGTTAGCAATGAATATCTTAACATCAGAAGATGTTATGAAAGCTAACTTAATTGAAAAGGAAGGTAAAGATACACTAGTGACTTCTGAATACTGGAGAAAGCAGTTTGCATCATGTTATCACCTCATTTTCACCTATGATACAGAAAATACATTAAGGGAACTGATCAGAAAACTCAGTCTTAAGGCCAGGCCACAGTGCAGGCTAGTAACAGCTTCCAGAAAGGGAAATACCTGCAAAATAAAAGCATTAGTCATAATCACAAACATGATGTCACTTAATAGTGAGTTAACTGAAAGCTATAAATAGCCCTGGAATTTAATAGCCAGAAAAGGAACTGAAAGCAAGTAAAAGACTTAAAGTAGCCCAAACACTAAGTTATTACCATTGCTACAATGCAAGCAGTTTGCACTGATTTTCTAACATAAGATAGCTTTCATAGAATCATAGAATCAGTAAGGTTGGAAGGGACCTCTGGAGATCATCTAGTCCAACCTCTCTGCTCAGCAGGGTCACCTAGAGCATGGTAGACAGGGTTGCATCCAGGCGGGCCTTGAAGATCTCCAGAGAAGGAGACTCCACAACCTCTCTGGGCAACCTGTGCCAGTGCTCCGTCACTCTCACAGGGAAGAAATTCCCCCTCACGGTCAGGCAGAACTTCCTGTGCTTCGATTTCTGCCCATTGCCTCTTGTCCTGTCACATGGGACAACTGAAAAGAGTTTGTCCCCGTCCCCTTGACACCCTCCCTTCAGGTACTTGTACACACTGATAAGATTCCCCCTCAGGCTTCTCTTCCCCAGGCTGAAGAGGCCCAGCTCTCGCAGCCGTTCCTCATAGGGCAGCTGGTCCAGCCCGCTGATCATCTTTGTAGCCCTGTGCTGGACTCTCTCCAGTAGCTCCATGTTCTCTCTTCTACCACATAAAAGTAACTGTCTTTTCCTACGACACACGAAGAGTGTCTGTCAGAGGATATTTGTCCTTGGCACTTAGATGTATTCTATATTCAAAAGTAATTGCTCTGTTAAATTTGTACCACTAAGTAGTTCCATCTGCTGTTGAACCCAGGACCATGCCACTTCAAGTATATGAAATGATAAACAAGGGTTCCCAAGCAGATGAACACACATTTCACACTGAAATTTATCAATTGCAAAAAAAAAAAAAAAAAAAAGGATTAGCATGACAAAACTGCACCATGAACTAATGTTACAACTAGAAGCTCTGTAGTGCTTCACACCATTATGTTCTCCAAGGAAACTTCTGTTGCTTATTTGGAAGTCTTATATTAAAAAAATATTTATCCAGATTTTAGCCAACAGCAGGAAGTTTTAAATACAACAACAAAAAGTTAGTAAGTACAACTAACTGGTGAGACAGAGCCCACATTCTGCTAACAAAACATTATGGTTACCTGTTTATCCATTGCACAGGCTGCGTTCAATGATAATATATTTACTTTTAACAGAAAGTAGCGAATTAGTAACTAAGTGTAATGAAGCTAGACGAAATAGACACAGTGAACACAAACAGTATAACCTGAATAGAAACTGGAGAAAAGTTATTTGTAGAATGAAAGTTAGAGGCAAGCAGCAGAGTGGCATCTAAAATAGGAGTTCTGCCTTGAAGAACTCCTGTCCCTCTGTCTCAGGACCAAGAGAAGCAGGTAATAAATGCAACTCATGGACTGTATTAAAAGATGCATTTGTATACAGAAACTTTTAGTATTTGCTGCCAGTAAAAGAACCTTAGGAAATCTGTGGTTATTAGCAAGAACTGCTATTTAAGTCTTTTCCACCAATCACGAAATTTTCTGAAGGAACATTAGCCATAGCAGAAAGCATAACACTACCTGAAAGATGCCTGGTTTTCTTGAATGCATACACCAGAAAAGGTCTTTTTTCTTGACAGATATTCTTCAACTTTTTGTCTTCTTTGCTCTAATGGGTTAAAAAAATATTAGATTTTGTCTTCATTTTCAGCTCAACTACTAATTCATGACAAACTGTCTCTTCAGAAAGGAACTGCATTTAGGAAAGTATGAAGACATTATGAAACTCAGACACTGGAGATTAAGCCTTCAGTTTAACATTGACATCTCACATTCTCTCATTTCTTGAGAAAGGCTATATTCAAAGCTAACTGTGAAATCACACTACGTCTATAGACAAGAATGTTTGGCTACATTAACTAGCAAGCTAAAGAAACTAGGACTTCTGATCTTCCGGCTGTTTCACATGCAGTGGGATGGCAGAACAGGACGTTAAAGCATTAGCTACTCTAAGCAACACTTTCTTTATGGTATTCAAGAACTTGTAGCATTGCACCGTCCTCCATCATAAACAGGCTCATTTACCAATGGAAACTTTCTTCAGTGAATTCACAGATCAAACTGAACCTCCATAGCAGCCATGATGCCCCTTCCAAGCCTCCGCTTATTTTCTTCATGTCTTGTCTTGCCCACTATTCTTGATTCACACTTAAAAAGCCTCAAAAAGATCCCTCAGGACTGAGATACTCTGCTAATCAAGTTCAGATGCTGGAAACTGCAAAAATATCACGAGTGTTCATCCTCTACAGCAAGAATTCACTACTTCATTGTGCAGTTTCCATGGTGAAAGTTTTCATCCCACAGAATGTGGCAGGTATCTTCAGGGCCTCCTTCTAGTATGGGAGAACCCAGAAAAGCAAGTTCTCATGCACTGGCATACTAAAGCCTGAATCACACAGCTGAGAGTGGTTTGGAACTTGGGCTTACTACAATTCTGTTTCATTTATGAGGCTGGGCCCATTCTGCTGAAAAGCTGGGTGCATGACTGATTTGGTAGCTATCTGTGGTATGTGACAATTAACAGGGATACCTCAAACAAGTTATGAAAGAATCATCCAGAGCTGAAAGAAGTGCACTCAAACTCAGGTGAAATTGAAAAGTAGAAACTGCATATTTGGGAGAACTTAGCTTCCCAGGTGGGTACAAGGGAAGAAGCTTGCAGAGCTGAAGTCCTGCAAAGAAACCTGCATTAGTAATTCCCTTAGACATGCACAGAGTTTGCTACAACAAACATTCTGCCCTTTGATGAGTTTTAGGTATTAAGAGAGGAACTAGGGTACCAGTGCTGGTGGCTGGGCATTTGTATTAGGATTCAACTTCTATATGGCTCATAAGCCTGAAAGAAGCTTTTATAGATATACTTTTAAATAGTAAAAATCTAAGCTATTCTGATTAATCAAAGTCTGATCTTTTTCAAGAAGTGCTGGAACAGAAGTGATTTTCTGTGTTACTACCCTACATAAACAAAAAGCAGTGGCTGCTTTAAGAAAGATAAAGGCTCTGCTTATGTGCTCAGTGCAGTTGGATGATCAAGCAGTGAGGTCAGTAATAATGTGAGTGCAGTGATGCTTACCACTCCCCACAGCTATGCTGGCCTTAATAGTCCAGCCCTCATTCACTTCATCAACCACTTCAACCCCCTAGACTTGCATCTTCCCTTCTTCTGAGGAAATGAAGGCTAAAGCCTCAGAGTTTCTGTTAGAAAATTAAGAAGATACTTGTACCATAGTAGCACATCCTCCACAGAGGTAACCTCTCAGGTGTTCCCTTTGAGCATGCAAATACAGGGTGCTGAGCAGTCACACATCGTATTTAAATGAAGGGCTGTCACCCACTCCTGATGCCCTGCGAAAGCTTCGCAGATGACCTGAAAGCCCAGCCCACGGAGGGAACAAAGCTGTGCAGGAGCAGCATATTCCTCGTTGCCCCAGAGCAGGGACATTCACAGGTACTAAAACAAATTAATACCAGTACAAAGCATCTCTTGGTCCCAGTAGAAACAAAGGTGTGTGGTTTATTCTAGAAGTAACCTCTAAGACAAGAATTAACTTCCACAAAAACACGTTTTTATTCAGGTGTAAGCAAGCTGAGAGGTCCTTGCATACTCAAAGCGCGATGCCTTGTGCTAGTTACCGGAGGCAGCTCCGAGGAGCCGCGAGAGGCAGCATGCCCCGGGCAGGCGTGAGCACACGGCCGCTGCCGGGGCCGCGCGGAGCTCCGCTCCCGGCAGCGCGCCCGCGGCCCCCGGACACGCGCTGCTCCGGCGCCTCGGGGCTTCGGACAGCAGCGTCCGCTCAAAGCGGAGCTCCGCACGCTCGACTCGGGGAAGCCGGAGCGCCGCGGGCCGGGCCCCGCTCCCCTTACCTCTGAAGGCCGGCTCGGAGCGGCGGCTGGGCGGCAGGTGCGGCGAGGGGCGCGCTGTCATGGCCGCCGGCGCTTTATAGCGGGCCGCGAGCGGCCGCTGCCCGACGCTGCCGCCGTTTGAATTACCCGCCGGAGGGCGCCTCCCTGATTGGGCCGGCCGCGGGGCTTGAACTGGCCAATGGGCGCGCGCCGCGGGGGCGGGCGGAGGGCGGGGCGGCTCCCGGCGCGCGCGCCGGGCGGGGCCAGCAGGGGGCGCTGGGGAGGTGCCGAGGGGGCTGGTGGAGGGGGGGAGCTTCTAGCGTGGCAAAATCCCGCCCCGCCCCGCCCCGCCGCGGCGGGAAGATGGCGGCCGCGCCGGAGGGCGCCGCTAGGTGGCACCGTGCGGCCGCGGCTGCGGGGAGGCGGTCGGGAGCGGGGCCTGCCCGCCCGCCCGCTGCGGGGAGGGGGGCGGCGGCGGCGGCGGCCTGGTGTGCGGGAGCAGCCGGGCGGGGGAGGGGGCCGCCATGGACCGGTTCGTGTGGGCCAGCGGCCTGCTGGAGCTGGAGGAGACGCTTGTGATCCAGCAGCGCGGCGTGCGCGTCTACGATGGGGAGGAGAAGGTGATGGCGGCGGCGGTGCGGTGCGGGCCCGGCGGCGGCACACGGGGCGCCGGGGCGGGCCGTGCGGGCGCGGCGGAGCCACGGACCCCCGGGGGTCAGGCGGGGACAGGGCTGCGGGTGTGGGGCGAGGGTGTGAGGGGCCTGGCCATGGGGTATGGGACGAGGGGTGTGGTCTGGGTATGGGGTGTGGGATGGGGGTGTGAGGGGCCTGGCCATGGGGTATGGGACGAGGGGTGTGGTCTGGGTATGGGGTGTGAGGGGCCTGGCCATGGGTATGGGATGAAGGATGTGATCTGGGTATGGGGTGTGAGGGACCTGGCCATGGAGTATGGGACGAGGGGTGTGGTCTGGGCATGGGGTGTGGGATGGGGGTGTGAGGGGCCTGGCCATGGGGTATGGGACGAGGGGTGTGGTCTGGGTATGGGGTGTGGGATGGGGGTGTGAGGGGCCTGGCCATGGGTATGGGATGAAGGATGTGGTCTGGGTATGGGGTGTGGGATGGGAGTGTGAGGGACCTGGCCATGGGTATGGGATGAAGGATGTTATCTGGGTACAGGGTGTGGGATGGGGGTGTGAGGGGCCTGGCCATGGGTATGGGATGAAGGATGTGGTCTGGGTATGGGGTGTGGGATGGGGTTGTGAGGGGCCTGGCCATGGGTATGGGATGAAGGATGTGGTCTGGGTACAGGGTGTGGGATGGGGGTGTGAGGAACCTGGCCATGGGGTATGGGACGAGGGGTGTGGTCTTGGTATGGGGTGTGGGATGGGGGTGTGAGGGGCCTGGCCATGGGTATGGGATGAAGGATGTGATCTGGGTATGGGGGTGTGAGGGGCCTGGCCATGGGGTATGGGACGAGGGGTGTGGTCTGGGTATGGGGTGTGGGATGGGGGTGTGAGGGGCCTGGCCATGGGTATGGGATGAAGGATGTGATCTGGGTACAGGGTGTGGGATGGGGGTGTGAGGGGCCTGGCCATGGGGTATGGGACGAGGGGTGTGGTCTGGGTATGGGGTGTGAGGGGCCTGGCCATGGGTATGGGATGAAGGATGTGATCTGGGTATGGGGTGTGAGGGACCTGGCCATGGAGTATGGGACGAGGGGTGTGGTCTGGGCATGGGGTGTGGGATGGGGGTGTGAGGGGCCTGGCCATGGGGTATGGGACGAGGGGTGTGGTCTGGGTATGGGGTGTGGGATGGGGGTGTGAGGGGCCTGGCCATGGGTATGGGATGAAGGATGTGGTCTGGGTATGGGGTGTGGGATGGGAGTGTGAGGGACCTGGCCATGGGTATGGGATGAAGGATGTTATCTGGGTACAGGGTGTGGGATGGGGGTGTGAGGGGCCTGGCCATGGGTATGGGATGAAGGATGTGGTCTGGGTATGGGGTGTGGGATGGGGTTGTGAGGGGCCTGGCCATGGGTATGGGATGAAGGATGTGGTCTGGGTACAGGGTGTGGGATGGGGGTGTGAGGAACCTGGCCATGGGGTATGGGACGAGGGGTGTGGTCTTGGTATGGGGTGTGGGATGGGGGTGTGAGGGGCCTGGCCATGGGTATGGGATGAAGGATGTGATCTGGGTATGGGGGTGTGAGGGACCTGGCCATGGGGTATGGGACGAGGGGTGTGGTCTGGGTATGGGGTGTGGGATGGGGGTGTGAGGGGCCTGGCCATGGGTATGGGATGAAGGATGTGATCTGGGTACAGGGTGTGGGATGGGGGTGTGAGGGGCCTGGCCATGGGGTATGGGACGAGGGGTGTGGTCTGGGTATGGGGTGTGAGGGGCCTGGCCATGGGTATGGGATGAAGGATGTGATCTGGGTATGGGGTGTGAGGGACCTGGCCATGGAGTATGGGACGAGGGGTGTGGTCTGGGCATGGGGTGTGGGATGGGGGTGTGAGGGGCCTGGTCATGGGGTATGGGACGAGGGGTGTGGTCTGGGTATGGGGTGTGGGATGGGGGTGTGAGGGGCCTGGCCATGGGTATGGGATGAAGGATGTGATCTGGGTATGGGGTGTGGGATGGGAGTGTGAGGGACCTGGCCATGGGTATGGGATGAAGGATGTTATCTGGGTACAGGGTGTGGGATGGGGGTGTGAGGGACCTGGCCATGGGGTATGGGACGAGGGGTGTGGTCTGGGTATGGGGTGTGGGGCGGAGGTGTGAGGGGCCTTGGGTCTGAGTTTATCGGACAAGGGGTTTGATCTGGCTCTGGGGTATCACACAAGAGATGTCAGGGCCTGGTTGTTATCGGGTGAGGGATGTGAGGTGACTTTGAGAAACATCCTGCAAGTGTCTAGCATGTGCTTGGAGTAGGTTTTGCTCAGGGGTCTGGCAGAGTTTGGCTCTGTAGGAAGATTGCTGGAAGGAGATCTGGGGTTTGCGGGAGCAGGAAAGACCTCGGGCAGTATGTGTCACAGAGTTTGTGGACAGGAGAGGTCCCAACAGGGCATAGTTGGTGTTGCTCTGATGAAACTTGATGCCCATTGCTTGGGTTCTCACTGTCTCCCTGGTCCCAGGCTGAGCCCTCCCTGATGTTGCTCCACACAACAAGCTGACCTCTTTTTCTTTGATGTTGTGTACTAGGCATGTCATACATTTCACAGTTGGGTCATCCTGGTAGCCATAAAATACCTTTTAACGTTAATCCTGAGTGGTGGTGTCTTGCCCTTTGTTCTCATCTTTCTGAACTAACTCAGTTATTACTCCTCTTCCTTACTGGACTAACTCTTGCTCTCTCTTCCTTCTTCTGCACCAGAGTAGTTCCATGCCCTCATAAAAAGCTCTAAAAACTTCCCTTAATTTTAGAAGCAGGAAGTGATTTACTAACACAGGTGTTCGAAATAGCAATTGTTTTCTGATAAAAAAGGAACTTTTTTTTTCAACAAATAAAATGAGTAGAAGAATACTCCTATTTGATAGGCCATAAGATTTCAGACTTTGCATAACATTCCTAATGGTTTGCTTTGCTTTTTTACATAACTTGCTTTCTTTGTCCTCAAATAGTGTTCCAAAGCCAATAGCCCTTCTTAAAGATAATATTTCAGAGTGTTTGTGTATCTTACACAGCATATGGAGGGGAGGATCCTTCAGGATTTCCTGGGGGAAAGTTTATACAGTTGAAAAAGGAAGTTTGTATATTTATTTATTTTTATATATGTAAATGTAAAAAAAAAATCTGTACTAGTTTTCTCTATTGTCTCATAAACTTCATTTAACTGATAAAAAGAGTGTTGTGAAAATATTAGCTTATTGAATTTGATTGCTGTGTTGTGGTAATGTGTAATGCTTCCAAAATCATTATTTATACAATTTACCAATTACATTTGTTATTAATCTGTTTTATTTTTCCCATTTAGGTGAGATTTGATAGTGGGGTATTACTGCTTAGCACACACAGACTCCTCTGGAGAGATCAGAAGAATCATGTAAGTCCCACTTTCTCTCTTGTGTGTTGTTCAATTGTAAGTTTGTAATAAACAACAGGTTGCTTACAATGAAAAACTGTATATAGGGAGGAGATTTTTCTTTCATTTGTATGCATTTTGTCTTACAAGCATAGTCCATTTCTTGACTCATAGTGGAAAGAAAATTATGTACAAGGCAAATTATTTTACCCAATTCTGATTTAAGAAAATGATCATGCAGAGATGAGGAGGGATGGAAATGAATCATGTAAATTTTCTTTTTCTGCAACACGCGAATAGGTAGCTTCTTTCTCCAAACTTTATGAATGCGGTAAGGATGTTATTGAAAGCATAAGAAGCCATACATGTAGACTGACATAATATGGACCATCTTAAAGCTGCAGTTGAGAGAAAAGCTCTCCTCAGAGACAGGTTGGATCATGCTTATTTTGGACACAATCTTTAAGAAAGTATAGGCATGGAAGCCAAAGTTTAGACAGAGAAATTGCAGATGACAGTTTTCAAATGTGTATCCGTGGAAGCCAAAGTTTAGACAGAGCATGTGCAGATGACAATTTTCAAATATGTATTTTTCTCTACTGGAATAGATTTTCACAGGGATAGCTGAAGTGCCTCCCACACCCAAAGGTCATTCGTTGCCGAATATCACATCCTTGCTCCAAAGCAAGGAGCTACTAAGAGCCTTCTAAAGATAAGGTCACCAGGATTTTTTTTTTTGGCAAAACAACATATCTTTAGCAGTTGTTCTCAGAGACATCAGAACTATTTTTGGTTGAAATTTTTCAAAATGCTTCATTTTAAGAGCTGGTCTCCAGGGTGAGGTTGCTGTGAAATAAGCCAAAGGTTGATTGTCCAGATCATGAGCTATTACATATAAATTAACTTTTTTTATGCCCAGTCATTGTGAGATAACTTACCTGTGCTAAATTGTACCTGTATATCACCTCCTATTTCTTCATTAGAATCTCTTTCTAAGAGGTGAATGTGTCCTGCACCGTGTACTGCTTCTAGTCTTCTCACTTAGACTTTTTTTACTTGCTTGGGTAACGTTACGCATCATGGTTTGAACTAGGCTAACAACCATCCATATCCCCTTTCTCTTCTTCCCACCAAAAGGAAGCTGTTCCTTTCTTTTCCCCAGCTTCTCTCCCTGCTCCTAGGCCACGTGGTTCCCTCTGCTCTCCCAAGATCATTGAATTTACTAAGTCAGCAGAGAAGAATCATGAAGAAAGAGAAAATAGTTTTCTTTTGAGTTAGCAAATTAATTCAACTGGACAAAGATTCTGACAAGCTCCAGGCTTGATTAAGAGAAGGAACACATGGCCAGCAGATCAACAGAAATTACTCGGCGCTGATCTGGTATAGATCTATCTCAGCAGAGCCAACCTTTTTTGTGTTTTATTATGGTTTTTTTTTGGGGGGGGGGGGAGGTTGGTTGGGTTTTTTTAATCTGTGGTACGCAAATAATTTTGTCAGTGTGGTAAATGAGGGTGATTCTTTTCTCAAGCTCTTAGGAATGAAACAGGAAGCACAATGGCCTCTTACATTGATAGTGAGTAGTTGGCTGAGCTTAGCTGTAATATAACATCAACCTTAGAAACCTTAGCTAGTTCACCAGGAATAAACTGGTAGACAGTCTTCTACTGCGTCAGTAAACTTTAGTAGTAAAGGGTGCTACCTGTCCTTAGATTAGCATCACAAACCTTTTCATGAAAACAGTCGGTTCTGTTTTATAGCTGATTTTTTTACATACCATCTGCAGTTGGAACGGTATAGAAAATACTGATTTCAAAATAAAAATTACATAGTTCTTTTAAGTTTGTTATATAGCCAGACCTGCACAACGTTTCAAATCGTGAAATGGTACATAATGTGAGCATTGGACATTAAGAAACATATCAAAATAAAGTCTTTGATTTCAGATTTTCATTGCATTTTTAACTCAACTCTCTTGTATTATTTCCTCTTGCTTCTCACATTATGAAGGTAATATAAGTCCCTGTGCCAACAGTAAGTTCTAACGTTTTGATTGTGAGCTATAAATGAATGAATTGTTTTGAAAATGTATGTACAATATGTGTACTTATACACAGTATAACTTCTGTTATCTTAAAAAAGTCCCTTTTTTCTTTTTTTAACAGAAGCATTGTTTTGCCTGTTTTTAAGGCATCCAGAACAATGTGGGTATTATACAAACAGTAACAGTTTTGTATAGCAGTTAAAATCTAGAGCCATAGAAGAATCTAAACAGTTTAGAGTTTTTAGAGCAGGGAACCTACGTTTTTTTCCCAATGAGAGATTTACTCATCAGTAAGAGATCTTGCAAGTATTCTTCCCTAATTTCTGATGTAGTAAGTTTTTAATTATTCTGAGCAAAGAGGAATGATTTCGGTAGTAGGGTTTGAGAAGACCCCATGACAATATACATTATACCCTGATGTTAGGGACACCCTTGTGGCTGATGCAAGAGATTGGTGATTGACGCATTCACCTATAATATGGGAAACATGGGTTACATTCCGTCTCTGAACCTAACTGCTGCATGGAGGGGGACATTGAGGGTATTCACAAAAGCAAGATCAGGCACCTAACTAGATGCTTTGAATTGCTCCCTGGAGCAACTTCTGTCTCAAATGCCTATGGAAAAAAAATTACCCTGGATAGGTTAGTTTCTCACAGATGGGTGCATTTTTGTTTCTTGCCTTGTTCTGTTTTGTGTAAAGTGAATCCAGTGTGTGTTGAAATGCATCAGCTGCTGGATCAAGCCCTTGGCGTTAAGAGTTTCTAATTAGTTTCTAATTAGTTTCTAATTATGCTGCTCATAGAAAAGCCTAGTTTATTAGATATTCAGCATTGACAAGACTGGAGGTTTTAGGTATGATTTTTAGCTCCTCACATACCATGAATGACAAAATTTTAAGAACCTATGAGCATTGTGCACTGACAGGGATAAGCTGCAGTAGTGTGGAAAATTTAGGGATTAGATTTTGAACATAAGTCTTAAAGCTTTACCAAATTCCTACATCTTTTATGAATCTAGTCTGAAGGGTCTAAAACTGACACATTGACATGCAAGTATTTTGGTTGGTTATCTAAACTTCAGCTTCACGTTTGTGTTTTCTGTTTGAATTTCTCTCTAATAGATTATTTCTACCATTAGCAGAGTATTTTATATGGGGTGCCTCTGACAGCACATACAGAAATCAAAGTTGTTTTTAAGAAGTTAAAACATTTGATTTTACAGAATCTTCAGGAAAATAGTTTTAATTTCTCTTGCGTTTGCATCAATTTTTCTAGGAATGCTGCATTGCTCTACCTTTATCTCAGATTGTCTTCATTGAAGAGCAGGCCGCTGGGATAGGAAAAAGGTAAGGTGATAGACATTCTGACTTTCTCAGTTGGATAATTTAGGCATATAAATTATGTGACATACCCAAGATTATGCATTAGTGTATGGTAAATTCAGAAGGTAATCCAGATTTCCAAGACTGATGGCTACAGAAGCCTGGTTTTGTCCCTTAAGATATAAGGATCAAATGCATGGGAGAGTCATGACAAAAATTATGTTTCATTTGATTTGTTAAATCATATTGTAATCACCAAAAACCATGCTCTAGCTTGCCATTTTCATTTTATTATCCATCAATGCCATGCTGATGTTGCTGGATCTAAGCTTGAAAGCTGATTATAGTCTTCTATATCACAGAACTGGTTGGGGATAGAAACTGTGCCAGATCCTGGTTTATATAACTTTCCATGACCATCTGATTGATTTTTGGCTTGGAAATGCTAGCCAAGACTGGAAGGAACTCAGTTGTTTCAGCTCACCTGGATAGATAAATCAGAGGGTTATGGGTGCAAAAAAGTTTCACCAGAAAAAGAGAAAAAAATTAACTGGGGAAATATGAACAGTTTATATCTGCTTGCAGCCCACAGTCAGATGGGTAGAATAAGGCAATATGCTGGAGGTGTCCAGCAGAGATCACGTAATTCACTAGTGCTGGTGAAGTCAACTAAATAAAGACCTATGAAAAAAGTACCTGTAAAATGAAATAAGAATGATGGACTTGAAGTTGCACTGTGATAGTGGTTTGTTACAGTCCTAAAATAATGCAATCTCAAGGATTGTTTTGCTGGTAGGTATCATTTTAGACCATTATTTCCATGCACGTTACCTTTGAATGTTGATTTTGGACAAGTTCATGTACACTGTTCACTAGTGACATATACAAGTGGGATAGGTCAAACATAATATTGAGACCTTTGTTTTCCTGTGACAAAGATAGCATATTTTGGCAGTAGTTATTGCAAGTTAAAAGCCAAATCAAATGCACTGCTTGACAACTGGTTTGTACCTCAGCTAACATTTTCAGAAATGATTGCTTGAAATGTTAAAATTTATTAAATTTATTTCTTAAGAGTTGATGATGTGTATGTTTTAAATTTGTGAGATTGTAGTTTCAGAGTTTACAGTCATATTTTTATGCAAGATCAGCTTTTGTATTGAGGCAAAATACTTAATGTTGTTTATGCACAAATGTAAAGAAATGTTTAATATATTTTAATTCTTACATGAAGTAAAGTTAATATATATTTTAATTAAATGATTAACTTTGTAGAAGTAATTTTTTAGATAGTAGAAAATAAATTTTCTTCTCTTTCCTTTTATTTTTCCTTAGTGCCAAAATAGTAGTTCATCTTCATCCTGCTTCTTCAAACAAAGAGCCCGGTCCATTCCAAAGCAGCAAGTATTCCTACATCAAACTTTCTTTCAAAGAACATGGTCAGATTGAGGTAAGTTATGTGTCTTGCAAACCCAGTATATCAGATCTTTGGACACACTTTTCTGCTCTTACTCTGCTAGTGACAGTTACCCTTATTTCCATGTTTACTTTCAAGGGGGAGCTTTTTCCAAAAATTGTTTTTGAAGACAGGAACTGTGATTCTTCAATATTTTATGCTTTAATTCAATAGTACAAATAGAATTCCAAAACTGTCAGGAAATATTACTAGGCTGCATCATATTAATAGTTTAAAGATAATACATCACATCTTATGTTTTAAATTGAACACAGTGTTTTCCAAAATGATGACTCTGAGATCTGTTGGTTGTTTTAACAGAATAAAATTTGTTTCTTTGTACCTAACTTTCTATTGAATAGGAATCAAGCAACTTAATTTTTATCAGCTCTAATTTTGTTACTGCATACTTTCTGTTGTCTCATAAATGTGTTTCTTTTGTGTTTTCTAAATTTTGATTTTTTTACTTGCATTTAATCATGGAGGCTTTGAGCATTCTAAAAAAAGTGCAACGCACGCTGTGAATTTTTTTGCAGAATTCAGTGCATTTGCAGAATGTAAGCTATTTGCTTGAAGAGACTATGAATTTTGATTTTTGCAATGTAAAAAAAAAAAAGCTTTATCTGTTCACTATGGAAAATTGGGACTTTCAGTTTGAATGAGGTATAAATATCTACAAATGCATGTGTTGGGCCAGACTTATTTTCACTTCTTTGTTGAGCAGATTCCAGCTTATTAAAAGTGTGGATTTGTGCCTAGTAATAATTGTATATGTTTTGCCCACTCATAACTTTATTTATTAATTTTAATGTTCATGTCTGAGAATCAAACGCTCTGCTTATTGGTTACCTACCATACTGGTTATACTCCAGATCTTTGGTTTATTACTTCAGAATACTTTCATGTGAACTTTGGACAATGAGGAGTATGGAACACTTTTCTTTCTAGATGTTGTTCAGTGAGATACACTTATTGTTAGTTAACCAATGCCACCTTTTAGTATTAGCATAAAACAACTAAGTGTAATTGGTCTACTGTGGTTCTCTTTACACTGTTGAATTAACAGATCAATAGTAATTGGATTGATCAGATTTTCTACCTTTTAAAAGCCTGTCTTTGAGCAGAAACTGAACATGGACATTTTAAACTTTGATATGTCTTGGAAGACTTGAATGTCTGGAAAAATACTTCATTATAGTAGTATTCCTGCAAGCTTAACTAGTAACTGATGTGGCTTGTCCTCTAATGTGTGTATTTTTGAAGAATGGAAATTTTTAATTTCCAAAGAGTGAATGTTGCGCTGTGAAAGCATAGATCTTATGATGTTTTGTATTTTAGTAAAATTTGTTTCATCTTTCACCAAGACATTAAAAATACTCCAAGATACTCTACAAAATTAATAAATTAATCTGTTGTCACTTTTTAACGTTTGTAGTTCTATAGACGATTGTCAGAAGAAATCACACAAAGGAGATGGGAGAACGTGCCTGCTGCTCAGACCATTCAGGTTAACAAAAGCCCACAGGTATGTACATAGTTTCTGACATTCTTTTTTATGTCCCATGTCAGTTTGCTTACCTTAAGTGCCAATCTGTAATCTCTTGTTTCCACTTTGTGCCGCTCCATATGCTGCATCAGGCATGTGTGTTTTAACCAGCACTGTGGGGACATGCATGAATTCAGCTTTACTTTGCTCATTTCTCCACTGGCATAAATTAATCTCTCCTTTGCAGTTTTCACTTTATATAGGACAGAGTGACCTCCCTTCCTTGGGTGTGTTCAGACTTGAATGAAATAAAAATAAGCTCCATTCTTTATGTAGTTGTGTGTATGTGCGCGTGTGTATATATACATATATGTGTGTGTGTTTGCCTATAATTTTATTCAGCACGATAAATCTGAGACTGAAGATTTCTTTTCTGTTTTTCTGTGTCTGGGAGTCAAATATATGACATATAACCTTCATATAGCTGTTTGTAACTTGTATATGTCTCTTTTAAATGTATATTTTAAGTGGACCATTGTTACTGTGAAGAATCTCTTCTTCGTATGTTAGATTGCCTCCTTTAATCTGTCTACATACTCCTAGGTTATAAATTCTGGATAAATACATGGTTAGTGTTTCTGTGTATCTTTGTTGCATATGTAGTACTGTCAATGAACTAGGATGCTTTAAAGCTAGCTCAGTGTCAAATCACATATGTTATCCTTTATAAATGTAGTATGTATAAACACTTGCATTTGACTGACTGATGAGGAAGTAGATACCTTGAGTCAAGAACCACTTAATGAAGATGACTTACCTCTTGCTCTCATTCATAAGTTACAGCAAATCACTACCACTAGTGCCAGGCTTTGCAGGCAGGTATTTGAGGGCTGGCAGCAATGCCACTTAGGTACCAGCCTTTTTAAAACACATTCAGCAGCAGACAAAAAGTTCTCCATCACAGACTTAGGTACCTCCATGCTGATGCTTGTCAGCAAGGTAAATTAGGCTGTACATAGCACTATGTTGCTGTAGCTTTGTTTCTTCAGGCTGAATTTCTTCAGGTGATTGTGTTCAGATACAGTCAAGCATTTCCACTGCTCTGCAATGTAGATATTCACATTCACTGGAAAGGTGTTAGCCGAGATGAGTTGGAATGCTTAGTTTAGATCAGACGATTAAGTATAACTATATTAATAGCTTCAATATGTTAATTATTATCTGTATATGTTACAGGAGATTCATACTTGCTTTACATTTATTGTTTAATGTTTGACACTGATGTAAAAAAGACTTTCAAGAAATATATGAAATTTTGTATGTATGATATCAGTTCTTTGGCTATCAGTTTCTATCAGTTTTCTGTTTTCTAATAAAAGCTTTTTCATAGTGAGGCGGATGAGAAAACTTAGCATTTCCTATGTTGATTCCTTACATTATTTTCTTTTGCAGGCAGGAAGAATAAGGGCTGTAGGAATTGTAGGGATCGAAAGGAAATTAGAGGAAAAAAGAAAAGAGACTGACAAAAACATTTCCGAGGTAATTACTATTAAAGTTTCAAGGTCAACCACCTGTGTGAGCTATTTACACTCATTCACACTTTCTGTTAGGGGCAGCTGAGATTATTTGTTGTTGATGTTGAGAGTATGAATTTATTATGGGTGTATGATTTACAATTACGTACTTTTAACTAGCCTTTTCAGTATATGTAAGGTTATTTCATTTAAACAGTTCCTTTCAGGAAGACTGTTCTGTGGAACTGATGTGGTATGTTTATAAAATAATTTTGACAGAATTACAAATCTTAGTTCGGTGGCTTTCTATCCAGGGAAGCAGAACAGACGCTTCTGCAGAAAGAATCCATTACAGGCTTTTTTTTTTTTTCCTCTCTATGTGCAGCTAATTTTGGTTGAAAATTGAAAATTTAATATATATTAAGAAGAATGTGCTGGTCTAAATGTCTTCACATAGCTGTGGTATAGTGAGTTTCCATCTGATAAATATTCATTTTTTAAATGTTAGATTTAAGCTTGTAATTACAGCAAAATGATCGGTAGTCCGTGCACCAGCAAGATGTTACAAGTATCTGTGCAAAATCTTTAGGCTAGATGGAGACAGTCCTTCTCCCCAGAAACAGCAGAATAGTTGACTTCCAGATATGAACAATAGAAAATATTAATTTCTCCACTAGAAGTCTCTTAGATATATCTGGTGTGATACCCTCAAAACCTGTCTGGTTCTGTCTAGGTAAGAGATTAATGCCAAACAAAAGTAGTCATAAATTAACTACAGTGGATTAATTCTTATGGCAAAGCTTTATGCTTTGATTGAGAGTAGCACAGTAAAAAAAAGGCATTCAGTGTTCTGATTTATAAGAAATTTATGGTAGGTTTTTAAGCAGTATGCTGTTTGTTACTGCTAGGATTAAACTTTTTTTTTCTGTTTATGAAGGATATAATGAATGAAGCTCTGTATGTGTAGTTTAAAAGGTATTGTAGTTACATATGTATTGTATTTACATACAGTTCAAAAGGTATTGTCTGGTTATTTTTTCCGTAGCAACTCTGTTAGAGAGTGAAAGAAAACCATTTATGCGTGTTGTATGAACAGAGGAAAATTGTAACTAATGATATCCTGCCTTCCTCCAGCTTTAAATGTTATAAATGACTTAATTTTTTAAAAAAATAGTGCCCTGGCTTCCAGGAAAAGGCTTCCTGCGTGTGCTGTTCACTGCTGATAAGAATGCAGCTCTTTAGCCTTTTATTTATCTGAGGAAGTTCCTGTTAGGTGTGTGCACATTTCCCTTTGTTTCCAGGCCTGCCCTTGGTGAGTCAGGCGGAGGAGGAGCTATACACAGCATGGTATTTATTTAGCTAAATCAAGAGGTTTTTTTGATAAATGATGTTTTCATGCATGTTATTGAGATTAGAAATAAGCGGGGAAAAGCCTTGATAGAAAACCTTTTATTTGTTGATATAATATAGAAGTACAGTAGAAGCATTTTAATTTACACCAGAGATTGGGAAATCTATTGTAAATTAGGAAATTTGGCAGATGGGGAAGTAAAGAAAAGTATTTTAAATGAGAAGCTTTTGTTCTGATACTAGTAGGTTATTATTATGAAGAGGTATATTTTCCTTTCTCCATTTGGATCCAGCTTTGTCCCACTTAATTTTGCATACGTTCCCAAGGTACCAGGCTTTAGAAGGCAAGTCAGCAGGAACTTTTCCAGCCCATGGAGAAACATGGGCACTATTAGGATGGAATTCAGATGAGAAACTCTGTACCTCCATCTTTTTCTCCTCTTTGCATGTGGAACCTTGGACCAATAAGTTTCTAAGTCAGGTGCCTAAGTATAGATGGGTGCAGTTGGCCTTGCTGCTGAAGTTACTCTAAAATGTGTGTAGTGGGGGATTAGTTAGAATCAGCTAGAAAGTTGTTCATCTGCATAACAAACAATACTGTTAATACTATTGGATCAGCAGGGATGGCCAGAGGTGTCTGTGGCCGGAAGATACTCTACCTGAACTCCTTTTATTTGTGGGTGTGGAGAGGACTGGATGCTGCTCTCTGGCATGCTTTACTTAAAAAGGCTCTGGAATTTTTCTCACAGCAGTTGTTCAAAATAAGATTGTTCGGAAGTGTTGACCACCCCCCTGGGCATCTCCTGATGTGTTTCAGAGTCTGGGGAAAGGGATTTGTGTTGCAGAGGCCAGGAGAAATGAGAGCTGCTTTTGAATGGCTTTAATATGTTTGTTAGTTCATTTTTTTCTCTCTTATCAAATAAATGATTATTTTTTTCCTGCTAGTTGGTTATTTTTATGTAATTGTAAAACTTCTGAATGTTAGTATACCTTCAGCTTTCTTTTAAATATGTTTTATTTGAGCCATCAGGGAGTTGGTGGTTGTAGTATTTTTGTAATTGAGACTGCAGCAATTTATTAAGCTGAGTAGACTTGATATAATCATGGCGCTATGGTGGAAGTCCAGATTATTACATATTTTAGAGGGAAAAAAATTATAAAGTTCACCAGAGTAGAAATTTGATATTTTGTATGAACCAATTCTTTTCCTTGCTTAGCAGATGTTTTGCTTTTCTTAGATCCAACAATTAGAGTTTTTCAGAGGATGCTTTTTACATTATTTTTCCATCCAAATTTTTTATCTGATATCATAGACCTTATTTCATTCTAATTTTAACTGATTTTTTGCTTGCTGTGGTAGCATCACTGTTTCTAGGTGTGAGATACTTAAATGAAAAGATGTTGCCAACATTTTCAGGCTCTTTATCTTCTCAGTTAAGCATATATTTGAAAGCAGATACCCTCTTCCTTGTTCATTTTTAAATTAACTCCAGTCTTACTAACTTAGTAACATTTGGTGATTAAAGTAAAACTGTCTTCTGAGGAGGCATACTTCTGTCAGCTTGTTGCTGGCGGAAAACAATAGAGCTCTGCTTCTGGGAGGGTTCAATATTTGAAGGAAACCTACCATCATCACTCAGAAACCCTCCCTCATATTTTAGGAGAGCATAATGAAGTTGGTGAAAATAATGTTTTCTGAGTCTTAATATCTCGTCAATTCTTTCCTATTATATGAACCTTCTAAATTACATTGAACCTAACTAGAAAAGCGTTCACCTACTAGAAAAGTGTACGATTGTCTGATCTTCCTTCATTCTTTGCTGTTTCTGGCTTGTCTAGTTTTTGTTTTCAAGGTGTATGTATAAAATATTAATCATGTATAAGCCTTTTATTATAAAAATTTAAATTGTAATATACTAATCTAAAGTCATAGGAGCTTTTATGTATATCCTGGGTAGGTGGACAGAGGCAGTTCACTGACTCTGTGATCCTGAATTATGTAATTACACTTAACTGCAGTGTCAATGCTTTTCATTGCAGGCTTTTGAGGACCTTAGTAAACTAATGGAGAAGGTATGGCATGTATCTTTGTGGACTTATTCTTGTTTTCTCGCTTTTAAGCACATTGTTGAGCTGAAAGTTGACTTATATATATATATATATATATGTGTGTGTGTGTCTGTCTTGATAGGCTAAGGACATGGTGGAGTTATCCAAGTCAATAGCTAATAAAATTAAAGAAAAACAAGGTGACATCACTGAGGATGAGGTAAATGAACTTTGTTTTTAAAGTCGACAGAAATGTTTGTCTGTGAAGCAAAAAGCTATCCTTATAGTACATTTCATGTTAGTAAAAAAACACTTCAGTATGGTTGGGTTTTTCTGTTTTTCTTCTAGGTAAAATGGCTAACATGTTACCTTTTGTTTTGACCACTTCTTAAAAGCAAAGATATTACTGCCTTTCAGTAGAGCATGATGACAGTTCTGAGGTTTTCATTAGTTTGCTAGTCAAAAGCATATTGTGTTAGTTTTGCCTTTGTTTTGCTTTGCTAGTAAATGACTTTATTGGTAGTAAACTGATTTGATTTAGTCACCAAAAATGTCTTACAGTAACGAAATCAAAGACTTAAAGAACAGACTCATTCACTAGCAGATGTACCTTATTATTTTTTTATTTAGACTATTAGATTCAAATCCTATCTGCTGAGTATGGGAATAGCTAATCCAGTTACCAGAGAAACATATGGATCTGGTACACATTACCATATGCAACTGGCAAAGCAACTAGCTGGAATACTGCAGACTCCATTAGAGGTAAAACGCCTAATTGTGCATTTTCTGAATGTTGCTGAATTTTGATGTAAATGTGTTTTGACTGTAGTACTGTGCCTTCCTTTAAATCTCAGACTTAGCAATGCAGCCTCATATTCAACTTTTATGAAATAAATTTTTTTGCCTCTTAGGAAAACATATGCTCTTTTTAAATGAGAACCTTTAAATATAAGCACTAAAATTTGTCTTTGGGGTAATGGCATTTCAACTTCCAGTTAGCAGAGTATGGGTGATACTTTTGTAAATAACATTAACAGTCTTTTTCTTGTTTAAAGACCCTTGTATTCATTTCTTGCCACAGAATATTGGTTTTTATTCGAAAAAGAAAAACAACACTGATTTTGAAAATATGAGCAGTCTTTAAAACTGCTTTAAAATTACATATTTTACTAACAAAACAGTTATTACATATTATTCTTTCTATTGTGGAATTATATTGTATTTTACTTTATCTTAAGCTATTACAGAGCTCCAGATTTTCACCACAAAGTTTGGTTTCTTATAGAAACTTATAAGGCTATGTGTCTCCTAAAAAGCATATATGCTTTGTGAAAGCTATATGCCACCTGCAGTGATCAGAATGGAAAATTGACTTTATCTGAGAAGTTAAAACTGTAAAGTGATTTATAGATTTAATATATTAAAATTCCTTGCTCCTATAATTTATTCTCTACTTTGACCTTGAAATAATTCACAGCCCTCCAATATAGTATCAGTGTTTTACATTTTAAAATGGTTAGAGAAAGATATAATTTAACAGCTTTTCTCTAATGATAGAAATACTTGGTATTGTCTGGGTAGATTTTTGCATTAAAGCTCATAATTTAACTCCTGTGTTTTGCCTGTTTATCAGTCAATTGCAAGTGAGATACTGTGTTTACAAGATCAATACTGTTTCTCTTACCAGTCTTGTGCTTACACAGGAGCGAGGAGGGATCATGTCACTTACGGAGGTCTACTGTATGGTAAATCGAGCACGAGGATTAGAGGTGAGAAATAGATACTCTCAAATATTTTACAGAATGTACTTCATTGACAAGCTAATTAAAGAAAGAAGCATGAGCGTATTCTCTACCAATTGCTTGCTCTACCTTGTCTAACAGCACAAAGAAATCAGTCCTTTATTAAAATCAGGAATTTCCACCTTTTTCCGTTCTCCTCCTTCCACATAATATTTACATTCTTCCATAGCTTGTCATAATATATGCTGCTTTTATCATGCCGACAAAGAGAGAAAAGAAAACATTATGTGTAATAGAGAAAATCCATGCTTATCTAGAAAGAAAACTAAAAGGACAGAAAGTAGAAGAGGATGGTGAAAAGTTGTTGCTAAAATAAAACAATCCTCTCTGTTGACATGACATGAAGCAATATTACAGAAAACATACTAAGAGAACAGAAAGGAGTGTAACAGCCGAGAGAGTAGATTGGAGGATGTAACAAAATAAATGAAGAAAATTATGTAACCTGATGCATCTTATGGCTGCAATTGTAATAACTGCTTGTTTTTGTATAATACTGTATACTTCACAAGTAAACTGTGAATAAATATGTTTGATTATTTTAATAGTTGCTGTCACCAGAAGATTTGGTAAATGCTTGTAAGATGTTAGAGTCACTGAAACTACCACTAAGGTAAGAAAATTACTGATGCATTTTTAAAACACAGCATTCACAGGCCAGGCCACAGTGCAAGACTTAATGTATTGCATACAGTAGATTTTAGAAACAAAGTCGTCCAAGAACTATTTCATCTAAGAACATCCACTCTGCACTAAAATATGAATTTGTAACTATACTTCACTTTGTCTGCTTAGAAGTCAGTATTCTTTTTGCTTCCTATAGTTTCCTCTAAGTTTGATAGTTAAAATTTGTGCTTGAAATCTTTTGATTGAGAACTTTCAGATGGATCTATTACTGTTCTTAGCATCTTGCACTCTTTAATTAAAGTCATTCTTCATAATATCCCTGCCAAGTAAGGAAGTATTCATTCTATTTCAGTTACTAAGGGACAAAAGGAGGGAGACTCATCTTGCTGAACTTTTGATATGTAAAATGTAGTAGTGTACATCTAAGGTAGAAGCTTAGGCTTCATCTGACCAAATCTTTAGATTAAGGTGAATCAAATCATTGACTACAACAGCTAGGTCTCCATAAAATTTTGAAAGTATTTGAGGTGACGAGATCGGATGTAGACACACTCTGGACACCTAAACTTAGTCAGATGTTGTTTAAGAAGATTGTAACTTAGCTCTTTAAAAGAAGAAAAAACTTACTTACATGCCTTTTGCCTGTTCAGACATGTAAACATGCTCTTGCCTGTTCAGCCACTAGTTTCAAAAGACAAGGTTTGTAGCTTGTTTTTTAGGCACAAAACCTTTTTTTGCAACACAAATCCCATCTCATTTACATCCCTTAGACCGTCATGGCTACAATAACCTGTGCTGTTCTACTAATTCCAGTGGAAGTTTAAGACTAAAACAGAAATAGGAAGATGAATAGCTTACTGACCAAAGTAGTTTTCAAAAATTATAGAGGAGCTGAGAAAAAAGGTGCAGAAGACTAAAAATAGTTATATCCCCTTGACCCTTTTTTTCTGTCCACACATATCTCATACCTAAGGCCCACAGAAAGTTTCACAGGGTTTCCTTTAAAAGTCAGCCATCCATACTTAGAATGAGGAATTGTGCATATTTACAAGCAGAAAGTGTTAACTTCATGAAACACCAAGCTAATGGTCACTTAACATGTGGCAAATGTAAGTTGCTGTTTTCTTCCAC
Organism: Rhea pennata; assembly: GCF_028389875.1. Lineage (NCBI taxonomy): Eukaryota > Metazoa > Chordata > Aves > Rheiformes > Rheidae > Rhea > Rhea pennata. The sequence goes on from NC_084663.1 coordinate 187,802,595, forward strand.
CCAACTATTACTGTAGTTTGTTTTTCAGACTGGGATAAGTGTTTAATTAAGCCCAGGCATATGCCCTGGTATATGCCTCTTCAGATTTTAAAGATATTTTTATTTTAAGTTCATCTTAACAGCACTTTTTTTTTTCTTTCTTAGTACATTTATATATGTGAACAGATGAGAAATATGCTCATGGGTAACATACACAGAGGTTTTAGTTACTTTGAATCTCTCTCTTGATTTTAGGCTTCGGATATTTGACAGCGGTGTGATGGTGATTGAACTCCAGTCCCACAATGAAGAGGAAATGGTAGCTTCTGCTTTAGAGACAGTATGTGAACGTTCATTTTCTTCAATGTTCTAACCATGATGGGGAAATTTAAACACATCAGGTATAACAACTTAAGGTACAGGATTTCCTTTTGAGGTTTGGAAGTACATATTTTTCCACAAAATCTTCTAACAGTACTATATTGTACTTAAATAGCACTTTTCAAAGTGGTGTTCAGGCAGTTGTCTTAGTCATTGCTTTCCTCTTAAGGAATAAATCACTTTTCCATCTTTTTTTCAAACTTCATTACCTTCAGCCTTCCTCCAGGATTTTTGTACTGCAGGATAAAATTCAGGCATGGTATTAGGCACTTAATTTAACAAAAATGGACTTCAAACTCTGTACACAGTATGATTGAAGGTAGTGAAAGTAGCTCTTAAATGTCAATATAGGCAGTTTGGTTTTGGTTCATTTCATATAATAATAGGACATTGTATGTGAAACATACTGAGTTTGTTGCTCTGAAGAGCTCTACAGTTAAGCTAGATTCATCACAAAAAAAAAAGTAGCACAAATTGTTCACTGTGATAAAACTTACTGTTTTTACCTACCTATTGACTGTTTAAAGTACTGGTGTCCCATTATTTGATGCATTTTCCTATGTGATTTTCAGCAGAGTGTTAATTTCTGTTTTTCACAAAGTTGTGTAAAGGCCGATTTAGTTCTTCCAAAGTTAGACATACAGTCGAGGAATAAAAGTAGGGCTACCACAGGCACCTTTTCACTTCATATGTGAGACAGATTTTTCAGTGTGTTCTGCGCGGTTGGTACCAGAGTTTGTTAACAAGTACAGTCTTAAATTGTAAGAATTAAAATGTTTAAACCTTTCAGTTCATGTTAATCCTTGCAGCTTATTTTTCATATTTCCAAAGGAATGTAAAGGTCATTTCAATTGTTTGCTGGTAATCTTTGTTTTCTCATGAATTTGTTGTCTTCAGCAAAAGTGTTCATCTCCATAAAGGAAAGGAGAAACCCTTCTTCAAGAGGGGTGTAGAAATACTGACATACCCTATGAGGTCAGCCACAAAGGGCAACAGATAGTGGATTTATTACAGATGTTCCTTTTCTTTTATTTTCATAATATTCTGCTTTGACTTCATAGTAAAATATAAGGGAGAGGCTTTGAATGAGGAAGGCTAGCCCATAAGGGCTAGATGAGATCAGAACTGTGGCCAAAATCAGCCGTATATTCAGTGTTTAATGTACAGTAACATGAACCTTTGAGAAAAAGTGAAAGGAAGTCACAGGGCTTCAGACAGAAGAGTGATGTGGTTTTGAATGGCTGATGAAGACAGGAAATGACATGGATATCAAAGGAACCTGAAGTCACTCTTAATGAGAACAGTGATTTGGGAATGAAAAACATAATTAATTACCCATATGCCATGTTAGATTGTGTAACTGATTTGCATTACTCAAATTCAATTATTTAGCTTCATAAAAATTTTAAGTTAGGGCTAATTTAATCTGAGACTGTAAAATGGAAACTACTACACAGAGATTGCTGAGAATGTCTCAAAGTAAACCCCTCCCAACACAGTTATGTGGGAAGCAGGAAATGGCAACTACATCTGGATTTTAAAGTTTGCTTGAATCTGAACCAGTGGAGAAATATAAGAAATATTAATTCTAGGGTAATAAAACGTGTTTATATGACAATTTCAATGCAGTATTAAGCCTATAATTGACAACTAATATTCTAAGGATCCAGGTGCCCAGCCTGTGCAAGAAGGCTTCATTTTCGCATGTGGAAACTTAATGTGATTGAGAAAACAGGACCAAAGTTTTAAGTTTGAAGACTGAACCTGTCTTTTGTGTTGTCTGAATATGATAGTATCTTTTACTGATCCCACTAGTATACTGTAATTTAGGGTTGTGTACTAAGGTTTTTGAAATTATTACAGGCAGTGGGATATTTTAAACTAACTCAAATTCTCCACCTCCCTCTGAGATGACTGAAATTTCTAAATTGATGACCCCTCCTGCCCTGCTGCCTTTTATTTCCTCTGTCAAGCTTCACTGTTTACAGAATCACTTAGTACAGTTGGGCTGTGTAAATACTGATTGCAACAGTATACTGCTGACTGTGAGTTATTTTAATTTTTCCATTTGTTTCTCGTGAGGTATCTTTTTTAAAAAATGGAAAGAAATAATATTTTTACAGATTTAACTCCTTTCTATGTCCCATTTTTCATACTTGGCAAGTTTCCCAGGACACTTAAAAGGTATTTTGGAGGGAAGTTGCATATAATTATTTGTAATTTTTCTAAAATGCAAACAGACTAGTTGTCTTTGCAAGAGATTTGCTACCAATTTGTCACTTTGCAAGCATAGCTGTGTTATTAAACTAAAAAGCCAATTTAGTATCCGAGAGGGGAACGTCATTGTTATTTTCATGCCACAGTTTGTTTATTTCTGTGTTTGTTTTTTGATAGGTATCTGAAAAGGGTTCTCTCACAGCTGATGAGTTTGCTAAGCTTGTGGGGATGTCTGTTCTCTTAGCCAAAGAAAGGTAAGTAATAATTGCCCTGTTTAATAATACCTTGAATTATCAACCTTGAATTATCATGTTGTCTCCAAGTAATAAAACAAATCTTTTTCTTTATGTAGGCTGCTGCTAGCTGAGAAGATGGGCCATCTTTGTAGAGATGATTCAGTGGAAGGCTTGAGATTTTACCCGAATTTATTTATGACACAAAGCTAATGTAGTTTGTGCACATCCTTTTATGTGACAGTTGAGCACGAGAGCAAAGGGGAGAACCTTTCCAACAACTGACTTTATCAATTTTATTTTGTTAGTCAACTGCAACAGTGATGAATATTGCAATGTTTTACAGTTCTCAGGTATTTCAAATGCTGAATGATGTTACGTGGAACACAGAAGAAATAGGAATCGCTAAGTCAGAATTATGTTACTATCTCAAACTTGCCAGCCATCTCATGTGTTAAGTTTTATTTGATACGCTCTGTAATTTCTCATTTTAAGAAAAGTGGGATGAAGATTCCACGCAAGTTAAAGTGGAAAGAATATCCGTATAGTCTGCCATGAAAATCAGCACCCAGAACACAGGTTACTGCATACTCGTATTGCAGTTTATTTATGTCTAGAGCAACAAAGCAGACAGATGTATCCGTAGCGATAAGAAATGTGACTTTGGTGTGTGTACTGAGGTGTAAGGAACAAAACAGTATAGAATAACTCTTTCTCGCTGTGAATGGTTTTCTAAGAGAGGATCCTGAATTTTTGAAAGAGGATTCTTTATACTTGGAGGCAAAAAGCCTGATGCAGGAGATACTAATATTGTTATATGAATCTAGAAAACATGGTGTTTGTCATGTCTTATGCTAATAGCTCATTTAGAAGCATTGTCGGTACAGATTTCCTCCCTTCTCTTTCTTTGTCATCTCTCCTTCTGTTTCATTATGTTGCACTTCGGGTGTACTTTCTGCCCCCTGTTTGTGTGATGCAGAGTGCCATAGCCCTCTGTCACTCTACTATACTCAGTGCTTTAATATGCTTGTTTTTTGTCTTGTGCTTCTGATGAAAGATCATTTGATAGTTCCATTGACCCTTTCTCTGTTTTGGAGAGACAATTAATTTGCATGCATCTCATACACCAGAAGGCTTTTCATATTGAAGGGAAGAAAAACACCATCCCGCTATGTTTAATAGTCATGAGATATCACATTGTTTGGTATTCCTTATCCTATGTTCAGACTGAATGTAATTTGATAGCTTCAGCTTTCGTAACTCCGGTGGAGTTGTTATATTACTTTAAGATCTGATGTCGTGGTAATGGCGGTAAGTGGATGTTTACGATCCACGTCAATTAAATTTTTAGGGTTTTGAAATGACCAGTCTTAATAAATAATAAAATTAATTCAAGGCATGGGTAAGGACAGCATGTATATAACATATGGAAGTAGCAACAACTAAATGGATGTCACAAGAAGGAAAAAAATGTTTTTAACTGCCTGAAAACATCTTCAGAACTATTTCAGTATTACCGTAGCTTAGACAAGAGTTAAGAACCTGTTGACAGTGAGTTCAGTGCAGAGATTATGCTTTTGTTCGGCCCATTTAGAGCCAGGGAATTCTCCCGTCTTGTCCCCTTATCCTTGTCACAAGCAAAATTTTATGCAGTGCTTTCTTTAGGGCAGTTTTACTCTGTTTCATGAAGGTGCAGTGGTGCTAAAACTAAAAAATTTGGCCTATCTGGAAGAACTGGATCCACACTATAATTATTCCGGTAATCATCCATTATGGTCTCTTCAGGAGTTTTACGGCTTACTACTTTTCTTCATCCTCCCCACAACCCACAGAAGAGATCTGTACAAGGTACTCCAAGCATCACTTAACTAAAGAGGGACTGAAAAGAGATAAATGCAGAAACAACAAAGCTGGCACATGAAAGCTGTTCCTCTTGCCTGATACACTTATCTTGCTAAAGGAAGACCAATGATTTACAGGTCTGAACCTCTCTCCACAAGGGGGCATATCTTCTACTAGAAAGTACAAAAATGGAAAGGAAACACCAAGGGTAAACGCGCAGCCTCAGTTTCCCCAGCCATGCATACTTCATTATTGTAATTAAGCAATAACAATACAGTGTGTGTAGAATGACAGTAACTTCTTGAGCTTTTCTTTCCCAAGATTTTCCTTGACTTTTTTTTCTTTCTATAGGGAAGAAATCTATAGGCTAAACTATAGATGGTTTAAAATTTAAACATATATGAGGAAATGATCCTAAAAAGTAATAAAAATTGCAAGATTTTCTTAAATAGACTGTTTTGTGTGATTTTTTTCCCCCCTCCCCCATCCAAAGTGTTTTGGGCAGCTTTAAAGCTACACATCAAAGTCTTGTGATTCCATGGGGCAGTTTTGTGAAGCACAGCATATAATTGTTATCTCATTTTGTACCCAAAGGGTACAAGATAGGTTTTGTGTAAAATTAAAAAGTAGAGTTAAATGTAATAAGAATGCCCTGGTTCAGTTGCTTAGTAGCCTGTGACCCATCACGGGCCAGAATCAAACTGTAAAGCTCTACCTAAGCACCAGTTTCATGAGGGAGCCCGTGTGAGTCAGAGCCAAACATATATATTGTGCTAGCACTTGAAAGGCATTTTACACTACTGAATGTGTTTTTCCAACTTAGAGACAAATCACATATCTCTTAGCTTAGACTCTGATACTCACACTGAGAGCCAGTTGGTGTGAGAACATGTAGCAGCATAGTTCAGGCGAGTGGTGCCATGCTGGCACATCGAATCGTCAGAAGTGCTCTTCAGGCCTAGTCCTGTTTCCATGTATACTATTAGCAAAAATCCATTGACTATATGATTATAGGAGAGAGCAGAATATAGGAGTTATTATTCTCTCAGATCGTTTCAGTTTAAAATAGACCCTGCCTGTATGAACTTCATTTCCTGTAAGTTTTGATAATTTCTAGGACATCTTCATGATACGTGAACACTGTCTTATTTTTCCACGGCTGCCCAATTTCCTTGTAACAGAAATCTGGAACAGAAGTCTCTTCAAAAAGTGCTTTTTTTCTTTATGGAACAGCCTGAAATGGTGACTGTTTTTCATTTGAAAACACAGGCCTTTTTATACCTCCGTCAGGAAGCGTGTTACTTAAGAATCTGTACATCTTTTCCGTTTCTCCTTTGCCTTTGTTTCCAGTAATAATTGCTTTATATTTAGCATATAGAAGCATGGATCTAATCTGAACCATATTTTTGAGATGCAATTTTTTTAAGGTGTGAATTTGAAAATCTTTGGAAGTATATCTTTAATAGCCACTATTGGTTGCCTATTGGTTCGCTGAACTCTTCAATGCTCAGTTCTTCTGATGGGGCTTTTACAATTTATCTAAAGGCCAGACTCTGTGGTGGCTGTAAAATTAATGAAGTATTGTCACTGAATTCATGAAGACTGTAAATGGGAGCCAACAGTAGGCTGTTGCCAACAGTAGAAGTTTCCTGCTTCCTAAAGTCTGGCAGTTCACTGGGAACTGGACAGTCCTTTCAAAGGACACCCCGAATAGGCAGGAATGATTGGTTCAAAATTATCTGTGGAGCTGATATGAAATCACATTGTTTTTTTTGGGAGGAACGCCTCTCCAGTGTTTTTCTGAGCTAGATTCACAAATCTGACAATTATGTTGCTTCTACTATTATAACAGTTCCCACTTCATCCTAATTTTCAGTGCTTAGGACACTCAGTTATAGTGTGAGAAACTAGGGTTCAGATCTTCCTCTGCTGGGAAGATTTAAACTACCATTTTATTCTCCCACAAATGAGCTGTTAATACACTAATACGATATTCTGGGCATGTCTGTTGGCAATGTTCCTCTTTTAAGGAAATACTTAAATATCTTTTGTAGCAGAGGACCAAGTGTCATACCACCCAGGTAGGTGTCCTGGCCAGCAGACTTGAGAGCCGTTTTTCTTTGTGTTTTAGAATTAAAGTATTATTCAAGCGTTAAAAAGAAAAGAAAAACCTCAGGAGAGAGTGAGGAAAACTCAATTTTGGAATACTCCAGAGCCTGCTAGTTAGCACGTACTCATGAGAGTTGGACCTGAGAGAAACCACCTTGCTTCAAATCCCTGCTACAAACCAAAGAACGATTTTGAACTTGAGTTTCTTCTCCCCCAGTGGACTGCAAACGATATGGCTTCAAGTTCCCCCTGACAAAAGAAGTAATTAAACCCTCCTTTGTCATGCTCAGAGCAAGGTGTGACAATAAGTTGCAGGTAAAAGGGGCTGGTACCCCTGGAATAATAGCAGCACTTTTGTGAGTCTAGTCTTTTGCCTGCTTTTTGCATAAGGGCTCTAAGTATTCAGACATTTTGGATTGTTTTGTTCAATTTGAAGAACTTATGTATTGGGGTGAGGTTCATTTAGGTGGCAAAATTATCTCAGTGAGTAAAGGAGGATACTGACTTAACCTGAATGCTGTTTCATTGCTTATATTTTTTAAATCAACAGTCAAACCAAGAAATCACTGCTCCTACATTCCTTGATTCATACATGCAGAATGCTCCCAGAAGATCAAAGACAGAAGTTGTTGCAGGCTTTTTTCACAAGAAGGGTTGCAGGAGGATACATGCTATGTAAAATATTCTTTTATTCCAATGACTACTTCTGTGGTAAACGATGTTTGCAAGAACTATGAAGGCAGCACAGTCACACAAAATAAATGTTCTTGTCTGTTGTTGGTATGGCATTTATACTGCGGCTATTTAATGATTCACTTTATTAGGTAGAACTCTCAAATATTGCCTAAATATAACAACTTTGCACGCTTTCTCCCTCTATGAGAAATGCGTGTTCTTTCTAGACTCAGCACTTCTCTGTGTGGCATAATTCCCTTGAGTTTCATTTAAAATCCGATGGAGAATTTGGGTTGGGTCCTTAATTTTCAAAGATACAGTGGTTTGATCCACCCATTAAATGAGAATGGCAAAACTCCCACGGACTTCAGACCCAACCTTTGTTATAATTATGGAATGTTAACTTGCTAGCAGCTTTGAAAATATGTGTATTAGGTATGGCTATGCTCTGATAGCATGAAGGAAGAGCTTAAAAGGTGTTCTGGAATCAGATCACAAAATGTTTTGGTTTATTCAATAGAAATACATAACTAGGCATAATTGCTGCAAAGTGACTATTTCTGATCTTTCTACATTCCTATTGTTTTTTCCACAGTATTTTAGGAAAGCCCAAGATAAGGATAATCACTTCTTTTCCACAGGGGCTTTATCTATTTATAGGTTGCAAGGCCAGAAGAGACTGTTATGACCATCTCGCTTGACCTCTTGCATAACACAAGCTGTAGGACTTCCCTTAATCAATTTGTGTTTGAATTAGAGCCCCTCTTTTAGGAAAAACAAGAGATTTTGATTTTCTGGGAAATCCCACCACAGCTTTTGGCAAATTATTCCAAAGACTTACTTGTTGTAAAAATGTGTTCAGTGTATGTAATCAGAGATTGTTTAGCTTCAGCTTCTAGGCCTCAGATGTTGTATTTAAAGCTCACTATTAAAGGTGTATTCCCTTCATGCCAGGTATACTGGTATACAGTATACTATAACTGTCCCTTTAACAGATAAATCATGTGGAGTCTCTCTGCCTGTCGTGTTTTCTTATTTTCTACTCTTCCCAAAGGTTTTCCATAATAACCAGCTTGAACTGTGGGCACCAGAACTGAGCTGAGAAATGCTATTGCAAAAGTACTAGTTACATAGGCAGTGTGCAGATGCATGTTTCCTCATGTTTCCCTGCAATTTATACTCCCAACTGCTGCATTATCTTTACTGTCTTCAATTATATCTATATTATCAAACCTGTGCCTATGTTCACACTCAGTTCGCTTTCCATTCACATAGTTTAGATGCAAATGTGACTCAGATGCAGATTTTTTCTGGGTGCTATATCCCAATGGGTGTCACAGAATCACAGAATGGTTGAAGCTTGGAAGGGACCTCTGGAGATCATCTAGTCCAACCCCCCTGCTCAAGAAAGGTAACCTAGAGTGCATTGCCCAGATGGTTTTTAAATATCTCCAAGAAGGAACAGTAGAGTACAACTTGCTCTAGGCTAATTGTGCTCCAGCCTGACCTACCAGTGGATGTCCCAAGCTAGACTTCTCCTCAGCATAGTATAAAAACTATGAGCCTGAACTACAGCAGGGCTGTTAGCCAACAATGTAGATGGAAAGTCTTAGGGCTTGGCCTACGTGAGCTGGCCCTGCAGGACCCCTACAGCTTCCACAGGCTTTTCTGCACATCTGCTTCCCTGTCAGCTGTCCTTCATGCTCTGTTTGTGTGGCTGATTATTTCTACATAGCTACAAATGAATTTCACTTGATAATAGCCCCATTTTTGATAGTGAACCATTGGTAACTACTCTCTCTCTCATTTTCCTCCCAAGTTCTATTATACCAGTTTGATCTAGGTCATGTTTCTTGTGCTTGGTCACAAGAGTTTCAGGTGGGATGGTGGCAAAAGCCATGCAAAAGTGAAGCAGCGCCTTTCTCTGCTCAAATCCTATGAGCAGCAGTGCGAAGTAGCTGATGTGATGGTAGGAACTCATGCTTAGCTGAACAGCTCAGTCTCAGCCTCAAATCCTTTGAAGGAATGAGTACCCAGGAGACAGCTGCACATCCAATACAGAATGTCCTACATTTTTTGCTCCTACATACATAATTTTATGGGGACTACATTTAAATATTTATTGTTTGCTGAAGCCAAGCTTACTGAGAGATCCAGATTTCTCAGTGTTTCAGTTCTTCAGTACTGTTTCAGTACTTATCACTCTCCTAGTTAGGGTGTTACCTAAAAACTTGAGCGGTGATGATATGTTCTCTTTTATATCACTGATAAAGTTCTGAAATTGCTAAACCCTACTCCATGCTTAAATCCTTAGGCTGTTTTGTTTAACTGTAAAAACAAAAACAAAACAATAAAACCCAACACATGAGCGTTCTTTCAGTTTTCTGAAACTTCTGCAGCATTTCAAGATTAATTGATTGAAAAAGCAATGTTAGAAGTTGCTGGATGCAATTTATCTGCTCCTGCTAATTTTGAATTGTTTAGCTTGAATTGCATTTTATATCCTCAAATTTATATTGGAATGGGAAGTGTTTTGTTGCCATCCTGGAATATGTGTCTATCGTCTGTTTTTTTCCCCAGAAGAGAAATATTTATTGCACATTTGTGTTTCTCTTGCATTGCAATTGACACATCAAATTTTCACATAATAATGATCAGTGGGATAGTTAGAATTATTTTTGTTTCAAATAGATATTAAAAATCCTAAGAATGTTTATCACTTTCTACATTGCTGTTTCAGAAGTTTCATGCTTCTGATTTGTAACAATCTATAATAATAAATACTTACAATAGTAATTATTGATAAGTTATATTATTATAAGTTTATATAAATTCTAATAAGTATTGTAAATTGTTATAATTTATACTTTAAATATAATTTATATGCATCTAAAATTATTAATATTCTTTTCACTTCTCCAGTCAAGACTGTAGGTTTTTTAACCAGCACAGTCTTCTTTCTTTTCTGATAGCCTGAGAAATTTTCTTGAACAACTCACAGTTATCACTTCCACACGGGTATGTTTTGAGTTTCCTCATTGTTTTTAGCTTTGTGAAATTTCCCTCTAAAACGCTAAGTATTTATGTCAGTGTTTTGGACTTTACCTTGTTTATTCATAAGAAATGCTAAGTCTGTGATGATACCATGCATCGGAGCCACCACTACTTTGGGGTTCCTTTAATCCTTCTTTGCTGGTGCAGATGAAGGCAAATAGAGATTTCTCCTGCCTTCACTTCCTGCGTAAGGATATTATTACCTCTAGTATTGGGAAGTTTTGAGGACATTTTAGTATCAGTAACATACTTCTAGCATATTTCCTCCAGACTGAGATCTCGCACAAAATTGCACCTCTTCCCCCACCATGTAGTAGAGAGGTAATTAGGTAGCCAACGAGTCTATTTTCAGATCTGATGGTTCATGCCCAACAGGTGCTAGTATATGAACTTGTTTCTATGCTAAAGAAAAAAGGCATTTTTTTTTCTTGACGCAGCTCTACTGACAGAAGAGATTACCCCAACCCAGCACATCATGCCATGCCCGCTGGAGGGAGATTACAGAATCACAGTGTGACAGAATTGTTGAGGTTGGAAGGGACCTCTGGAGATCATCTAGTCCAACCCCCTGGCTGAAGCAGGGTCACCTAGAGCACATTGCCCTGCATTGCATTCAGATGGCTTCCTCCAAGGAAGCAGACTCCACAACCTCTCTGTGCAATCTGTTCCAGTGCTCCATCACCCTCACAGTAAAGAAGTTTTTCCTCATGTTCCTCATTACCAGCCCAGCTCAGCCCAGCCTCAGACATTGCCCCAGCACCTAGAGTAATTTCTTCACAGCTATTGGCAACTGGAAAATGGGTGATCCCATTTGTACAGGCACCCCCATTTCCAGGATCCTTTACCCCACCTGCCCCTTCCTGCAGCTACTGCCATTGATAGTTCTGCCATGCAGCTCTCCTTCCAGCTAGCTTGGACTTATACTCAGGTGTGATCAGTTTGTGGGCTCTCATGGTGTTTTATTATGCAGGCTGCTACAGCTACAGATGAGCAGCTAAAGATCACTTTCTCTTTGCCTCTTTCGGAGTCTTGATTCATTCTGTTTTTGACATTAGGATTTGGAGCTAAATGAGTGTTCATTTCTTCCCTCTTTCTCCTGTCCCTTCTGTTACTAGTTTCTCACTCTCCAGGGAAACCAACTTTAGTGGCAAGGATCCAGATATTTTACTGACTGCTAACCAGATGCCTCAGAGATCAGCTCTGCTGAAATATTTTAATGAAAAATATGTTCCTGATGAAATTTGGACAGTGTGCTAACAAAGACAGATTTTAGTCCTTAGCATCACAGCAGGTGTGTTATGTGCAAACATAATCCAGTACGCTTCAAAGGGTTTAATAATGTGGTCTGTGTATTTACACTGTGCTCATCCTTCTGTTATCTGGGTTCTCCACAATTTCTATCATGTAATCATAGAGGTGACTTCTGTTTTTTAATCACAATTTCTTGGACTGTGTCCCTTTCGGGGAATGTTGACATAAGGGCAAGATGGGTCTAAGGAAGGCATAAACAGGGAGTGCAGCGACCTGATCTGTAGTCTTGATTTTGTCTCTGGCTTTACAGTTTGAGCATAATCTCAGTGAATCAGCTTACTCAGGCATAAAAATGAGGACAAAGCCTTTTTCATCAAAAGTGGGAAACAAAAAGAGAAAAGATTACTTGTAAAATACTTTAAGGCCAGTGGATCAAAGGCACTATAGCAGTGCAAAATACTGTGTTATGAGTAAAACACATTGCTACATGTTCCAGACTCTTTCCTGCTTTATAAATTTATTTTCTACTCTGAAATACAATAGGAGAATGACATTTTTTCTTAGTGATTTTTTTAAAAGTCTTGTTCAAAGAGGAAAAAACCTGGCAAAGTGTTCACTGATAGAAGATTTTTCAGATGTTAAATGCAGGTGGCAAGTGAGATGTGAGTTTCAGTCCTCCGAATTCAGCAGACCTTTCAGAGCAGAAAATTATTTGCAGCGTGCTCAACTTCTTGTCAGTAATCTTACATTAATGTTTTATTAACACATGTGATTTATTAACAGTTTCATTCAAAGCAAATCCAGTATTGTGTTGCATCCAATGTGTCAATTGATACCTTAAATGACCGATACGGATTCACCAAGGGGAAATCCTGTTTAACCAATCTGATACTCTATGATGGAATGACTGGCTGGGTAGATGAGGGCAGAGCAGTGGACGTTGTGTACCTTGACTTCAGCAAGGCTTTTGACACCGTCTCCCATAACAGCCTCCTAGAGAAGCTCAGGAAGTGTGGGTTAGACGAGTGGACAGTGAAGTGGATTGAGAACTGGCTGAAAGGCAGAGCTCAGAGGGTCATCATCAGTGGTGCGGAGTCCGGTTGGAGGCCTGTGGCTAGTGGAGTCCCCCAGGGCTCAGTACTGGGTCCCATCCTGTTCAACTTCTTCATCAGTGACCTGGATGAGGGGACAGAGTGCCTCCTCAGCAAGTTTGCTGATGGTACCAAGCTGGGAGGAGTGGCTGATACACCAGAGGGCTGTGCTGCCATTCAGAGAGACCTGGACAGGCTGGAGAGCTGGGTGGAGAGGAACCTCCTGAGGTTCAACAAAGGCAAGTGCAAGGTCCTGCACCTAGACAGGAATAACCCTAGGCACCAGTAGAAGGTGGGGGCTGACCTGGAGAGCAGCTCTGCAGAGAAGGACCTGGGAGTGCTGGTGGATGACAAGTTGACCATGAGCCAGCAATGTGCCTTTGTAGCCAGAAAGGCCAATTGGTCTCCTGGGGTGCATTAGGAAGAGTGTTGGCAGCAGGTGGAGGGAGGTGATCCTGCCCCTCTCCTCAGCCCTGGGGAGGCCTCATCTCGAGTACTGTGTCCAGTTCTGGGCTCCCCAGGACAAGAGACATGTTGCTCCCAGAGAGAGTCCGGCGTAGGGCTACAAAGATGATCAGAGGGCTGGAGCACCTGCCCTATGAGGAACGGCTGCAAGAGCTGGGCCTCTTCAGCCTGGGGAAGAGAAGACTGAGGGGGAGGATCTTATCAGTGTCTACAAATACCTTAAGGGAAGGTGTCAAGAGGATGGGGCTGAGAGAGATCTTCAGTGGTGCCATGCAAAGATCAAACAGGCACAAATTGAAACACAGGAAATTCCACCTAAATATAGGAAAGAACTCCACTGTGAGAGTGATGGAGCACTGGCACAGGTTTCCCAGAGAGGTTGTGGAGTCTCCTTCGCCGGATATATTCAAAACCCACCTGAACACGACCCTGTTTAACATGTATTAAAAGAGGAGGCTATTGGGAATTTGGATTATTTCAATTAAAGTGCTTAAAAGCAGCTTAAAAAGTCTTTATATTAATAGTTTACTCTTTGCTTTCCAGAATACAATCCGTGTTTCTAAGCAAGTGTTTATCTTGCTTTCCTGAATGTTTTTGACAGTATTCCAGATGGCAGTCTGCCTTTGAAGCTTTAAACACCACAGACCACAGCTAGCATATGGAAAAGATTTTTAGCGCATGTTGATCAAAACAGAGTGAAAGTGGGAACGCAGATGACAACAGAGTGGTAGCAGTGCTTGGGAACTTTAATCTGCTGCTTGATTTCAGGATTTAGGTGAGGCAGAGATACCAAAGAAGGCATTGGATAAGCAGAGCAGTTTGTTGCAGAAAAATAGATGGAGGGGAAAAAAAATAAAGAAGCCTCTCTGCAGGAGGAAAGTTTTATCCTGTATCTGTGTGTCCTGTTGTAGCAGGGGTATTACTCTGTCAAGAAATTAAGTCTCTGAATATCACTCATAAATGCTGGATGTGGGAAATGCCCACGCGCCAAGGCACCGGGCCCCGTGGAGCATGGGGGGCAGCGGCGGCCGCCCCTCGGGGCGGATTAGGCCGTTTGATGCTGTCGCTGCTCCGTGTTGAGTCTGAAAAAGGGTCTCTGGACAGTTCGCCGCCGTCTTCAGGAGACCGCGCGGCGACACGCGCGTTCCCAGGCACACGGCCCCCCCTCCGACGGAAAGGGGCCGCTTTTTGTGCCGACCGGGGCGGCAGAGGTCCGAGCGCGGGCGGAGAGGGCTGCTGCGGGGCGCTCAGCCTTGCAGAGGCCGCTTGGGAGCCGCCGCCGCCGCCCGCCTCCGCGCGCCGCGCGGCGGAGTGACCGTTGCACGCCGTTACGTGCGCGGAGCGGGGCGGGGGGGCAAGGACTGGGGGGGGCAGGGGCGCCGCCGCGGCGCGGAACCGCCGCGGGTCACCTCGCCGGCAGCGGCGGCCCCGGGCGTCCCCGGCAGCGGCGAGGCAAGGCGCGGGGCGGCCGCGGCCGCGGGCGGGCCCGTGAGGGCGGCGCGGCGCCTCCTCCCTCACGGCGGCGCCTCCTCCCTCACGGCAGCGCCGCCGCCGCCAGGGGCGCGGGCTGCCCTCGCGCGGCGCCCGCCGCCGCCCCGCGCGCCGCTGTCAGCGCCCCGCGCCGCCTCGCACCCGCCATTCAACGCTGCCGCGGGCCGGGCCGGCCGAGCCGCGGCGCGGAGCCGCCGCCGCCGCCGCATGCGGAGGTGAGTGAGTCCCGCGGGTGCCGGAGCGGGACGGGCGCTTCCCCGGGGCCTCCCCGGGGCTCCGGGGCTGGGGGGAAAGCGGGGCGGCAGCTGCCGCAGGCGGTGGCGATCCGTGTGGGGGCGATAGGACGGTGCCGCCGTGTGCTTTCCTTGCCGTAAGGCGAAGTTTTCTCTTTCTTAATTAAAAAAAATACATATTCCCGTAACTCGAGATTCTGTTTTCGCGTTTTACCCCTTCTCTTCCTATGATCACCTCTCCCTTTGGGGCAGGGACTGTCCTGCCCGAGAGCCTAATCCAGGTGATCGCAGGCGCGGAATAACGGCGGTATCGGAAGAGACTTTGGCGTTTGTCAAAGCGTGTAGGTGGTTTGCGCTTCATGTCGATCACTGCGCCGGACAGACGGACCCGCTTGAGCGTCGGGTAGAGTCACTGAAGCTGCCTCGTGAGCAGCTCGCCAGTTCTCTTTCACACTGACAGTTCCTGATGTTTCAGACCTGCTGCTCAAATGTATTTCTCGTTATTTGAGATTTGTAATACGTATTGCATATACAGTGATCTTTAAGAAAAACTTCTCTGAAAAGGGGGTTCCACAAACAACGAACAATATGCAAAAAATCTGAAGGAGGAAGAAAAGAGTAGATGATTGCCCGGAGGGGTGAGCTCATATACTCACTTCCTTACATCCACTGTTTATTATTGTTTGGATGTTCTCCCCAAACCCTTTATGCTTAATAAACTTACTTTCACTGTATATTCTCCAAAGTAAATCTCATCCGTATATTCACTATACTGTAGTCCTTGTGTTTCAAAGGATGTGTGTTACTGGCCAATTCTTAAAATGCTGAGTTGATATAAATAGGAGCTAAGAAATGCCAGGATTTTGTGAGATCAGACCCCAAATATTGATGAAAACAGACTTTACCAGCTAATATTTTTTCTTCTTGCAGGCAGAGAATGTAACACTATCAGTTTCAGCCTATTGAATTTAGATGCCTAATTTTAATAAAGTCATTATCTGATAACAATGTAAAACTGTCTGATGTGTAAATAAGGATGAAAGATGTCTTTGAGGATGTCAGCTCTAGCCCCCTGCTGTGGCAGACATCACATCATACACTCTTCTTCCTAAATGCAATTCTGTCTGGGAAGAGCTTATTTCTGGCCCTGACCACTCTGACTGGTCAGCAGTGATTAGACTTTGATAAAACATGATGCACACCTGAGGTACTCCCTCTTTAATGTTGAGGTGGAGGATTATATGAGAAGTTATGAAATTCCCAGCAGGTGGGAACACTTCAATAGGTGACTAATCCTGCACTGCAATAAGCATATGCTGGTTGAAAATAATTAATTCTCTTTCCTGACATGCAGTTACAATACCTTAAATTTACAGAAATGTTGCAGGTACAGATTTCTTTTTGCCGTTTGTGCTGTTTGGCCACTTCTTCATGACAAGCGGAGGAACAATTTAGGGTCTGTCAGGCTTTTGCTCCTCTAGCCTGTTTCATTGTCAATGCCTCATGCACCACCGGATCCGTGCTAATTTTAGGTTACAAACACAACTGAAAAATATTTACTAATAGGCAGCAGTTAAGGAAACAGTTTTTCATCTGGATTCTCCCCCTCCCCTTACATTGTGGCAACACTTTGCTATCTCAGATTTTCATACAAAACTTGTTTTTTTCTGATGGTGTCACTGTGGAGCCCAGCCGGTTCCAGACTGGTGGGGGCAGCCTGGGCTCATGCTGCTGCTGGTGGCAGCGCTGGGGGTGGACAGGGCCCCTGCCGGCTCCCAGGGGATGAGCCCTGACCTGCCACCTGCATGCACCCCTTCGAGCCGACTCCTGCACCATGGAGCGAGATGCATGGGGATTGGCCTCTTCCCTACCTGAGAAAGTGCTCTCGCAGGGGTTAGGGCGGTGGTGGCATCCACCAAAGTGGCTGCCCACCTTCGTCTGAATGTGGGGCGGGCACTAGACTGTGCAGAGGTTTTGGGTTCAGTGTATTTTATATAAAACTCGGTGCTTTTTTGTGGAATAGCTTCTTAATTCCTGATGGCCCTCTCTTACCTGAAGCCCTGACTTGCTTCTCTCCTTCCTTATGAAGAAGGAAGAGTTGCTGAATGCAGAAAAATATTGTTACAGCCGAGGAAGCTAGTAACAAATGGTTATCTGTGCTAAACCAACTGAGTATAGCACTTGGATGAGGTGACTGGCTTGTGAATTATCGAATCTGATCTTTGGACTTCTGGTACTGCTGCAAAAAGTACTGGAAGACATAAAATCCAATAGGCTTGTGGGTGGATTTTGTTTGTTTGTTATTTGTTTATAAAACTTGTGGGGTCTCCAGAACTATTTATGAATTCAAGGTGGTGGAGATATAATGACAATATTTGAACAGGTGAATGTATGTGTCTCTAAAAGTCAGTATGTCCCCTGTCCCCTATTCTACTTTATTTTACCAAAGAAAAAAAAAAAGTAAATAAAATTGTAAAATTGTATCTTTGGTGTTATGATTTCTGATGCTGTAGTGTCTGTAAGCCTTGTAATTTATAAGGGATTTATCTTCACAATACGCGTATCAGACAGTGAAGAGTATTTCCAGTGGGGAGCTATGACATGAAAAAGCTAAGTGGTGTAACCAAGATCACACAGGAAGTCTGTTGCAGAGCAGTGACTTGAACTTCTCCTGTGTCTTTTGCTTTACACATAAGCCTCTTGGTCTTTGTTTCCTAGGCCCTTTATGGTGTATTCCTTCCTCATCTGTCATTTCCAATTTACTTTGCAGAGGAAGTCTTCCATTTCCAATCAACCCATTATACCATCTTTTGGAACAGAAAGCATCTTTTTATTGTGCTGTACTTCTGCAGCATCTCATACAATAGAGTCTTAGTCCATGCTAGTCCACTAAATAATAAATTTTAAAAGCCAGTTATTCAAAGTCTGATAGCTTTCTCTGTTGGATCATTTTTCATCTCACCAAGTTAATGAACTTGATGTAAAAGATCTGAATAGAGACCATTTAAGGTACACTGTCTGACTTGAAAAGCAAAACTTATCTTAGTAGGAGAAGGGGAACAATAATAGAGCAGAAGGCAAAGATGTAAGATATTTTTAAGAAGAAGAAAAATGAGAAGAATTCCAGGAAGAAGTTGACTTAGGGAGGAAGACTGAGAGGAGAAGGGAGAAATCTGAACCGGGCTTACGTGTCAGTGCAATGTGTGTACAGAAGTGAGACAAAGGGAAAGGAAAGTAGAGGAAGGAAAAGTAGAGAGAATGCAAAGAGAGGAGCATGTCGGGGAAGAGAGGAAAACGAGACGAGAAATACAGAACTAGAAATGGGGGATTGCAGTCCCTTGGTTATACTGTAAATTAGCAATTATTTCTAGAATTGCTATTTCAATTGAGCTAGCAAAGGGTAAAAACTCAGACTTCATGAACGTGTTTTAATCATCGCTTTGTTTGAAGATAGAGCTATAATGCAGCTTGTAGCTTGAACTAGTGTTATGCTAGATAAGAGGGCTCCAATAGCAATCCAGTGACAACTGCCTGCTTTCAGAGTGTAAGTCAGCCCAGGGCTAGACTTTTAGAGGTGCATGGTGTAATTAATTGGAAGTTAGCTTTGGTGCTATTTCAGATACCCCCGTTTTAGCTTGGGTGTTGCCTGCTTGGGTGTTACACTGTTTTGTACACGTCTCTGGTGTCTTTTCTGAAATGAATCAAGGTGAGGCAGATGAAAAGTGAAAGGGAAAAAGGATTTTTCTTGATTAATGATCTGTGTTACTGAGGCACGCAAAGGCCCTGATGTGGACTCTACCCACAAGTGTGCTTGAAACAAGTCCCTGTACTGAAGAGTTTATGCTGTAGGTACAGAGTAGAAGGAATGGAATGGGAAAGAGAGGAGCAGATTAATGATGCAATTTGCCAACATCATATATCTGACAATGGCAGAACTAGGAACAGAAGTCAGGTCTCCTGTGTCTCCTTCCAGTGCCCTGTCTAATGAACCATGCTGTCTTTCCATCTGTCAAGCTGACAGGCACAAATTAAAATGTATGGCAAATATCTCAAGAGTATTCTCCCACTCAGTCTTTTTCCTTTCTTCCTTAGGATTTATTCTTCCTTCAGTATCTTTGTTTCCTTTCTACGGTTTGTCACTCATTAGATGGAAATTAAGATTATTTGAATTTTACCCGTCAGTGTGTGACTGTCTAAAAAAGTATTTGTAGAAAACGTACAGCTAGGAAAACTAGAAATAGAGAGTATCCATTAGACCATTCAGCACACTCATGATTGTTTCCCATAAAACATTTCTTTTTCCTTTCAGTGCAGTTTTTAAAAATGCCACATGATTTCTGTTATTTTCCTCGAGTGACTATGCTATAGGTCCCATCTATCGCTTTTTTTTAATACTAAACCTGCTTTTTCCTTATTAGATCACTTTGATTCTTTGTGTTTTTTAAAGAGAATGCCTTGATTAATAATTAATGATAACTAGTGAAATGAATTAGCAGACCATCAGTGTATTGAGTCTCTGATATGATATCTTGTCCCTGACAGTAGCCAGTACCATATGCTGTGAAGGAAAGCTCGGGAGTACTTGGAATTTGCAATTGTGGAGCAACCTGTTCCTGGGAGGAGGTGATTCTTAACCATTCTCTGTTAAGAGTCTACCAATGTCTTGAGGCATAAGGTTTGTATCCCTGTAATTTGCACCATATCAAATGAAATTGTGAATGTTCGTGGTATTGCTGTCACTCTCTACTTCTCTTTTAGAGCCTTGTCAAGCTCATGGGCAAGATGATTATTATTTCCTTCACATATGTGCAGCTATTACTGTAATGATCTTTACTGACGCCTTAGCAAAGCCAGGCATGCTACCATTAATGTTTTCTTAGAAACTATCTGCAGCCACTTGAATTATGTGCATAAAAGAATCTGGAGAGAAAATTGGCATAGAGAAAAAAGGAGAGAATGATAAAACAATAAAAAAGCCTTTTAAGTGATATGTCTTCTATATTTTAATCCCAAAAGTTTAACAATCTTATTGTTGAAATATCTCATTACTTTTATGATTCCTTAAATATACCTATCTGTGTCATAACTAGTTCTTATATTTTATGTTTATGTTCTGCAGCAGTCACTTCCAACCTCAAATAATCTGTGATTCTGAGTTTTGCAGTCTCCTGACTTATGCCTGCTTCAGTGCCAGATCTGTCTCATAAAATTAGATTGTAAGCTTTATTGAACAAAGTTTGAGTGATACTGAGCACAGTAAGGCTCTGATTTTCTGACACTCTTATACCATACAAATGAGAACAATTTCTATATTTTGAGAATGATTCCTTTGGACAATCCTTTTAGATTCTCCCTTACTTCTATTTTTGAAGCTAATTGTTAGTTTAGCTTCTATCATTGTGCTTCCAACCTCTTTTATGATTGTTATGAGACTCATACGGGCTTGTTTGAAGTACATTGAAGTAAAATTATGATCCTTTTAATCATAAGGAAAAAATAAAGGAAAAATTTGGAGGAAAAATGTGAGGGAAAGGCAATATAAGAAAAACTTCTTGAAAGGATGTAGAAAACATAAAAATATATGGAGGAAAAAAGAAAGTTAGCACCTTCTCCATTGAATCGACATAAAAGACAACTACAGATATAGTAAGATTATTAAATATGTTGCTAGGCCTGAATAACAGCACAATCTGAGAACTAAAATGATAGTTTTGTTTTGGTTTGTTTTTTTCAACTGGGTCTCTTTCATGCTTGAAAGCAGTTGACAGTAAGTGATATGAATTGTGTAGCAGCAGGAAGCCTCCAGTATCTACATGTGCTAAAGTTAGAGTGCTTATGGTACTCTTACTTTTAACTAGTACATGTTTTTTGTTTTACATTTTCTATAAAATACTTGGTTTTTTTGCTATCACTAGTCTTGATTCTCATGTAAGATATGCACAGCAACATATATGGCAGTGGGAAGGTGAATCATTCTGACCTATGTATTGTTCTGACTCAGGAGCTGATTCTTTAAGAGTGGAAGTTTATTGTACAGTGAATTGTAGTTGTACTTAATCAGATCTATTAATACAATGTTAATAATGGTTAGATAGGAGAAAAACTGTTAATTAACACTGCAGATGTTTTTATTTATTGATAAGACATCTTCCTTCGTGTATTTTATGAAGCAAAGTCAACCTAATTGTGACTTTTTGTCTTTCAGGTGTTCTTAAAAAGTGCCTGGCCTTTGTAGCTGAAGAAGGACATGAGGAGTAAAAGGATCTGGGATCTCACTGATCAGAATGAAACAGATGTTGAAAGATTTTTCAAATCTATTGTTAGTAGTGCTCTGTGACTATGGTGAGTATTAGATCTATAAAGGGAATATTGAGAGATACATTTTCACAAGGTGTTTTTGAATGATCTGTTGAAACAGGACTACCAAAGAGACCATTTCTGATATGCACAGAATTGACTCTACATCTTATGCAAAATACAGGTAGAAAATATGACTTGCATAAACTGTACCTTTGGATCAGAGTGGCAGGAGCTTTTCCTGCTGTTAATGTGCTCAAAACAATGAACATGATAAATGTGGGCATTATTGAGGGACTGACTGTGTTAGAAGTGGTAACTGGAGCTCTGCTCTCTTGTAAGTCGTGTATTTCTTAACATTCATTAAATGCCATGTAACACAGACCATGGATAAAATGCTGCGAAATGCTAGAGCCTGTTGATATGAGGAAGCTAGTGTACAGTGAAGTAGACATGAATTTTCATCTCCCTGACTCTGTAAGCAGGTTCACTTTAGTGGGTACACACAGTCTCTCATTTTAGGAGCTGAGGATCTTTGTGCAGTCAGTAAAGAGAGATGAGAAGGGGAAGTTTCATCTCGCTCAAATTTAGATGTCTATATTATGGAAGGCTACATCTGAGCTAGGTCATGCTGGACCCCCTTATCACCGGTGGAGAGAAATAGATGCTTTTAGTTCACAACTCACCTGGCCTATTCTAGGTGTGCATACTAGGGCAGGAGGACTGTGTCATACAAGTGCCCATTTCTCTCCATTAACTGTACAACGAGCTTACAGTGGTTAGCTGAGATGTAAGCATCTATAGTATAGACAACCTAATTTGATTGAGTGAGCTCCCATTTAGTGAACCTAAGTTGTCAGCCGTGTTCTCTCCTTGGCCCATATAAGAAACCAAAGGATGAGATTCATATTCATTCAATTTTAGTTGTCTAAAATTATGCAGTTAGTCTGTGGCAATAAGTACAAACACAAATTGGCATGTCTTGAGGGCAGCTCAATCCATGCACAGTCTGAGATGTGTGAGATGAGAAAGCACCTCTTTCTCTCCATCAGTACCTAGTTAGGCTAGACATCTTAGTTTAAGTTAGACAACTATGATAGCTAGATCCAGCTGAGGTGCATCCAGTGCATGATGTCTGTCTTCTTTAAAAATGTACTAAGTAGAAGGTAGTTTTGAGAAGGGAATTCAGTCCTTATTACATCATGATTTAGAAATTTTGAAGGTGGAACTCTTAATTCCTAAATAATTCATATCTTTTTTGAAAATTACAGTCCTATTTTAAAAGCAAGTGGTATTCTGACATTTACAATATATTGCCAAACCACACTAAAGAGTTAAGCCTTGCATTGCTGAACTGTTGTCTATAGCACGAAAAAAGACTGTTCAATCCCTAGTTAAGGAATGAGCTGTGGTAGCTAGCAGTTCACAAACCAAAGGGCTGACAATATATTACAGAGGAGAGAAATGGACCAAGAATGTAAACAATTTGCTCTCTTTATATGTATGAAGAAAAATCTGATTTTAGGTAATTATGAATATTGAATATACTTTGCTATTCATGCCCCTATGCTTACTGAATTTCTGCACTAGAACAAGGGATCATTAGAAAGGATATAAAACATAGAGCTGCAGTCTTTTAGATTAAATCCAATAGAAATGGAGACACTTGTCTGACTTTTTGCCATTTGTTATTTTAGTAAGACAAAGTAACTAGCCAAGTTAGGAATGCTGCACTGTGTGGGGGACACAGTGAAGATACATACCATGTTCAGAAGTGAGATGAATGATTCCAGTATCCTCAAGTTCTTGGTGAGCCAATCCTGTAGGCATGCATGACTAGTTGAGTCAGAGGTAAAAAACATTATTCCTGAACTCTATAGAAGCTGAATCTCTACTGAAAACTGTAGATGCATCATATTTTGCCATATTGTCAACCAAAGAGCAGTCCATAATTCAGAATATAACTTCCAAACTATTTCACCCATCTGTTTTACACCAAGACTGCACTACATATGTACCAGTATACCCTGGAAAATTACTGTAAGCTTTAAAAAAATCCTTAACAAAAACAACAAAACAGTATTCTTATTTCTCATCAGTGTTTCTGATGTGTTTGTTCTTTGTAACTCTGAGCTACTGGTGGGTCAGATACTGGTGTATCTCTTAATACAACGTCACAACCAAAGTTGGCTTAAACACAATTTAGAAATAAATAAATATCAAAATAGCATGCTCAATTAATTCTCCTCACTCTTCAGTGAAAACAAGTTTTTCCTTTTGATCTTTATAAGAGCAAGATCGTGCATAGACTCCACTGGCAGATTGTTGGCGCGACAGTCAGACTCCATTCAATGGAAGACCATTGTAATGACAACCAAAAATATACAAATGCATTGAAAGCTGTCCCTGATCAGCTGTCCAAACAACTGGGACCAAGTTTTGGCTTGTGATGCGGTCCTGTCTGCACAGCAGGCTGAAGGGCAGTTGAACATACAGTGGAAACTGGCTGCTTCTGACTAGTGACTTTTGGAGGCTCACAGTATTCTGTGAGTGCAAAGTTCTCATGTTATTAGACAAAGATGGGAGAAGGGATGCTGTGAACTGGGGCTGTGTCAGCTGGAGCTCTGCAGTGCTGTGAGAACATCCTCTTAATACTCATTGTTCTCATTTCCCAAGTGATTCGCATTAGGGTTGATGGGAGCTACATGGCAGTTCCCCTGCCTCTCTCCACACCTCCCCCACGCATGCACATTTGTCTTATTTCTTCTGATATGGGCCAGTCCAACTAAAAAAAATGTAGAAGAGAGTAAGGACAGTATAGTAGCAGGTACAGACATCAGTGCTTTTAGTAACTACTGTTTGAGTGGTTTTGCCAAAAAATTAAGCCTTCAATTTGAAATTGTCTATGCTAGGTTTTTGCTGTGGGTTGATTTCTGCTATTAGTATTTCATATTGGATGGATCTGGCCAGTTCCTCTGCAGAAAAACACATCTAGTTCTATGACCTTGTCGCTGAGTTTGTGACTAAGTTCTCTGAAGGGCTGAGCATGCCCCAGCTCCCATGGCTCCTCTTGCCAATCTCGCACAACACTGTGTGTGCTCCAGCCCAGTGCAGCAGAACTCCCTACGTTTGTAACATCAGGCACTAGGATTGCTTGTCCTGTGCTTTTTGTTTGCCTTGCTGACATGCTGGAGTTGTGCAAGAAAGGGAGGAACTTGATGGAATGAAATGCAGGCCTAAGGAACAGAATAAGGTAGAAGAGCTGTAAGAGAAAGAGGTAGGATCAGGGGTTTGGAATACCAGAGCAATAGGAGGATGGAGTTGAGAAGGTACCCAAGATTGACAGGGGTAACAGTAGGAGTCAAGGGAGCAGCACTGGGAGATGTGGGCAGGCACAGATGACAGAATCAAAAGATGAGGAGTAAGGATAATGCAATCCTGAGCAAATCGTACAGAGCTGTATTTCACAGATGTTAGAGCTGTATTTCACAGGTGTTGGGGGTTTATTTCCTGCTCTCTGCATGTCCAAGTTGAGATCAGATTTGATGGGATGCCATGTGCTTACTGCAACTGGGATCAGTGAGAGCCAGCTTTGGATGTCTAAAGGATTGTTGCATTTGAAAGTCAGGTCCTAGGTTTCTTAAACAGGGCATCCAGAATTAGGTGATACTTGACAGTTTTCACCCTTGTGTCTGTGCCTTAGTTCCTAACACACTAAAGAAGAACAGTGTCATCCCCTCATCCTTCAGGGTCTTTGCAAGGGTAAACTCATTAATATTTCTAATGCACTAATAATGTACCATGATAAGAGCACAATAGAAAAGTCCATAGGGGAAATGAATAATTCCGTACTATCAGAAAGAATTTTGGATGGTGTGTAGTCAATAATACATTGGACCACCCATGGAAGAATGAGAATCAAAGGGCCCCCTGGTAGCAAGTGCCATCCATCTGCCAAATGAAGCAGGGTCTTGTGGAAAAAAGTAGTACTAAATTATGCAAATTAAAGACTGAGTTATAATACATATATGTAAGATAGATGTGTGATTCATACACGGAAGGCTGTGCATGCAACATTCAGATGTTACAAATGTGGTTAGAGCTTGTTACCTTAGGCACTTGTAGCTGATGAAGAGCAGTAGGCTCTTTTGGTGTATACTACACCTCACCCTGATACAAACGTCTACAGCTGCTCAGATGAATTGCTTCCTGAAAATGTTCTCTACTGGCAAGGAAGTGAATCCAAGGTGACTAACTCAGATAGGAGCTTGCGGTGGTAGGTGTCTAATATTACGTGCAATAAGTCCTACTACTCCTGAACGCTGAGTGCTTGTCTTGGCAATCTCAGTGTTTTTTCAGTAAAGCCTTCTTTGAGGCTTCAAGTATGTTTAACAGATTTAACAAGTCAAAGTACTGTTGATACTGCTATGAACAGATGACTTTAACTGAGGTTTTACACTTCTATAGCACTTTTCATCCAAGACTCAAAAATTTTTCCTAGATAACTGATTAAATAAAGATGTCTCACAGCACATTTCATATCTGGAATAGATGTATGCTGTTCCCATTTTTCGGATAACCTTTCTGTGTCTGAAATCATTAAGTACCAAGTAATGTAGAAAAACTAGCTGAGCTGAGAACCGAAATGTGATCTTCCCAATCCAGTGCTTTAGATACCATCTATCCACACGAGTTACAGCATGTCTCAGGATAATTTGGCAACTTGCACAAACATGGACATGCCAGAAATGAATTTTAAAAGACGGTCCCATTTATAATGAAATGATGTCATTTAGACATGTTGCACCACATCTAAGACAAGAAAAGTGCTGCAGTCACCATCACTGTTATTTTCAGCTCTTTCACTCAAGTGTCTCTGTGATGCAAATGAGCAAAATGAAAGATTCATAAGACAGAGCAAGAGAAGAGGCTTCAAAAACCATCGTGCAGACTTCCTATTTTACTTAATTTGAGGGACATTTTTCACATTTCTGCATTAAGAAACTACTGTCCTTTTTGCTTACGGCTGATGAAATGGAACAGCAGCTGGCTGCTGTGAAGTGGACTTTAAGAATTTGTCAAGTAAAAGAAGTTGAGAATTTTCATGGCTTATCCCTGGAAATTAATTTTTATGTGTATTCTCTTGGGGGAAGGAGAAGGGAAAATTCTCTTGTTTTTAACCCTCCTGTACGTTTTATTACCACAGTGGACTTTGAGCTGTTCCAAACACCTTCCTTTCAAGAGCAAGACATAGTGAACTTTAATTGGTATGGCTAGGACCTGTTTTGGTGAAATATTCACTTACTTTAAAAAGTTTGAGAAGTATTTCTTATATACCCACTTTATAAATCTTTATTTCTTCCATAAATGCCATGAACAATTAGTTGTCTCTTTTTTTTTCTAATATTGTCATGAAACTGTTTTCTTTCAGTTCTCGGTGAAGTGGAATACCTCCTCTTGGAGCAACCAGGTCATGTAGCCTTCAGCAATGACACAGTCTCTGTGGAATATCGGTACTATGATAGTGGTAATGTGATGGCAGAGAACACATCCATCCTATTAGTGGATGCCAGTACCAACAAGATCATTGCAAGAAAACAGCTTCCAGCAAATCAGTCACACGGGATGGTAGAGTTTGAGTGTTTCTACTTCAAGAGTGCTGGAGACTTTTGGTTCAGAATGGTCTCTCTAAGCGATAGTAGTAGTGATGTACACTGGAGTGGAAGAGGAACATCCCCCCTCCATGTAGATTGGCCTGTATTTCACATTGATGTGAATAAGACCTCAGAGGTGCTCGGAAGCTCTCTTCAGGTTGGACTTTTCACAAATGAGCAATTGTGTGCTGTGAAAGAGACAGTAGTTTCACTGGACGTGATATTCACCAACACCCTTTATGAACTAGGAAAACTAAGCTCTGATGAGACGCTGGGCATTAGAACTAGGAAAGGAATCTTGCTCTCTAGATCACAGTGGGTAGAATTTGATTGCCCACCTATTGGTCAAGAAACATATATCACTGTGTTACTGAGATCACTAGAAACACATTCAGTCATTGCCTCTATGGGACCCATAGACCTCTTGCACAAATTTGGGTACAGACTGGTTGTGGCACCAGAAGCAACGTGCAAAACTTTGGTTCAGGTCTTTGTGGATTCCCCACCATGCACTTCTACCAGTGGAAAGATTGTTGTCTATAAAGAGGCTCCCAAGCATCCTACTCAAAGAACAACTTGGCTGTATGAAAACACCATTCATCCAGGAGACAACAGGACAGAATTTAACTGCACTTTGTTTGATGTGGGGAAGAACAAATACTGCTTTGACTTCTTTAATTTCTCAAACCGAAGCCATTTCTCAACAAGAGTTAAAGAGTGTATGATGATCCAAAGGAATATGGGTTTGTACTGATGTTTGTCCTCTTTTAGTAGAAATCAGCACCCTTCTGAACCAACGTGGGTAAAGATAAATGAATTTGATTATGATGCCTTCTAATAAGTAACTGCTTTTTGAGGTCTTCTACATCAGACAAAATAATGACTTATACAGATGATAATAAAATGGAGTAGACTGTTAAGAAGAGGGATATATAAAGTAGTAAACTATGGTAGTTTAAAATTACATTAAGTTAACACTAAGTACCAACCAGAACCCTTTGGGGCATTTTGAATGATTTATGTATCTTGTCTGCATAAAACTGAAACTTGGCTTTCTTAGTGACATGAGAAGCTACTAGAGTAGATCTGGCCTATTGGAAACACTAGAGTAAAAATAATCTTACCTACATTTAATTATCCAGAAGTCATGTTTTTAAAATTAAGTAGTTGTCTAATCATTCTTTTAGTCAAAAGAGAGAGAGAGGCATCTCAGAAGGGGGATTCATCCCATCCTAAGATAGGTGCATAAGCTAAGTGAGCTGACTCCTTTTCTAGGTGTCCTCTCTCTATTTATTGTAGGATTTTAGAAGTCTACCTGTTAGAGATACAAATTTTGATTAGATTAATCAGAATTTGTCCATAGTAAAAAGATACTCTATTGTGTCACTTGGACAACTTGCGGGTTTTTCCAGCAGCCTTTCAGGTCATGTCTCTACTACTGTTTAAAACAGACCACAGTCCATTTTCTGACCCATGAGGCCACCTACCAGGTCATGAGTTTATGAGCTACTGAAGCAAGTCCAGCAAAGGGTTACTCAGATGATTAAGGGACTAAAGCATCTCCCATATGAGGAAAGACTGAGAGAGCTGGGACTGTTCAGCCTGGAGAAGAGAAGACTGAGGGAGAATCTTATCAATGTGTTTAAATATCTGAAGGGAGGGGGGTGTAAAGAGGGTGGACCCAGACTCTTTTCAGGTTTGCCCAGTGACAGGAGGAGAGGCAGTGAGCCTAAACTGAAACTCAGGAAGCTCTGTCTGAACATAAGGAAAAGCTTCTTTGGTGACAGAGCACTTGAACAGGTTTCCCAGAGAGGTTGTGGAGTCTCCTTCTTTGGAGATATATGGCCAACGAAAGCCCACGGTTTTGGGCAACCTGCTGTAGGGGGCCCTGCGTGAGCGGGGGTTTGGACTAGGTGATCTCCAGAGGTCCCTTCCAGCCTCAACCATTCTGTGATTCTATGAATTACTTCTATACCACTAATTCTTCTCCTCGTAGAACAGACGAGCTTCATACATACTGCCAACTGGAGACAGTCCATGGCCGATATGGTTCCTTGGGACCAGGCATGCTCTGGGAGAATGCTGTTTAGCAGGGACCAAAACCATGTCCAGGAGTATGGATGATCACAGTTAAGGAGTAGGAGTGATCACAGAACGGAGCTTGAGGCTATTCGTTGATCCTGTTTAAGGAACATCTATATATTCTATTTATGTCTGTACATCTTATATAGCATACTCTCAGAGACTGAGAGATGGCAGTTCAAGGTTCAGCAGAGGCTAAAAATCACAGTAGCATAGTGGAGAAAAGAGGTGAGTCATGTCTCCTTCTCATCCATCCCTGAACTGTATTAGGTAACCAGTTGTGGTAGGCTATGGATGGTCTGCACGTGTTTGAGGGGATTGGGTTTGGATTAGGTTGTGCTGCCTACACTATAGAGTGGAAAACTAAATGCTCTCAAGTGTTGGAGCAGGCTTGTATTCATTGGTAATGTGTTAGTCTTTCCCACGTGCACACTTCAAGAGGAGTTTGGGCTGAAAGGTTTGAAATGCGACCCATGCTTCACTGTGACAGTCTCTTAGGGGAGTGCTTCATTATTTCTGCTTTTTTGTATGCTGCAGGGACAGAACTGGCATGCTAGGGCTGAACACTACTATAGAGCCTTTCCCCTTCTTCCATCAGAACTTTGTCTCGGGTGTGTCCCATAGCTGTGTGCCAATCCCATGCCAGGAGGAGACCTTGATAAACACCATTTTCTACCCCTCTCCACCCTGGTCTCCCTGAAGAGGAAATGCAGATACTCAAGCCAAAACCAAGTCATTGCACTTCCTGGGTAGGTCTCTGAGTGAGATATTCAGGAGACCAAAAATACAGGACATGCTCCATAGTACACAGTCAAGACACAGCCTACCTTAATTATGTTTCTAGTGCCATGTGGTTTTACTTTGTACTATTGCAGAAATTCTAAAGGTGTTAGTTCTTTAACTGACACTCTCAACTAAAACTTACCTCCATTTTCACCACAGGCCAAACTCAGTATATAGTTCATTTCGTTAACTTAACTTTCCGCATGTATTCTCTGTTGGCTCTCTCTCTCTTTGTTTGGCACAAGTAGGTCTATTTAAAAATGAAAACATATTATTTTCTTAAGATAATTTTCTGGAAGCAGAAAGGAAGAGAAAATTCTAATTCTACCTCTGTGTCTGGGTGGCATATATATATTGCACTGATACAATCTAGCTAGTTATCCTGACAGATGAATACCTAGGATATGACATAGATATGTTTCTGTGCCCAGTATTTGACTGTTTCAATTGATAAGATCCACCTTAATAATGACTCCCTGCAATTTACGTTGTTCTATTTGGTTCCACAGTAGTACCAAATTTACAACTGCAGTTGAAAAAATCAGGCTACGTGCGTGAAGATGGCTTTCAGTCAATAGCTGACAAGTTGGAAATGTCAAATCTACAAAGCTGATGAAAGCAGAACCACACAATATAACTGTAAATAAAATGTCAACCTGAAATTAATTAGACTGCAGCACATTGATGTGGGCAGATGCTGAGGGCTGGACTAGATGATCTCCAGAGATCCCTTCCAACCTTACCGTTCTATGATTCTAAATGGAGGCAGCACATGCTTTGGTAGCAGATGCTGGGCAGCACATTCCCCTCACATTTCACCGTATGCCTGTATGTGTAAGGCTTCAAAGCCCAAAGGCAGTGTTTGAAAGTGATTCTGGGAGAGGTGTGTCAGCCTGAAGCCACAACGGGCAGCGTGAACCTTCACTGCCGCGATGGCCTGCCGTTTGCTGGCTTCTTCATAAAGACCCTCTCCTGCGGGGCACCGTACTGAGTATTCATTCTGAGATTGTGCACATAGACCTTGGCCCCGATGGCTATTTGTGTAGTAAGTGCTGCTGCTGCACAAATGACATCTCTCCTTAAATCACTTATTTTCTGCTTTGGACCTCCTAGACTCAGATTAAGGCCAGGAGAGGTGTTTACATGATTTAATCTGGGCCCTGGGCAGCATGGATCATCACTATTCACCCAGTCACCCTGGTGTTGAGTTGAGCCCCACAGCTAGTCTTTGCATTAGACTACAGCTTATCTTCCAGAGTATTCTTCTTTTGTTGAAGACACCAAAAAAAAAAAAAAAAAGAGAGAACCTCCTGGTAATTTCTGTCAATACTGTGCTCTGATAAAGAAAAAAGATATATCTTATTTATAACAAAAAATCATCTAGCTTCATCCTCTAGTGATTGGCTCTTATCCTGCTGCTCTCTGCTAGATGAGACAGCTTTTCATACCCATTGTCTTACCTGCACAAAGGCACTTGTACATCCAGATTGTATCAGTCTTTCCAGATAATCTCAGTGTTCTTCTTAATAAGCTGAGAAGACTTAGTCTTTAATTGGAAAGTGTTTTCCTTAGGATTTGATTATCTTTCTGGCTCTTTTCTACTCCCTTTCCACCTTTTAACATCCTTTTTTTTTTGACAACCTGGACACCAGCTTTGGGTGCAGTGTTCTGATGTCCTTCTCACTGATGCCATCTGAGTAGTAGCACTCTCCTTACTGCTATTTACTGCACCTCTATTCATATTTCCACAGATTGCATTAGTTCATTTTACCACAGCTTTTTACACTGTGAACTCCTCTTGAACTGCTTTTACATACTACTTTTCAGTGTTCATTCTACCATTCTGCAGGTGTAATTTCTGTTCCTCCTTCTTGTCTGTGTAATTTTGCATTTCAATGATTTGCAGTCTACTTTGCTATGTTTTGACCAAGTAACCTACATTGCTTTATACAGTTGCACTGTCTGCTTAAGTCATCACAGTAGTGGCATATTTTCTTAATAAAGATCTTGTATTTACTTTCTTGTCACTGAGGCAAACATTGTATAGCGTTAATCTTAGTACTGATCCCCTTGGAATCTCTCCAAATGTATCACCACTCAGTGATGATTTTCTGTTAACAATTACATATCAAATCTGTCATTCAGCCAGTTCTTACTCCATTTAACATATACTCTATTATTATGATACAGTGATATTGTCATATAAAAGATTAACTCTCCTAAATCGTTAAAATTATCTTCATCCAAACCACAGAGGATGAGATAGAGTTTTCTTTACAACAGTCATTTTTCGTCACTTTTATTTATGACCCTTTATCAATCCTACTTTTTATTCTTCATTCCCAACAGGTTTAGTACAGCCTATGGAAAAGGAATCTCTTTTGTGTCTTGAGTAGGAAGTAGAAGGCTCCTGATAAGCCTGAACAAGCTAGAATGCCAACTCTTCCAGCAGGGGCTATCAGCTTCAAAACAAGTGTTGCAAAAAAGCCTGTGCTTTTTAAGAGTGTGAATTTATCTATTAAATGTGGGGAGTATATCTATTAAATGTGAGCCAACACTTGTGCAGCTTTCTGTAGATTCCAGCTGGAGAACCTGTGAAAAAATAACAGAGATGTGAGTCACTTCATTCATCTCAGTGGGGTGTTAAATGTTTTCATACAGATGATTTAGAGAGAATCATACAGCTATTTTTTTTCTTTATTTGAATGTCTGAGATAAAAAACTCTGTTAAATCATTTTATCCAGCACCAGGACTGCTGGAAGCTCATTCTTTTTAACACATTATCCTGTGCTTTCTTCAATTGAGATTTGAATGTCCCCAGCAGTGAGATTTCTGCTTTCCTTAGGAAGATGTTCCACCCCTAGCCAATATCCTGTGGGAAACGTTCAAGCTAACTCTGATGAAATTAATCAGTAGGGTTGTGGCATACAAGTGGGCATATTTTTCTGTTATTTCCAGTGTTAATTCACTTTCTTTGACAGTTACACTCTGAAGATAGATTTTGACCTTGGTATAACACCCAAAGAGGTCTATTGCGCTTGCTTTCAGCTGGGCTGAGTTACCTGCTCTCTGTAACTTTTATTGGTATCAAAAAAAAAGTTATAGGGCAGGACAACAGGACAAAAGGAAGGGAGAGGAAGAGGAAGAGGAAAGTAGGAGAGAGCCCTTCTGAGGGGAGAAGTAGTCAACAGGGGAAGGGAGGACTAAATGGAGTATCTAGAGGAAAGGCAGGAATCTAAGCCTTCCATCAAATTCTCGCTCCCTGAATAATATTGTATAAATCAGACCTGCTTATTATCTGTAACAAAATCTGGGGACTGATTAGTCCTGGTGCCTGAATCAGTATTTGGCTTGCATTTGTTTAAAAACAGACTGATGCAAAGAATCTGTGTCTACCAGCCCTAGTTTGTAACCCAGTTCTGCTTCACTTACAGCATTTAAAAAATATATCTAGTGTTATAGACTCATTGGGAGTTGTTTTAGCTTCTAAAATGATTTGTAGACTGTGTTACTGCATGTCTTAAAGGTGCCCATTTGTGAAGAAAAGACTGTGAGTTGCCCAGGCAGAGTCTAGCTTTTCTTCTTTGAAAGGGATCCTAGTCCTTTCATTGCCAAACTAGTAACCTGTTGGAGCGTGCCAGCATTTCAGTGCTCCCAGGCTTCATTTCCATGGAAACAGGGAAAAACAGGATGAGTGAGAAGGATGTATTCCCAGGTCTTATCCAAACACCAATGCAATGTATGTACACCTAGTCTTAGCACCTAGGAACTGATCACAAGTTCCAAAATAGCCTGCTACAGTAGGAGTTTATAGGAGTAGCCTGAAAATTATTAGTGATCTTGTCCCTTACTAGTGGTCTTGTTAAAGTGCTCAGGGCTATCACCTGTGTCAGGGTGGGGGAGTAAGGCTGGGTGCCCCTCACTGCCTGTGCTATGGGATAGCTCTGCATGCTCTTACCAAGTGAGAAGAAAACACAGAAAATTGAGGGGAGATACTATACAGAGTGACAATTAAAACAGTTAATTGCATTTATCTTTTATGCTGGCAGAACTGCCAACTGTCAACTATTTCAAGCTAACTCATCAGTCAGATGTCTGTGTGTTGATAATAGATTCCTCAATTGTATATGAAAAATTTCACACTTAATAGAGCTAGTTTGCAGTACATACTTTCTGTTTTTTCCCCTGGCACTTTGGGTCTGTTTGTCTTAAATGGAGGTTAATTATTTCGTTTCCTTAGGGGAGAATAAACTGTGTTTTTATTTTCTTCTATGCTTTAGTAATTGCAGGAGGTTGCAGAGCAAGTTGCAGGAGTTTAAAACTCCATCTTCCACAGGGGCTGGTGAATTTCCTGCCTTCCTGCTGTTTAAGGCTCTCATTCTTAGCCCCAAAGTTATAGATGCCAAGTGTTTTTGGTAAGGAACTCTGTGCCCTTAACTGAAGCTGAAATCGGTGAAAAGTGCCTCAAAGCAATGGGCATATCATAGGTCTGACATCAAGATTAGAAAATTACTCGTCCTAGATACTGTTATACGTTGAAGCCCATGGGCGTGAATGCAGAGGTGGTTGAGCACCCTTCGCTATCACCAAAGTGAATAGCACTGGAGACATTCGGCATCTTGCTGGATCTGGTCCTATATCTGACTGTAACTAACAGAAGTTAAAACAAGCGGGGAATGTGAAGATACATGAATGAGCTAGCGCTCACAGTAAATTAGTCTATGTGGAGGTCTGTGCTTCCTCAGCTAGCCTACCTCCCACTGCTGGGGGACTCTGCTGGTCATGGGTGACACTGTTGGAGTCTTCCATGACACTGAAATCAAGAAAAGTATCATGATATCCCCAAGTATTGTGATACTGTGAAAACTTTTGGAAGAAGGATCAGCAGGCCCTTGAGGTGCTATTGGTTCTGTTTACTTTTTCTTGCTGCCCTCACTAATAACTCTGCTCACTGGGTGATGTGATCTAGCAGTGGTCCAGGATCCATGCCCTTCAGAGACTCCCTCTTTACCTCACACTGTAAAGGCCTCCCTGCCCCCCAGAGCTGTTCACTAATCCCCTCTTCCCCTCCTTGGCATCCTCTGGCCTCACCTTCTGCCTGATGCCATGCACCCTGGCTGGCTCTGTTCCATAATTTGCTGGGAGTTGGTGTGGTTGCAGGAAGTGCAGGAGGAGCAGGCAGCAAACAGTGGGCTGAGTGAGCCAGAGCCCAAAGTGAAATGTAGCCTCAAATCCCAAGTAGCTTGATTTTGCTGTAGCCACTGAGATCACTTGGTCTTGCCTGGGCTTAAAACTGCATTGCTGCCAGGGGTCTTACCATGTCTATCGTTCCTCTGCATTAGGCCAGGCAGATGTACTCCAACATGCATGCACACAGGCTTGCATGAACATACGCCCGTGCACGTTTCGCAGTGTTGGTTGATTGTAGAAGTGTAAGCTAAAAAGCTCCAGGCCACATCCTGAAATGCACGTGAGTAACTTTGTATGCAAGAGCAGCCCCACTGGTTCTGTGGCACTGTTCATAGAGAAACGTACATACTGGCATGCTAACAAAAATTGGTAAGATAGGGTCCAAATCAGTTGAAATTTCCTATTTATTAAAAGACAGCTGCATTTGTTTTTGTTAGGGACTTTAAAAATTATAACATACTATGAGCTCGTTGCAGCAACTGATACAACATGAAATCCTAAGGCCATTTCCAGTCATGAAAGACTGTCTAGTCCTTTAACATTGTAAATTGTTCACTGATCAGGCACTCTGTGGTATGGTAGCAGCAAAACAAGCATGTAATAAAATCAAACAGCATGACCTGTGTTGGCAGTAGAAACATCATAAAAAAAAAAGAGCAAGCTTTAACAAATCTAATATATCTGATTATAATTTATAATTTATCTGATTTTTCTGTTTTATCTGTGAGCAGTTAAGTGGAGTAATCGAGTCTATTGTTTTTATTTCTGATACATTTCAAAGCCAGACCATTGAAGTCAACTGACCTGTAGGACAGTTCCCAGGATATCTGTTCCACATGGCTCTGTCTCTCTAAAGATTGCCTCTAGACTTTGTTTTGGGATTTAAAGTAATAGTGCTATTTCAGTGTTACAGCTTTCAACTGTTGGCAAAAATGGCCTCTTTCTGGCTCTGGGTTCTCAGTGCTGTAAAGTTTGAGTGTAGAACAGTGGATGAGGATGTTATCTAAGCAAAAAAAATGGATGTCGTTACTCTAAAGAATGGTAATACTTGAGTTAACATTAAAACCTGAGCCTGCCTCTGCTTTAAATAAATAAATAAACCCTCAAAATTTCATCTTGAGTTAATTGCCTAGCCATAAGCAATAAAACAATAGGGACCTATAAACTGTCAAATAATGGTTCAATAATACATTTGTGTGCTAAGAAGATAATAAAATAATAAGAGGCAAAATAATATTGCCTTTCATTAGAACTTGTAGGCTTATCCTCCTTTCATGACCATATAAATCAGGAGTAACTACACATAAGTCAATGAAGTTATGCTGTTGTAAAAACAGTATTTGTCAGGTAGGAATTCGAATCTATGAATATATAAATTACTAAGCTGTTAAAAAGATTTGCTGTTTAATTTCCATTTGCTGTTGTTCAAAGATCCTACCAGGTTCAGTTAACTGACCACTGTAGTGTGGTTGGCACTGGAGCAAAAAAAGGGAAAAAGGGGGAGCTTTGCCCCAGACTCTAATGGGTACAGGAGCATGTCCCCAGACATTACTTGTTTTTTGATGTTGCATTTTGCATTGTTTAACTATTTTTTACAGTTTTTCTTAAATGAGAGAAGACAGTTAGATGTTTTTGCCTTTACAGATAATAGAGATAATAGAGATGTTTTCCTCATTGCTGTGAGCTTATGTATTTGCAGAAACGTGGAGTCTGTGGCAGCCCTGGAGCCCATGCAGTGTGACCTGCGGAGACGGCATCCGGGAGCGCTTCCGAGAATGTCTCACCTCATTGCCAGCAAAGCCAGGCTGCATTGGGTCACCAAAGGAGACTTCCTTATGTTCACTGGAGGAATGTTTGTGTATGTAGCTCTACTTTTCTTTTCCCTGTAGTCATGTATCTTTCCAGGTAAAAGCAAAAGGTACGTTATGAAAATAGCTTTGTAGAACTGAATCATCTGATCTCTTTAGCCATACTGATTTTATGGCAGGATCACATTTCTGCGGTTGATGTAGTAGGGCTAGAGCCTTCACAGTTTCGTGGGAGAGCTAGAGACAAGGCTTTAGAGCTTGATAAGAGACTTTCTGCATGCTCTAGGTGCCATGGAAATGATTTCAAATTTCCAGCATAGCAGGGATTTTGAGGAATGGCTGGAAGAGAGATCTCTGTGCCAGTAGAATGTGTTTTGGTACCAAAGGCCGCTCCAGGCCATAGAAATCTATTAAGAAGGTAATTTTTCTGGCCTGCGCCTACAGGATTCATATATTTTTGATGTGTTTTGGAATATATGTGAAAAATGCACTGCTACCAGTGAGGTTTTCTGTAAAAGAGCCAGAGAGGCGTGTAATTCATAAAACACATGGTGTGTTGAGATTGATAACTGTATGGTGGCCTGTGCGGGGAAACTATCCTGTGTCACCTACATCGTAGCTTGTAGTATTTCCAGATGAGCCTACTTGGCCACATTTTGTAGTTCCCACTGTGCTTCATAATTGACTTTCAAGTTGTCTCTGCTTTGATGGGACAGGTCAGTGCTGGTTTGAGCTACACAACACAGATATCACCCAGGTCATGTTAGGGGGAACTCTAGCCTCAGGTCATGTCAAGGTGGGAAGTGCCACGAGGGTTTGTTATGACTGGGAAGTGTGGTGTGGGCTTCCCACTGGGAATGTCAATGCCAAGTCTCCCTCCTGCTCCAGCATCCCACTGCCATTGTTGGGTGACAGGTCAGGCTGGCCAGCATGGTCGGGTGGCACATAGGCCATGGTGGGATAAGTGGCTGTGGAAACGGGAGACCTGAGCCTCTCTGGCAGAGTGCATGGGGCAAGAATGGGTTGCAGCAGTCGCATGGCCAGCGAGTGAGACTGGATGAGGCTGGGCCAGGACTGTAATTGAGTACTTGCAGTCAGCATGAGGAACAGGAGAAGGGGTCTCTTCCAGAGTCAATGGCTGTGCTAAATCGATGCAAAACTTACACCTCTTGCAAACTCCCTGCTGGAAAAAGGTGGGTGCTACTGCCCAGGGGCTTGATCTGCTCAGAAGCTCGCTGAGCTACAAGCTCCTGTATGTATTTGTGTCTCAGAGGTGCTGTAGCCAGGCAGTGACTAAGAAGGGAAGGTGTGGTTCAGTGCAGGCTCCTAGGTTCTCAGGCTGTCACTGTACAGATATTTTAAACCATTATAAAGTGAGCAATGCCTTACGCCTTGCCTTGGCTGCTTCCATGTTGCTCACTTCCTTGTGCTGTTGAAAGTGCAGTGTGGTGAGCTGGAACTGATCCAGCTAAAGAATGAACATTTTGGGGATTTTGTGAAGTTGCTTATTACATGGCCATTACAATGATTCTGCCATTGAAAAGGGAGGACAACAGAGAGGGAGAATGTATAGCTGAAGCAGGAACAGGGCAGGATTGCTCTTTTGATCGAAGTGTTGGCTTGAACTAGCTTCAAGATGTTTGTTGGATGAAAGCCTCAGAAGTATGCAGGCAGGTCTGAAAGCTACTGTGGAGCTCTGTAAGAAATGAGTTGGTATTACAGAAAAGGTCAGGTCAAGGGTAAATATTAAAAATGATATTCTGTTGACCCAGTCTTTGCATTTGGTCGATGTTCATTCAAAACCTGGAATATTTTAATAATTTGTTGTTAAGACTTTTGATGTTTTAATGACTAGAAAATGCAGGTCATTTGGGTTTGGTTATTTCATAAAACCGCAAGTGTAAGGAGAGAGGAACAATTCAGATCTGTAAGGGCTCGTTTTAAAGCTAATGAATGACCTGCACTAGGACTGCTTGCCCTCTCTCTGCCAATCTCTGTCAGATTGCTTAGGGTCTGTGTGTTGACACCAGAGAAAATCACTGATATAGTTGATGTTTTTCTAAAGCTGATATCCAGCTGTGCTTTTCTGGTTACCTGCTGTAGGGTATCTCTATAAACACAGAATTGGATTATTTGACTTGGCTCCTTTTTGGCCAGTTTTGTCAGACTTTTCTGGAGCTCTGAGAGCAGTCCCAGTGCTAAGAGCTGTGTGGTCTGAGACTCCCTACAGGGGAATCAATGTGTGCAGAGTGAAAGATCCCTGCGGTGTGCCGACTGCTTTTGGGAAGCATTAAGCCTGCGATGCATGTGCTAGACATGATCTGTGTGTGCAACTTGCGCTTTACATAGACAGAAATGACAGGCTTCTCCCATGCTTCTTGGAAGTGCCAGTCCTTCTATACAGATGTGCAACAAGCCTAAGACATATGGTGCTTCCCAGAGAGTGCAATGCTTCCTGGAAATGGCAGCAGACTTGTGCATATGCAGTGGATCTGCCTTTGGCAGTCTTTCTGGAGATACTGTGTTGCACAGTATGCACTGTCCAGATCTGCACTGAGCAGATCTGGACAGTCCTCAAATTCCAGCATAGTCTTTAGGTAAAAAAAAAAAAAAAAAAAGAGAGAGAGAGAGAGTTTATATGTAGGAAACTCAGATGTACAGAGCCTAGTGTCAGCATCCGTTGCTATAGCATCGTCTGGAGAAATTACCTCACATCTCTCTTGCACATGATTTCTAATTCTCCTGCTCCCATGTCAGGCTGCTTCCTCTATAGAATTATACCTATGTGATTTCATCTAATTAAATCTTAGCTTGTTCAAGCAGTGAGTTCACACTGATCTTAAGGCCTCCTGTGCTCTCTGATCTCAGACTGGGAGTGTCTTCCCCCCTCCCCCACCAGACTGTCTGGACCTTCCCAAGATGGCCCATTTCAGCATGATTATGTTTATAGTCATTAGTCCAGCAGATGGAGCAAATGGCTGAATAACTGAAACCAGTATGCAGTCTTGGGACAGAAGTAGATAGGGTGAAGAGAGAAGCAAAACAAACTCTGTTTTGAACCATGTTGCTTCCTAGCTGGTTAGCTTTATACCCCAAATGATGCAGCGCAGTGTGCATTACAGATGGAAAACTGAGTCTTTAGGAAACAACTATGGTCAAACAGGACCGAGAGAAGGATGAGCAATGAATCAGTTGCTCTGCTTCAATGGTACAGACAGAGCAAATGCTGGTCTTGTGTTCTCCTCTGAATCAACATATCCATTCCCCCACTCAGACCAGCACTGCTCTGTGCTCTGGACATGGTGGCTGCAGGCTAAATGGACCTGTAAGCTATAGATATCCTAAGAAAAACAATTCAATAGGCAGTGCTGTTGTTGCATTCTTTATGCTGATGTTGAGCTCTCAAAGTGACATGAAGCTTCATCAAGGATTTCTCGGAGGTTTTGGAGCTGTCATACAGCTCTGAGTCAAAGAAACAAGTCTCCATCAGTTCCTTTCTCAGCTGATAACCTACTGCAGAGGGAGAACATTTTATCTTCTGAAACCCTGGTGTGCATGCACCACTGGGTAGCAGTGGAGGAAGCACTCTTGGAGTGTTGCTTGTAAAAGTTACACTTCCACTGGTAATGCTGTCCCTCTTCTCTTTAAATTCCAGAGCTCACAACCCAGTAGCTATAATCCTAACTTGAGCCATCATAAAATACTTTTCAGGTAATGCCTGGACTATAATTATCCCATTTTACATGTATTTAGGAGTGCCTTATGGAACAGGCAGAACAAGCAAAGATAATTACATTTAAAAGGTCTATGGGACATGATTTAAAGCAAGCAGATCTGCTTCTGCCAATTCAAAGTGATCCATCCTTCTGTGCCTCTGATAGAAGAGGATGAGAAACAGTCTACCATGAGAAAATCTTAATGGCAGACAACTTACTGTACTGTATTAATTGGTTACTTTTCCTTAATAGTAAAGTGGCTGGCTCTCTGATACTGAAGAGCTGATGAGGGTGCAAGTCTAATGACAGCCATGTTTGCTCTTTGTTATAGCTATCAAGCCTCCCATCCCACCTTCTGTCCAGCCAGGAGAAGACCAGAAAGCAAATAATATAGTCACCATCACAGGTATTTCATTATGCTTGTTCATCATCTTTGCCACTGTTCTCATCACCCTTTGGAGGAAACTCTGCAGAGCTCAGAAGTGCAGCACTGCTGTACATCGAAACTCCATCAATTCCCCCAGCTTCCGGAAGAACTCCGATGAAGAAAACATCTGCCAAGGCAACAAGCAGCGAGACAGCTTCACTGAAGGAGGTGATGCCCCTGTGAACATTCCTCTGACCTATAGGCGAAGCCTCCAACTTGCCCAAGAGGATGATGCCTCTGGAAGTGAGAATTTTCAGCCAAATGCCCAAAAAATAATCCCTCCGATTTTCAGCTATCGCCTCGCACAGCAGCAGCTGAAAGAGATGAAGAAGAAAGGCCTGACAGAGACCACCAAGGTGTACCATGTCTCTCAGAATCCCCTCATGGACACGGTTGTTGGTGCCACCACGATGCTTCCTTTGAACACAGAAAACCAAGAAGAGGCAGCAGCAAACAAATTTAGGATCAAATGTCCATTTATGGACCAATCAGCTGGTCAGCCCAAATTCCTGGGTGAAAGCTCTAACCCTAGGCTGGATTTTCCATTCTCACAGTCCAATCCTGCAATGAGCCCTACCCAAACCTTGATAAGAAAAGCTCATTTCAAACACCAAGATAACAGAGGGGAGTTATCAGAGAGGGGCTGTCACAGAAACCCACAGTTTAGAAGAACAGCCAGTTTCCATGAAACTAAAAAGGCCAGGCCCTTCAGAGAGAGAAGCATGTCCACCCTCACCCCACGACAGACTCCTCTTTATAGCTCCAGGACTAGAACATGGGATCAAGGTTTGGAAGACAGGACG
This sequence comes from Rhea pennata, assembly GCF_028389875.1. Classification (NCBI taxonomy): domain Eukaryota; kingdom Metazoa; phylum Chordata; class Aves; order Rheiformes; family Rheidae; genus Rhea; species Rhea pennata. Next base: position 187,844,377 of record NC_084663.1, read on the forward strand.
CGGCCAAAACTGAGAAGTGCTAATCCAACTTCTGAAAAGCTAGATCAGTCCCATGGCACTGTGCTGCCATGTGAACCACAGGGCCATGGCACAAAGTGCCATCAGAGGGCTTGTCCCTCGGTGAAGAAGTTAGATCTGATCATTGACCGGCAACCTGCCAGTCAGGAGAAAGCTGCTGATAAGCCTGAGCCCAGCCGAAATAAGAGAGGCCCTTCACCTAACCCCAAAGGCACATGGCGGAAAGAAACAGCAGCTGCAGCTGGAAAAGATAATTACCAGAGAGGCCTAACTATAAGCCCTGTCCAGTACCGAAAGGACAAGTGCCAGAGCTTCCCACTGGACCCTGAATTTGCCTTTTATGATAACACTACTTTTGGCTTAACTGAGGCAGAGCAACAAATGATTGACCTCCCCGGTTATTTTGGCTCAAATGAAGAAGATGAAACAAGTACTCTAAGTATTGAGAAGCTGGTGATCTGAGTGACTCATTGTAACCCTAGTGGAGTGCAAGAGAGGATTTGCAAAATCTGTTGGCTTCTGATGGAAGGAGCAATGGGATCATGTTCCCTCCATTTGGAAGAGGAGGGAGTTCCCAAGGTCTGACATGTGGGAACATATTCCTTTCTAATTCCTGTAAAGTGCTTCCATATAATTATTTTGTGCATGTGTATGTGTAAAATACATGCCTAATACCCTGGGAAAGCACATGATAATGAAGGCTTGACACAGGAATAATGTAGTAGGCTTTATTGCATACAACAGTTGTGTTTTGTTCATCATCCATAATGAATCGTATTGATCTAACTTCTTTTACCTCGTGGACCTTTTACTAGTAGATGGTGATGTCTTAAAACATTGATTCTCCAGTATTCTCAAACAACAGCTAATTAGTGAATCAATTCCCATTTAGAAAACACAAAACGTGAGTTGTGAGCAGTTTTCATTGTTCCTTTCATAGAAATTCTGGAGTTTTATTGATCGGTTGTAATTGCGCAAGTAAGTCATACGGTCATGTTTCTTTCTTTTAGCTGGTTGGAGGAAGCTGCAAACAAATGATACTGAAAACTTGGTGTGCATTTAAAATTGAGGGGATATTCCTCATCATTCAAGACTTTGATATTTTATTTCTGTCAATATTTCTATAAAGAAAATACAATAATGTACAAATATCTGCAGGAAATGAATAGAAAAGGCATGCTACTGGGAGGGCCGAAGAAAACTGATTAACAAATTTTAACCTTTATAGAAATGTTACTGGAGTATTGAAGCCCATGTGAAAGAGATTTATTTAATCTCCCATCCTTTCTATAATCAATTTTGTCATTATTAAACATTTTCTTTTTTGTGTGTGTAAAGAAGTTGACAGTGATACTACTACAGCAAGTTCAAAATAAATCATGAACAAAACCAGTGAACAGCACATTTATTTGATGAATACCCGTTTTGAAAACAAAAAGGAAAAGGGCTTGACAACATCTGATGATTCCTGGAGAACTTTATGGTGAATTGCAGAAGTTGCATTGATTTTTTCATGCTTTAAAATCAGATATTAAAAACTGGCAATTATACACTGCTGCAAGTATCCAGATCTGGATTAAAAACCACAGTAGACAACAGAGACAGAGCTTAGGCTAGCAAGAATGACTCAGGTACTTTGCTTGCCATTTATTAGAATTACCATCTCTTCAGAGAGTTTGCAAGGAATGCTAACAGGCAGAAAAGAAGAAGATACTGGCAACTGGGGACTGAATGAGAGAAGGTAGGTATAGGCAGAGAACTGTTAGTTTTAAAACAACGCTCCCATAAAGAGCTGGGCCCTACATGCCTTTTAATCCATTTTGGATGTGAAGGCAAAAGTGGCATGTGCTTAGTCCCCTGGCTATAGTCTCTAAACTGGCTTTCAGAATGGACGGGTATATTTCCAAACTCTCACTTTTTCTATAAACCAACAGCAATTTTAAGAAAGAGGAATATCAGGTTGTGTTTTAGTCTGTTAGATGGCATCCCATTTACTTGTCCACAGCATGCACAGATAATTCACAAAGGCATGCAGTGGTAGGGCTTATGGCAATAGCCTAGGCGGAGCAAGGATCTCAGTGTTTGGCCCCACAGTCAAACTCCCCAGTTTAAACAGTGTTTTTGATGAGTAACATTTTCCAGCTGCTGTTAGAATGCCATATCTGACTGGCAGTGCGGTGCGAGTTACTTCTTTCTCAGGACCTGTTCCAGCATGCTGTATTGTCAAAGTTCAGCCCTTTGTGCCAGCACAGTGTTAGTACCAGGCACATATTCACATTAGCTGTCAACTTAAAATGCTGTTTAAAGCATTTTAGAACATGTCAGTACTTGAGGATTGATCCAAAGCTAATCAAATGTAACTAGTCTTTAAATTATTTGGAATGAGCTGGAAATCAGATCTCTAAAGCAACTACTGCTTTGGTTTCTTACCACCCTTGTGCTATGGGAAGCTCTGCTGTGTGAAGCATGTTCACCCTGAAGCAGTGAACTGTCAGCTTTAGAACTACATTGCTACAAAATCTGCTTACAGCCTTTGTGAGCCTCAGTGCTGGAGACCCTGGAGAAAGAGAGGACATCAAACATATTGCACAATAACAGTCTGTAAGCATTCCTATGATCTTCTGTGGGATTTATGTGAGCTTGGCTGTAGCTCTCAGTACTTGACTAATTGCATTTCACCCTGTTTATGAAGGGAAAAAGGCTCTGAAACACCCTTTTTCCTCTGTAGGGGTATCCCTTGTGCTGCAGTTAGAGCAAAGGAGGAGAAGCCTTTTCTAAGCCCCTTTCTGCAACCTTTTCTCAGTGTTGGCCCACATTCAGACCAGCTACTGTAATGCATTAAATGGACTTAGGTACATCTTAAGTCTAAGATTGCAGTGAATGAGTCAGATCTTCTACCCTCTCAGGCTGCCAGATCTTGGCCCCCTATATCATCTGGAGACAAAGAAAAAGAACCCGCAACACTTAAATTGGTGCTCTCTGAAGGCGGTCCAGGTATAACCCATACTTTTGCATATTGACCCAGAGGGAAGCAGGCTCTGTACTCCAGGCAGAAGTGACTTTAGGAACAAATGTGAACAAAGTTTACCTCTTGACAAGGCAGAGGAACCAAAGTTTCACACTGAATAGCCACGTATTTCAGCATTGTCTCCAGGACATGCTTGAGCCATGGAAATTAAACTTGCCTTACAGACCTTCTAAACTAACCAGGACAGCAGGTGCAAAAGTACCAGAGACAACAATAAAAGAATGACATACCTTGAATTATGAGTTTTTGCAAGACTTTCATCCAAATCTCTGTTCAATGTTCTACTGTTTTTAAACAGATACAAAGTGTTAAGTCCTACTCAGATGGCTTTATTTCACACTTCATGGATATATAATACAAATTACAATACATATTGATCTAAAAGCAAAGAAATGGAAAAGAACTATCAGGTTAGAAGATCTTTATATAACTCAGAAAAAATAGGGTCATTCTACAGCATGAATGTTAAATGATTTATGTCAAGCTCATATTACTGTTCATTTTTAACTGTTACTAACAACTTCTTAGAAAGGAAGCTTTCAGTATTCCATTTCTTTCAGCAATTGTGTTGCTTTCTTTTTTATTTCACTTAGATGAGACAGTGAAATTAGTGTGCCTTATGTTTCAAACATTTTCCATGTTCTGTTTTCCCATTAGTAACTCCAAGTTGTCTGTTAAGTTACAGAAGAGAATACAAATGAATCATGACAGCATTTTATGAATGGCTAGGAATATTTGTGCTCATCTTAAATTTAGTAAAATCCACATAATCTAAATCTGAGGTATAGTCTGATTGGCAGCATCAGCTAAGTCTGCATTAGCATGTAGCATTGTGCTATAGCGGTAGATCTGCATAGCGAAGCTCTTAACAATGAAAGCCAGTGTCCATGCTGTCTTTGTTCTGGGGGCTTTGCTTCGAAGCAGGTCTAGTTTGAGTGCTCATCGGCAGCTGGACTGCATCATCTGCTTTGGTTTCATCTAAAAGGAATCCCCTTCACCACACTCCAGGATTGTTCTGAGGCTGAAGGGTGGGAATGGAGGAGAAGAGAGAGAGTTGCTTAAAAACATGCTCCTGATCTGAAGTAACACTCTAATGAAAGCACAGCAGAGAAGGCCAATTCCTCATCACCTTTTCTGTTTGGTTCTGGTTTTATGCTCTCATAACTTAGACAATGACCATTAAAATCAAGATGAGAAAGATTTACCCTTGAAGAATACAGATAGCTATAAGAAATGTTTGATCATCCAGTGTTCAGGGAGTTTCTTTTAAGCACTCTCCAATGAAATCTTGAGAATTATGGAAGAAGAAAATTGTGGTTATTCAATGACTGAGATCTGTTTATTTTCCATTAGACTGTTGGTTAGGTGTGCTCAGTCATGACTTTAGCCTCAAGTGGTAGCAACAGGTGCATCTCCAGTTGTCTCAGTGCAGGTTTGTGACTGGCAGCAGCAGAAGGCTGGCTATTGATTTCTACAATTCCTTTTACCCTATACTTGCTTCTTCTCAAAGCAGCAGATTTCAGCTATCCTGACTGTTCTCACCATCTCCACTCTCTCTGTCAACAAAGAATGGAGCCCTGATTTTCATGGCTGTGTATTTTAGTGAGTACCACATCCCATGCCAGGTAGACCAAACAATGCCATTGTCGTGGGATCCATTGTAGTTTCCTGTTTTGTAGTATTGTCCATTGAGGTTTACGGCATGGCACCTTGTAACAAGGAAAAGGAGGAAAAAAGCATTTAGGATGGAAAGACATTACAATAAGGTGTAATGCAATTCACACAACATACATTTAGAAATCCCGAGGGTGGGATTCACTACATAGATGTATCAGTATGTAGTGAACTGGTTATCTAAAGTCCTACTGCAGACAATGGAGATCTGGTTAATATAGTCTGTGGAGCCCATGGAAATATGTGACTCCTCCTAAAGTAGACAGCTATGGAGGTCAGCTGAATCAGTCTGCTGGCTGCCTTGATTGTATTGACTGTGGACATGATTCAGCTGCCTGAACGGAGGTGCCTAGTGCCATTCGGTAGCCTTCAGCTCAAGAGATGGCACTTACCTATTGACATCTAAGAACACAGGTATCTTTTAATCAAACTGAATTGCACTACCGATGTACACTTTTGTAGCTCCACTGGCTTCAATTAATATATGATGAGGGCCCAGCCTTAACAACGAAGAGGCTTATCCTGCACTAGAGCAGAGAGAAACTCCTGTGCAGGGTATGTCCACGCTCTCAGGGCTAGTGAACTTGACTCTGTAATTGCTGATGCATTGGGCATGCCTTACCAGAGAATGTACCAGCAGGAATAGTAAGGGGTAGCTCACCTCCTAGACACCCTCTACAACAGAGAAATGTCCTTTGTGCACACTTCACTTTACAGTGGTTTCAATTGTTTTCTTTCTTGGGATATAATCCAAAGCACTTCAAAGAAATTTCAGTCGGGCTCTTCTCCATCCATGTCATTTCCCCTATGCTTTTATTCTGGACTTCTTTCTTAAAGTGGTTGCAACTAATCTGCTTTGCTTCACAGTGAAAGAAGCAGACTGCTTTCCTCTGAGGATCTGTCTTGTGAACATCCCAAATTTGGCTGTGCGAGGTGGCATCTGCATACAGCAACCTGCCCTGAAAGTATCAGTGGCCGTAAGGTAGGCGGGTGCAGCTATACTGCCATCCACACACTATGCATCCTTCTGCGGGCTAAGGGAAATCAACCGTTTTCCATACCTGTTAAACCACCAACCACCCTTGTTCTCTAGTGCACAATTGCCTGCCAGGAATCGATCACGATCCTTGTCAGATGTGGTGAACTGCATCCCTCTGTGAGAGGCTGACCACTGCTCTTCAAAATTGTTCCCACCAGACAGAGCGTCACCAGCATTACCAGAATAGGTGCCAAACCATAACCTGTAATTGTCCTGCAAAATATGTGAAACACATCTTTGATATCAGCTCTTTTTGCCCTCTGTCCCCTTTCTGAGATCAATCTTTTTTCTGTCCATTGTCTCCACTGCCAAAGGTATGATTCTGTTGAAGTCAAGGGTGACTTTTGGCCCTATGCTTTAATGATACTAGTGTAGATCACTACTGGATTTAAACTTCCAGAAGGAATTGCTATCTACTGCTGTTGCTACAAAGGACTTCAGATTTTGTTGTCTTTCAGTGATCATTTGATACACTAAATAAGCTGGAAGGCTCTTCCTGGTTCACCAAGAACAAACCTTATTGGAGGAAACTGTGCCAAGTAACTATCTTCATAGACTGATCATGGTTCAGCTACAACAAGTCCTCCTCCGAGAACTAGAAGCCATCAGGGTTTTAGCTAAATGATCCTGTCCTGGTAGGAATACTTAGAAGAATAATTCTGTTGTGCACAGCTAAGAAGTCTAAGAGACATTTGATAAGAGTTTGAAAATAATTTTTATGAAAAGCTTTTTTTCTGTTATCATATTTGGCTTTTATTTATGAAAAAGAGCAGTAAGGCATTAAAATCAAATTGTGCTATCTTTTCATTAGAAGTCTTGAATTTCAAACTGAACAAAATGCATACATTTCTGGAGTGGTGATGAAGTTGGAGGTAGGATTGGTCCATACAATGGAATTCAAATCCTTGAGTTTCCAGGCTACTTATCATGTGTGCAGAGAGGCAATCCCAAAGAAAACAGCTCCTGCCTTGAGCAGGAAGTTGTATAAAAGCTTGCAAACAATCATGGAAATACAAGTATGTGTCTGTCTTCTGGCTTTCTGTGCCTATAGCATTAAGTATAGTGCTATAGATACCTCTCTTCAAGACAGGAGATTATAACTATTCTTTCAAAGCTTTGATTGGAGTTCACTGTAGAGGAGCATAGTAGAGGGGTTTCATTATGGTGGTTGCCTTTAATGTGACAACCTGAAACACTGAACTGTGAAATAAAACAGGGTTCAGTTTCCCTGCAGAGGTTCAAGCCCATATCTCCTCCCTCACGAAAGGCTGTTTAACCATGAGGCTGGAGGTAGGCACATGGGTGACCCTCAGGGTCCTACATCAGAGGACTGGCCTCTGTGCAGCAGGCAGTTTGTCATTCATAAACCAGAAAGAGAGCATGTGTGATTCTAACTTTGGCCACTCCTCAGTTGTGAGGAAGGAGTCTGGGACTTAGATCTCTGCTCCCAGGACTGTTCTTACCCCAAAAATGTGGACTATCTATTCCAGAAACAGTAACAGGAGTAAGGATATGAATTGCAGAGCTCCCTGTGCTCAGCTGAGTGCCCTAATTACTACATTAAAGTCGAGATCTTTTCCTCTCTCTCCTAGACACTCAGAGGATCTTGCAGATATACCCTTTGTTTTGGCATTTCAGGGTGGCTTAGGCAAGAGCTATCGCCTGAGGTAGTTCTGGGCATGTTCACAAAGAGGACTATTGGTAAGCACTTACTAAGTAGATGGGAAGAGCTGTAGGTTAGGCCATGGCTGGTCTGCAGGCAGTGTGATGTGGACCTACCTCTCCTCAGCTTGAATCCCAGTTAACCAAACCAGAAATCCCAGGGAACCAGAATAGGTGAGTTTTGCAGAATTATAATTACAACTCTGACATTAAACCTGATGCTGCACAGAGCTGCACACTCACTGATAAAACAAGCAAGTCACTGCTCTCTCTGTTTCTTACCTGCTCATTCGTGAGCTGGAATTTTTCATAGATTGCATAACGTCTCTCTCCATGCCAATCCATCAGGTCAATCTTTAATGAGGTCTCTCCTAAATATGAAGTGGTATGCTGTTAGATTAAGTATCTCATGCAAATTGGAAGAGAATTTGTGGAGGAAAAATACTCATACCTTGAGCGAGCAGGTCATAGATGCGCTCATTGCCCAGCCAGTATTCATCATTCTTCCCCTGGAATTTTCCAAATCCCAGTTTGTAATCATTCCATTTCCTGCAGCAATATACAAATATCAATTTCAGTATGTGAGGGAATTAGAGAGTTTTTACTACTCAACTGTAGTAAATCTTCAGCTGTATTTCTAGACACTGTTTTTGAAAAGTGTCTGATTCAGCACAGCTGAACAGGTATTTGTCATTGTGCCTTAGAAGTAAATACAACTCACATTTTACTTCTTTGCCTGTTAAACCTGTGCACATGTGTATATTGGGATCAGTCTTTCAAACTGCCAGGTGCAGTACTTGCAGAATGAGGTCAGAAGCTAGGCGGAAAGGGAACACAGTAGCTGTCATATTAGTCTTCAGTACAGTGTCTGATACTGTTCCTCACAAATTCAAATTCAAATTCACTCCTGTCTGGAAATTAATGTTGCAGTCTTCCATATACTACAGTCTTGGCTCTGAGACAATAACTGAATAGAAAATGTAAACAAAAGTATTTAGATGAAGTTAAAAGGAAAATGTCTGGATCTGCTTTGTGCTCCTGTTCCACCTGTGCTGACAGCTGAACTACAGTGGCTAGGTAACACTCTGTGGGCAAGCTACCTGAGAGCTACTTAAAGTAGCTCTGCAATGGAATGCACTCTCTTCAAGAGAGGCTTGTGACTGCAATGTTAGACATGCCCTAAAAGCAGGCATGCCGTGTTAGTGACTTTATTCACATGGGCGCATTTCTCCTCTGTGATGCTACTAAAGAATCTCTCCTCCTGGAAGTAAAAGGCAACTCCCTGGGCTTTAGCAGAGAGAAAGGACAGTCGGGACCAATGGTTTGGCATCTTTCTGAGTGATCTGAATAAGGAAATAGATTTTTACAACATGCTGAATGTGATTCCAGATACAAGAAAGGATAAGATATTCAAACGATCCCAGACTATGTACTGACAGTAGACACCTGCCAGTTTGGCACCTTTGACAGATGGCTGTCTCCTATCATGATAAAATAAACACATACACACATACACTTATTTGAATGCAGGAAAAAACATGGAAAAGGCATCATAAGCCCATTTTTAAAATGGGCTTGTGCTATCAATATTTGTTCCTGCATTGTTCTAATACAAAGAGTTATCATCATTAGAGTCTTGCACATTTAGCTTCTCAAATTTGGGGTTTTGACAGCCAGTAGGGGGAGAGCTGGAGGCTCTGCTGAGAGACTTGTCATTAGGACACCAAGCCACTCACCTGTTGAAATTCTCCTTGCCGTGACTCCGCCGCTGAATTACAGTCCACCCCCCACCATCAGACATGTCACAGTACACCAGGAAAGGCTCTCGGTCTGCTCTGGGCCTGATCCTGTAGTATCCATTTTGAGTTTTCTTCCTGTTAAACACTGCAGAGCAATCTAAGCAGAACAATATTGTTTTGTTAAATGAAGAGACAAGCACACAGGCACATTCAGCCAAGAGAAGACATCACTGAGAGGCTGTATGGGATAAGGACTCTTCTTTGGTCACTGTATAGCTTTGCAAGCCCAGCAAAGCCAAAGCAAATTGTTCAGCATGGTACTACCAATGCATCTTCAAGAGCTTTACTGCCATTCCCAAAATGTTGATGAGATACAGGACAGATGCAGCACAGGCTGGGGAATGGCAAGCAAGGGGTGTAGGATCAGGGCTGGCTCTGTCAGCGGGCACTGTACAGAGACTAAGGAGTGGCAGATGGGGTTAGATGGGTCTAACTGCTCTCAGAGTTCGGTCTCAGGGAATGATGCAGATCCTATTGTCATTGCAGAGCAGATAATTTCCATGTGGAAGATAACCTAGGCTGGACTTGGGAATGGATAACAGCCTAAAATTTCTAAAGTGAGAGGCTAAGTTCCTGTGACAGGCTAGTTCAGGGTTGTATTCAGGAGGCTTTCAGAACCTCAGTGCTCCCATTTTATATTTAAGGCCTATGAATGATAAAATCTTGGCCACAGGTTATATTAGTCTACACTTCCAGCTATTATATCCAGCTAATATTCCAGACAATATTATTAAAGTGATGCAGAGGAACAGAGCACGCATATGTGTTACTGCATAGCACAAGCGACCAAAGAACAGAGAAACCGGAAGGCTGGATTCCTCCCAAGAGGTTTCAGTGTCTGCAGTGCAGCTAGGTACTCTGGGCTCCCTGTAGTCAATGAAGGGAAATGGGCACTTGGAGAGCACAATCCATCTCTTCCTAAAGCAGATGTCTAAAGCAAACCAGACAGATCACGCCCAAGAGATGCCTGTTCCTCTCTGCACTGGGAATCTCAGGTGACAAGCCCAGATACAGATGTCTGCATGATACCTGGCTGGTAGCTGCCTAGAGCTGGACCAGCTAATTCCAGCCCCATGGTATGTCTGTTAGTGCCAAGGCTACCAGTCTGCCCTTCTCTTTCTCATGCATCTGGCTGCACTGGAAAACGCAACCCCCTTGAATATTTCAAAAGTTAGAAAGCTTTCTTTGTAGTAGGAGCAGAAATGAAATATAGCTCTAAATGGGATAGTGCATGAAGAAATAAACATTTTGGCCTGCTGAAATTTCATCATATTCTACTGCAAAATGTACCTGGGTCATAGACTATCAAATTTCCACTGGTTGTGGGTAAAAGCACCTCATGCTGCATGCTCCTGTTCCCTGAGAAGTGCTCACTCTTTACTCTATGATAAGTATTCTCCAGGATGTCCTTTAGTTGTAGTTCATATAAGTAAAGCAAATCCTGAAGCTGTTTTAACCTTTGTCTTAATTTGTTGTTGTCTAGGAGGCAGATATCCTTTTCCTGTGGGGGAGAAAAGAAGGTACAGTGGTAAGAACAGAGAAACAGAGAAACAGTGAGTACATGCTTCACCTCGATCCTACCATGTCACACTGTGCACTGAAGCAATTCAGTGTCAATCCCTCTCTAAAAGGCATGAATCTTGCAGCCTGGTCTGTTGAGTTAAACCCAATGGAAAAGTTTTTTTTACAATAGTCTTGCTGCTGATGTAAGCATTACAGAACATGATGAGATATGAAAAAATGACTTTGGACAAGTAGCATTCAGCTTAAGTCCCATTTAATAAAATCAAAGAGAGCATTTGCAGACTATGAAACTGCTCAGTGTAATAAGAAAGGAAAAACCTCGCTCTTGTACTGCAGCCAGGCCAGACTAGTGGGGTTCCAGAACCCCTTCTTGTCAAACTGGAAGATAAAAAAGCTGATATCAGGTGCAGATCTGCTGAAAGCAGTAAGCCCACCAGAATCAGTGGAGTAACTTCAGAGCAGCATTACCATAACCAAGACCAGAATCTGTCCTGCATTGGCTGGGATCAACATTTTCAGCAACACCCTTCTCTGTGGTTAGTATTACTCCACCAAAAACATCAAGGAAACAGAGCAAAATCTCTTCCAAAGCAACCAAGCAAACCTACGTAGTAAGAATCACTTGATATTTTTTATTTTCTTGAGTGATGCCAGATCAAGACCAGCTCTAGGCCTAAGCAAAATAAGCAGTTTCCTAGGACAGCAGCTTGCCGCGCATGCTACAACAGCCCAGCTGCCTCTCTCTTCTCCTAGGCCTGCTTGTTTGCCTTGGGAGAGGTGGATATCGAGGCTGGGGGCGCGGAGGGACTGGCTGCTAAGCTGCCGGCATGCCGCGGATGGGTTAGGCAGACTCACGCTACAGGATACGCACCGACAACCTAGGTGCAGGCGAGCTTAAGCTGACCAGGAGAAGGAGCAGCAACAACCAGGGCATCATCACACTCATTTCTTATCACCTGAAAAAAAACATTCACAGATTGCACTTGAAGTTTCTTCAGTGTCTCTCACAACTTAAACTCCTCTCACAATCACATTTAATTTCCCAGTAAACACTATAGGACTTTTTAAAGAGGTTGCTTGAAGCTACAGGCAGCAAAAAATAGGGGAGAAGATGCATGTCAGAGAAAGGCTGAAGCACTGCAGTGCACTGACACTGGGACCTGGGCTCGAGTCCAAACTCCTGCTTCCCGGGATAAACAAACACCCAGCATGACTCTCCAGCAGCCTCTGCCCCGCTCCCGAGGCCCCACGCACACGGGAGGTTCCTTAGCAATAACGCCTCCGTGGTGTACTCCTTGCCAAACTAGTTGGCCAAAATCACATCGTCCTTATTCAGTCTAAATTCACGAAAGCTAACGGGAATTCTGCTTCACAGGTCTGTGAGCATAGGGATCGCCCCTCCGTGGATTAGACTAAAGTCCGTCAACGCGGGAGCTGCAAAGCTGCGATGGGATTACCTCGGAGGCAGAGGGCAGAGCAGACTGTTAGCTGTTGCCAGGATTTCAGGGGAACAGATCTCTGCTGCTGGTCCACCCCAGCACAAAGACGGGGCTTTGGTCTGAGCGTCTCAGAGAGGAAAATGCTAAGCGACCGCCACCAGGAACATGCAGCTGGACGAAAGTGAACAGTACAGATTGTTCAGAGTGTGCCTGCACAGTGCTCTTTTTTTCCCCCTTAAAAAAAAAGAGAAAATAAAAAGAATTCTGAAAAATATGATAAAACAGCTCTCCCACTTCACATCTGGGAGTGCTGCAGAAACTTGGCTACCCAGATCTATGTCCTCAGTCGGACACTATTAGCATCACCACTGTGGCTCAGAGCTATTGCTGCTTATAGACTTGGCAAAGCTGACGTGACACTGGAGCTGTCTGACAAGCTGGGCAGGCCAGAGCCCAAAGCAAACAGAGAAAAGAACTGTTGATGGAATTAATTAATAAAAGATGCTGTGCAGGTGTGCACTCTAGCACATGATAGCTTTCAGATTATAGAGAAAAAAGAGTTTAGCATTACTGTATAAGCCCCCCCTTACCTATACAGCTGTGCTCATGGCATGCTGAGATCAGAATCAGGCCCAATGCAGAGAGTGTGGATGGAGGCAAAAAGCTAACAGGGAGGATGGATTTGAGCAATAGCTCCTGAAAAACAGATAATGGAGATTGGAAGGGAAAAAAGCAACTTCATCTGTGCCTTTAGCAATACACATTAAATTCACATACCTGTAACTTGCCTTTCCTTCAGACCTCCTCCTGAAAAGATCATCTCTCGCTTAAAAATCAACTGAAAAAGAAAGTGATAATAAACCTGGCTGCATTTTTAGAGGATGATTAGATTTTCCCTTCCAGATGGCCCACATTAAGGACTCAGATGAAGAACATTTCACTGCACTAGGCAGTTCCATGGAAAATACACTTGCAATTTCTTGCATGAAGGAGTTACCCAATCCCGATTTATCTGTTGTTACCCAATATTCACCCTGCTGTTTCAGAGTGAAAATAAGCAACCACTACATTTCTGTCAGTGGTGCTCTCTAAAGGAGAGTGACTCTGCTGGTTGCACTCCATTACCCACCTTATTTGACTGCGAAGCTCAACCAAGACTGACTTGTCAAAGTGTTTATATGAACCACTCAGAGTAATGCTCCCTATGGGAGTTTTATCTCACATTTAACACAGCCAGGATCATTTCAGTAAGTGCTGCAAGGTGGAACGAACGCAGCTTTTGCGTTCAGTGTTTATTTTGGTGTTTGATCTGCTTTGTATGTTAAAGTACGGCAAATCAGCTGTAATGCCAAAAGAGCTGAGAATCTGAACCGAGAAGTGAAAACGAGGGTATTAAGCAGGGCTTGCTATTAAACTGAAACCTCAGAAGGTTTGCAGTTGTGTAACTCTCCATGGAACTGGACCATGAGATTCGCTAGTTACCACAAACAAGGACGTTCGTGGCAGAGAAAAAAGCTACAGATGGGCCCCTCCCTTGGCGTTATGGCCAAGGAATTAGAGATGATTTTAAGGACAATAGGAGGAATGTTCCACTCTACAGAGCTGCTTTCAGAGGAGGCACAGTGCGGCCAAAAGACAAACCGTGTAAGCCCATCATAAACTTCCGTATTACTCTCCAGGAGAACAGGACTGTCCAGCTATTACAAGTACAGTGATAGTGTTTATTTCTTAAAAACTGCATTCCTCTTCTCCTCCCTCAAGAACTGCTGACCCATTTCACTGCCAAGGTATTATGCAAGTAGTGCTTTTCCTCTCGCTTTTTCTACATCCCTGTTTTAAAGCTCGCTTTGAAAACTGCTAAATTGAATGAGTGAAACGTCTCCTCCTTCCCTCTGGGAGTGCTGAGCCGTGGTGGGGCTGCACTTGCCCTCTCTCTCTTGGGACAGCAGCTGCAGCTCGCAGCTGGGCGCCTGGGTCACGCAATGTCCCAGCACCCAGGCCGTGCATGCAGCTCCCCGAGGCTGCAGCATTCAGTGCTTTCTGTGCTTGCACCCACAGAAATATCTCCTTTTTTAGCTTGAGCAAGCCAACCCATGATCGAGACCCTGCAAGCTGGTTTATGCTCCTGCCTGCATGCTTTTGGCATCGGTGGAACCACTGGGGAGGAACCGGCAACAAAATACTGCCAGTGCTGCAAATCCTCTGCCTCTAAAAAACAGCCTTCCGAGCCTACCCCCATCGGTCCCACACTGCTTCGCCCAGGTCTGCAGTGTGCTGGCAGCGGTGGCTCCCCATCTGGGCCATATCTGAATATCTGAAGGATATCTGGGGATACCTGGAGCAGCAGAGAGGGACTGCCACAAGGTCAAGTTCATGTGAGGCGGATCCAGCAGGAGGGTGTGTTCGTGCACTGGCCCTGGGTTAAAATAATCAAGTCATCTTAAGGAACATGGACACCCTGTGATTGCTAATGATGTTTCCTCACAGATGTTGGAGTCCCCAGGCAAAGGGGCTGTAAAAGCTCTTTGTGTTCCTGCACGCTGCAGTGCAAATTCCTTTTTGGTTACTTGGAAGGAGATCAGATTCCCTCTCCATAAGACACTCAGTGATCTTGTCAGCAAGTAAAAACCATTTTGTTAACTAAAAGACTCCCCACCTTGCTCTCCTCCTTCTCTCTCCTTCCAGCAAAAATACACAGGTGCTGAAAAATAGTCATAAAGACTTTCGTTCACCTATTAAGCACACTGCCACCAGAGTGGGAATGCAAACTGGAGTTTATCCGTGAATGAAGAGAGTGGCCCTGGGGCTGCTTTTTGGTGCTTGCTGGGCTTCCGCTGCCAGAACAGTCCCAGGATAAAGATGCAAAGATGGCACCCCGTGGATGTGCATGTCGCTGCTACTGGAAGACAGTGGTGGCATTTCAAAACTCCCCCAAGACAAGTTTCTCTCCCAAATAAATTTCTAGCTGTGGTTGGTTTGTTTGTTCTTGAAGTGGGAAAGGAAGAAATGAGTCCAGCTGCTCCAGACCCCGAGGGAATTGCAGAGACCTGGGCTTTTCACTGTGCAACTCTGATCCTCTCTACCTGTGCCTCAGGAAAGTTCGGAGTACTTCAGGGCCAGCTCCAAGCAAGCAGCCCGTTTCTAGCTGCTTTATGTATTTGCCATGATTTTTATACTTCTCCATCACATCCCACTTTCCACGAACAACCTCCTCACTGGGAGAGACCACAGACCAGTGAAATGTGCAGGTCCAGAGACCCCCAGAGCCTGCAGAGTCTCCGTCTATGAGCTATTCCACATCTATAGGAATCTGGGCTGCCAGTTTTTTTAAAAACAAGGTTAATTTCTGAGGCCTGAAACAAATATTTATTTAAAAAAAATCCAACAATGAAGGATTTAATCAAAAAGAAAATAAATGTATAAGATCAAAATGATGCCAGGCACCATAGTTTCAGTTTTCTATAAAATAACCAAAACCAGCACACAAGTAATAAATGTCTCTAATTTTTTAGCTAGAAATAACCACCAAAGTCTGTGTACAGAGAGGGATTAGCAGTGGCAGACCATGAAACATGCTAGATCTGAATATTTTGATAAAGTTCACAGAGCAAAGACATAATTCAGCCTAACTAATGAGTCTGCATGCTGCCTATGAGAATCTAATGAGTTGACACAACAAATATAATTAGCTTGTAAGTTCCTGAGGGCAAGCACAGATCCAAGCCGATCTCCCTTACATCAGGAATTACTGTACCAAAGTGAATTAGTCACAAGGCCAGAGGGAGTATGTGAATTATCTGTGTGATCTTCTACCTACCTCAGGTCAGAGAACTCCCCTGACCTAATTACTTTCCATTTGAACTGGAGGATCTCTTTGAGGAAAACACATTTTGGTGTAAAATATTCAGCGATGAAGAATCAACCACAGACCTTAGCATTGTCTTCCACTGCTTAGTTACCCATATTGTTAAATATTATTGCTTTTTGCCCCAAGTCTGAATTTGTCAAGTCCCCTCCTCCAGCCTTTTAATCTCACAATGCCTTGCTCTGTGAGAGGGAAGAGCCTTTTGCTGCCAAATTTCTTTTCCCTTACTTAGGACTAGATCCAAGTATGTACACGTTAAGCATCTGCCTCTGGCTGGGAACCCAAACCCTAGTGAGCTGCACAGGCTGGGGTGTATGTGCCTGGGGACAGCCAGGGCATGCAGGAGCGCGGGTATGGAGCAGGGCTTCATGGAGCCTGTCCTGGGGCAAAGCCGGGCACCAGGGTGCAGCAGGCACTTCCCAGGGCTGTGCCTCTGCCTAGGTTCAGATCCTGATCTGCCAGAGGCGGAGGTGCATGGTGAGGACGAGGCTGGGCACGCATGGGAGCAGAATTGCAGGTACCAGGGGGACGTCTGAGCTCTAACGGGGGGGGGGAGGTACCCAATTAGTTTAATTGCTTCCAGGGCCAGCTGCTGAACAGCTTCTTTTAAGTCAAAATTTTGATGCCTGAAGTGTGCCTACATTCCCTTTTTGGCACATAGGCCTTTTTCTGACTGCGACTGAGCCACCCCTTATCTTCTCCTTGAGAAACTGGAGAGCTTGGAGCTCCTTGACCAGGCATGGTGAGGTGGACTTTACAGTCCTTTACTCATGTCAAGGCTCTTCCATATTTTTTCTAGACAGCACAGGAGCCAAATAAGGAGCTCAAACAATGCTTCCCAACCAACATATTTCCCATTTATAGATCCAAGGGTGTCATTATTCCCTTTGGCCACAGAGCCACATACCATAATCACCTGCAGCTGACTGCTGCTTGCTGCTGCCCCAGGTTTTGCAGTTACTCTGCTCCAGAATAGAGTACCCTGATGCTCTAACCATGGTCTTGCTCACTGCAGTCAAGACAAGTATGATTTGTAAGGCATGAGATATTAGTCACGAAATGGTTGCCAGCTTTTTTGGCACATACACACATTTCCCATTCAGGTGGCAGGTGTCTCTCGGGGTGGTCAGTGGGGCTACAGAGTAGACCATGGGCTGAAAAGCACTGGCCTGCAGGCCTCTGTTCTGGGACTGATGTTGGACGTACAGGAACGCCCGTCGCCCGCTCACCTCCACTCACGAGCATCACGATTTGCTCAGTGCTAGACAGCAGTTCCCATAAGTGACAACTCGTCCAATCTCTGAGTCAGACTTATCAGTGAGGATTTTATCTGGGGCATTGCTCAAAACAAAACAGTGCAACACAGCAGTACGCACCATAAGACAACACCCAATCCCTGCAGAACCCCTCTGGAAATTAATTGCTTAAAGATGGTTTCCCTTTTACAGTCACTTTAGGACTAGTGTACTGGGTTTTCAGCAGAATAATGTGAACAGATTGACTTTATATTCCTCTACCTTTTAAATCAAATGCGATTTTCTAGCCAGACAGTTGTTTACAGAAGCAACAAAACGCTTTCATTTTATCAATGAAATGCATAATCTTGCTTTAGAAATATAAATTGGTTTGATGGGAATTATGTTGCATAATCCCATGTGATTGGCACTAATTATGATTACCATCACTAGGCTTATTTAATATTTTATTAATTGAAGCCTGTATCTACTCTGCTTTCATTTTGTCTGGGAGCAAAGCCAGGCTGAAAGATCTATCATTGCCAGGTCATTTGATCTACCTGCCTTTAATATTGGCAGAGAATTGATTTTTTCCCCACTTCTCTCCATGTTGCTGTTATCCCAAGGCTTAATAAAAATCAAATTATTTTTCTGTCTTTTTTAAGTTGTCAGATATAAATGAGCCATACCTATTGATTTGAAATCTCTCAAGTTAAGAGATTCTGCTTACCACCCTTCTCTGTTATTTTTAGAATTTAAAGTATTTTGTCACCTCTCTGAGATGTGCATACTTCATCCTACTCTTTATCCAGTACAGAACTGGATTTTTTATTGAGCGTTCAACCTTTTCTGCATTGTGTTGACAATTCTACTATTTCATACTGATGAATAATTGTCCTGAGATCAGAGCTGAATTCTGAGGAGTGTTTAGATGTCCATATCATGAGTTAAACACCAAAGTATAATGAAAATAATTTACAAGTCATAGATTTAAAAAACAGAATATTTTCAGTACTTTTTTTTTATTATTTTTGGATTTAGGAACTTTGGGTCATGTTTCTAGACTTCCCTCCACCAGCTGAGAGCTAGAAATTGATGGTGACACATGAGAGCTTCCAATACCGCTAAGGCATCACCAGTGCTGTAAGATTATCAATGCTGAAAGAGCACCAGTGATGTTGCTGTCATGGGCCATGAGGCTCAGGCGTCAGACTTCTGTCCATGCCATGATGAATGGGAAGAAGTGTTTTTCATTTTTATTCTAAGTGCACCTGCATCCTTTTGGAAGAGGTACTTCTATGGAGCTGGTATTCAATGTGTGTAGTGCATACTGCCAAAATAGAGGCCTTCCAGCTGCCAATGGAGTGTTTCCAGTACCTGAAAACATCAACACTGCTTTCACACCTTACTGCTTACACAGCCCTGCCAAGGAAAACCAGACTCCAGTATTTCTACACTCTTCTCTAATATTGCACTCACAGATGCTTGAAAGCACTCCACAGATGTTGTCTCTGCCAAAAGCAATCTCAGGATACCCAGGGTCACCGCAGGAACCATGTACCAGACAATCTCCATGTGCAAAACTTTCTGCAACCAAAAGCAAATTAATCTGATATTTCTTCTCCTCATCCAGTTTAATTTTTACCCATGCTTAATTATTTCTCAAATACATACAATTATCTTAATTTATCAACCATATTTAGCTCATTTCTTACTACTGTTGCCTGTACTAGGTATTGATTCATGTACTTATTACTCTGGATCTGGAACAGATCTGAAGGGGAAATTTCCTATTTAATCTGATATCCAGAAATTGCCCATATCCTTAGCATTCTCTTAAAGATTTTATTTCTCTCAGGGGAAGGGAACACAGCAAGGCGACACTTCTCCCCGCAACGACTCCAGCAGCCCCATGAGCAGCCCCCAAAAGCTTGCCTTGAGCTCCCTCTGCCGCTGACCCTGCTGCAGAAAAATCTTTCTAGGCCTTAGAAATAACAAGAAGTGGTGTTTTACTGTCAGATGCTTGTATGGAGCTACTACTAATTAGCTGACTTTTGGCAAGGGCTGACGATGTGCATGGGGCTCTGTGGGGCGAGGCGGTGTCCTGCCCCGGAGCTCACGGCCTTGGGCCCCAGCTCTCTGCAGAGAGGGAACCGGCGAGCTGGAGGCACGGTGGTGCCGGGCGCCTGGGTGTTGGGGCGCCTGAGCTTCTAGGCACCTGGGTTTCTGGACGCCTGAGTTTTTGGGTGCCTGGGTTTCTGGGCGCTTGGGTTTCTCGGTGCCTTTCTGGGTGTCTGAGCTGCTGGGCACCTGGGTTTCTGGACACCTGGGTGCTTGGGTTTCTGAGTGTCTGAGCGCTTGGGTTTCTCAGTGCCTTTCTGGGTGTCTGAGCTTCTGGGCACCTGGGTTTCTGGATGCCTGGGTTTCAGGGTGCTTAGGTTTTGGGGTGTCTGGGTGTCTGTGTTTCTGGGCGTCCGGGTGCCCAGGTTTCTGCTGGGGAAGGAGGCAGGCCACCCGCTCTGTGCCTGCCGCGGACAGGCACCGAGCCTGGCGCTTGTCCGCACCAGCGTCCTCCGGAGCAGAGCCGCGGAGGGCCGGGCAGGAGATGCGTGAGGCGGCGTGAAAGAAAATCAATCTTAAGAAAGAAAAAAACCACCGCCAAACCGCGGAGCGGCTGGTTCTGATGCATCTGACTAGTGAGAAGCTGCGCAGCAATGCGGGCCGAGAAGCGGGCCGGGCCGGGCCGCTCGCGGAGCACCTGCCCCCAGGCCCGGCCCGGCCCGGCCCGGCCCGGCCCGGCCCGCTGTTACCCATCACTTGTGCTCAATTACGGCGAAACGAGCCGCAGCGGCGGGCGGGCGGGGGCCGGGCCGGGCCGCGCCGCATTTAGGTGGTGCCGCCGGGGGGGTCGCAGCGTGCTCCGGCTCCGCGGTGTGGCCCGGCGGGTGAGGGAAGGAAGCCGCTGTCTTTTTTTTTTTTCTTTCTTCCTTTCCTCCTTCCATTTTTCCTTCTCCCTCCCTCCCTCTCCCTCTAGAAATCCGCTGAGTCTGCGGGGCGGGGGGCGGGTGTCCGCGCTCGACTCCGAGCCGGCGGCGGGCCGAGGTGAGGCGGCGGCGCCCGGCTGGGGGGCGGCGGCGGCGCCCTCCCACCTTCCCTCCCCTCCCCCGGCCGGGCCCGTCCCCGTCCCCCGCCGGCGGCGCGAGGGGGTCGGGCCCGTCCCCGGCGCCTCAGCGCTGCGCCCGGTGCCTGGGCCGTGTCGCCGGGGGCCTCGGCGGCCTGCCAGGGCTGAGCCCCCGCGGCGGGGCCGGCTGACTGCCTCCCTCTGACCAGGTGTGCCCCTGCGGAGAGGAGCAACAGCAGAATGACGACCGTGAGGTACGAGCAAGGCTTGAAGATGGCAGAAGCCTCCAGGTGAGCGGGGTGGCCTGCGCTGCTGTCCGCATTCAGCCTCGGTGTGTAGCGCGTGCGCCTCTGTCTAGAGCTAGGCTTAGTGCCTTGGGCAGGACCAGGTGTGAGAAGAGTCATGGGCTACGCTAATACCGTCTTAGTATTCCCCCATGCCGCCTCCCTCAAATCCTGTTACTGAGGAGCAGTGATATCTTCAAGGAAGGAGGCTTGCCGTTGTGATTGACACCTTGGCAACTACTCTTGAGGACTTCAGAGTGCCTAGCCTCATGTGGCAGGTTCATGGCAGTGAGTCCTGCTCTTCTCTGGCCTTTGGAAACACTGTCAAGATCTCCTGCAGGCAGCATCTTGCCCTGCTTTCCCTAAAAAGCCTCAAGTCTTAAACTTTCCCGCTCTGTGAGCGGTTACAGCAGCTCGTGTGCTGTGTGGATGGAAAATGAGTCCTTCTAGGACATCTCCCTCTCCTTCCCTGCCACCCTAGCAGTGAAAGGCTAGATGCAGTAGCTTGTGGCAGAGAGCTTGTTTCAGCTTAGGTGATGGATAAGGTGTAAGGTGTTCAGCCAAATAAACATCATCTGAAGAAAGCATTATCCAGAACTAGATTCCTGTGAGAGCACAGCAGAAACGATGTACTTGTCTGGTGTCTTGTTACATCAAAGATTGGCTCCTGAACCCAAGATGCAACTCTTGCTCTTCATTAGGTTTAAGAATTGCCAGCACTTACCTCTGAACAGTGCTGGGCAAGTGTTTTGGGTTCTTCTAACTCTTCTGTGGAAGCTGTCTTGCGAGTCTATGTAATAAATTTGGCTCTTACTAGTTGTTTTTTAATATCAAAAATGGTTAATTTTGCTTTTCACAAGCAAGCCTTGAAGGTGCAAGTAGAATCTAGGGTACCTCATGCTCTGATATGCACCTCCAGAGCTTGAAAAAGACCTACTTTCCTTGTAGTGCCCTGACCTGTGCTCCTCTGCATGTCTGAAGCTATGGCCTCAGGTTAAGACTTGCACAATTGAGATGCGGAGATGTCAGTGTTCTTGTGTACTTTAAAGGGGCTTGGGACTCATAACTGGGGCCCGTGACAGAATTGATGTGCAGCATCTGACACTATCTTTTGCTCTGAATCAGTCAGTATTGTCCATACACCTAAAGCTGTGCATGTCATGTGTGTGCATGTCATTAGCATGTGACCTGCAGCAAAAATCCTGTGATAGCAGGAACATTCATTAAACCTCCTTTAATAAGTGGAGGGTTTCAGCTGTATGTTAAGTGGAAATATGAAGGTGAATATTCCTTAAACAGCCAGGAGCATAACTGATGGCCATGTATATCTAGTAACTTTGCTTCCTTTCTAGGAGCAAAGTGAGGAAACATGTCTGGAGACAGAAAACCAGGCTTAAACACTGAAAACCTTTGAGGAAGGCAGGAGGGGAAGGAACCTCTTATTCTTTAGCCTGTTCTGAATGCAGATGGTGCAATATTAGCATTAGTTGCTAGGGCTGTAGGATATAACAAGTCATTAGACTTGTGGCTAAAAAGGGGGGTGGTCCACATGGCAGAAACAGTGCCAGTATGTGGGCCTATTGTGGAGGATGAAGAATACTTAGATTTTGTGAATTAATACCTCAAAAATGTTTTAATTTGCCATAGAACAGCATGGAAGCATCAATATTGAATGTGTGTATGCAGCTGGCCCTGCACAAATAGCAATGATGCCAGAGAGACACAGCAAAACTTGCTGTGGCTGTGCTATTATGCAGCACAGTGTTTCTGTAGGGAAGACTGAAATGTAAATTTTTGGCATTGGATGTTACTCTTTACAACCTGGGACCTTCAAGGCCTCTTTTCAGGTGGCTGAATGAAAACTTGATCTAAAGAGACCTTTAAGGAAGTTATGGCAAGCAGCCACGGACAAAGTGCTGTTCTAGCATTAGCTCAGCTGCTGCTACTCTGGTCTTCCAATTTCCTGTCTGGTATTCTGCTCTGGACAAACACCTCTGTACTCTGACTTTTTTCTGATATACATGTTTATTTTTCTGAACAAGTACTTTACTAAAATAGCGTTAGTTCTTGGACTTTCTAAAGTAAATTTGCATCTGCATGTCTCTTCCACTTCCAGAGTGTGGACTGGACACTGGAGTCCTCAGCAAACTCTTTGTTTTTAGTGAATTTCTTCCAAAAAATCTAACTACACGTAATCCATTTGGATTGCTGAAGTGAGGAGGGGAAGAAAGAGGGACAGAGGAGGTAGCTTCTTGAGAAGCACACGTTACCAGGCAGTTGAAAGAAGTGAGATGCTGTAACTGGGTGAAATGCTTTTTAACTTCTGTAAGGTCAGTTAATACTGCTAGAATGCCAGTTGCTGGGTAGATACCCTATTCCAGACCCCTTAAGCTCTAGGTAAATGCATATATGTTCTCCTCTAGCCTCAAAAGAAACTCTTGAAAGATGATTTGCTAAGTGGAACTATATCAGTACAAGCCAATGGCTTCTGCCATGCCAACATATAGGGAAGTCTGTCCCCAACTCTGATACTATGGCTGTGTTATGGCCCAGGTTGCTGTTCACTATTTGGGAGTAAGTCAGTCATGTATAAGGTTGACATCTGCATTAGGAAGTGACTGGTGCTATTCCTTTGTCAGCTCTCCAATGGCAGAAGAGCCTACTATAAAGATTGATGATGGCTGTGATGAGGATAATGAACCGGACAGCTGTTCCAGGTAAGCTAAGTGCCTTGTTTACCTCAAAGCTTGAATGTAAAGTCAAAATGAAAAGGCAGATGGCTTGCTGATTTAGAGAAGCCCAGTAAATCACTCTATAATAAAACTTGTTCTAATGCATGATAAAATCAGTAAGTTCAGGAAGCTTCTCTGTCTCTAGAGATGAAAGCTCAACCCAGGAATTGACTATGGTTCTGTCATTACTGGAAAATCAGTAACTCATTATATTGCATAAATTTTTCTAACCCAATGTGTCTGGGAAAGTATAAAAGAACAAATGTTGGTGAATGGTGAACACAAAGGTACTATACCTTTATCAAGATTGAACTGTCTGAAATTGCTAGTGATTAACTCTATTTTTGAAGTAGTTATTTTCTGACTGTATCACTTGTCACTGACTTAAGACAGAAGTAGGCTATAGCAGTTAGTGATTGGGTAATGAGAAGTTTGTCTGTTACTGTATTGGGAGAACAGTGAGATTAAGTCAACTATCTGTTTAACTTTGAGACAAGATGTCCTTATAGAATTCAAAACTTGGTGCTTATAAATGCATCTCAAAGACTTTAAGTGAAGTACTTAAATCTTGTGCGTTATTCACTGTAACTACTCTGAAATGTTGGCAATGCTGAACTGGAGTAGTGTATATGTTCAGATGTCTTATGCACCTAATAAAGATGCTTGTCTTCAGCCTGTTGGCTGGTTAGACCATGCATCTCTGAACCTGACAGAATTGATGAAGTATCTTGCTGGGCTTACTGAATTAAGCTGCGCTCCCCTAAGGTACCCAGCCTTGTCTTAAACTGCTGAGTTATTGATATGCAAGTGGAACTTGAGGCTTAAACTACTCTAGAGGAAATGAGTAACTTGATTCAGTAATACATATTGCACCCAAATGATCTTGACAAACTTTCTGTAACTGTAGTATCTCTAATGGTATGGGAGGAAAACTGTAGCAAATGTGTTTAAGGGGCAAGAAAGGATGTGCATGACAAAGGAATCTGTCAAACTTTCTTGTTAGTATGTCAGAACTTCCAGTAGGTTCTACTGTTAACTTACTTGGAGGTGTGTGTTAAGTGGCTAAGCTCTTTCAGAGCTTAGAGTGGAGTCCTGAGATGACTTAGATTACCTTAACAGATTCAACAGATTGCCATTCAGAAGCCACTCTCTGTATACTTCATGTCTATCTTAGCTCTTGGAGGAGACTTGTGTCACTACATCTTACTAGGTTAACAAAGGCCTAGCCTAAAACCAGAAGCCTTAGAGCTTACCTGCTGGGCGATAAATCTTCCTTAACTGAAAATGGGTATTGAAAATTCTGTTAGGGCCCCAAATAACTCTTGCAGCTGAAAGAATTTGGTTTCAGTAATGTCAGTCTTAAGACACTTGTGAATTTTTTCAATCTGAAAGCTAAACCAAGGTTTCCTTGTGAAGGTAGAGGAACTTTTCTTCATATTTCAGGAGCACAGAGGTAGTTGAGCTACTAACAAGTACCTTTTCTCAGATCCTCTGACTCTGCAATAAACTAGTATCTCATATCATCCACTAAGTGATGTACATGCTTAAGTCTCTTTTGACCAATAGCTGCTATGTAAACCCACTTCTTAAAACTCGTAGCTTGTCTGCAATATAACACCCAGTTTTCTGGTGTCACAAATTCAGTGACACTGAATAGTGTTTTGCAGAAGCATGAATAGTGTACTTCTAGGGTCTGTAGCTAATGAATATAGTTTCTAACAAGTTGACAAAGCATTGCTTAAGTACTGCCTTAATTTACATCATGAATATAACTGAATAACTTTGTCTTAGTGTGACACAGAACTCTTAAAAACAAAAGAACGTGAACTGCAATAACACTGCTTTTCTAGTTAATATCAATAGTAAAATGTCATCTGTGTTAACACTATCTTTCTTCTCTTACAGTACCATTAGGAGAAAAATTTCTCCATTTGTCATGTCATTTGGATTCAGGTAAAGATCATGCCTATAGTGGTATGGGGGAGGTAGATGTAGCTGCTACTTCCACTATGTAAGTGTAAGATGTAAAAGATGTAAGATCTTTTTAGAGTCCCTTGAAAAACAATGGTGCTAGCCTGCTGCTTCTGGAAATTACACCCCTGTCTCTTGCCTAAAAAGACTTCAAAAAAGTAGTTTGATTGGGAAAGAAGCCTTAAACCACAGATATGACTACATTTTTTCCAGGAACAGCAGAAAGTCAATTCTAAATGCTACTGGCTTGGGGCAAAAGCTTTTAATGGCTTACCCTAGGGTTAAGCAGCAGGCCTTGAACAGCCAGTTGGTCAGCTGTATGTGAAAACAATGTATTTTTAAGGGAATGTTCTACCTCTTGAGTGGCAGGTGTCAAAAGAAGACATTGTTACTTGTGTATTTAAAGATTCACATCTGCAGCACTGTTAAATAATTGTGAAATCATTGGTTAGTAACTACAGCTGAGGGAGTAGAAAATATGCACTCCATGTGGATGATGCCATTCTTGCAGATTGCTTCAAAAATGCAATTCTGAATTGTTCAGCTGCTTATGCAAGCAGGCCTGAATCTTGTACAAGAAATCCCACACTTGTCCTAGTGTAAAACAAATCTAGATTTGTGCTCCTGAATCAGGGAATGTCAGTAATTAGTTCTGTTTCTCAAGTTGATCTGTATTGCTTTCTTGCAGAGTATTTGGAGTTGTGCTCATCATTGTGGACATTATTGTTGTGATTGTGGATTTGGCTCTCGGTGAAAAGAAAAGAGGCATTAGAGAGATTCTTGAAGGTGTTTCCCTGGCAATAGCACTCTTCTTCCTCATCGATGTTCTCCTGAGGGTGTTTGTTGAAGGGTAAGACCTGGTCAAAGATAAAGTCAGTGTGGCAAGACCTAAAGCTAGTCACAAAATAATTTAAGCTTGGGACTATAAATAGGGGTTGTCCTATAGGCTACCTGCCTCATCATAGGCAAGGGCCTTGGCTGCATAGATTGGCTATTACCATTATATAAGCTAACCTGTAAAATGCCTTTGGTACAAATGGGCACCTGGAAACTGCATTGCTATCACTTGAGCAGTGTAGACCAGCTGTAAGATTTCCTTGATGATATTTCAGTGCTTAGTATATTATCTACTTCATGAGAACCTACTCTAACAGTACCTCTGTACAAGAGCTCTGCTCTTCTCTCTCCTCTCCAACATGGGTTTTAGTATGCTTTTCTGGATTGCTTGTAAGTACCTCTGTATGATAGAGTTTTTTGCCAGCTGTGTACACATCTATCTAAAACTCACCTTGTTTCAGGTTCAGGAACTACTTCCGGTCCAAGCTGAATATTTTGGATGCGCTCATTGTGGTGGGCACTCTATTAATTAACATGACATACTCTTTCTCTGACCTTGCTGAAACAGATCAGATACCAAGGTAAGAATTGTATAACAACTGTTAAATGTGAAGTTCCTTATTGTTAATCTTCTAGAGATCTTCTTGGGACACCTTAAACCAGATGTGTGTATATTATATCATAAGTGATGGTACTATTTCATAGTATAGGCTAATAAAGAATAGGGACTTAACTTAGGTCTTAGAGTTCTATTCTAGACTGTCTTAGTCTCAAAGGCAGGGACAAATTTAAAGCGATGCCAGCAAATGTGCTGCTTCCCCAAGCTCTGAGGAACACAGCCTTGCTTAAGAAAGGAGAGCTTGAAGTGAAATGAAGAGCTGGATTGTAGTAGGAAACAACAGGGAAAGTAGAGAATTGAGGGAGGATCTCCATGCAATGGATCTTGAAATAGAAAGTCACAAGATGATCCTGCTTTCTCTACCTTCTTTTCCCAAGAGTCCCATAGTAGTATGTGCTGAAGTTTGTCCTCTACTAGGGAAGGAGAGCATACGCTCTACAGGAATATGAATTGAATTAGTTCATGTTCGTCTGACTCCTGTCACAGGAGATTATCTGATCAAACTACAGGAGTCCATTCCTGATGGAGACAAGTCACAGATCAGGTGCTAATCTGTGCTAGGTCTGAAGGAGGCAGTGAGACTGTCTTGCACCAGCTTGGGCAATTTCAGCTCTTCTAAATTCTTACCTGAATACTAGATGCATGGAAAAGTGCTTTTCTAGAGAAACTAACTCTTAAGTCTAGTTGTTCAAGAATCCAGGGTTGGCAAATGTCTGAAAGGACTAGCAGTCTCTTCAAATGGTGACTTGGTTTCAAAAACTAGAAGTGTCTATGGAGTAGCATTTGCAGTCTCAGTATCACAGAATGCTTTTTTTCATCACATACTTCTCAATGTTAATTGGAGTTAAATGATGACTTCCTGTATCTCTGGGCACAGTCTTCCTAACAATCTTTCTTGCCTTTAATGCTAAGATGCATCATAAGATAATGATCCTCACCAGCAATAGCCCTGTCACTGGGCATCTTCACTGCTGTCACTTCTGGATTGTGTTGATAGTAGGCCTGATCTTGCATTAATGCAGCATGTTGCAGATCAGTGTAAACTCCTTCTCTTCTAATCTGCTGAAATTGATTCAGAACAACATGTTTTGCCCTCAGGCCAGAAAAAGAAACTGATACTGATGCTCTCTATTGGTACTCAGCTGGGTACCTATGGCCTCACCCATGCAACTTTTGAGTGTCTATAGGGCTTCTCTTGGTAAAGGCTCTTCAGTCTTGCTTGGAGAAAAGTGTTACCACCTGGTAGCAGATGATATTTTATATCCCAGATTGAGACACAGGGTCTTTCCAGCTAATGTTCCAGTTGTGTTCATATGGTCCAGCTAATTCCCTGTGATCTATCTGGTTTTTGTCCTCTCGCTGCTCTAGCTTTGCCTCCAGAAAAAGATGGTGGCCTTAAAGCAGCTTACAGTCGTAGCATAGTTAAAATTTGAGCAACTTTCATATAGATTAGAGCTTATGAGTATGGCAATAGCCACATTTCTGTGGCAGTCTCTGAGGATAATATGCCCTAAAGGAGAGACCACACCCTCCAAACCTGGTTGGGGAGGGGGGGGTGGATTTGGACAAATTTGCTTGCTTAAAGTCTGCTAACCTATAAAGGGACTTCAAACTGTTACCCAGCTCTCATTCTTCAAATGAAGTCAGCTAGTTATGTATTAGCTCCTAAAGGACAGAAGGCACACTGGTTGAATCCCACAAACTTACAGAGCTGCTTCTTACAACTGCAGTCCAGGCAGGGAGAAAGGCTTGAATCCTCATTCCATCACTTGTTTGTCTCCGTGCCCGACTACTAGTTTTAAGGGAGCCCTCAAGACAATAGGAGGGTGATTCTGGACTAGGAGAGAGATGGGAGAAACGAAGACTTGACCTTAAAATGTCCAGGACAGCCTTGTCCTTCTGACTTCTATGTCAGCTGTCTTCAGCTGGAAGTAATGGGATAAAATTTCAGTAATACTTCCTTTGTACTTAAATATTTTGCCCAGCAGAGCTTCAGTAGTAAGATTCTCACCCAAGTATATCAGGACCTGAAATGTGTACATATGCTACTTAGTGTGTGCTAACATAACTCCTTAAATGGTGAAGTTTGCCTTAGTCCCTAGAGATACACAAAAGCAGCTTTTCCTGTGTGATTTTCTTCTGTAGAACCACTCACATAAGCATCTTGTCTGCTTCAAAGTTCAGTGGCAGTTCAAAGTCCCTCAGAAAGCTAAATCATCTTATCAAATCGCTGAATGATTAAACACAGGATTTATGCTGATCTGTTCTCAGATTTCTTAGTTAAAGCATGATGCATAGCCTGTCTAGCTACTTTTTCACCTGTTTTTGAGGTGACTATTTACATTTAAATGTACACTTGAGAATAAGCTTCAGGGAACAAATTCAGGGTTAATAACAGATTAAGTGTTTGGGGAATTTGTTGCTTGCTGAGCAGAAATGCTAGTAAAAGCCTGTTCAGGGAAGTAGGGTGGGGCCTAGTTCTGCTAGAGCTGTTCAGTATGTGTGTCCCCAAAACCCTCAATGATAAACCATGGTGTTCTTCAAGCTTATAATATAATTTCTCCAAAATCAGTGTGAGAGGTCTTAGCTTGGTACATGAAATAAAGCTCTAAGCTCTCTGAAACAACTTTTAAAATACTTCTGCATCTAGGTTTAAAAGCTATTTTGTTTTTTTTTCTTTCATGATGAACCTGACTCTCTCATCTAGAGTGGCTGCTCTTCTTCGAGTTCTGAGAATTGTCATCCTAATAAGAATATTCCGCCTAGCCTCGCAAAAGAAACAACTTGAAGTGGTGACCAGGAGGATGGTAAGCTGGCTTGGTAACACAGCTAGGCTACTATTGCTATTTCCAACTCTATTTCTTACCCAGATACCACTCAGTCTTTATCAATAGTTAAGACTGCCCACAGCTGATTGGTTTGAAACTGATAATATTGCTTAAGCAACACCTCTGCCCTGAGTCACTGATAGGGTACTGGGATTCTGCCTTCAACTTCAGTATAGCTGGCAACATCTAGGTTGATTGTGATACCACAATGTTCTGACTGATCACTAGTTTGTGTGGTGTGTAAATCACCTTCCCTCACATGGAAAGATTGGAGATTTTAATTCTTATGCCACTTAGTGCAGGTGGAAAGAAAACTTGCAGATGTCATGAAGCTGTATCCTGTTGTAAGAGCTTTTTTTTTTTTTTTTTTAAGTTCATTGGTAAAGCTATTCTTGAAGCTTAAATCCACTTATACTCAGGAATAAGCAGTCTTGGTTATGTTGTCTGTAACTCTCCTTCCTCCCCCAGGCACATTGCAATGACCAGATTAATACTGCAGCTGCCAGAACTGGCAACATTCCTTTCGCTAGAACAAACTTTGATACTTCAGAGCAAAATCTCTATGTGGAACCTCTGTTACTTACAGTAACATAATAAAGGCTACTCTTGGTTAATGCTATAGCAAAATGAGCCTCTGCTACTCATGACTTGACCTTATAGTCCAGATGAATGCATAATAATAGGCAATGCTTGTTGATCTTCAGCATTCCTTAGGAAGACTTTTAATTCTACTCTTTTTTTTTGGCAGGTTTCAGAAAACAAAAGGCGTTACATGAAAGATGGCTTTGATCTGGATCTCACTTATGTTACTGGTTTGTAGAACTCTTGTAGGAATAAATGGTACCTTGTAGCCTGTAACATCCTGTTAATACCAGTTATTGCAGTCAATAAACACTAATATAGTTAGATTTCATTAGTCTACTGAAAAGGCTTCCTCAACTTCATAAATTCAAACCTGGTCTATTCCTCTTTTGTGGGACTTTAGAATGTGGGTTCTTGACTCTGATGTCCTTCTGAAGGATTAACAGCCTTTTGTGGGAGAGACTGTATATGCTGTACATAATGATGGAAATTCCCTGGAGGTGTAGGGAACCAGAGAAGCTATTGATTGGCTTAATGTAGTATTTTTGCCTCTATGTGATCCTATGGAGACTGTTGATCCTTCAGGAAGGCTCTGTTCTTCATCATAGCTGATCCTGCTCTGGCTATGCTAAATGCACAGCAAGTCTCGGAAATGGGCAGGCAGTTCCTATAAATAGGGTAGGAATTGGCAATTTCATAATGTTGTTCTCAATCATATTTTTTTTTCCACAGATCGTATTATTGCAATGTCATTTCCGTCCTCTGGGAAGCAGTCTTTCTATAGGAACCCTATAGAGGTAAAAAGCCTCTCTGTTCTCTTGAGTTCAGTGTTTCTGAATGCTGCTTCACTTCTGGGTTTCCAGTAGTTTGTGTGGGCAAGTTACGGGTCAAATTACCTCTCGTTCTGCTGGTTGGAATGTCTAAATGGTGGTCTCCAACTTGCTGCACTGCTTGTGGTATAGACTGTCAGCTGAGCCTGGTGAGATGCATCTCCTGTGCAGAACATGACATACTTGGTGCAGTGATGCTCCCTTTTTTTGGGAAGACTTCAGAGAACCAAATCTGTTCTGTCCCAGGCTACTAGTGTGAGCAGTCAGAATTATCCAGCCTTCTAAATAAAGGACATGTGATATTGGCATTCATGCCTTTTGGTGGGGGGGGGGAGGCAGAAATGCTGCTTCATATTAAGCATAAATGTGGATGGAAAGGAAGATAGTTGAGGCAGAACTTTCAGAGTAGATGAGAATCTGAACTGGTGGTCTGTAAAAGCCTGTTGTCTGAGTGCTGGCTGTTTTTTTGCAGTTGCTGACTGCACTAGGAAATAGTGAGGGGGTGGCAGAAATAAATAGAGCACTAACTACTCTGAACTTGGAACTAGTATCTTGTTAACTTTTCAGGAAGTTGCAAGATTTTTGGACACCAAACACAAAGACTGCTATAAAGTCTACAACCTCTGCAGTAAGTATATGTATCAGTCTTTCAGTATAGCATATGTTATGCTATAACTAGCACTCAAACAGAGAAACATCTCTTGAAAATGTGATGCAGACAGTATGAGATCTTCTCTAAGAATTTGTGCTTTTGATAAATTTGCAACTACTTGGGCCTTCTGGCCTCTACATGGCTATTGACCTTGAGCATCTAATGTAGCATACCAGTGTTTGTATAAGGAGTTGCAGAACATGATCACTACAGAGAACAGAAAACTAAGAACCTGAGTTTAGGGTAATGTTGGACAGTTTGTTAGTGAAGTCTTAGAATGAAGTAAAGGAGTTGAGCCCTTTTGTTCAGAGGTAGCTGAAATGATTGAAAAAAAAAGTAACAGGAACAGCTATCTTGTGGTTTGTTTACAGCTAAATAGCAGAGTGTCAGAGCTGGAGCTGGCAAGATATGACACAAAGTAAGAATTGATGTTCAAGCCTTGAAAAAGCAAAACTGTCCTGCTGGCCAGCGGAGGGATGCATGAAGTGTCATGGAGGAAGGTGGCAGTAGCTCCTCACAGTTCATCTGTAGGTGACTGTTGGGTTGTCCCTGACAGTACTTCAGAGCACTAACTTCCAGATCCTTAAGTAACCTGTGTGGGAAGAGATAACCATCTTTGCCCATAGATGAACCTTGATTTGCAAATTAAAGGTATGGGGGGAAAAATAGAGCCTGTCTTCTAGCCAAACTTACTCATATCTTTTTCTTTAGATCTATCAGTTTTATCAATACTGTACTTGACCACTCAAATACATGCTCAGACCAGCAGTCAGGAGTCTTAAGCCACTCTTGTTGCAAGCATATTCCCTTTCCTAGCATAACTCTGGATTTTCTTTTTAATTTTTTCTTATAGGTGAAAAAGGCTATGACCCCAAGTACTTCCATTACAGGGTAGAAAGGATCTTTATTGATGATCACAATGTCCCAGCGCTAATGTGAGTATTGTCCAGAAAAGAAAAGGCAGTAATATTTCCAAATGGTATCTTAATTGCACTAATTTCCTTCTTGTCTAGGGACATGCTGAAATTCACTGCCAGTGTCCGTGAGTGGATGAATCAAAATGAAAAGAACATCATAGCAATTCATTGCAAAGGAGGCAAAGGTGGGACTTTCTTGTCTGTAAATGTCACAGATTACTTGCACATCATTCTTATCTTGACTTCTTTAAGTACAGTTTCAAAACCTAGTGTAGCTTGACAAGTATTAGTTCTAAAACCATCTCATGCTGTCACTGCAAATAGCATCAGTATAATGCTGCCTGTTTAGAAATGGGGCTGTGCAATGCTAGTCCAAATCAGTTCTTAATCTAAACTGGCACCTAATGTCTAAAGTGGTCTTCAATAACTTCCAGCTATGCTGATTGTGCTGATAGAGGCTGGGGATAGAGAGCTATTGAAGCTGCCATTTTCAAAAGTGTTTAGCTGCTACAGCAGCTCCCTGCCAGCCTGTCGCCTATGCTGAGCATTCTGCATGATAATGTTGCTACTCCAGAATGGGAAATTCTGGGATGGGGAATATCCTGGGTGCTGCTGAATCTTGAAGATACACAAGGCACTGTGAGATGTGGAGTAGAACATGCTCTTTGGGGGAGAGGTTAGTGTAAGCTTCTGCATGTGAGCTGACCTGCAGGTGCTTTCTGCAGTCTGTAGTAGTGCAGCAGCTATGGAAGTATGTAGGTGGCTGAGCAAATAAGCAAAAGTATCCTGTGTACACCTGCCTCATCTTCAGCCAGCTTCTCTACTACTCCAAATATTTAGATTAAAGCTGAGGGCTACTTATCATACAGAAGCCTTTATCCCCAGTGTGGAACGTGGCTTAAAAGGCTTTATAAAAGTAGGCATTGAAATTATCTGCAGGCCAAAACCAGCTTGTAGAACAGGTGGAAGGAGGGGTAATGCCACCTCTGAGGCATTAAATCCAAATGTAAGACAATGCTGGAGTCCTTGTGCTAGTGGTTGTTGTAATTGCTGCCTTAGTAGGGTTGGAAAAGTTGAGGTAGAGAAGTTATGCTTGACTTCTAGGGCTGGCAGTACCAGTCTAGTCTTATCTAGTGTAAAATACTTTGTCCCCTGCTAAATGGAGGCCACAGATATAGGCCAGTAGGGACTGCTTTCAAGGAACAACCTAGCCAACTGCTGTCTTGTCTTAGTACTTCTCAGAAGAATAAGTTTTATATGTTGCCTCCTTTGGCATAGTTCCATCTTATGGTTTATAATTTCATCTTTGCAAAAATAAGTGTAAATACACTTAAATTCCTGTAGCTCAATGTCTTATTTCTGTTACAGGCAGGACTGGAACAATGATCTGTACCTGGCTCATAGACAGTGACCAGTTTGAGAGTGCAAAGGTGAAAACTGATGTTTCTCTTTCAACTTTCATTTTTTTGATGTTGGAAGTGCTCCTTTAGAATTTGTTTAATTGTTGGAATGCACTAATCTGTAAAAAGCCTATATTGAAAAAATGATACTTTAAGCAGTCCCTGAAAAAGCTTTTTTGTGAACTTTGATACTATGTAAACTCCTTCTTGACAAAGACTCTTCATGATCAGGAAGACTTGAGAGAGTGGAACCTAATGGGATACCAGCTTTGAAATGATCTTTTTTTTTTTTTTTTTTTTCCGGGGGGTGTGGGAGAGGGGACAGGCCTGATAGACCTAGGACCTTGAGCAACAGTTAAAAAATCACTAGTGGCTTTTGAGCATGCTTAAGTAGTCTTGTGCAGTTCTTGCCCTCATTATCACCCTCAAGTGTTGTGAGGCATCAAGATCTGCCTATAGATTTGATTTGACTGCCAGCACCACTGCAAGAAGCCCTTCTGAGCCTTCTGGGGAAAAAGGGAGAGATCAGGAAGCACTCAGCTGGGCAAGATGATGTTGATATACCAGAGCAGGGATACTGGTCTGGAGACCTGGTTGCTGGAGGTGCAGGTCACTTTGTGTGAGGTGGTATGCATGTTGGTTTGGTTTCTTCCTTTTTGCTGGGTGTAGTCTGTAGAGATCCAAACTAATATTCAACTTTGTCTGCCGTGGGCCATGCTAGAAATAATGAGGAATTAGTGTAGAACTACCTATGAATGCAGACTCCTTAAAGGCAAAGAAGTATTAACTTTCTTTGGGGTGACAAACTTACTGTGTCTGGCTTCTAATTAGTAATGCTTGTTCTAGTTGAGCTTTCTTGGGAGGCAATAAGTATTGTGTAACTGCTCACTTGCATAGCTTGGCTTGCACTCTATTACTAGATTTGAATTTAAAAAGTCAGAATTGTACTACCCTCCCCTGCATGGGAAGGGGAATGGTGGAAGTGTCTCAACATTTGAAATTCTCCTATATAGGAGAGTTTGGACTACTTTGGGGAGAGAAGAACTGATAGAAGTACAAGCACCAAATTTCAAGGAGTTGAAACTCCATCCCAGGTAAGCCAGCGTGGGTCCAGTAGCAGTAGCCAAACTACCTTTGTGAGCTTTTAAACCCTTCTCTTGCCTTGTTTTGAGTTGTAGCTTCCCTACTGCATTCTGAACACAGAAACTTACTGTACTCTTCAGTCTTTTCCTTATAGAAAGACTATCAGCTGGCAGGGTTGTACCATATCTCCCTCACCTTTATCCAAGCACACTCCTTATACTTCTGTTTATAACTTCATTAGCTCTGGTATTAAAGATAGCACTGTAAGACAACTGGGTGGTATATGGACAGCTGGGTGGAGTCGCTGAAGCCTGTAGTGTGGCCTGGGAAGGGCTATGGTACTCCTGTAGCTGGTAGAGGAATGCATCCTGCAGAAATGGGGCATGTTTAGTGTTTCCTTGTGAACATTGTCTCAGACCTCAGTTTGGGGCCCTTACTCATCTTGGCTTGCCACATAACAGGATATGCGGAGATGTGTCAAGATAAAGCTGGTGGCTTAGGCATTCTAGTTGCTAGTGTAAAACAATGGAGTGCAACAATCTTTGAATATGTACTTGTTTAAAATGGAAACATCTTGTAGCTCTTTAAGGAGTGAAATGCTTAAACATACAGTGTAAACTCACTTTCTGCTAGACTCACTTTCTGCTAGACTCAAAGTACGGATTTCCTCTTGAAATGGCAAATGCAGATAGTGTTTAAAATTTTGTTCAATTTGCTTAGTCACTTGAACTGGGGAGGGGGAAGAGAATGACTGAGTACTTTCTACTTAGCACTGGAATTAAGGGGCTACAGACTAGAAGATCTACTTAGTCCTACTTTTGACTGGAATTACTCCGTGAGGTGCAAAAGCTGTACATAATGTATCTGGGTTTTTTGCATTACAGAGTAGGTATGTTGGGTATTATGAGATCCTGAAAAACAAGTATAACTTGAAACTCCCACCAGAGAGAGAACTCAAAATAAAAAACCTCAAAATCCACTCTATACATGGTAAGAACTCTGACCTTGGGCATTCCTCTATCTTGTAATAGTTTCCTAGTACAGAACTCTGTACTGTCTCTCTTCCTAAGCCCATGAGAGGAACATAATTCTATTAGAATTAGAGCATTCAAAGGGCACAGTTAATATGCAGTGAAAAGCACATTGGAATGCCATCCCCCCTACCCCACTGTGTGGTGGATCTCTTTCTGGGTGTCTGGTCAAATGGTGGCTCACATCCTACCTGCCCTGTTTTGGGAGGGGAATTGGTTACCAGGTGAGGTTGACATATGGAACTGGATCCATTAATGTCCCTGAGCTTGATATACACACTTCTTATCTTGTTAAAAGACTGAGTACAAGTATAGTTACAGATATTCAGCATTACTCACTCTTGGGGTGGATGTCTTAAACTGCTGTTCTTGCTCAGTCAGTGGAGTGAGATTTTTGTAGGCCACTTCTAGCAGCACTTGCTGCTACTTCAAAGTACAGCTTTCAACCACTGAAGCTTGAGCTGCTTTCTGCATCCAAGTTCTCCAATCTATTGCAAGGTCTGTCTGTCTTTCTGAAAGAAGACACATTCAAGTGGGATTGATGGTTCATTGTCACTTATGCACTGTGGTATAATGCAACTTTTTCTTCTTAGGAGTTGGGAAGGGCAATGGAACTGATATGAAAGTGCAGATAATAATGAGAAAACAAGTTGTACTAGAGTGTGTATGTGCCACGCAGGCTAACTGCAAGGTAAGAATACTATGAATTTGTATTAGCTGAATCAACATATAAATAAACTCTTAGCTTCTGTGAAAGTATGTTCTTGTAGGAGTTGGATACTGCATGAGACTGTCTAGACACTGTAAATTCTATTGAAGGTAAAATATCCAAAACTTGCTAAAGGAAAAATAGTGGAAAGATGTAAGATTTCCAGTTTCCCTAGAAACCAACTCTTAAAGACAAGTAACAATTTGCTCAAGACCTGGGTGACATGAATTGTTGGCTACTGTTACAGCACTGCAATCATCTGTTTGCAATGAATGAGTAGTTTGGTATTGTCATGCATTAGTCTCTTGTCTCCTTGTAGTAGATTTTCATGTATATTCTGTTGTTTCCCAGCTCTTCTTTGATTCTGAAAATGACTCTGTAGTCATTGGTTTGGAAGACAGCCCTGTTATAAGAGGTGATGTGAAAGTCAGATTTGAGTCGCAATCTGTAAGTATAACTGTGAAGACAAGCCTCTGAGCTTGAGTAGGAGCAGCAGTGTGAACTGCAGCTGGGTCTTGGTGGCTCTGCTGCTGTGTGGAGCAGAGTCTGCCTCCCTCCCCAGTGCTGCTCTGTGGGGTGGCCCCATTGCAACAGCTGTTCCATCCCTTGTGCAGTGACTGGCGAAGTAGCAAGTGTTGCTATATCAGCCTGCGCGGGCAGGGAGGGAGTTTGGTTGTTCACACTGGTACTGAATTAAGATGTCCCTGTTGCACTGCTGCTTTTAATGACTCTCTAACCTAAGTCTGGCTGGCTGGTCTCAAAACTATTGTGAGAGTAACTCTGGTGTCATACTAGACTTCTTCAAGTAGTAGCTCTGCTGGAGCTTCTTGAACTACTGAGAGCAGGTGACAAGTTTCCTGCCTGTAAAAACAATTTGTCCTGTCTAATGGAATCCTTAAACAAGGTCTCTATGTCTAGGCTCTCCCAAAAGGCTATGATGACTGCCCATTCTTTTTCTGGTTCAACACTTCATTTATTGAGAATAACAGGTAAGTGATCAGTGACTGCTTTCAGATGCTAACTTTTGCTGTCTGAACAAAGCTGACTTGCTAAACATAATGCTGAGATCACTGACTGATCAAGGCTGTCTGACTTGTGTGATGAACTTGTGAAAGGTAGTTTGTACACACTTGTGCTGTGCCAAGTGCTTTGAACATGTGAGATCTCTATCTTAATCAGCTTAATTTACTGGTTGGGGTTAGGTTTAGCTCAGTTGGTTGGAGTGTGGTGCTAATAATGCCAAGGCTGTACGGGCCACTCATTTGAGGTTTGGACTAGATCTCCAGAGGTCCCTTCTAACCTTACCAATTCTGTGACTCCATGCTAGCTCTAAGTATTGTTGGTTATCTGATGCTGATGCTTGGGATCCCAAAGAATGACTGTTCCTGTTATCAAGCTCCTGATAAGACAGGCTTTTCTTGAGACTCCAGCTGGCAAAAGCTTGTCTCTGTCTTGCTAGTAGAGTGATGTAGAAATGCAGAGACATGAGGTCCTTCTCCTGTGGACCTAAATGTGATAATCTAGATGGGGGTGGGGGGGGAACAGTGAAATAGAAAGGGAATCAACTTAATTGGTCCGACCTGAGTGTGAGAGGAGGTAGCAATGAGTTTGTATTCCAACTGTAGAGTTAATGTTGAGCCAGCAATGCACATTATGGTCTGGATGCAGTGGTCTAGGCAGGTTAAACCAATGACAGAGGGTTGTCTGCTGGCTGATCACAGCAGAGATGGTATATTGCAGTGCTAAGGCAGCCCTTGTATCTCCAGATTCAGCTACAGCTGATTAGCAGTTGCTAAGTGATCACTATAAATTTTGTAAGCATTGTAAGCGGAGAACATGGCTGCTCAGCTTTTTGAACACTGAATTAAATACAAATTGACTTTACTGATAGCAAGTAAATTCCTGCCACATGTATCCCATACAGAGGCATTTGGTTGAATGTAATACTGATTCTTACATCTGCAAGACTGTTCCTGAGTATCTTGGGGCTCTGGGAGGTGTCTGTGTGTGGGAGTCAGGTTACTTGTGTTTCTTAGGCTACTTCAGGTGAAAAATCCCCTGCAGGTATGGCTAATATTTGAGCTCAAAATCAGGGCTGTATTTGATACTTTGGAGCTGAGCTTTAAGTTCTCTTGGCTTACTTAAAGTCAAAGGTTACCTCAGGCTGCAAAATACATTATTGAATCTTGTGTTTCAGACTCTACCTTCCCAGAAATGAGCTGGATAACCCTCACAAGTCTAAAACATGGAAAGTCTATAGAGAAACGTTTGCTGTGGAAGTGAATTTTGTGGAACCCTAAGGGAAGGCTGCAAGAAGGGAAACACTTTGAAGAAAATCATCTTCATTCCTGAAGAATGTCTTGCTTTTTCCACATGAATTGGAGCAGTCTTCCAATGTACTTAATGTATAGATAATGTGTACTTAACTATGTAGATACAGCTTCTCAAATAAACTATATGAAGTTCTGTTGTGCAGAGCAGTAACATTTGGAAGAACTAGCTTAGTGTCAGCTGTCATGTTAGCTCAATGAGCTGTTGGGGCTTCTGGAGCTTTTACATACAAATAACATACACATTACATGACAATTAGATGCATTTTCATATGGATAATTGTTGCTCTATTAATCTGACCCTTATTTGTCTCTAAGCAAGAATGTGCCCCTGACAATGGGTGGAGAACAGCAGTCTGCTGGACACCCCTGGAAAAGTCAGGCACCTTTCCTCAGCCTCAAGGTTTTCCACAGGTCAGTAGAAGAATAGGAATGGGGGGGGGAGAAGAAGAAAGCCATCTAGCACAGGCAGACTAACACTTCTTGAATAGAAGTCCTCTGAAAAATGACTTTAATACCAACTGTAATATCCAGTGATGTAGGGCTTTGAGTAATACCTAGCCTGGCAGCTGACTGGCAACCTTCCTTGTTTTGAAGCAGTTTGACGTTAGTGGAGATATATATAGTGTGTGTATATATATTTTTAAGGTTTCCTTAAAGTACTCTGGATAATAATATGCGAAGCCTTTCCTTTTCAGGAACCAAAAGGAGAAGTAGTGACACAGCTTTCTGCAGTTAATGAAGTAGTTCCATACATTCCAAGTGCTTATTTGAGGGTAGTGGCATATTGCAAAGTACATGTGTGGACTGAAGTTTGGCTGTTGCTCTGTGATCACCTGGGATTTGGGAGCAGAGGTGTGAGAAGCCCTCACCTAATCAGATGGAGTTTCTAGCAGGCCCGTACTTAAATTGTGGAAGTCTGTCTTTAATGACCAGAAGCATTCTACAAATGTTCTGCAGTTCTAGGTGTGGGATGCAGTGAGCCTGGTTCACTTTTTGGGGTGCCTAAATGTTCCAAGTTGAAGGGACCTCTGGAGGCCATGTACTCCATGGAGGTCATGCTACCTCCTCTCATACTCAGGTTGGACCAATTAAGTTGATTCTATTTCACTGTTTTCCCCCCCCCCCCCCCCACCCCCATCTAGATTATCACATTTAGGTCCACAGGAGAAGGACCTCATGTCTCTGCATTTCTACATCACTCCAAACTGCTGTGCAGAGCAAGACCAGTTGAGGTACACTGTGGCTTTCTTCAGTTTCAAGTGTCCTGTGGGGGGTTTGTGTGTGTGGGGGTTCAGTGCTTAACAACCTCATAACTTTTTTTTTTAACCTACCTGAGGCTGCCCCTCAAGGTTAAGGGGTGATGGCAAAGTTAATGCTCTCTAATGCTGTCTCTCTAATTCTACCACTGCCAAGGTCTGGTTGGAGAAAAGTAAGAAATTGTGTTCATGTAGGAGAATGAAGCTACGCCACTGGAGGGTAACTGAGCAAGAACCAGGATAGGCCTCTGTCTATGCTAAGAACTGGGATAAGATGTGACCAAGTTCCTTTTAG
The DNA here is from genome assembly GCF_028389875.1 of Rhea pennata. Lineage (NCBI taxonomy): Eukaryota > Metazoa > Chordata > Aves > Rheiformes > Rheidae > Rhea > Rhea pennata. The sequence goes on from NC_084663.1 coordinate 187,885,140, forward strand.
CTTAACTCTAGCAACTGGATTGTGCTGGCCTCAGATGCCCTTTTTAGTCCCTTGCATGGCAGTTACTGCTTGTGGGGCAAACTGATCTCATGACAGCAGGGGCTGTTACAGTTGAAGAATTCCCCCCTCCCCCCTTTGAATTGAAGCATGCTGTTAAGCTCCAGCTACTGCGTAAGCAGGATTGAATAACAAAATAGACAGCTGTACAAGAGATGCACTGAAAAAAAAAACTTGATCTCTACCTTATGGGGCAGAAGATAGTACAGTACTTCCTGAATTCCCTCTTCTGCAGTGGCTTTGCTGCTGTTAACCTCCTCTGGTTTTCAGAGTGGTGGAGGAAGATGCATCTGCAGGCTCTTCAGAAAAAAACTTTCATTGTTTAAACTTTCTACTTCTAAGAGTTCTTTTTTGTGGGGGGGGAGGGGGCAAGAAACTTGCTTTTATAGCTCAATATCATGTTAATCAAATGAGTTAAGCACTAATACTAGACCTGCTTTTAGTACTTACAAAGCCTTTATTTTCTGTGGTGGATCACACCAAATCTGCTTTTATTCACAGCACCTTGTTAAGTTACCCTGTTCAATTTTGAGAGCTTCAGTGAGTCACTGATTGCTTCTAGAAACCCCTTTAATTCTAGAGGGGCAGTGACATTGACTTTAAACTGTATGTCTTTGTTCTTCAGCTACACAAGTTTGGTAAACTTCATTCCAAAAAACTAATCAGGTACTCAGTTAAATCAAACTTTATTCCCATGAGTTCTTACTTCCAGCATTATGAAGTTTTCAGAGTGCTGAACACTGAACAGTTGACACAAGTGTACAGCCGAAGCAGTTGTGATACTTGCACATTATAACCTCTCAAAATGCATGTCCATTTCAGCCTCTACTTTTGGTTCTAAAAATCTTGCTTCTCTTGAAGCCTCAACATTTGTTTTTAAAAAATTCAACTGTCAGCTTTAAAAAATGAAAGCAAAGACAAATCTAAGAAATAGATTGAAGTATTCCACTGCTGTGGATTCAATTTTTACCTTTCTGTAACTATTACAAACGCATATAAATGTACCATTCATCTTGTGATAAACAAGTTTGAAAAGAAGTCGAACACCTCTGAGAGCCCCACCTTCGTACCTGAGTTGTTTAAACATTTGGCATAAATTCCTTAAAGTACTGACTATGCACAGTGCTACCTTGTTGATTACTGCTTCCAGTGCACTAATGCGTTGCAGTAGCCACTGAAGATTCTTCAGCCATGTGCAGCTTGTAACTCTTTTTCTCACGGCTGTTCAAAGTGAAATGTTTGGTTCTTGTTGCACATGAAGCAGGGTTTGCAGAACTGCAGAGACTACTTTTTGCCAGGAGGCTAGAGTGCTGCAGTAGAGTAGCCAATTCAAGTGAATTCCAGTTCCACAGTACGTACTGAGACATCTGTGCCTAAAGCTTTTTCTTCCTTCTGAGGTACGCGGTTTCAGTTGTAATTGGTCAGTTTTACAGGCCACAACTGTTAGCTAGTATTTCCAATGACAGTGACCTAATCTTTAGTGAGGAGAAACTCATTTCTTTAGAGCTACTGTAGCTCAGATGATTTTGGTGGGCAAAGAGCTCTGCCAAGAACAGAGAGGGGGGACTAAGCTAGCTGTTGTAAGCACACAGTCAACATTCTTCTGTACAGCTCCATGCATGATTTATGAACCGTGCTACTTTGAGACCTACTTGAAATCAGGCCTTTTCCCCAGGATAAAGCCTGCTTCTATGACAAATTTCTTCAGAGTGAAAGTGGCATCTAAAAATAGGTGTTACTGTATCATTATAGACAATGGTAACCAACTGGCCTTGGGCTGCATGTTTAATCAAGTAACATGAACACGCAGGTACACCCTCCAGGCCTGATGGTGATATGAGCTGTCCAGTCATATGAGCTTTTTCCACTCAGCTGAAGAGACACAGCAAGTGGCACATGTGGCAACACTCCTCCCTAAGACAGGGTGAGGTCAGTCATCTTTAAGAACTCAGTGCTGCCCTTCTGTTCCTCTTCAGCTTCCTGTTCAAGTAGATGGGCTTGTCTAGGTCAGCATGGCCCAACCAAGAGTCAGCTCAAGGTTGCAACTTTGTGCTTTGAGCCAAGAGCTATTTCCAGAAGTCCTCCTTTCTACAAGTGTTTAACTCATTGATATTCAGTGTGCTCAAGCACTTCTTAGAAGAATCTAGAGAACTATAACATTTGTGTAAAAATGTTGCATATATCTTTTAAAGGCAATAACTTCAAGTTCTACCTGTAGCACAGGAATGGCTCAGCTTTAGGTCATATGAGTATAAATGTATATATACCAGGGAGAGGGGGGTGGAAAGGAAACTTCCTGCTTTTACAAGCCCATTTACTGGGACAGTTTTTGTAAGTCATAAGCTGACTGCATTGGCCTTGGAAAGTCACAGAGCAGAAGGAAGCTACAGAGAAGGATGTGGACCTAGCTGAGAGTTAGAGGCAAGTCATACTCACCAAGGCTAGACAAGACTGCAGTTATTTTGAGTCAGAGATGCTTTCTATCAACAACAACTGGAAAACTTAATAACTGCAGCATAGATTTTTGAAATGGTGCTTTGTCTTAAATGAATCACAGCCTATTGCTGCATGTTACATTAAACCTAATAGGTCAATGTAGTTAGGTCATCTTTTGAACACCATTCCAGGTGGAAAAGACCTTTTTATGACATGCAATGTACCTAGTGCAGTATCTGCAGGATGGAGATAGTTCTGCAAGTCCAATTCAAGAAATACACGTGTCTAAAACAAACAATAACAAAAAGCATTAAAAAAAATCCACTTTAAATTTAAAGTCATAAATCTTAAACTGGAGCCAAGTTCCTTAAAATAAGGTCACCGCTTTGGCTCTAATCGGACCCTGATACTATCTACAGGTTTTTGCTCATTTTAAAAGGTTGTTCTCCCTTTGCTGGAAGGTATCAGTAAGAATCTATTTGGCTCATCATGAGTTTCCGGCTGTATTCGTAGGCAAGGAACAATGCCCCATTGGCCAGGAATGCACGGATCATTGTAGGCTTCAGTCCAGAATACAAGGCAAATACACCTGAAAATGAAATCAGACCTGGTTAGTAGAACTTGAGTGTTAAAATGCTGATCCGCATCAACCTCTGTGCTTTCATTTTTGAAGGGTAGTGAAGTAATGCTTCTGCTTAGAGGGACACAGAGCTGAACTCACTGATGCAGCAGCTAATTGTTTAGGATTTTAGAGCATTTTCTGGATATTGATATAAAAGGAATAGCTATAACGTGAGCTTAGCCATTTAACTTTAGATGCATATGTTAGAAGCTTGATCTCTGGCATGACAGGTCATCCAACTGGCCACCTTGGTCAGAGGACACAATTCACAGCAGCTGCACCAGAACTGGAAGGGGACAGAAAAGAGGGCGGGACTACTGTAGAGCTCCTGCTTTCATAATGAACATCTTCCCTAATAACAGGGCCAGGATTCATATCTGCTGCCATCAACATTCTTGTACCAACATCTGTAGTGTCTACTCCAAGCCTTTTCCAGATACGAGACTCTTAGGGGGATGCTCAGAGTTGCCAGTCTAATCAGACTTGGAGATCCCTCAGTCAGTCATGTAGTATTGAATTATGTATTTTCTAAGGGGAAGAAATGCTCTACTGAATTTAAACAGTTCATTTCATGTGTAGGGTTGCTCACAGGTAAATGGAATTTGTTCATTTATCTGCTTTTAACACATACAAAACTTCTGCTAGCCTTAAGTGAATCGTCTCCTGAACTGAACACTACAGTAGAATGCTGTAGGTCTCATTTTTTGTTGCCAGAATATAACAGCATCAATATTTCTCTTAGGATTACTTGTCTGTCAGTCTCTAACATATTATTGATATACTAATATACTAGATATCTTAACTAATTTTCTGTACTGAAGGGGATAAGTTTGAGTCTGCAGCCCTACAGATTCAGTTGATATTCAGCACACTCACCTTCATTTTTAACAATGCTTGCAAATGTTCCCATAAAACCTGTCTGTTTTCCAGTCATTGAAAGAACCTGAATTCTGGATTTGACACAGTCCACAGGATACACAGCAATCCACAAGCAGCTGCCTCCAAAACCTCCACTTAGCAGCAAAGGAATGGGACCTAAGGTTAAGAAATAAGTTTTTCTACACAGCACATTTATCAATGTAAATGGCACTGTATTTCTTCTGCAGAAGAGTAAAGGAGAATGTAGAGGAACCTGCTTATGGCAGAAGAGCAGCTTCTGCCTCCCTCAAACCTTTAAGTTAACTGGAAGCCACTAAGTTCCAGTCTAACCACAAGCTCAAAGGTTGTAAGGACTGCCTTTTAGCTACAGGCTGTGCTAAGTGTAACTCAGTTCAGTTAATACAGTTAAGACAAAATTTTAACTCCACTCCCCCTTTCAATTATAATCACTTTTTAATGAACTTTCTCAGGCTCAGCGTGAGAAGTTTTAGAGTCATGTCACAGTGACACTAATGACTTATAGAGACTTGTTTGGTACAATGAAATTATTCCATGGTCAGTTATTTTTCATGATGCAACCTCATTTTGCATTTCAGATTGGATATTTATAAATGTTTTGCAACAACATAGACCAGAAAGCATGCAGTTGAAATATTAACTCCCAGCAAGACAAAGGGTTATTGTTAAGTCTTCCAAAGGAGATCAGCAATCTTTACTCTCGTATCTTCTGATTTTGAATGTCTAATTTTGGATCTTAGTGTTTTGTTACTATCATTATAATGGCATTTAATGGTAAGACAGGTTGCAACTTTATAAAGATCACCATGCATTTATATGCTATTCAAGAGAACAGAGCTAAAGACTTCCAAATCACTCTAAACAGCTACTGAAATAAAGTAATTCAGTGTTTTGTGATACTGTAGTGTCAGACATTGAAGTCATTTTTTAATATTAGCATTAGCTCAATATATTTACTCTCCACTTACAAAAGCCACTTCAAATTCTTTACCACGTATATACCAAATGCACACCTCCATTTCCAATGCCTCTCCAGTTTTCTTATCTTTACATGCATTTTACATCTGCTATGCATCATCAGCATATCTGCAGGCAAGCTATGCCACTCTCCCTGTGTCACCAATAACATGGTTATTGTTAGAATCTAGAATCTACCTGGAATAAGGAGAACCATACCTAATTCATCTTTTGATCTCCCAGAGGCAAAGAATGACCGGCTCAGTTCATATCCTCCAAAGAAGAAGAAATATCCTGGGACTTCCCGCAGCAAAGTGCTTAACAGGCCACGATAAAATCCAAGGGGACCATCCTTTTGAAGAACCCCCTTCACTACTGACCAAACTGTACTGATAAAGAGGTTGATGCAGTTAGTGATTCTTGATAGCTTGATAAATAGAAAATTACAGAACCATAAATAATTTCAGCTAGCATTAAGGGTTAGACCACTGTATAGACAACAGAACTTGTGTAGAATTAGAACAGAATCCTGCCTGGAATGTTTCACTGGCACCCAACTTTGCTAGCAACTGAAGGGAACCCAGGCATGTGCTGTGACCTTCTCTATCGCAGCTCTTTCTTGGTTAACAGCACAGTACAAATGTGACACTGCTGAGTCAACACAGAATTAAAAAAGACACACACAAAAAGCAAGAGATTTCAGAGATTCCTGGCAGGAGCTATACTTACTTGTGTCCTTGCATTATCTTTCCTGACAACTGCATTTCATGCATGGTCTGCAGACGGCACTTCACCAGCTCCGTGGGGCAGAGGACAAGGGTGGCAAAGGCAGAGGCAAAGGAGCCTGCAGCAGCATTCTGCAGATCACTGCAAGAGAGAAACTGCAGAGTGTATTTGGGCACTGGCCTTCGAGTCATGCTGGAGCCACTGCTTCCTGAACCTACACCCTATAAATATTACAAAGAAACACTAAGGACAATCTTGCGGGAAGGAGAGTCTCAAGAGGAAAATGGAGCTGCTTGAACTACAGAGATGGAAAAACTAGCTAATTTCATCTTCATATAAATCTCAAATAGATCATTTCCTTTGACACCTAAGGAGCTGCATTGCAACCTTTACCCTTTGTACTGTATTTTAGTGACTGCAGCAGAATAAACACAATCAAATCTTTCCTTTCTTGGCTTTTAGAAGAATTTACTTAGACTTTTGTTTTACTGGGCAACTTTTGGGGACTAATCACCTCCCTAAGAAGAAATGGGCAAGAATTGCCTTATACAGATGTTAGTGTTCTCAGATCCACTGTACTGGTATTAATATAGATTTTTCAAGTGGAAGATGCTACAAGTCTGAAATCAAGGAATGCTGTGCTGTTAACATCTTTGCTGTAGATGAGCTAGCATGAAGGCAACTGTATGACACAGATAATGCAGATAAACACAGAACATACCACTGAACAGGACACCACTGTAAACTGCATTAACTCACAGTATTACAAAACAGGGACTTATTTCATGGTAACTGATTTTACAAATAGCTGCAAAGTCTGGACTGATAAATAGCCAGGACTGGAAGGCTGGTACTCCAAGACCATACAGCTTATGATATGCTTAAAACCTGCTGCTACAGACCTTGACATATCAGACAGGAGCTGCATGACAGCAGAGCACAAAAGTGAAGCTCCTCCCTCCTTTCAGAGCCTGCAGAGCCAGTACAGCAAAACCTGACCAAGCCGCTGCACAGAACCTCTTTCCATGCCAAGGAGAAACTGGCCCTGTGCCCAGTAGTTCTGAACACCTATAGAATCAGAGAGGAATTAAAGCCACAACTTTTCACCTCATAGAAGCACCATGAAACCAAAGTTAAAGTTAAAGCTTGTGAAATATTCAGGTATGGCAGTGACAAGAACTGTCAAAGAAGAAAGAAATCAGTAATTGTCTGCAGAGCTGTAACTGAATAGTACACAGCAAATGAGAAATTACACCAATTTCATGACCCTTCTGTAGCACGCAGCTTGGTGCAACAGGGGTCTGAGATGCAACCTGCTAAAGCTCAAGACAGAGCAAGGCAGAGTTAAAAAAAATACAGTATGTGACTGTTCCTTGCAGTAATTACGCTATGGGCTACAGCAAGGCAATACAGTTACACACAGAAGAATTAGGATGAGAAAAGATGGAAGAGGTGCCCTCTAACTGCATGCTGAAGAATACATAGAATCTTTTCTCTTTTAAGGGGGAAAAAAACCCTAGAGGCTATACGACAAGGATACTAACAAATGTACATGAAGGACTAAGAAATAATTGAACTCTTTCCTACTTTGCCTGTCTTGATGGTTTTAATTCCACACAAAACAGTTCAACTAGATGTGCTGTCTAGGTGTTGGTCTTTAATGTAGTGAACTTCACTGCAGAAGTGATAAGCCTTGAATACTGTGCAAGTTCCCTCTCAACATAAAATGCCTAATTCAGTATTTTTCTCAGGGGAAAAGTTTTGACCAGCATAGTACAGGAGCAAAAATGTTCTACTTCTATGCTGCTGTTTCTATAAAATATATTTATTTTGCTTTCCAAAGCAAATAATCTGTTTAAGCAGATTAGTCACGTACTGAGAAAGTTGGACTGAGGTGAACATGGACAATAATTGCCTCAGTTTTGACTTTAGCATGAAAACCAGTCAGTTTGGTTGAATTAAATAGACATTTAAAAAGTAATGGAATTTAGCACTTCTCTTCCTGTCTGTCTTTTTTGTCTCACACCTCAATGACAGGTATTCCTTTAACTGGAAGAAGTGCTGTTTTGTAATTGTGCTTGTAATGGTTTTCCAGGGGTCACACACTAATCAAGGGATCCCTAACCACAGGGAGGCTAGACAAGTTTATTTCCAAGCCATTTAAACATATTACTGAAAAGGCAGCTAAAGCAAAAGCAAGCTCTTGTAGTTAATTTTGAGAAATCTCAGAGACTATAAAACAGTGTGCGTGGGGGCAAGCTATTGCTTAAATATAGGTAAGAGGAAAATAGTCATGTTCACCTCAGTTTGTGACTTTACGTATTTTGTTCTTCAGGCTAAGACAGCAGGGCAGTTTCTAAACAGCAGGCACAGCGAGGGTTATAGCTCCCTGCTCGTTGCACCCAAGGTATGGCCACTGATCAGGGTTTTCCCCCCTTCCCCTGCAGCACGCTACAAGGCTCCTGACTCTTCCAAAACAAGACCAGGTGGTGATGCAGACCACATGTATTCAGTGCACCATTGCAGGCTGTGTCAATACAACTCTCATAGGTGCTGCTTATAAAGATGACCCCCATGATGATCCAGATGAAGAGAGTAGGGCTGAGGGAGAAATCTTTCTAGTAAAATTAAATCCTCTAGCGTTTTGTTCGAATACAGTCCTGCTTGGTATTGCAGTCTCACTATTTACTCTGACCAACAACGTATTAGGCTGCCAGTCTGAATTTGAAAACTACTGGCATCTGATCAAGGAAAACAGGGAAAGATGTCAGAGACACTTGCTATTGCTGTATATTCAATTTACATTCCCATTCTGTATCCTGCTCTGAAACATGGCATACACTGATGCACATTATTTGGAAGTTTCCTGGACCTACTCCAGCTACATACATTGTAAACAGGCATACGGCACTTCTCAATCAGTGATTTTAAGAAGTGATCCTAGGACTTCTGCAAGTCTTTGGGCTACTTCCAAGGAATCCACAAGTAATAACCAAGAAAAGCATGCTGTCAGTAGGCCTACATGCTACATTTTAGTGGGAAAAAATGCTGGGTCTGTAAGTTAAGCTAGCTGAAAATTCCTGATCTATGACAGGAATAAAAAGTAGAAAGCAGTTAATATAACTTGCTTCTTCATCACTTCATATTGTCTCATACCAAGCCTCTGTCTAGAACACAGCACATCCTAACACCTGACAGGAGGAGTGTAATATCACTTTTGGATACCTGCCTTACGCTTCTGTAGCTGTGTTACATCAGAAATGTGGAATGCAGTATCACAGCTCCTCAGCCACTTCTATTTAGAGATGGAAGTGACTGAAGCCAGAACAAAGCTATTAATAAAAAGCTGAATGTGGTTCAGCTTTGCATTACTCTCAGAACGAATGAAGGGTAGCTAGGATAGCATCACATGAGTCTTTTACACACCATGGGGCAGCGTATAGATGAAAAAAGTGCAGTTACTCTCACCACTGCATAGAAACATACCATAAGAAATGGCCAACAGTAAGGCACACAAACTACTGGACCACTTGACAGCTGTGAAGTGGTGAACCTGAAGAAAAGCCATCCTTGTTAGAAAGAGATTGTGATCATTATGTCACTGTATAAATCCACGGCTTGTTTACACCTGGAATACTCCACAAAGCCCTGGTCTCATGAGCTCAAAAGCCAGATGTGTTAGAATGAAGAGAGTTTTAGAGAAAGGCAGCAGCTAGGGTGACCAGAAGAATGAGCAGCCTCTGGGTGCTGAGTGACTGGGTGGGCTGGGACCCTTCCACCTAGAAAAAGGCTCAGGTGGGCAAGGAAGCACAAAGCAACTGACAGATGTCTGCAAAATCCTGAGTGGGAAAGACAGCAGCTAAGGACTGACAGTTCACTGTCTCTGCCAGTTACTGAATTAATGGTTACCACCAGCAGAAATCCTTGCCAAAGGGTGTAGTAGATGCAAGGAATTTACAAGAACTCAAAGGGTGACTGGACAAGTGCTTCAAAAGAGATCCACTAAAGTCACTGACTAAACAAATCTCACCATGATTAATTCTCTGAACAAAGTATAATAGGCTGTCAGAGGATCTGGAGGAAATGTGAGATGGATCTTCTCTTTTTCCTCATCCCTCGGCATCCCCACTTATTGCCAATGCTGTAGAAACACACCGGGCTATATGGAATTTCAGTCCAACCACCATGGCCATTAGATTCAAGTCTTTACAACTGGAAAGAAAAACCCTCAAACAAAACAAAAACATACCCACCAAAAACAGAAAAGAACCCACAAGACAAAATTACATAAAAGTCTTCTCCCTTCAGTATGTCTCCCAGTGAGAGGAAGCATTACCTACTCTGTAAAGTCAGAACATGGCAATAGAGAGAACACCAACTTTACAGGTGTTGCAATGCTTGGTCCCTTTGGTGAAGTAGTTCAAGTCTTAAATATTCCAGTTAAATTGTGACTGCCCAAACCAGCCAGCTGCAGTGAAAAGCAGACTGCTCTGTTATAGTTAGATGCCATACCCTAGCACAAAAATCAATATTCCAAAACATCATACTACACAGTGTATTGGCAGGGAGAGGCCTGGAGCATCTCAGGTGCATCACAACAATATTAGCGGTTGAATGACTTTTTTTCTTTTTTTTGCAAATACAAAACAGATTTCTGTTACTAACCTGAGCTTTGTTTTCCTTTCTACTCCAACAATTCTCCTCACAATTTGCTGGCAAAATCCATAGCACATGAACAGGACCGAGTTCTCTGCAACGTTGGCTACAAGCGCTGGTGTGGTCCCTTTGTAGAAGCCTCGAAACCCCACTTGTTTATAGGTCTTCACAAAACAGTCAACAATTCCTTTATACATGTCAGGGAACGTCTGCATCTTCACCTTTGCTGTGTCAAAGGGCTGGCCAGTCACCACACACGCAGTCCCACCTAAGCAAGCAGTGGAAGTTAAGAGGGTGACTGAAGGCTATCATGAGTGAAGGGCCTATATACAAAAAACACTATTATTTAAGTCATGCAGTGGATGAATTCTCTGCTGGAAAAAGACAACTGCACTGATTTTAGTGCAATGGCATCTAATACGTCAGTGGTGAATTTAGTTCCCTGGAGGAAAAAAATTACACGTAAAAGCAGCAGCAACTTGAGTCTCATTAAATATGTTGTTAGCTTAATAAAAATTAGTATTTCAATTAATCAGTTTATTTATACAAATAGATACTTAACAAAAGTATTGTCCTACAATTGAATCACCTGTGATTATAAACTAAGCAATGTTTTGCCTTCCTCATTAATGTAGTGGTTCAGAAGCTTGATTTTATGTGCCAACAACAGAACTACAAGATTTGTAAGCAGGGGATACAAAGATTCCTCTTAAAGATTATTCCAGGACAAGAACACTGCAGAGAGAATGTTAAAACTAATGATACATTATAAACTGATAACCAAAGATAAATCCTTCATTTCAAAACTCCAGATGACTCTTAGTTACATTTATTCCTACCTACTGTAAGAAACTGTCCAGGAGAAGTTAAAAAAAAAAAAAAGGGCAAGAGGGCAACATTTCTCAACATGTTATCTTGTCCAAACAGAACTGCAAGGTCAATACCCTAGGAATTTGTCAGATACTTTTCCATCAATATCTTCTATAACCACTTTGTCCACACTATAGTACTTTTCCATGAGATCCAAGTTAATCCAATAGTCTGCAGAAAAGGCTGAAGATTATACACTAGTATTTCTTACTGAAATTTATTATGACAGCAACATACTGGGAACTGTGTCTAATAGCAAGCAGAGGATGTGTCTTATATGGATCTCATAGTTTCGATGTTTTAAAAAGAAAGAAGAACTAGCCTAAAATAGAAGTTTATCTTTTACCAAAGCACAGTTGGCACACATATACCTCAAAGAGGATACAAACTAGGTGCTATTTTTCAATCACAAAACTGAAATAATTATCTGTAAATCCAGATAATATAAAAAGACAGAAGTAAAAACAAGACTGCATGTGCGAACCTAATTAATCAAGTCTAGTTATTCTTCCTCCAAGGGAGAAGAAAAGCAAGCAAGCTCTGGTTTAACTAGGGTTAAAATTCTCAGATTTTACTCTTTGCAAACACAGGTTTGTGTTGCATCATTGTTGCGCCTCTGCAAAGAGATACTTTGGGCCTTTAAGAGGAACCCACGATCCCATGCCTCACAATGCCTGATTCTCAACTACAGAAGTCATTAAAAGTTCCAGAGCAAACCCTGCAAGGAAGCAATACCTGAAAAGCTTCTTGCTCTGGAAGGACAACCAGTGAGAGAAATAGCTGGCTTATGCTGGTAACAGCAACATAAGCCTCATACGAAAAGCAGAGCAGGAGCTCTAAAAAGGCTCAGCCAATGCTTCTTGCAGGGAGCTCAGGTAGATAGGAGTCTACAGGACAAATACTGGGCTCCTGTGGGAAGATGGACCTAAAACAGCCACATGTGGTAAAATAACAGCCATTGGAAGAAGCCAAGGAGAAGAACCAGGAAAACCAGAAATGCCCTTAGGAAAATTGGGATTTGACTGTGAATGGCAGTTCCAAAGAGAAAAAAAGATGTCTCCTTACAGTATCTCTGGATATGGCATAAAAGCCGAGCAAAGAACAGCAAACAATTTTGTAAGCTTCAAGGTAAAGACAGACAGTCCTGGTTAACATCTCATAAATATTATAGAAAATAAAATAAAATTCTTCTAACTAGGAGTAGAAACTGTAACACCCCTCAACGCTGCTCATTAAATAGAATTTAAAGTTTAGATTAAGACAGTCCCTCATAATAGAAGGGGAGCAGTGGGGAAAAGAGTCCTGCTTAATCAAACAGAAGTGATTAGAGGTTTCTCAGATCCTATGCCAAGAACTATGAGTCAACAGGCAGCTAAATAATTTGTTTTCTCTTGTTCTGAATTTACTTGCCCCCAAAAGGAAAGGGTTCCAACAAACATAGCATTACTTACAAGCTAGTAAAGACTATCTGGCAAGGGAGGTTATGCATTCGGCTTGTTAAATAGCCAAACACTGTTTGGCTTGTTAAATAAGGTTTCTAAAGGGAGCAGAGACCTGTAACTACCAATGAATGTAAGCGTACAGAGCTGGTTTGTGGAAAGAGTACAGAAGATAAACAAACACTAGAGGAACAACAAAACCTTCTATTACAACAGTGGTAGCAAAGCAAAGAACAAGAGCAATGATTTATGAATACTGAAGTCACATTGAAAAAGATACAAATTCCTTAATCCTATCTGAAGAAATAACTATACCAGAGGAGAAAACAGCATAATTTATGATCTTTCTTATCTCTACTGCCAAAAAAGAAGCAAACCTAAAATGCACATTGGCTGCATGCATGTGTGCATAGAATAGCACCACCGAGCAACAACTTTCTAAGATAAGGCTTGTTTCTAGCTCTTGTAGCAGCCAAGATGAGACACTTCAGGCTTCAATTCAGAAAGACAGTTTGGGAGTCAGGGTGCTCCACTGCCCTGGATGTTAACAGCAGCCTTCCTGAGCTGAAGTACTGGAAAGTAAAGCAATCACTCCTCGCATTTAAGCGCCTGGAAGCACCAGCAAACTGTCAAGAACTGCACAAATAGTAAATTGCTTCTTTGAAAATAGAGCATTTTTTTTTCTTTTAAGGAAGAAAGAACAGACTAACAGAGATGAATTTTTCTAAGGCAATGAAGGAATAATAGCAGAAACACTCCTCTTTCCTTGCAAGGAAACAAGGTGTTGTCAAGTCAATGAACATAAAGGAAGTATTATCTGGGTAAAACACAATGGAAGACCAAATGCTTTATGAAGATGCTACACTGGATTAATAAAGCTGCCACCCCTTGTTTCCTTACTGTACTAAGGTAACTGCATTCTGAAAACTGACCTCCAATAACTACCCTTGAACTGAATGCACTTAATATGGTCATATCCATGGCAGTAACACTGTCATTAAAAAGACTGACTGTAATAGGCACTGTATGAGGAAAAAGAAAAAAATAAAAACCATTAAACTGATCACAACAGCATATTAAATAAAAATCTTTCCTTTCTCTTTCATCACATTAGCCATTCCAGCCCAACATTTTGTCTGTTCTGGACATCATGTAAGCTTCTTTGGGAAACTAGCTTCTCTTTGTGGCTAAGACTGTCCTTATGATAAAAGCTTTGCCACTACCACTACAGCTGTATTTCCTCCTTGCTCCCCCAAAATGAGATTTCTAACATCCAAAAGACCCCTTTCCCCAGCAGAGTTAACAACTGATACATCCATTAAACACAGACATTGCCAATACAGCAATGTCAGTGAGATAGTGCAACTTTTTCCAGTTGTTGTGTTGTGACAACTACAACAAAGCTTTATCGCACAGACCAGGTCTAAGTGGAAGCTAGTTAAGAAAATAAACGAACACCAGTCATACCACTAAGTTTCTCAGCTTTTAAAGATTTCCATTTGAATATTATCTGAGCCAACAGCCCTTCAGATAGCCTCTTGCCTGTTTCAATTAGATGGAGCTCCTGTAACAGAACTTGTTCACTGCATGAATTTATTGCAAAGCTCTACTTGTGACTGATATTCCAAAACTCATGTAAGCAGGAAAACCTAACACTGACACTTAAATCTACTCCTGGAAAATTATTAGTCTAAAATAAAGGTTACACATTTCCTTTTTGGCAAGGGTTTCCACTAAGGAGGCATGATAGTGCATTCACAACACTGGCTGAAGTCAGCTGCTTCACTTCCATACCGTTCTTTAAAATGGAGATGATTGCAGAAGTTTTGTGCAGTTAAGGCCTTTCCAACATTACCTGCAGCTCCTGCTGTGAGGTCAACAGCAGCCTGAATAGCAGAGTTCATCCTCATGCTTCACACTTGTTTGTCTGCTACTACAGAGTGAAGAGTCCCCAGTTTCCTGGCAGGTGTTGAGATATTTGAACCCTGAGGAAAGAGAAAGATGAAACTTATAAACTACTTACAACAATACCTCTGACAGGCAGACACATCACATAGAAGCTTTCACTTCCATTCAACTTATTTTAAAGCATTTAATGACAAAAATACTTGTCCCAGAGACTAACCTGAGAGGTAGCATACCTACCTACATTTTGTCCCCTGACTGCTGCAGACTACCTTTGCAACATTAAGCAAATCTTCTGGGATCTCATACTGCCTAGCTTCAGGCTGTTTGGGCTCTCAGCTTCCAGTCTCCCTGGATCTCTCAAATGAGAGCAAAGAGCACCTCTAGGGAACAGCGTGAAACATCACCTTTCTGCTGACTATAGGAGTGAAGTCTCTATCACGTCTCTAAGGCTTGTCGGTAAGAATATTTCCCTCTCTGTCTCAGCTCCCCACTTCTCCAGAAAAACAGGGTTTTGCTCTCGTCGTGGTGAGCAACAGCTAAGAAAGTTATATCCATGATCGCAGAAGACACAGACACTTCAGGGATTTCTACGCACTGAGCCGAAGAGCTCCCGCTGTTTCAGGACCATGTCACTGACCTAGAGACTCGGCCGGCAGCGCTGTCAAACAAGCTGCACGTGTCTTAAAAACGAAAAACAACACACGCAGGAACCAGCCCCTCATTAACTACTACGCTTGTCTTCAGGCGGAGTAAGCCAGCAAAAGAAACGTTCCTCATTCTTCTAGCGCACGGCAGAGCTGCTCGCGAAGCCCGCTGTCTCCCAAGGCACCCTGCCAAGCCAAGAGGAGAACTTGGCCTGTCTTCCAGTGGGTCATGCTGGAAGCACACCGAAAGTCTCCGTGCGGGTTGTACGAACCTCATCCTCCCGAGAGCTTCAACGCTACGGGCATTTGCTTACCAGCGAGGCTTTAAGAACAGCTGTTTCTAAACAGGCTTATTATTCTCGAAGCTTAAAAAAAAAGACGGAAAAACAAAAGCCAAATATTGTCACGCGGTTATTTCAAGCGTTAGAGCTGCTTAAGGATGTAATGGGTTAAAGGGAAAAAATAAAATAAAACCGAGCGCTCTGGCAGCGAAGGACGCTAATTCCTGACGCTGTTCCCGACCCGCGCTGAGACTCGGCTCGGCTCGGCCCGGCTCGGCCCGGCCCGGCCCGGCGGGGTGGAGGCCGCCCGCGGCGGCGGCCCGGGCCCGGCTGCGCCGCCCCGCGCCGCCCTCGGCCGCCTCCGCCCTCGCGCAGCGGCACGGGCGGACGGGGCGCGGGCGGCGAGCGGCGGGCGGCGGCCCCGCGCGCAGGCAGAACCGCGCCAACGGCCGCGGGCGGCGGGGCCGCCTCGCGCAGGGCGCAGGGCGCAGGGCGCAGGGCCTCCCTCCCCCCTTCCCCGCCGGCTGCCGCCGCCGCCGCCATGACGCGGCCGCCACTCACCGCTGTAAGGCGCCGCCGCCCGCGGGAAAGCGCGGCCCGCGGCTGCCGGGCCGGCGAGGCGGGGGCCGGGCCGGGCCGGGCCGGGCGGGGAGGCGACGGCCTGCGGAGGGGCCGAGGGCGGGGGGAGCCCCGCGGAGGGCGGGCGGGGGCCTCGTGTGCGGCGCGGGCCCGGCGCCGGGACTCGCCTCTTCCCCTTATTTTTATCTTGAAAACATCATTTTATTATTGTTATTATTTTAATGGAAGCGTTTACTTAGGCGGGCTCCCTTCCCGTAGGACGGATGGGAGCAGAGCGTTTTTTTGCCTCCTGATAGCAGTATTTGACACTTAAAGCAATACAGGAGAAGGGGAATTAACTTGCGGCCGTTTTTCCTACTATATGCCTGAATAAGGCTTCCCTCAAACTTTTCCTGGCTGCCTTTTTTAAAAAAAATCCTGTTGAATTTCACTCAGAGGATTAAGCTGTTTTGGACTAAGCTCTTTCGTCTCCAGAATAAAGATACAAGAGTCTTAAGATAGAGAGGAAAAGATTTATCTGCTCTCTGTGGGACTGACTAAAATAAAAGGGGGATTCTTGTGCCTTTTCAGCTGGGTTAAATGGACAAGTTATTGTAGAGATGCAAAGTGAGAGGCATTCCTGTTCTGAAGTCTGCCAGAAACTCTAGTTTTCCCCTTACCTGAAACGTGTCATCCCTTCGCACACGCCTTGGGACATGGACAGACTATCGTAAGCAACTTACTGCAGTTTAGCAAGTGACTTCTGATCAGCCGAGTCCATGTAAAGTTTATTATTTAATTTTGTGCTCCTAGCTTTCAGGGACTATGAAGAGAGGTAATATCACTTTGTTCAGCTAAAACTGTGCAAAGCTCCACACAATGATTTTTTTTTCTTTTGATTAGAGTTAATTGAAACACTTCCAGACCCTTCAGAAGCGACTTGCAGTTGAAATCACTATAGGACACAGTACAACCTGTGGAAAGGTAAATTAGCAGTAGCTACAACATGTATCAATGCTTGGTGGTACTCAAAGTATTCCACAAGAACGTGTGGTGTTTCTGGGAAATGCCACATGCCTGCAATCAGTGCTGAGCTGCACATGTGCTTACGTGTATCAAGACACATACACCTACCTATTTTAGCTTAGATTCATGGTGTTTTCTCACAGATAAAAACTGGCCACAAAGCCCAAACTAAGGAAAAAGCATTATGAATTCCAGAAAGTAAAATACACCTGTTTTCCCCATCAGTTTTAATAATAAGTTGTAGGCCTCAGATGTGGGTGATCCTGTATGTGGTTGTTTTCTTGACATCATTCCTTTTAAATAGTTTGAGGCTATTCTTCAAAATACCACAATTGTTAATGAAGAGCAGATTAGATTATAAACAGTTCTGTAAACAATAAGTCAACTTATACATGATTTTATTGCTTTAATTTAGAAATACGCTGCTGAATCTGTGACAACCTTTAGTGCCAGTGAGCTAATTGTATATCTGAAATGATCAGAAATATTACATAGATTACTGTTTAATCACAAAGTACTTTGAACTGTGTATTGATTTATTGTTTTTAGTAGGACTGCAGCACTGTTGGAAGATATAATTGGTGAAAAATACCTAAACTCTTGATGCCGTGAAGCTTGTGACTAATACATAATTAAACTGCACATTGCCTGCAGTAGCCATTGGTTAGGTAGAGCATGATGCCTTCAGTGATTTGGGATAATTGTCCAGAATCAAATTGTTGGTGCAGACCAGCAGGTCTGACCTGCCTGGACTCTGTGCAAAAGATGTACAGAATGGCTACTAACTGGTACAGAACAAAATCTAGCCTGGGAGGTGTTAAAGCAGTGAAATGCAATACTGCAATGAGCATATTGCCCCCGTGTGGCTCTTTGTGTTACCTGCATGCGTTTCTGCTAAGCCAAGTGGTGCTTTTACCACTTCGCACACTGCTGGCAGAGCAGTGCCTTGCCGGGAGCTGGTGGGAAATCTGGAGCTTAACTTCAGCTGCCCTCACAGGAGTTAGGCTGGACAGAAATGTGGTATGTGTGCAGAGAGCTTGGCTTCGAGGTGCCTTGCAGCACCATGGAGGTGTGTTCTGAGGCAGAAGAGGTCTGGCTGTGAGGACCACCTGGGGTACAGATATTTGGCTTTGGGATGTGGTGGCCCGTTGTGTGGCTGGAGAGGCACCATGCCTCCTTGTGCTGTAGCACAGGAGGGATGGATAGCTTCCGGCAGCCAAACAGCTGGGACGGCAATGCCAGGGAAGCTTGTCTGACTCGGCAGAGGAAGAGGTTTCCTTGCTAAGTGGTTTCCTTTCCACCCAGGCTCCCTCCAGACCAAGCCCATCTCCTGGGGCCTGCGCTGCCAAGTGGGGGGAACGCTCGGCGGCGGAACGCTCGGCGCGACTCCCGTTTCCAGCCGGCAGCGCATGCGTGCGGCGCCGCCGGGGAGGGGAGGGGGGCGCGGAGAGGGACGGACCGCCGCGCGCGGGCGGGACGATGTGGAGCCGCCTCGCCGTCGTGGGCGGCGGGGCTGGGGGCTGCAGCCGCCTCGCCGGCGGGGGCCACCTCGCCGCCCGGCTCCTCACGGGGCCGCCGAGGGGCGGGCAGGCGGCGGGCGCGGCGCGACAGGAGCGGCGGCCTCGCAGGTACCGGGGACGGGAGGGAGGGAGCCCGAGGCCCGCCTCCCGTAAATACCTGGCTTTCTCAAGGGCGCGCCGGGCGGGTTGGGGGCGAGGATTGGTGGTGCGCCGCAGGGCGGTGTTTACGGTAGTGCTCGCGCGGGCGCGTCCGGCCGCGCCGGCGCAGCGCTCCGAAGCGGGGCGGGCTGCGCTGGGCTGGTGCCCCTGCCCCTGCCCCTGCCCGTGCCCCTGCCCCTGCCCCTGCCCCTGCCCGTGCCCGTGCCCGTGCCCCTGTCCCTGTCCCTGCCCCTGCCCCTGCCCGTGCCCGTGCCCCTGTCCCTGCCCCTGCCCCTGCCCCTGCCCCTGCCCGTGCCCCTGCCCCTGCCCCTGCCCCTGCCCGTGCCCCTGCCCGTGCCCCTGCCCCTGCCCCTGCCCCTGCCCCTGCCCCTGCCCGTGCCCGTGCCCCTGTCCCTGTCCCTGTCCCTGTCCCTGTCCCTGTCCCTGTGTGAGCTGGTGGAAACTTTAAACCTTGCATACGGGGCGGAGAGGGCGAAAAGCTGAGCGGTGCCGCCTGTCGGCAGAGGCACCTGCCCAAAGCACTGCCTACAAATACTGCTTGGAAGTCCGTTTTTATTGAAAACGTTTAACTTCTTGTAGTAAAGAGGCGGATGTATATTTCTTATTTCAAAGCTCCTCAGTTTTTCTGGGGACGAACTACAGTAATGTGATAGCCTGATGTATAGAGGAGGCTTCTCCACGCGGAAAAAAAAACCTAATGGCTGGTGCAACACCGTGGTGCAAACTGCAGTATAGTACTGGCTTTAAATATTTAAGGCTTGCATTCTTGTTGCCTGTGTTGTATCTACTGTTGTAAGCAGAGATTTCTCGATAGGTTAAATAGTTCTAGAGAATGTGCAACATGAACTAATGAAAAACATGTATTTGGAGAAGACCTATGGAGAACAACTCTAAACCATCAGGATTCCTACAGTCTTCTCAGTTATGTGGTTCTGAGGTTTTGCTTAAATTTTCTTGTTGCCTTTCATTGTTAAAATAGGGCCTGATGCTGACAATTTAAGGCGGACAATTTATTAAGTGCAGAGTGATTGAAGTAATAATATGGTGCTTGCTGATAATAGCAGATTTTTTGTTTTTTGGGGGGCAAAGATAGGTGTGGGGGGGGAAGGAGGAAGGAAATGTCCAAATCACTTCAAATCTGTTGAAATAAAATATTCCATGGCAAAAGAGATATCCCATTGCAGATTTTATTTTATTTTTGGTAACTTGAAAATACTCATAAAAATAGCTTTGATTTGAAATATTCAAACTTTTAATTTTAAAATGTTGATGAGAACTGTTATTTGAATCTTACAGTAGTTTTTCCAGGGAAGGCAGTTGCACCTGTATTTCAACAGTATCTTAAGCAGCCCCCTCCCATCCTTGGCATATTATCCTTGCCAGTACTGTGCTGGTATGAACTCCTTGGAGGTGATGTGGTAAACTAGGTGAAGGTACTGTTCTAGATGGAAAAATAACCAAAATAACTGTTCTGTTTGTTTCTGGGTTACTTTGCTGCAGGATCCATTCCCCTGTATGGCTGCACAAATGCTTGGCTGGTATCTTGCAGGGCTCAGGGTAGGAAATGCAAATGATTGTTTCCTTAGTAGTGCCCAAACATCAGATTACAGCCAGAGTAAACAATGTGGAACTGAAACCTGTATGTACAGTCTGGTTGTTGCCTAATCTTTTTTTGAAGAGAGTGAGGAGTGGTTTCTTTGGTGCTTAGTTTTAAGCATTTCGGTGAGAATTCTGCTAGTGAATTCAAGTATCAAGTGCCAGTAGTTTGGGGTTTTTTGAACGCACCTGAGATCTAGGTTTACAAAAGTACAAATGAGTCATTCAGATTCACGTGGTTACAATGTCGCACAGTCTGTAGTTCAGAATAAAGCCAGCAGCTGTGGTAAAACGTAGGGATTTCAAATTCTCAGTCTGCTACCTAATCCAGGGTTACTTGTTAGGTTTTGTTTTGTTTCAGTTCATGGTTTAAGCGTAGTTGTGGAGGAAATAAAGTTGCTTACGTGATTTTGTGATGAAGAAACCACAAATAGCTGAAAGTTATAAATATTGCGCTTAGCCCCTCCCAAAGAACAAAAAGTACTTGTTTGAGTACCTAATTCAGTTTGTTTGTAATTGGGCCTAGAGAGTTGTAACTAATGTTTTTTGTAAGCTTACAAAATTTGGCCTTGGAGCCTATTTGTAACTTCTGCTTTTTTTTTTTTTCTGTTTGTCTCTCTTTTTTTCTTTTTTTTTTTTCTTTTTAAATGTTCTCTATTACCTAGCAAAGTACAGAAACTCTTTAGCACTAGCACTGTCCTGTTTACAAAAGAAGATGGATCGACTGCTTCTACAGACAGCACCACCAAAACGGCATCAAAGAGTCAGGAGGATTCAGCAGAAACACCAAAGCAGAAGTTATTAAACATTATTGGTAACATGAAAGTAGAAGTGAGCTCCAAGAAGAAATTCCAGCAATTAAAAACACATGAGACCAAAAAGCAAGCTGTGAAGCAGCTGGAAGGCCTGGACAGTAAAAGCAGTATCTCTCCAAAAACTACAGAAGACATCCAGCGGTAAAGCATAACAAATACACTTCCTGTTTGTTTTCTTCTTTTTCAAATTGCTTTTGTCATTATCTAGGACAAGATACCAAATATAGAGTCGAATACAGAATTAGTATAAAAATGTACATTGCAGTCAGTCACTGGGCGAATCTGGACAGAGGCTGTTATGTGCTTTCTACAATATGCTACTTTTTTTCTACGGTGAGGCTCTACAAAGGTAGCATTAGTAGCTGCGCATGGAAAGTTACTTGAATAGGAGGGAGAAAATATTATTGTTCAAATAAAATGTAATAAAAATGACGAGAAAGGAAAAAATCCTTAATAAGAGTGGCATCATGATTGTCGAGTGTTGTGGGTAGTTCTCCCACACCATATGTTTTGTTTCAGTTTTTAAAACATTACGGGTCTGTGCTGCCTGTGGTCGTCTCGGCTTTGCCTCTGATAGAATGCTCAGTGGTATAGGGCTTTTCTTTTTACTGATACAAGAAAAAAAGCTTGTCAGTGTCATTTAGCAGTCATTTAGTAGTGACAAATACGGGCTTCCCCCAATCACTGGGATAATGTGGAACTGTTATTTCTGATTTTTTTAAAGCATAAAGTGACAATGTGAAATGACAATTTAAATACATTAAGGCTCTTTTACTTCATGTTTTCATATTTTTTGTCTCTTACAGAGGCAAGCCTTTACATCGAGAATTAGTGGAGGCTGCTTCTGCAGTTGCATCTTCTTTACCGCTCAACAAGGAACAGACAGAATCTGATCTACTTGCACAACTAAGAAGACATGAAGAAATTACAGATAAACAGAAGAAGGGGGGAACTATTAACATACGGTTTGTATATTGAATGTTATTCTCAATAATGCTAAAGCTTCTAGTTTTGTAACTTCATCTTGAAGGTGACTAGCTTCTCTGTTGGAAAAAGGCCTTATAAGATACATTTGGGCAAGTTATTCTTGGAATTTATGTGTAATGAGGGTATCATTGATTTGGTTATACCCAACTCCTTTAATTTTAATGTCTTTATTCTAAAATTCTGTTGCAAAAATGGATCTTTTTACTGCCCAGGACCATTTTTTTCTTGGGCTAGCAGAATAACAGGTTTTTTTTTCCAGCTTTCCAAATTGTCGCACAGTGGATGCACTTGTAGACATTTTTGTCTGACGTTCTGTCTGGACTGGTGAATTTTCGTGACAGCTTCGCTGAACTGAAGTAGAGCAACTCTAAAGCCCCACCCTTTCTTCCAAAAATTTCCAGTCAACCCGAGAAACTCATCTCTTGGCTTAATTCCGTTTCCAGTGCGGCTTTCAAACAGATGAGAAACATTTGTTTGGAAACTGACAGTTGCACGTACTGCTCCTTCTTTTGGATGACAGCTAAAAACAGTTTTTTCATTCTCTCTTTTTAGCTAGTATTAAGATAGCTGCTCAGAAAATAAATTGTTACATCCATGTGAAATGTTGAACTAAACAGAAAATCCTATCTTCAGCAAAATAGGAATTTGTAACTTTTTTATGCCTGTTTGCGTTGTGAAGTTTTAATTGTGAAGTTTAAGTTAATTCTGTGAAAATGAATTTGTTCCAAAGCAGGAATTAAGTTTGGTCCATTTATTATTATTTGTAGGTTGCTATAGAGATCAGTAAAGAGTTCGTTTGTGCTTTGTATGTCTATTAGTGAACTGTAAATAGAGTAGCTGACAAACTAGTGATGCTTGCTGCTGATGTCTGCCTTTCGAGTGAGTGAAGACCACGGAAGAATGTAACAGATAAGTTACAAATAGATGGTGTAATGTGGAAGTACATGAATGATAACTTTGTTGAGCAAAATACATATTCTTCAGAAGTTGTGAAAGGAAAAGGGAGAGACTGTGCAAGCTTCCCTTTTAGCCTGAATTCATGTTTCTCTGCCAAGAGAGCTAATGGTCGTTATGGACAGCTAAGTGAAATTCTCTCCAGATGTGTGAAGTCTGTGTTAGTAAAGGAGGAAGGCAGAGAAGATCATACAGTTTTAGGTAATATAGTCAAGCATCTCCAAAGGCTGTGTATATGCTCAGTTTTCATAATCTCTTCTCAGTCTGAATATAAAAGATCCTAGGAACTTAACAGGGGTGTTAATCTCCATGGGCTTTTAGAGCTGAAATGAATAAAGAAAGATTAAGGATCTGACTGTTACAAAAAAACTAGGAGACACTTCTTAAATTAAGAAGAATAAGCAAGGAGTTATTCTATATAAATAATATATTCATTAAACTCTACTATTAATTATCATTTTGAGGTTATGACATGTCTGTCACTGGGGTTTTTAAAAGAGCAGAGTAACGTCTTAGAAATGGTGTAGGCTGTGGATGACCAACTTAAGCATGGTTGGAACCTACTTCAGTTCCCGGTAAGATGTTGGTGTCATACTAATACCGACTAAACTAGTATGTGCAATGCCAAACCTCATGTGCACTTTCCCCTGTGCCTTAGTGTATGCACTTTTCTGTGGTTTTGGTTGGTTTGCTCACTGTCCACAGGGTTGCGCTTCTCCTGAAGCACTACCCAGCTGTGACCCCTATGGAAGGAGTCTAGGGAAATTGTAATGTAAATGGAAGGACCTTTTCCTTTAAAAGAAAGTTTGAATTCCCAAGAAATTTGAAAGCTTTAGTCCCCATGTTGTGTGGTTCTATATAGTTGTCCAGATACAGACAACGGAACAGCTGTACAGAACAGTATAGGCTTCAGATGTCCTATTATAAAATACTATAACATACCTGTGGATGAATCTCTGTGGTTGGAAAGACTCATTTTCCTCATGTATGTAGCCTTGTTGGTTGACTAGGAATATCATAGCTGTTTTGTTGTGCTTTGAATTAGCCCTGGTGAGGCCTCATCTTGAGTACTGTGTCCAGTTCTGGGCTCCCCAGGGCAAGAGAGACATGGAGCTACTGGAGAGAGTCCAGCACAGGGCTACAAAGATGCTCAGAGGGCTGGAGCACCTGCCCTATGAGGAACGGCTGCGAGAGCTGGGCCTCTTCAGCCTGGGGAAGAGAAGCCTGAGGGGGAATCTTATCAATGTGTACAAGTACCTGAAGAGAGGGTGTCAAGGGGACAGGGACAAACTCTTTTCAGTTGTCCCATGTGACAGGACAAGAGGCAATGGGCAGAAATTGAAGCACAGGAAGTTCCGCCTGACCGTGAGGGGGAATTTCTTCCCTGTGAGAGTGACAGAGCACTGGACCAGGTTGCCCAGAGAGGTTGTGGAGTCTCCTTCTCTGGAGATCTTCAAGGCCCACCTGGATGCAACCCTGTCTACCATGCTCTAGGTGACCCTGCTGAGCAGAGAGGTTGGACTAGATGATCTCGAGAGGCCCCTTCCAGCCTCAGTCATTCTATGATTCTAAGTTCTTCTGCACCCGAAGGCAGTGTTATGAGCTAGTTTATTTCACCTGAGAATATATATTAATTTTTATTTTATATTGGAAAGTTTTATTTTCTTCCTTAATAGTTAGGTGAACATTTTGAAACTGTACCAGTGGATGAGTTCTTTAGGAAGACCAACAATCCTGATGACTTTTGGGATTGATAAGTTAGGTAATGGCAAAACCTCACAGTTAGACTTGAGATGAATTTGTTACTATCACCCTTCCCTTCAGAGTAAGGGGAAGGGGGGGAATTCATAAAAAGCAGATTTCAGGTTTGCCTTATCCTCCAGAATATATCAACCTATACAAGGGACTGAAATGCCTTTAATATATTAGAAAGTAATCTCTTTTATTCGTATGTGACTATTTTATGTTTATTTTTGTTTGACAACAAGGGAATATGGGCTGTTAGACTTTTCCATTTTCTTCATGAGGGTTTTACAGTTGTTACACTGATGTATCGAAAAAGCCAATATATATCTCCATCCTTTATTTAAAACTTGAAAATTGATTTAAAAATGAGATATTTGCATAAACATTAGAATCATTTAATATAATGCTTAGCTGCAACAAATTGAGACACTGCTACTGAGATTTATAAAGGTACTAAATTTTATGTTGTCGGGATCTTTTGATTTGTATTATGTTTTTCAGTAATATGGTCTGACCTCCAGAGGTCATTGTTGTACACAGTCTTCTCCCAGTAGCTTGTTTTGTAGCGGTTGCAAGGACAGCATGTTCAGTAGGAGGGGAAAATGTTAATGATACAAGAATTTATTTTTCTCAGTGTGGGATGAAGTTTCACTCAATGGAAATTGCAACAGCGCTATGTTAAAGTAAAACCAGTGGCACTGTAAGTTGAAATTTCAGCTCCTGTTTTCGGTGAATAAGAAGAAATGTAATTCAGAGCTTAAGGCTAAAGTGTATCTTAAGTTCCCTGTGTCTTTGTTTTTAATGTTATAATTATTGGTTATTATTCAGGAAAAAAAAAGAAGAATCTGTTTGATATAAAAGCTCTCGCTCTTTCCAGCTCTGGAAGGCATCCCATGTTGGGACATGAGATAGTATCATGTAATATCTGACCACTGTAGATACACTGGAGTTGGAATATAAGTTTGTCCTCTTACATTTTTCATCACAGAAGGCATTAAAAATATCTCTGTAGTTTTGTTTTTAGTTAATATAGAAAACAATTATGGAATGATGAAAGTTTCCACCATTAATTTGCATATATCAATGGTGTGGTGACATCAGGACATATCATGAGAAATATGATACTATTGACTGCATATACTAATAGCCTGGTAGTGCAGTCTCTCCAGAAGGAGGTTTGATCTGCCGTGCAAAGCCACAAATAAAACCAAATTCTATAGTGAGGAGAGCTTCTCGGAGAAAGCCTGACCCCTTGTAGCATAGCAGCGCTCCAGCTTTGAGGGCTGCTGCCAAGTTGAGCGGTTGAGCTGGACAGAGTGTGACTGTGACCTAAGGAATTACGTTAGCCTGACCGTTAGTAATGCGTCAAGTTTCTGGCCCATCGGCAGCTCACTGATGCCAGTAGTCACTTCATAAAATAACTTCTAGCATAAGAAAGATGCAAGTAAGGTTGAGATTATTTTCTCTTTAAGGTTAAAGTGTTTGCATTTAAAACTTAACTTTCAGATACCATTTTGTTTAGAGCAGATGCTTGAAGAGCTATGTTATTCTTGTTCTGCCATTCAGAACCACATCTAAGACTGAAAAGAAAGTCCTACTGTGTTGCTGTGATGGTTAGCTTTTATAGTTTTCCAGAAATATTTATTGGTAATAAAATCTCTTTTGACTTAAGCTACCAAAAACATAGTTTGAACTTTATTCAGATGTTTTTTAAAAACGGTTATGTAATGCTTTTGACTTGGCCTATTTTTATTTTTGAGACCATCTTTATATGTTAGAACTTGAGCACTGCAATTTTGGATGGCTGCTTTTTCTTGTAATACTTATTTGACCTGGTAGCAGCTGGGAGAAGAGGGTACATACAAGGAAGAATAACAAGCTTGGTTTTTGCCAACTGGCAGACATACAAATTAAGGGGGCTAACTGGCTGAGGCAGAGAGGTTTTATGTTTTGGCCTTTATGATCAGAATGAATTGCGTGCTACACTGGAGCAGACCAGAGCATTTGCTCTTCATGTGTGATTTTTGACTTCAGAATTATGAGAGAAGATGTGGTCTGTGATGCTATGATGTCACTGTGCAATGCAGGAGATTGCAGGGAGTCAGGAAAGATGACCTACTTATTAGGGTGGCGTGATTGACCTGTGTCAGCTGATGTGTGAAGGTTAGTTCTGCTACTGCTCCCTGAGTGGAGTTGATTGCTGTCCAAAAAAATGGTTATTTTTAATCCTTATTCCAGTAAATGCCTTGTATCCAGAGAAATTCCTTATTTACTTGAGCAAAATATGCCTAATGGACTCTCTGAATATAGTATATACAGATATGTGAAATGATAGTATTCCTTTTGTTGGTAACTAGACTATTTCAAAGAGAATTTCCTGCAAGTTTAATAGATTGAAATAGCACTTTTCACTTTTATTACTAGAATGTAACAGCTGAGTTTGTTTAAAAGGTTAGACTGGCATATCTGATGACTTGAAAAATGGATATATCATGTAAGGAATGTCTAATTCTGTTTTATAGGATTATGAAATCAAGTGAGAGTAGTTTGCCTTATTAATGCACATGACAAAACTTCTTGCCTTTTTGTTTTTGTTAAGTTTTTATTTTCATGTTTTTGATTTCAGCAACGTTATTTCAGACATGACAGTTAAGAGAGAGTCCCCAGCTCAGAGAGGTGTGAGGCTTTCCAATCTCATTTCTTTGGAGCTGGAAGAGGATGGTAGAAGAATCAAGCCTGAAAGACTCGTGTCTTCTGATTCCAGAAGGTATTTTCTGTTGTGTTCCTTCCCACCTCCCAGAGAACTAGTATGCAAAAAGTCACTAATGCGTAACATTTTAGATTTAGTCATAAATATTCATGATACTCTAATACTTCGAAACTTAAAGAGAATTTTTAAAGTATTTTCACAAAAAATGCTGTCAACATTGAAATTAATTTGTGTGAGAACACACTAGTGTTAACCAGCTAATCAAATAACTTTTTGTCAATAAATCTTACATAATTATATTTCAGCACTAAGCATTTTTAATCTTGTTTCTGTTTTTTAACTAGTTTAAGTTATACACATTTATGCAAAATGTAATTTTGTATCACTTTGGTAACTTTTTTTTTTTAGATGGAGACTTTGAAGACTTACTGTCACCTGATGGAAAATTTAGATAAATGTTCTATGTTCAGAAATATTTTATTTGTTCTATTGGATTTTTTTAAAGAAACTTTTAAAGGGTTTTTTGTAACCCTCATGTTGAACCTACTAAGTCATTCTGTAACTGATTTCTCTGTTGCCTGTGACATTCTAATTGTCTATAAAATGAACTTCATAATTTACATGGTGATTTCAGGGTACTCCTTAAAAATGCCTTACTACTGTTTTTTGTTTTTTTGGTTTTTTTTGGTGGCCAATATATTTTTTAGTGAATTAAGATAGTGCTCTTTTTTAAATCTTATGAGCTGTGTTTTCATACTTACATTCTTTTAATTTCCCATGACAGCCACATGATTACATAGCTTCTTAATATATTATTTCTCCAGCAATTCCATTTTCAGTAAGATTAACTTCTTTACAAATTACTTATACATGACTTTACTTGGGATTAGGGGTTAGAAATTGAGGCGATCATTGGTGTTTAGGTGGATAATGCTGAAAACAGAATTTAGATAATTAAGAAAAAGTAGGCGTAAGGTTATACGCAAGCAGATATGCAGTATTCTGCCCTCTTTGGCTGAGACATCTATTTCCGTACATTGTAAAAACAGTTGTAATTTTTCATATGGAATGAGTCGGAATGCGTGCATCCTTAAGCCACGTAAACCATGCAAAAGCCCCGAAGAAGTGAGCATTGTTGTTGAAGAATTTGATGTGCCTGCTGAAATGTTTCTGAGTAACTTCCTTTTTCTTGAACTACTATTATTTACTTATACAGTCTATATTATTTTGTAAATATTAAGCTGTAAGCTGCTTTTATTTATTAAACTAGTGTAAGGTAAAGCAAACTTCACTGTATGTTTGAAAACATTTATGAAATAATTTATGAAGTCAGAGGAGCTATCTCACCTTCTTTGTGTGATGAAGCTGTACTTGGTAACTTGGTAACTTTAGGAACAGTACTTTAAGGAATTTTTAAAATCTGTAATGAAGAAACTGTATCCAGTTTCAGTCTTAACCTTCCTCCTGGAACACTGAAAAAGAACAGTTGTGGTTATCTGTTGATAATATGCAAAGAGGTGGTTAGGAAAAACATAAACAAGTGTAGAGTTGGTAGATTTCAATGAAATGGATGATGTTGCATTATAGTAATTTGAGCTCGTCATTTTTAAAACAAACGTTCTTCCAAGTCAGGCTCCTATCTTCAGCCAGTGTTACAGGGAGTTAGGCACACAGATAGGAAAATATAATTCCAAATCTACATTCTTTTAAGACTGTGTAATTAGACTGCTCTTGCCTGAAATAGATCCAAGGTAGTTGCATCAATAAAAAGTAGTATGACAAGAACAGGTTTTGCAGTAGTAGTTCTGGCCATCAGAAATCTTCAGGAAAAGCAGAGAGGTGAAATTTAAGGTCAGGAAAAGCAAGCATTGCTAGGGTAGCAGTGAATATGTAATAATACAAAATAGGATCTGTTAGAATTTCAGTGGAAACCTACAGAACCAAGAAAAGTTATATAGTTAAAAGAATAATTTATTTTACAGTTTGGGCCACTATACAGTAAAGGCATTGCTTTTTTCCTTCATTTTATTTATATGAAAATTTATTCTGATTAGTTGTTGATCTGCTGTTGGATTTTTTTTCCCTCGATTTACACTCCTGCTGAATATAAATATGATTAAGAATAAATGGTCAGAATAAAATATTGTTATAGTGAGAAAAAAGAGCACGGG
This sequence comes from Rhea pennata, assembly GCF_028389875.1. Taxonomy (NCBI): domain Eukaryota; kingdom Metazoa; phylum Chordata; class Aves; order Rheiformes; family Rheidae; genus Rhea; species Rhea pennata. The sequence continues at coordinate 187,914,875 of NC_084663.1, forward strand.
GTGATGGTATTAAAATGTATCATACAGCTATACTTTGAGTGTTTGTCATATGGCAGAGAAGAAAAGATGGCGGTGCAATCTTCCAGAAAGGCTATTTATGAATAAAGCAGGAATTGTTTAATTTAGTTGTTGCTGCTTCTTCCTGAGTTGTGCAATGCAGGGGGGAAAAAAGTCAAATTCACCTTCTAGTTGCAATTTTGTAAAATTGTTCAAGTACTGTGATTTGATACTGTTTAACGTCACTCAGATTCTTAACTACTTTGGTGAAAAATGACTGCTAATACTACATTTGATCATTCTTTCACACAGGAATATTTAGGGAAGTTGTGTTACAGAGTAATAATGTAACCATAAATACTTAAAAGTCTGAGGTTTTAATGAGAGTCACTATCTCACTGCCCCTGCCCCCTGAGGTCTACTAGTTTCATGAGAATATTTTGTGCTTTTAAATTTTTTATCTGGCAAAGTTGTGAAGTGTTGTGAAATACCAAATATCACTTTTCTTTTTTGTTTATAGGAGTCTCAAAGTAGGAAAGAGACTTAATATTTTCACTAAGACTTCTCCAGATACAGAAAAGGCACTGAAAACAGGTTAGTGGAAATTCAATAATGAAAAACACAATGAAGACAAGTTCTGAATTTCTAGAGTATCAGGGGTTTATTGTTGTGAAGGAGACTCACGGCCTGTTAATTTCCTGCTTTCAGACCTTAAAAAAAAAAAAAAAAAAAAAAAAAAAAGGAAAATCTGCTTCTTAATAAGCAGAACTTCCACACAGTGACAAGGATTAATGTTTTCTGAATTAGTCAAAACGCACTGTTATTGAACTTGAAGGGTAAAACTAGCTTTTTGTCACTAAGACTGTTGTGTTTGGTAGGTATTAAAACAATCCGGAGAATGTGTGTGTTGGTTCCCATGATGTATTTGTTCAAGTTGCAAACTTGTTGCATTTGTTTTATGGCAAAGAAACACAAGGTATAATTGCAGGGAAGCAAGCCTACTCCAGAGATGACTAAGCTTAAGCAATGTGGACCCAAACTAGACTATGTACTTGATTTATTTCTGACTATTTTTAATTCAGTGTTACAGTGAAAGATCCACTTCTGCTGTCTGACAGCCAAGGCCTTACGTTACCCACTGTAGCTAATTCCTCACATATGCGAGCTTCAACTACACAGCAGAATTCATACAGGATAAACAACAAAAAACTGGATATGACCCACCTTTGTATTCACTACCTGCACAACTCTGCAGTGACAGTCTTTAATTCCCAAGTAATTTCAAACATGAAGACTGGCACTGATGCATGATTTAAGATTTAGCATAGGACTGTGGGTTTGACTAAGGGTATGTGAATGTGGGTAATGCATTTAAAGAAGTCCCTGCCTCACTTTACTTTTTTGAACAATGAGATAGTGTACATTGTTAGCACTAATCTTTGACACACTAATTTTTCCAAAGTGAGGCCCTTTGGAAAAAGACTTTACAGGTAGTTCTAAGTCTGGAGTAAAGCTAGTACCTGTAGAAAAAATAGTACTTCTCTCTTTTATCTTAGAATATGGGACTTACTTGTTCCTGCTTTAAGAGCAGGATTATTAGTTTTTGCTAGCTTCTAGCTGACTAATTTTCTCCTTTTTTACACTTGAAACTACAAGGAGATACTTAATTTCTTTAGTAAAATGTCAGACAGTGTTATTTGCGTATTACCAAGCAGCTGTGCGCTCTCTGAATGCCGCTGCCTCTGCAGTGGACTGTGAAGGCTGTCTACTAGAATGGGATTCAATCTGTGGGTTTTTTTTAAGACTATAGATTTTTGTAAAATCTGTCCATTTTGCATATAAATACAGAGTGAATGACGTAGTATTTTTGTTTTAGCTATCTTGCCAAAAGTCTCATTCAAGTAACTGTAGCTTGATTTGAATCAAATACACTCAGGTAAAATGTTGAGAATTTGTACTACTTCATAAGCAACTTTTTTCATGAATACATGTAGATGCAATAAAACGTAGTAGTCATACTAAATATAAAATTTAGCATGCAGTTTGTGCACATTCCAGTTTTGTAAAAAGAAGTGTGAGACAGCAAGTAGACTTTCTTGGATTTGTAATTAGATATCAGGAAATAAGTTTCTTTCAGCTTTTTACGTAGAATTTGTGTCTGATTCCTGTTAGCCTTGAGGATATCTATAGTGGATTCTAAGCCAGAAACCTTATTACAAGACTTACTGACTAAGCCTGATAATAAAACAATTTTTTGCCCTAATCTCAGGTAATACCAGCATGATACTTGATACTTTGATTCATTTGCTGTCACTTTTTTCTTGGCTCATATTAGTGGAGATTCTGAGTTAAACTATTATTTAGACATGACAGAAAAGCAAGTTCTATATTGTTCATTGAATATTTATTTTGAAAACCTGAATATTAACTGCAAAATAAATTGGAATCCAGCAAGGGTTTTTCATAACTCAACCTGAAATATCATTTTTTTTAAATTTTCTATTTTGTAGAGGTGAAAGTACAATATTTATTACCTTTACTCCAAGCTTGAAAAATTAAATTTCTACAGTCTTCTATTAGCAGATTTATTAGTAACAAATTGTTAGAGGATATGCAGTAAGATGTGGACAAGAGTTCAATTCTGGTATGTTTCCCTTGTCTTTTATTTATTTATTATTAATGTTTTTATTCCTGCCTCTAGCCCTCAAATTGGAGTAGGTAGCTGAGAAATACAATTCTGTTAATTTCTCTGCTAAGTAAGAATAATTTGAAAGAGTATTTTCTCATTTGACACAAAAAACTAAAATGGTCTTCAGCATGCGAAATTTCTGTTTGCCTATTATTTTGTCCTTTCTTCAAAGGAGGGGAGAAAGGATTTCTTTTCTTTTTTATCTGATTGAACTCTAGGCCACTGAGCCAAAGGTATAATTGTTTCTTAATTTCAAATACTTAAACTTTAGTATAGTAAAGTAATAGCTGATTAGCCCCCAATTCGCTTAAAATAGACTGTAACGTTTGAATTCAGACCAAAATCTGTCCCAGGGAATTCAGGATGAACCGGTAATGGCATGAGGCAAGAATACAAAGGGGAGCTGGACTTGGGGTGCTATTTCATGCGTTGGCCTAGAGCTCTCCAAGCCGTTCCTCTTCTTGTGGTTCCAGTTTGTTGCCTTTACTTCAGTGATAGAGTTCGGAGTGGGCTTCTGAGCAGTTCTTCTGGGGTGGAGGGGCAGGAATTCTCAAAGTGTAACTGTGCTACTGTATGAGTGCACTTGGAGGGAAAAGTTCATGTTTACTTGTTGTGGTTCAGCCCTATTTTATTCTTTCAATGTTAATTAAGATTCCTTAATTAAAATTTCCTTTAATTCCATCAAGAAAGATGTATCACTTAGGGGACTGTGACATTTAGAGAGAAACAGGCAATTCAGGATTTCTTGAGCCCAAGAGACAAAATTTGGGACACTTATCACAGTGGGGAAAGACTTACCATTATTTGTAGATTTAGAGTTGTCTCCCTGAATGAGTGTATAGGTGTGAAAATACCTGAAGTCTCTTGAGTAAAGCAAGGTTCTTGTAGCAGAGAGTATAGCAATCAAGTTCAGAATTTGGCATATGTACAATCTGTGGAAGATGAAGAGAAAAAAATAACTGTGAATAATTAAATTCCTGCTCTGAGAAAAAGGTTTAAAAATAAACTGTCCTCTCGCTGTTCAGAATACATTTCAGCAGATGCTCACACACTAAAACTTTCATTTCAACAGCATGTTGATAAAGATGATGCTGAATCTAGAAAAACTTGCACAGTTTAATGTAGTAGTCTTTGTAAAGATTAATGTTAAAAGGTATATGTTGTTTTAGCCAGTGAGAAATCTTTGGCATGTTGTCAGATCTTAAAAACAAAAAAATTTTTTTTTCTTAGAATCTTCACCAACAATTTGGGATGTAGAATTTGCTAAGGAGATTGTGGCAGTAACTGAGCAGCCTCCCCGAAATGGTTTTGAGGAAATGATCCAGTGGACAAAAGAAGGAATACTGTGGGAGTTCCCAATTGACAATGAAGCTGGTACGTGCACTATTAACTCTTATTATCTGTCTATATTTATGTTTTTGAGAATTAGAGCATGTTATGACCCTTGACTTTAACGTAGCATTGCAGCTGCAGATCATGCATTTGATAATTGACGAATGCAACTCTCCAGCTGTACCAGACCAGAGGCGCTTTAGATAAACTCATTCTGGCAGGTGAAGTCCTGTAGGTGTTTTGGCTGGTCTGAGGGCCGGTCCCTGCCAGAAAGGGGAGGACTCGCTCTCTTTTTTTCACTCCTTCTTACTCTCTTAGCCCTGATAATTATAACACCCAGGAGACAAATCAAGTCTGTTACATAATTCCTCTTACTACGAAACTTCTTTAAAAGAAGCTTCTAGCAGAGGAATAATCATCTTAAAACTGCCCTGCATGTTTTACAGTGCTTATTCTGTTCTTTGGCATGGTTCTGAGACAAAGTGGCTAGCAGGATTCTGCTTAACTATCTGCCAGTTCCATATCTGCACTGGCTGAGTGTTAAACAGTTGTTTGCTTGCTTTGTTTTCTCCATTTCATAAGAGAAAATGGTTGAAGCATTCACTTGCTCTGGGGGTATATCTTAACTAGACATCTTTGTGCACTATATTTGCTTCGTTTTCCATTAAAAAGAGAAAGCTCTGTGTGAAGTTCAGCCAGAAGAGAATATTAAGGTTGGGAAGAACTACAGAAATCAAGTGAACGCTTTAGGAACGGGAACTTCATAACTTCAGGGAGAGTTTGGCTCTGTGTGCGTGCGTGTGTGTGTGTGTCTTTAAGACTTTAAAGACATCAAACAAAACTACTTTAGAATGATTCAGTCACTGAAAGCAAAACAGGTTAGTATCTGAAGCTTGGAGTCTTTGAAAATCTGTCATATATTGAGTTGCAAACTGCATAATGTGGTTCATTGTTTCTTAATGTTTATTCTCATCCTATTTTGGCAGTTTCTTCATAGAACTTGATTGCTGCTCAGAATTGGTCTGTTCTATCGTGCAGAAATCCAAGTGTATTCTAGTCATGTTTTTGCAAGCTTAATACCACTGCGGCCAGTGGTTTTTCTGTTGTTGTAATGTGGCCGGAACCCTGCTGTCTGGGATGGGATGGCAAATGGACAAAGACTCTTTACATATAATTAAACGAGAATCTTTATTGATTTGTTCACAAAGACTGGTCAGGTAGAAAATTCCAGTGTTGTGTTCCAAAATTTATTACCTCTCAGGTTGAAATATCAAGTCAACAAATCCCATGTTATTAAGCTGCCAACAGCAGCTGTTACAGGTTGTTAATCCAATCAGGTATGTCAAAGTTCAGTTAAAAAAGCTTGAGAATCTCATTACAATGAATTCAACATACCATAATTTTAGTAGCTTTGCAAAAGAAAGATACCTCTAGCCCTGTTAATTTTTACATTTTTATACTGTCATCTCCCTCAATAGCAGAACATTAATCCAGCTTGTTCTGCATCGAGAAATATGTGATTGTTCTGTTATGCCACAAACACATAGCTATAAAAGCGTATGTCTAATTTTCTCCTGAGGAGCATATATATTCAACTTCTAGCATTATGACAACCTTTAAAGTTTTAAGTGAAACATAAAAAAACAGAAAGGAAAGCTTGTGACTACTTTTCTTGGCTTCAGAGCATCTCCAGTGTTCTCATTAGAGTGCTTTACTGAGGCACTGTGCTTTGAGACACTGGGACAAGGTCATGATTTTTAAAACTTCTGGCCCTGATGTGAGTGTCTGAAGATGTGGCTAGACTTGCACTGGCTTGCTGCAATGGCCGGGAGCAGTCCTCTCTGCTGCCCTGGGCTTTGCGCCTGCCTGCACTTTCTCTTCTCTCTTAAGCAGCTGAGGACACAGTTAGGCACCCTCTCCATCTCCCATGCCATCAATTAATTTTTTACCAGATTAGCAAACCATTACTGTAGCTTCTGTAGCATTATCCTCACTTGTCCTCTCTGCTTGTGCTCTTTACTTATGGTAACTCTAGCTCTATTCCAAGCTTTGCTATACCAAAAGGGTGGAAGAAAAACTGATTTTTATCTCTTTCTAAAATGATTTCAGTGTGTTTACACAGTGATGGCTAACATTCTGAAGAACATGGTGCTTAGAAAGGACACTACATATTACTGCTGCTCCTTAGCTTTAGCACCTCATTCTGAAAAGCAAATATATCTAGTGTGTCAAAGGTGGTCATGGCAGAAGTGATAAGTTTAATGGAAGTCTCAGAAATTTAGTGTCTACAGTTGCCTCTTAGTTTCTCTAGGCAGAAGTCCACCATGTCCTGTTTTGGCTGTTAGGATGAGATGCTGTTTCCCTGCAAAGATGCGTTGGATCAGTTTACCAACCGAGGCAGCAAACATTACACAGTCATTTAGGTCATTTTTGGTTGGTCATCTCTTGAGAAGGTTAATATGGAATCTAGAGGAATTCCTCAAAATTTCTGTTTTGTAGTACATAGAGTATTGGAAATAGGATATTGAGAGAGGGTGACTTCATGCTCTGAGGCTAATAAAGAAAATCTTCTGCTTTAGATACCTGTCTTTCATGCGTTGCTCATATGCTGAGGATCCTACCGATTCCTGAGTTTCATAGTAGGAAAGGATGTATGGGGGTTGTTTTTTTTGTTTTTTGTTTTTTTGTTTTTTCGAAATAGATTTCTGAGGACAGTGCAAGAGAGTATGAGGGACAGGCTTGCTGTTCCCCTGCAGCATGAGGTATGACTTGTTGTGGGTGAGGGAGTCATGTGAACGTATCTCATCTAATCAATTCCCACCAGAGACCTCAGCCTCTGATGCTTGTGGCAATTGTGGTCTCTTTTTGTGATGCACACTTTACTTATTTGAAGACTGAAGTATGTGGTCTAACTGAAATCTTTGGACACAACACTTCATTCCCAAAACATTTATCATGTCTTTTGACAAATGGGAGATTAAAATAGATGATGTAATAGTTGCTTCTGACCTGAATTTTTGTGTGAGACTATACACATCAAATTGTTTGGTTGTCTCTTGTGGTTTTTCTATAGCCTTTTTAATTTCTTTGGGATTACAGATGAGAACTGGAGAAATTACTAATGAGACATTATCTCTTTTGCTATCCTTCTGTCCCCAAAAGATGACTGTCCAGAGGATGACTTTTATTGACAGCATTATTCAGATTCTTTCAGTAGTGAGTTGGTCAGTTTTTCTCTTGGATTTCACGTCCAATAGAAATTTGGAAAGGATATTACTTCTGAATTTGGAAAGGATATTACTTCTCAAAACAGCCACCAGGGTCTTGCTACAATGACATCCTGCCTGCCCTTTCCGAGGAAAGGAAATGTGGGATTTTGGTGTCATGAAAAAAAGATTATTTCTGTGCTGCTTTAAGTGGACGTATGTTTCGAAGCACAGTAGAAATAAGCCTCTTGAAGCTGACATAATCAGTGTTATGGAGAAAAAAAAGCACAAAGGAAAAGAACAGAGCTTCTGGAAGAAGGAAATGTCTGCTTTCTTTTTCTGGGACAGGAGAGATGAAAGTGATGTATAGCTGGCATTGGTAGGTACAGCACATGTTTTAGATGCTGCAGTTGTGGGGAAAAATAGATGCATTTCTCAGCTCCTTGAGGTATTGCACTGCTTAAAGCTTCAGACCAGAAAGAAATAATGCAAACTTGGTGAACAGGATATACAAGTTGTGAGACACTTCCCCATCCCAGTGGTGTGTATCCAAATTTGAAAAAGCTTTAATGTAGCAGGAAGCTTAGGGCGGGGATGACTTCATTATTTTGCGTTTAATATTGCTGTTCTAATATTGGCAAATAACATATCATATCCTAGTTAGTATTTTTTAAAAAAGTGTACTCACATCTGTGCATAGACTTAACTTTTTTATGATCTGGAAATGTTCACATGCAATATTATTTTTCTTTAATAATGAAGAAAGTTATTTTTATCTGAAGTTGCAAATGTTGCCTACAAAGCTATAACAGGTTGTGATCACCTAAGAATTTTCAGATACTTCTAGCTTACAAAAAAACCCCTCCTTCTGTCAATTGCAAATTGCAGTTTGTCTTTTTTTTTTTTTTAATCTCAGAATTGCAAACTTTAAAGCAGCCCTTATTTTGCACATATGTAAGATTTTGTATTCCAAATTGTGGCTAGCATTGTGATTTGAACAACAGTAAACGAAATCCACAGGACAGAGAACAGAAAAATTACCATGTGTTTGAAGCTGTTTCATGAAAGATGTATAATAATCCCTTGTCCCATGTTCCTGTGGAACTGAATGCTTTTGTATGCAGTACTTCTTGTGTTAGCCTCTGCTTTTAAGTAGCAGCTGATGTGATAGACAACATTTTTACATCAGCATATGCTTTTGAATTCAAAAATTGTTCAAAAAACAGTTTCTTGTATCCCATTTGATAACCTTAGGATGTTAAAAATGAGTTGCAATGAAGATACAAGCATTTAGCAACTGTTCAATATTGGATGTTTTAGGAAGTAGTTTTGTTCATCCTATATTAGCGTGGGTTCTTTAATCCTCTGCAGAATTAAGCAATCAGTATTTTCTTAAACAATTTATTAAGAAAGCATTGACAATTTAAAATGTGGTACTCATTACGAGTCAAAAGTTTTCTTGTGTTGAATGAACAAGATGATGAATTTTGGTATCAGTGTTTAGTAGGGTTTCCAGACAGAAAGTTGATGGAAATACTGTATGTTCTTACAAAGGGGAACACAAAATGGAAACGACGTTGTAGACATGAATATCATACGTACTGAAATTTTCTGTGTGGAGGGAGATATGAATGTGTTTTAAAACTCTGTGGTAGCTTCTTCCACTGCTGTGCAGTTTGCTTAACTGTGTAAAAGAATTAAAAAGCAGAGGAATATTTTACTAACTACAGGTTTATCTGCAAGCTATATCCTTTTTTTGTTTGTTTGCTTTTAAGTTTACTGTTGCATAATAATTACTTTGTTTTGTGCCCTTTTAGGGATGGAGGATGATGCCGAATTTCATGAACATATTTTTCTAGAGAAACACCTAGAAGACTTCCCCAAGCAAGGACCTATTCGCCACTTCATGGAGCTTGTAATCTGTGGGCTTTCTAAAAACCCATACCTAACTGTTAAACAGAAGATCGAACATATTGAGTGGTTTCAGAAGTATTTTGAGGAAAAGAAGGAACTTCTTCAAGAGATTTGAGATTTGGAAAAGCCTAACCTTGAAATGAAGAATTTATTAAGTCAAAATTGATAACTTCTTAATAAAAGGAAATACTATCAGAGCATAGTAAGCATGTGACTTAAATCGTTGTATTTTTTTAATATTAAAATGCTTGAAATGTGTTTTCATGTGTGTGTGTGTGTCTCCATGTGTATAGATACTTTTTTTAACAGCAAAAGAAGGGACTGAAAGTTGTAGATCTTGTAGATTGTGCATCTAAAACTTTAGTTTGTATATTGAAGTCTTGTCAGTTAAACTTGATGTTAATCTTTGACCATCTAGAATAACTAGGAAGTGGAATCAGACTTAATATTTCTTTCGTTTGGTGTATGTTGTACTGTTTCACTGGGACTAACATTGGCACAGTTAACGGATTTGTTCATCTTTCCCTTTAAGATTTGTAATGCTTTCACTTTAAAAAAATTAGCTAAACTAGTGCTGTATCAGGAGTTTTTAAAAGACTTGCTGAGATAGTATTTCATTTTGCTTATTCATTAAATACACTAGTGTATATTAATTTGGAATACTGTCTGCTTTCAATAACCATCTTAGATTTATTTTAATATTACTGATGAAGACCAAGTCATTTGAACTGAGGGCCTTTGTAGTTCATCTACTCAGTGAAAAGAAAGCTATTGTGTTCCTCAGATGTGTGCACAGTATAGTGCTGATGAGCTAGTTAAAATAACATGAAAAGTAGAGGTCCCTTTGGCTGTCCGTTCATCAATTGTGAGGCTTTTGACCAACTTCTGATGAGTTTCTAGTGTTTGTTATTTTAAAATGGTCCTATTTGTCTCAAGTGGTCCCTCAGTTCTGTCCGCTTAGAAAAAGCGGTTTCATGCTTACTGCAGTGATTGGAGCTGAGGCCTTACCTCCTGCATCTGCAGGGCTAGAAAGAAGTTCACATTGCTGGAAAGAGAGTTGCAGTCTACTCATTGCTGGTGCATTGTGCTGCTGCTGTTTTGTACCTAGTGCTCTGATGTTGAAGTAATTTCAGATTATCCTTGTTTTGATAAAATGCATATGGCCTTCCATACCTATTGAGCAACTACAGTATGTTTTCCTTCAGTTGTATTTTCTTAAACTTCCTTTCAGAATTATCCTGGACTTCATCAGTCTTCATAGCTTCCCAGAGCTATCTTGGCCTGATATACTGTATTCTTGATTTACTCCAACCACTTGAGCAGCTATTAGCCCTCTAAATATGACCTTTTCTCATGTTTCTTCTTAATCAATGATGCAGGAAGTCATGGAATGAAGGTAAGACAGTGTCTTTCTGATTAAAATTTAATTTGCCCATATAATAATTACAGCAAAGCAAAATAAAAATAAAAAGTTGGCCTTTTTCTCTGAGTTAGAGTATTGTTGCACTAGTCTCTAGGACAGGATTTTGCTTTAGCAAATGATAAGCCTTGGGATGCAGAAGAGAAAAGCAGATTTTTAACATTTAGTGGTAAGAACAGCAAGGTTCAAGTTTAGCAGAAATTTTCAGAGACTTTCTGCCTTTGGAAATGTAGAAAGCAAGAATCACAGTATTTCAATTTAGTACAAAGATGGTTTTAATTTTCAGTTCAATGCACAGATATATTTTACTTCATAACTATTGTTCTTCCCAAATTTCAACCAAACTGATCCTGGGAACATTCCAGAGAGACCCTCAAGTCTTTTTTCCTAAACCAAGGCACAATGATTTTGAGTTGACCATGGGCTTTTAGAAATAGCTCCTCTGTATTTTCTTTGCATCTAACCTGTGTTTTGATCTGAAAGACAGGACACAAGTTCTGCTCGTATTCCAAGAGGTTTAGATGCTTTAGCTGTGTATGAAAGTGTTGAATTTAACAGCTCCCGAGAGTGAGGTGAATATTAGCGTTTGAACTGACTCATTAGAAGGTCAGTACTTTGACAAGCTCTTAACAAGAGCTCGTGGTGCTTAGAATTTTCGAAAAGCTGTGGTAATTCCTACTTAAGTGCTTAAATATAGATTTGAGAGTTAATACTAGGCAACTGGATTTGAATAATCAGACCTAGCTGCATATACGAACATATGCCTATGGGGACTTTCAAAGCACATTAACGGCTCAAGTCGCATGGCTTTTATGTTTTTTTTTTCTTGTGGGGGGGGGAAGGGATGCACACGTCTTGAAGGAGTAGGCATGCAGGAATTTAAAACATTGATGCTTACAGTTTAGTCACTTAGAAGCATAAAAATTACCCCTTGTAGCCAAAAGGGTGAAGAGCGGGCTGTCGTCTGCCATTGTATTCAGAATAGAGCCAGTGTTGTAACTATTGATTCCCTCACCACAGTCGTTTGTGGGTTTCTTATGACAGCTGCTTTTTCTTTTGCCCTCTTTCTTTTAACTGGTTAGGTGGTATTATATGTAATTTAATGGATTCTATGTTAGGATCTGTCCAAGTTAAAATATCATTGATTATGTACTGCAGCCTTAGACTTCCTTTTTTATGTCTGAAGCTTAGGTCTCGTTAATGCACTGCTAATGCCGTACCACTGTGACACCTGCAGCACTGGCATCACATGGTAATTCTGCATCCGAAAGTTGCCTGGCTTTTGGGAGGAGGTTGCTGCAGCCTCAAGAAGAAAGGGAAGATGGAGCAGGCTGGCCTGGAGCAGTTAACTACAGGCAACTGTGTTGGTCTGGGAGTTTTCAGAGATGGTTTTCCCTTGAGGTGACTGCAAGGGATATGCAGTAGAAGGAGAACGTGTTATTGAGTGGAGATGGCTCAGCCATTGTTAAGTTATGCATAGAGGACTAACACAATCTTTAGATTTGCTTTGTCATCCCTGTTGATGACACTGGTAGCTCTTGATCTCTACGTGATTTTGTGCTGGTAGTGTCAGGGAAGGAAGGAGGGAATGAAGGAGCCCACCGGCAAGGTGGATTGACAAAAGGGTGCGCGCTGAAGGCAAAACAACTCCTTCACCCCTGTCCCTTGCGTTCCCAGGCCAGTACCAAACTGACAGTGCACCCTGGATCTGGCAAAATTGCCTTTGGCTGGAAAATGATGTGCTGAACGATTCTGGATTTTGGATTATGTGATGATAGCACTGTTCCTCCCAAAGAAAACTGATTACTGTAATTAAGTTAAATTCAAAGCACTTGTTCACAACTTACATTTAGCTGCTTTTTAAACTGTATTTAGCAGAATTTTGTTGCTTTGGTTTTGGGGTTGTGTACTAAGTGGGTTCTCTGGGGATTTTGGTTTGTTTGCTTCTGAATTTTTTCCCAAGAATATCAGACATTCCTTCTCCATACAAGCCTTGCTTTGTTTCTAGGCTCAGACTGCCGGGGTTGCAGCAGTGCTGTACTGTCTTCATCGTGCAGACTTCCAGGGCTCTCTGTGTGCTGCTTGCCTGCTCCAAGTGCTTCTGGGTCTGTAAGTCACTCACGCTTGCGAGGGCGCCTGGCTGCTCATGTGACATTTGAATCAGGCTTTGGATCTTTTCTGCCTCACCTGATGTGCCAGAAATTGGGCTGGAAAAAACCAGACACCTCAGTGATGATTCCTTGTTGAAAGGGAAGGATAGGAGCAAATAGGATGAAAATCCTGTAACTGGCTCAGTGCTTTACAGCGTTAACACAAGATGATGATGGCAGGATATAAATGCCAGCTGCTTTGGTTGTATGCCAACCCAAATTTTGTCTCTTGACATCTGATGGCACCTTGTGCCTTTTCAAACCTATTTGATGTGAATGATATGTTAGAAATCAGATTTGACTGAGCACTTTTTTCCCCCCTCTGCTATGAGGTAAGCCAAAAATATTTGCTCCCTGGAGGACACAAGAGGAATGATGTATGACATGGTTGCAAGTCTTACCTATGCTTAGGGTTTAGCTGTTGGTGTTAACCCCAACCAACTATGCAGTGCTGTTGGAGTGGGATCTGCCTAATGGGGATTTTGTGCTCCTTGACTACAAAGATGAACTGTTCCATGAGCACTGGAAGAAAAAAAAGGCTTTGACTTAATTTAACCCTTCTGACCCACTAAAATGAGTGAAGAGAAGAAAATCTTGAATATGTTCTGCATGCTCAAACTGCAAACTCTTTTTGCTTAAGCAGTGTATTTTTAGATAAATAGGGACATTAAAGGAGTCCTGGAGTGCTACTCAGGTCCATTTTCTTCTGCTGCTTCTACAGTTAGTAAAATTCCAGCATGAAAATAGCTCCTCATGGGATGCTCTGTTCTGATGAGAGGCTTGATGTGTCATGACTATGAAGGGGTGTGGGGAGGTGTGTCTTTGTTTCCAGTAATGATTTAGAAGTAAATAGTCTCATTTTAGTTGGTATCAAAAGGATTATTTAGCAAGACTCTTCTTTCTTAGTATTTGTGGGCAGAAAGTGCTGCTCTTTGAGACTGAAGGGCATGGTGCTCCACCATTCACCACTTCCACCTGTAGCGCAGGCTGAGGTCGTTCGGAAGTCGAGCTACCGGCACCCGCTGCCGCTGCCTTGCCCAGCATGACGGCTTGTAAGAGCAGCTGCCCTGTGAGCAAGGGGACCCGGCGAGATTCCTCTCTGAGACTCCAGTGCAGTGCCAGCATGCGCCCAAGCGGGTGGTCCCAGCATCCCAGTGGCTGTGAGGTCCGGGAGCTCCGCACCGAACATGCTGATGTGACAGGCGCCGGCCCCTCTCAGCCAGGGTGTAAATCCCACCGCCCTGAGTGGCTACAGACGTTCTGGTCTCATGATCTCCACAAGATGTCAGTGTCGATTTGTTGGATTAGATGCCAGATCGTTGCGTGGATTGAAGCAAGAGCTGTTTTATAGCTGCACAATGGGCCCGACTGTGCCCTGGAATGCGTCGCCCGCGGAGGAGCGCGCCGTGAGCGCTGGCGGCCTGCGACGGAGCCGACTGCGGAGCAGAGCCCCGTGCAAAACGGAGCAACGCTTTGCTAATGTCCGCAGCGCCCTGACCGCCTTTGGCTAATGCCAAATGGGGGTGAATTTTATATGCGTAATTCTTGCCATAAAATGCTCTAATTTTTATTTGAAAAGAAAGCAGAAAGCCTGAGCAGAAAGTAGAAGAGCCGGCGCGGGTGGAAGGAGGGATCCCAGTGCAACTGGACCAAGTCACTTACCGGAGTAGTTTAATTGACAGCATGCGGTATCCAAAGCTTACTTTGTTTCTCAGCCACAAAAAGCGGTCTCGTGGTGTGTGTGTGTGTGTGTTAGACTAGGACACTTTAAGGAAATGGAGACGCAGCCAAACACAAAGTTCTTGTTCGTTTTTTAGCTCTTTGAGAAGTTCTTTTGTGTGACAGTCCTTAAGTGTCAGGGCAACTTTTAAATGACTGTGAAGACGCATTAAGCTGTGTCCCTTGCAGCCCCTTCGTGGCAGTGTGGTAGCCACCCTTAATGCACAGTGAAGGTCTCCCTTGCAGCCCTTGGTGGTTTTTACCTATTTTTCCTGTAGCTGGAAGTGAGGTGTTGGCCCATGGGGAGGCAGGGGAAGGGAGGCGAGCGCTGGTGCTGCGCTCAGCCCTTCTCCCAGGGCTCCCTTGCAGCCATGATGGAAAAGCAATAGTAAAAAGGTGCTCTGTCTTCCTCCTGGGATTTAGCTTGGTTAACCACAATTTGTCCAAGAGGATCCTGCATGGGACAATGTCTGTTGGGAGGCTCCAAGCCTGCGGATGTGCTACGAAGCAGGGCGATTTTCAAAGATAACCTTATCTTCTCTTTAAAGCTGACTTTTAAATATAATGCCACCGGATATCCCGCTAGCTGTAGCCGCATTGTATAGAGAGAGAAGGCGCAAACAAAGTGGATGTCTTGTGATTTAAGGGCAAAACGGTGAGCTTGTTCCTCAGGTTAGTGATTACCCGCAGAAATCAATGGGATTCCTCAAGCAAGTCACCGGTTTTGATATGAGAAAGCTTCCCTGTGAACTCACCCTGACTGAGTCTGCCAGGGAGCGGATGTTTGCTTAGTCCTTTCTAAGGAAAAAGAAATGGAACTGTAGGCACATACCAATAGCTGGGCAAAAAACCTCTGGGTATCTTAGGCCAGAGTTATGCCATTTTATATATATATGTATATATATGTATAAACACACACATATATATATAATGTATGTATGTATATATAATATAAATAGTGCACATAGTATACCATCAGTAAATGCAAAGTTGTTTTTATAAGTCCAGTCATGCGCATTCCCTATGAACTGTATGACAGAAAGGGGGAAAATACAAGGAACAAACAAACATTTCAAGTTTAGCCCATTTTTACTTGTAAAGAGCTTCACATCCCCTGATCACATCGACAGCAATCTGTTTTGCTCAAAAAGGCCATGTGATCTTTGAGTTGAAACCCCTGAGAAACACTGCTCTAGGGAAATTATTGGAAGTTGCAATTATTTTTTTTTTCCCTTCCTCCTGAAAGCATATCGGTATTGCAATTTTTTTAAAAGGTTATTTAGGACAATCACAAGGTGTACAGGCTTGAGTGTGGCAGTGCTAAAACAAATCCGACGGGCAGTGATGTTGAGCAGTGCCTGTCCGGACTTGGATCGTGGTGGTACCTGGCTTCTAAGGGTGTAAAGTAATTCAGAGTTTTCAATTGCTCCCAAAGTAGAAGTGGCTGCCAGGTGCATTAAAGGTTGGCTGCCTGAATTAAACCCCACTGGGCCACGGCCGGATGGGCTCTTCTGCGGTTACAGCATGTGTTTTTGTGGCTAGTGGGATATGGGAAATACCAGCAGCATGGGCTGATGCAGTCGGCTGCCCAGAATTCAGCCAGAGCTGCTGTGAACCCCACCAAGACGCAGCATAGGTGACAGGGGTTTCCTGGTGCTCTCTAAAAGGTGGAGGTCTCACTTTCATTCAGTTTTCCAATTCTCTGTCTCCCATTTCAGAAACGTTTTCTGCTTCTTAGTAAGTGACTTTTGCAGATGTTTTAAGTGATTTGCAAGCTTCTTCCACTTTGAAGGTTACTTTGGAAGCTGATGAGTTTGTGTCTTGCCCTTACATACAGAAAAGACCTAAATCTGCAGGGCATTTGAGAGTGTGAAAATTTTTAAGAAAATAGTTTTGCAGCTGTCAGACAAATTAATTCAGTGTATTACTTAATAATTTTTAAAGACCCATCGCGGTAAAAACAGCTCCAAGCTTAGTGTTGTCTTCAGGTATCTGATTTGCTTTCCTCAGTTGTCCATACCTCAGCACTGCAGATTGCTCTCCCTGAGATAAGCCTCGAAGGTCATTTCTTTGCCCTGATTCTGTGCCCTGATTTCTGCAGGAACTTTGTCGTTAATGTTATCGGTCCCAGCACCAAGCCTGTGTGAGGAAAGGCCGATACCAGGGCTTGGGGGTTTGGGGCTCGGACTGTTGAATTCCTGCTACAGGAGACTCCTTTCACACCTAATGCAGCACAAATCTTGCTGCCGCTGTAAAAAGCGGAATAATAATAGCATGGACTTGGTGCGTAGCGGGTCCCTGCGGTGTCTGCCGGGGCTGGCTCGCCCGGGACAGCTCGCAGCTCAGCGCCTGACGACGAAAGACGTCGAGGAGGGCATGAGCACTTCCCAGACTATAGCTCTTCTCTGGGCATGTGTGTACAATATAATACGTGGGTTTGGTTTTAGCGTAACCGTCACTTGAGGCAGTTTTCCTGCAGGGTGATGATAATAGTCCTAGCTAAAACTGTAGCTAAAATACCCAAACTGATGTTCTGCCGTCGTGAAGCGAGGAGCTGTAAATGATGGGTATCTGGAAGCCTCTGCCCAGGCTGGGCAGCGTGGTAGCTAATTTTCTGTGCGGAAAACCGATGGCAAGCTGGGGAGGGGAGAGCACGAGTCAAAGTCCAGCAGCAGCACCAAGCCCTGAGTCTCGCTCTGCTGCAAGGGCTCTGCTGAAAAGTCCATGACCTAAATCCAGCCAGGCTGACGGCAGAGAAAGCTGCGGTTCACTTAGCGAGCAGAGCGGCGGTGCAAGAAAAGGTTTCCATTCCTAGCTTGACTTCAAAGTATTTGCTGGAAGGCTGGCTTAGCTGGTGCCGCAGCGCGTTTCAGTTTGGCACCAGGCAGCAAACAACACAGGTTTTGATGGGTCGAAGCCCAGCCCATGGTTAACAGCCTCTCATGTCCTGAAACCATGGCAAGTGTTGCCCACCATCCCCTCCTCTTCCCCATCCTGGGCTGGGGCCCCACACCGCATAGAGGTTGCTGGCAATAACTTGTTGCAAATTGGGCATTTATTTAGATGTAAATGTGGTAAGCAGGAAGCTTCCACCCATCCTATCACCAGTGCTGAGATATTTTAACAATGTCAGGGAGCAGAAAAGATTCTGCAGCCCTCCCCAAGCCATCTCCAGGTCTCACCTAGTTGCCAAAGAGGCTTTTTTTGTACTAGGAGCAGGCTTGGGCATGGCTGAACTCTGCCCCTGGGATACCTTGACCTGTTGTTTCTCTCCTCCTTTAATGTGTCTGTTCCTAGTGCTTGTCCTCTTGGTGTGTCACTTGCCCCAGGTGGCTGTGGGGGAACAGTTATGATGGCAGAAGATTTTGATGCTGAAGGGACAGGTCCTTGGGACCGTGCATGCCTATGAGATATAAACGAATGTCAACATGGAGATGGGCCAGGTGACCACTGAAGATGCTTCTTAGCACTGTTTTTTGCCCTTACAATGCAGCTGGCTCAGCCCTGGTTTCCGTTTTGGTTGGAGAGGGTGCACATGCGGGTATGTTTTGGGGAAAGGATTTGGGACAGTCCCAGATATGCTATAACCTCCTGCTGCTGAAACCCAGCATCTCAAGGCTGAAGCGGGAGCGAGTGGCTGGGCGGTAGGTGGTGTCCTGCCCCATTCGGCATCTGGCCCAGGATCTGCAGACCCTGCGGCAGTACCACAGGTCGCAGGCTGGAGGTGGCTGGGTCAAGACCATTGTTTTTTCCTCTTGCTCGGTCCTGGGAAAAGCGTAAAGATCTGTTAATCAAAGCTTCTCACTCCCCACCGCAGTGTGAGAATGGGGAAGGGAGAACCTGCTCCTCTCCTCTCCTGGCCACGATGGGAAAGAGAACCGGCATTTGCTTTCCACTGCCTCGTAACCAGAACAAGGAGGAGAAAAGAGGATCTGGGAAAGGAGAAGCTCGGGGAATGGAGGTCCCCAGCAAAAACCACGCTAGGGTCCACCGAAACCTGCAATCAGTTCAAGAGATCAGCAATGCGTATTGCTTTTAATGTGTATTCAGTCATAGAGGAACAGTACAGGAAGGCAACCCAGAGAAAAATCTGTCCCACCTGTGGTCATTGCAAGGGGTGTTGCTGAATGCTATTTATATCATTTAATGATTATTATTTTTACTTTTCCCAGTTCTTCCCTGATGAAGAAGGCCACTCAAGCCACTGCTCAGGAAAGAAAACTGCATTAAGATTTTTTTTTGTTTTTACGAGAAATTCCTGTTTCCACCTCCTCCTCTCCCTTCCCCGATCATCTTGCCGTCCTCATTTTGGCAGATGTGGAGACTTCCTGCCCACCTGGAAGCTCGCATCAGGAGCTGAGTGCGGCTGCGCTTGCCTCTGCCCCGCTGAGAAGATGAGGAAGGCAGGAGCGGCAGGAGCAGCAGGAAGGCAGGCGTGAGGCTGGATTAAGACTTGCCAAATCTCTCTTTGGGGAAAAGAAAAAAAAGAAAGAAAGGGGCGTCCTCCTAAAAGCTGCTTGGAGAGAAAAGCCCCAGCAAGGCTGCGGTGCGCGGCGGGGCTACGCGGGACGGAGGCGGGCGGGCGGGCGGGCGCCGGAGCCAGCAGAGGGAGTTCGGACCTCGCTCCGGCCCGGCCGGGGGGCGAGCGCCGCCGAGGAAATAACGGCCCTCGCGCCGGGGCCGCCGAGGCGACCGCTTCTGCTGGCCGGGCTGCCCGTAACCGGGACTCAGCCGTTACCTTCTGGCGGACGTGTCTTTTTCCCTCGCAGAGGGGAGCGTTGTCCGTTTTTTTTTTTTTTTTTTTTTGGCTGAAAACCCCAGCTGACGTCCCTGTTGTGCACGAGGAGCCGCCGAAGGGTGAGAAGCTGCTTCTGAATTAAGCAAACAAGCTAGGGAGGCGGAATGGGGCGCAAAACGCGATACTCGGAGAGACACGAAGTTCAAACAAGTCGCCTTTGGTCGTCCTTCACCTCCCTGGACGGAGGAGGGAGGACCAGAGGGGCTCGGGGGCCTCCCAGCAGCGGCCTCCCTCGGCCCCCGGCTCGGACGCTGCGCGGGGCGGCTCTGCGCGCGCCTCCCCCCGCTCCGGGGCTCGCGGTCGGGCCGCTCGGAGGAGCTGCGGGTTCGCTTCGCGCCGGCGGCCGCTCCTCGCAGCCCGCCTCCCGCGAGGACCCGCCGCGGAAAGGCCTCGAGCCGCCCCGGCGCCGTCTCACAGCGCGCTTCGGCTTTCGGCAGGAGCGGAGCTGACGACTTGAAGGCTAGTTCAGCTCGGTTCGGAGGTCCCCGACGGGGCTCGTCTACGAGCGGCGTCTCCCAGCCCCTAGCTGGGCGCAGCTGCATGGTGCAGGGCGCCCCGGCCATCTCCCGACTCGCCCGGCGGCCGAGACCCTCGTTCGCAGGTTGTGGAAGTCCAAGTGAGTCCGTGTCACCCTCTAATCTGAGAGCGTGTGGTTTATTTGTTTCAGCTAGGGCACCTTTTTTGTTTTTTTATTGTTATTATTTATTTTTTTTCCAGAAAAGCAAATGCACAAAGAAGCTTCCAGCAGGGGCTTAGTGGTTTCCAGCGGTGGAGAATCTGCAGCAACGCCGGGTAAGTTGTTCCAATGGTTAATCACGCCGATGAAGTCAACGGAGTTACTGCGAACTCGGTTTGTACTGGCGTGACGGAAGGCAGCGTTTGGCCTAGTTACTGGGAAAGAGTTGCGCTTTGAAGTCACTATTTCTTTATTCAAATAAAATTATTCTCCTGTGAAAGGTATGGAAATGCAAGAGTCTTCGTCTGTAGCATACTACAGCTACTGCTTGAGCTCCAGTTCAATACTGGAATATTATTAACAAATACAACCTGCACGCACACGTAGGGCAGTGAATTGGCCTTAAATTGTGCAGAAGTCCATGGCGTTGTTAGGACTGTAGCACTGTCGGCTGTGATAACATTTTTATCTGTTAGCTTCCAAGCTGCTTCGACTAACACCAGCTACTTCTGAAATGAGTCAGCTAACTTTCCTTTTAACCGTCTGCTCTGCTCGCTGAAGGTGTTTTGAGTCTTGTGTTATGACAAGCTGGTCGACACTCATCCCTTTAAAGCTTAAGTAGCAATTTTATTGACACAGTTGGCATTTTAAAGAATGGGGTCGGAGTTTTTGAGCACCTGGGCAAGAAACTGTTATCGCTTCAGGGCGAGGACCTGAGTGAAAACAATTGTTCTGATTTATTAAAAAATCTTACTGTGGAAATTAGTTACCTTATCCAGCATTTTGCTCCCGCAGGAACAAATCATATAGGCTATCTGAATTATCCAGAAACTGTCAAGGCAGATTTGTGCTTAAACTGGATGATACAGAAGTACCTTGCAAGCCACTGCAACAAATCATTACTAATCAAAACGAATCTGAATGCTCAAAAGTCTTAAATCTCTCCCCAAACTGCGTTAGTGAATTAGAAATTGCATTAAAATTTCCCTGCAGTTCTCAGTTCTAGTCAGACTTCTGCCTCTTCTCCCCCTGCTTGCTTGTTGCATTTGCAGCTATTACCTGGAGCCAATGTCCTGATAAATGGCTTTTCCTTCCCAGGTGAAATTTCCACAAGTGAATAGGGAACATTTGTCCCTGGAGAAAGAACAGAATATTGTTGAGACTGAAAGACATGATAGCTTGTATCAGCCTAAGAAGATATGAACCCCTGTATACTAATCACACCCCCTACTCAGGTTAAAAAAGAAAGAAAAAGCCTCTCAGGCTAGCGAAGTTATCTCTTAACATTTGAATTGTCTGTGGTATACTTCTTAACTTCCTGTGCCTAACTGCTGGTATTATTATTGCTCTACATTGCCAAAGAGTTTTTCTTTCCCACCCCAGATATGAATAAAGTGATGCAGTGTATATTTATCTTTTTTT
The DNA here is from genome assembly GCF_028389875.1 of Rhea pennata. Taxonomy (NCBI): domain Eukaryota; kingdom Metazoa; phylum Chordata; class Aves; order Rheiformes; family Rheidae; genus Rhea; species Rhea pennata. Next base: position 187,936,198 of record NC_084663.1, read on the forward strand.
GGATCCTCTGAGGCTTAATAAGTCTGGGTGGTGATGGGTGGTGACATGTTTCAATAACCTTCTGCAAAAATGCTCGCAAAGGATTATTCTTTCTAGTCCATGATGATTTACTTATTCCTCCAGCTAAATGTTTACTTCAAGTTGATTATAAGGTGCATAAAACCATAGCAATGGAAGGTATCATTTCCAGAGGCCATTTGGTCGGGAAGTTAAGCTCTTTGCTGGGAGAAAATATGGACTGAAAACCCAAAGATGCTTCCCCGGGCAGGACAGAGACTGCTCTCAGGGGGCTGCAGAGAGGAGCAATGCCTCTGGTATGTTTGTGGCTGTTAGTGTCTGAGGAAGGCACCATAAAACATGATCTTTAATCCACTTGGAAAGGGGATTAAAAAAAAATCCACTTCAATCTTCTGGAAAGGCAGACAGTTGGTGGGACGATCATGGATCTGAGCCCTTCCAAGACAGAACCAGATGATGATCCTACTCTACCGTGAAGTGTGGTGGCTGATGAACCATAGCTCTCAAGCCACCCCTACAGATTTTCTGGAAGATGTTACTGTCTCTATGTCACTCCAGCTGGAAGGCGAAAGGCATTAGCGGAGACGTTGATGCACGAACTTGCAAGAGCCACGATGTAATTCAGTGATGAGCACAAGTTCATTGTATGCTGGGATCCTTCCCCAGACGCACCTGCTTCGCGTACTCCTTTCTAGTTTAAAGGGGAGATTATCTCAGCCCACAAATGCACCTGCAGCTAGATAGCGTTGTGTAGTGACCTTCCACACGGGAAAGGCAATGATGAGGATGCTGGAGGCAGGGAAATCTGCACTGTGGCATGATCTTTGGGGCAGCTTTTCTGCCTGATACTCTGCTGTGGTAGCCCCTCCAGCCTGAAAAAGGCCACTGCTGGGAAGAGCTTTGGGATTCTCCAGTATACCCAAATGGAACAGACTTCCCTTCCAAGCCAGGTGAAGGGATACAGATTCAGTGCAACACGTCTGAAGGGGGCTGCTGCAAAGTAGTGCTTCTTGACGCAACTGCTGCTTCTTGACAGGAATGAAGTAGGTGCAGTTTAATGAAGAACAGCTTCTGCTTCGTGCCTGGGGAGGCTTTGTCTGCCGGGGGCGGTCAGTGCTGCCGGGAGGTTGGCCTGGCTCCTCTGCGCAGCTGCTGGCCGCAGGTGCTCAGAGATCACCTCTTTAGCTCCGGTCAAAAGTCACAGAAAGCTCTTGTTGTAATGGTGCCAGTGGTGGTTACGGAGATGATGAGCTGGACTGATAATTGTGTCTTTTTTAGAACAGCAGATAAGCAAATGTTTGAGGAGGAAGACAGTAGTTGAGAGGAGAAGAAGAACCTATATTTCTCACTGTATCAGGATACTAGGGCTCGACTAAAACCCGATGCTTGCTGGGGCTGTTTCAAGCCAAAGCCTTTTAATATCCTAAAAGGGGCTGAGTGGGTCTTGGAGGGTCATCGTCTTTCTCTGTTTGTAAAAATTGAAGGCCTGTTCCTCCTGTTGGTCTGCTCTGATTTAATAAGCACCTAAAAGGAACCAGAAGCACCTTTACAAGTAAGTAATGCTTTTCTGAGGCTATGGTTCATCCCTACAAACATGTGCATGGATCTGTGAGTGCCAGAGTTTCAGCTTGTGTAGCATCCCAAAATACTTTCTGCTCCATTTTTCCTAGAGTTTGTAAGAACTCCCTGTTCTTCACCCTCTGCTGTTATTTAGAGGGGTGCTCGTCAGAGGGCATGTGACGCTGGCCTTAATCCTGGGTGACCTGGACAGCTGTTTTAGACGTATGTGTTTGCTCTTATCGTCACAAGCCCTTGTCCCATGGAATAATTTCACTTGGAGAGATCTAGTGTCTGAGCCTTGCACGGCTCCTCCGTTTCTGGAGACAGTTTTATGGTTTGTATGTTTGAAACTGTCCTGCCTTTCTGTCTGGTTGACGTATACTTGCAGCTGGAACGATCCCTAACTCTGAGCCGACCACGAGGTACTAAGTTCAGCAAAACTGGGTTTTCTTTCCGAAACGTTTCCTGCGGTGTATGGTGCAGCACTGCTTTGTGAATCAGGGTTTCACTTTTGAGGATTAAGTGTCCTGCTTATACTCAAGATCATGTTCCAGTCATTGAACAAAGGTGTCTTCCACAAAATTTGCTTCCACTCCTCTGTAATCTTTCACTCCTTAGTTGTGTAGAACGTACATACTCCCTTTCTTAGGGGGTACTAGAAGTCCTTGTCTGAAGAGTCTTGCAAAAAGGTTTTGCTGCTTTTAAATAAAATAGCTCTTTTGGAGAGTCAGGCACTGCTAATGGGTGTGTTTCTTTCCCTACAGCCTTTCACACCGTTCCTGTATATTCCCGCTCTTTGCTTCCTCAGGCGTCTCCTCCTCGGTTTGTCTCCACTTTCTGTGAAGCATATTGCTTTAAAGCAGTTCTTCCTGTCTTCACAAAAAGACAAGAAATCCTCTTGCAGCCATGGGTGCATTCCTGGGATGTTTGGGCTTCACTGGAATCTCTGGTCACCGCTGTGTGAGCTTCTCCCCGGCCGGCCTTCCTCCCACGCCGCCGCTCTTTGCCCTACCTCCACTGCTGATACAAAATACGAGTTCTCTGCTGATAGATAAGGTGAGCCTGGTGGCAGAGATTGTAACTAAGGTGGATCTCTATTATAACAACAGGTTAACAGGTGAAGGGAGCAATCTGAGAGGGAGAAATATGTCTTACGCTGTTGAGATGATAGCACCAACTGACCGTATCTGCAGTTCTTCCAAACAAGAATATTCTGGCCTCCTAAAGGCCATCAGTAATTTGGAGATCAGGCTTTAAAGATCTTGTCAATCTTCTCTCCTTTTCCAGTGACACTGGTTGTTTTCCAGGTAGACACTTTTATTTTTAAGTTGCTAATAAGTCTACATTACTGACATGGCAATTTGAAGTAAATTCAGTAGCAGAGGTTGAACAATATTCACAGATTACTAATTTATATGGCTTTTACCAAAACAAAGTACACAAGTACTTTTAAATAATAGTGTCTTTTATTAGCACCATCAGTACTATTATTGCACTGTACTATCAAACATTATAATTTAAGATTTAACTATTAATTTATTTAACAGGAAAGATGATGGTTTGTACTTCGAGATGAAGATCTTCCTGATTAAGTAGTAATGTTATATATTATAGCTGTTGTCTTTGATTTGTTGTCTGGAATCACTTAAATCACCTTTGTATACAGAAAATGCTCTCTCAGTACTCACTGCCATTGGGTACCTGTAAATCACCTCAAAGTTTAGCAACATGTAAAATGCATCCTTCCAAAACTGGAGTGATGAAGCTAGCTAGTGCATTGTCTTCAAACACAGGAAGTTTCTCAAAATATCTATTTGACTTTGATTGGATCAAGCATTTGTCATGTCCTGAAAAAAAATCCACAGATTTTTTAGATTGACAGCAGTGAAGGGAAATTGCATTTATTTTCTGCTGTTGGAGGGAGGACTTGCTTGGTCAATGTGCTTTCAGCTGTGTAACTGTAAAGTCTGAAACAGAGACAAAAGTTACCAACTCACCTGCTCCTCAACATGTTCCAGTGTCCAACTGCACGCAAGCCTGGAGGGCTGGGATTACCCTCGGAGCACTGGCACTGGCTGTAGAAGTAGCTGCACGTATTTCTAGCAGCCTGCATGAAGGGTAGGCTTTGCACCCAGCAATTAGAGGTTTAACGGTAACCGGTGTTCAAGGCTGAAGTGGTTCCTCTATGTTGTCTTCAAGTTGAGACAGAGACAGAGGCACTGTGGGGCATGACTTGGCTTTCCAGGCTTTCAGGCCAGGATTTGGATGAAGTGAACTGTTCTCTGCTTGTTTTTCTTCCTCAGCTACAGAACTTAAGCTGATGTGCACGGACCCGAAAGTTAAGGCTTAGCAGCCTGAGTCACGGCAGGTGAGTCTTACCCACACTTGTACCTGCTGAACCAAGCGGTGCTGGGGCTCTGAAGCACCGGCCACCCCAGAAGCCTTGGCCAGCACAGGAACAACTTGAAAGCTGCTCTTCCACCTTATGACTGGGAAGATTGCAGGTACTTTCCCCTTTGCCTGGAGGTATTGTTAGAAGGCAGCAAAGGCCCATTTTATTGCTACAACAAGTTAATTAACTCAGTTTTTCCCCAATGAAGTTGAGGAGAGGTTCTGTGCAAGCCATGCGCGCTATATTGAAAAATAAAGCTTTTTCTCCCATGCTCTTGCAGTACATGCAGTGCTATCACTAAAAAAACCCAGCTACCTTCTCAAAAGCAAAATCCTATTTCTGAATTGTTTCTAGTAGCCTGGGTTGCGCTTTTGGTTTCTGACCAAACTTGCTGTATTAGCAGAAATTCCTATTGTGAATTGCCCATTTCCCTCACCAAGTCCTTGTGAAACATCCATGAAAGAGTAGTGTGGTGCTGCTACCGTGCTGAGCGCAGCAGCTGCCAGCCTGCTCTCCTCATCTGCAGCCAAGCTATGCTCAGCATGAGCATTCAAGAGCTTTCCTGGGTCATTTACACAATTTTCAAAAAAAATTCACTTAGTGCGTTTCTTCTCAATCACTTCAAACAAGATATAACACCAAGGTTTTTCAAAAGAATTTTTCAAATAGCTTTTTTTGCAGCAGGGTTGCCCAGGACATGAAGTGTGACATTAATGATGCACAGAGCCTCTGCGAATCAGAAAACTGTTACTCTGTGGTGCAATCTGTAGAGGAAAATGTTCACTCGCCACTTTTTGTAGTTGAATCTGCACCAGCAGAGCCAAGATCTCACAGCCTCCATTTCTGCAAAGTACTCTTGAAATATTTGTCATAGACGGCTTTTTCCCCAAATCTATGGGGACATTAGAGTCTGTGCTACACAGCATGTTGTCACATTTGAGAAAAATCCCTTCTGGATGCTTATCACTTTGCTGCTTGGCATTTACCCTTGCACTTGCTGTAGCCATTTTCTTGACCTTTGTTTCCCTCAAGGGCATTTACCCACTTCCTTGCTCAGTTGCAAGTCTTGGTGGTGGCTCACAGGCTCTGCTGCACTTACTGTAGATAGGTCAGCTAGACAGTAAACCTACTGAGGAAGAGATCTGCTGATTTTATCTGATTTTGGCACATGAATTTAAGATATCAACAAATGAATCCACGGATGTACGTGTGTTTGTAGACCCATTTGCAAGACTTCAAGGAAGTAATTCAAATCAATGGTTTATCTTACCACCATAAAAAAATCCCGGCTTTGATCATGGAATAGTAGCTACCCAAGCTGTAAAAATGGTGTTTGGAACTAAGAGTTGTGTAATTGGTGTACTGATGCTCCACAGTTGATGTTTTCCAAACCTGTTCTTTAACCAGATTAGCTCAGCAGTTACTGTTTTCATAGAACCAGCAACTACTGACTCTTCTTTCTCACCTAGAGCTAGATCAAGCAGAAAACCAAAGAGTGGATGAAGGTGATTTGGGAAACTGCTCTGAAGGAGCTTTCCTCTGGGCTGATTCAGTCCACAGAGCGCTGCCTCAGGCCTACAGAAATGAGAATCGAAGGGAAAGACTATACTGCAAATACTGCAAAACTGCAGTAGGACAAAGACATATTCCTGGAGATCTGTCAGAGAAGTGAAGAAAAATGAAAGCTCTTTCAGTGTATTGGAAATATGTGGCCACCACTGTCTGGAAACTCCAACCCTTGTTAACTAGCCAGCTGCTAAGAAACTCAGTTTAGTCACGGGGTGTTTTACAAACTCCTCTCTTGATAGCAGATTTTGATAGCTTTTTAGAAACATGCCAACATCTTTTGTAGGCTTTTTTGTCCTTGTCTTCTCTTGTTGTCCTCTCCTTTTATTTTAGCAGGAAGGCACGTTCTTGAACCACCTTCCCACTCCTTACAGAGATGTCTGAGCACTGTCATCTTTGCTCTTCCTCTCTTTCCTCGAGCTGACAGGTACTCAGTACTGGTTAAAACTGGTGCTCTGGAGAGGCTAGATAGATGGCTAGGAAGATAGATGCCAACATCTTAAAAAAAGAAGTGTAGAGGGCAGTTACAGTTCATTGCTCAGTCTCCAGGGTGACAAACTTTGGTATTTTTTCAAATGTCCTCTCCTAGAGTTGGGCTGATGTCCTTGGAGCTTCTCTCTCCTCAGCTTTGGAGATGGTAAATCCCTTCCTAGCTTATGTACTCTTTGGTAGGCTGAGGCATGAAATGATGGGGTCAGACAAGCACCTATACTTGCACTTCTGATTTAGTTGTAATGTTAAAAGAAAAGGCCCTACATTCACATGAAAAAGTAACTGAAAAAGAACCTGTTTCAGAACTTAGGCTAGGACAAATTCAAAGAGATGTGGACTGCTGTTATTTTTCTGAATAGTCCTGACATCATGAGCGGCTGGAAGGGCATAGATGCTTATTCAGGCACTGTGGAGAAGGCAGCTCTGCCTGGCCATGTTACAGCACTAACAGAGCACTCCTGGTATCTAGAATTGAATTTCTTATTTTTCATGCTAGAAGGTTGCTGCGCTATTTTGCAGTGGGTTTCTTGCACAGAGCTGATGATGCTTTTTGAGTCTTGTGATATGAGTGTTTGTTGCTTGTGTTCAAAGTGCTTGTGCTTCAGCAATGCCATGGAGATTTTAAAAAGAGTGAGCTTAGATGGATACGTAAAAGAAAGAAAAAAGCTTTAAGAGAAGATTTTATTTAAAAAAATTGTATTGAGATATCAGCTGAAGGGAAAATGTATTTGGCAAATACGAAAAAAACAATAAACACTTGTGCTTTTCTGCACTGCATTTCCTGCAACATAAAAATGGAGTTTTGCAACAGAACCATACAAGACTCAGTTTCTAACAAGCCTACTTCAGCCGCAGAGTTCCTTTAAATTCATTTATCTTCTTTGTCTATCCTATTCTGTCTCCTGAGTCCTTCTCCAAGTTTTTATCTGAACTTTCAGTAGCCTTCTAACTTAGGAATGAACTATCAGTCACTCCAAAGTGCTCCTGGGCAAAGCACTAGCAAGAAATGATGACGAAGCCTCCGCGTTCATTCAGGTGGGCCAGGCAGAGAGCGGCTGGCTGCTGCTATTGATACCCTTGTCAAGTGTTGCCGGTCCCTGACATCTCTGGGCTCATCGGCCACCTCAGGAACAGGGTTCAACACACGTCGTGCCCAGCTGCTTGGGATAGAGCAGCACCGGACAAGGGCTTCTTTGCAGGCTGCCTCCAGATTTTGTGTTTTTTCCAGCACCGCATGCCTTAGCTGTAAACACCGCAAGGAAACACAGCCCAAGAGTGCTTATTCTGGACCTGTGGGTGCAACAGGGCAATGCGAACTGTAGGCCAGGATTAAACAGAAAGGAAATCCCAGAGCAGCAGAGGCCACGTGGTTAAGCAAACCGACGCATGGCACAAAGTGAGGTGGAGGAGCAGATTGGCTGCGCAGGCTCGACCACTCGAACGTCTCTACGGTGCAAACTACACTGGGGTGCAGTTATTCAGTGCCTTTTTGATGTTCTCATGGGCTGTTTTACCAAAGCTCCTCTTCGGGGTGCTTTGATGTATTGATATCCTCTGTTCTCTTTCTTCATACTCTGCAGTTACTGCTCTCTCCTTGTTTCCTGCGCATTATTCTCCTTTCTAGTTTCTTTCCATTTCCTTTTTTGCCATTTTTCCCTTGTTGTGAACTCTTTTGATGGTTTCCTTTTCTCCCCCCACTCTCACATTTATTTATTTATTTATTTATTTATTTATTTATTTATTTATTTATTCCCTCCCTCTCTTCTCACTTTTTTTCCCTCCTTGCCCATCATTGCATTTCCTGCTCTCCAGAAGCTCTGGCCCATCAAGAGGGTGAGGTGTTCCCATGAATCTCTGCCTTGATGAACGAAGTTCCCTGGACCAAAGGAGAGACACTGGCAACTCCTGGTCTCACTGTCTGAGCCTCCACTTTATATATATATAATATTCTTTTTTGCAAGCTGCTTCTGCAGCCATCAAGGTTAGTAGCCACAACTGGAGCAACGAGTGAAAGTGGGTAGCTTTCAAGGAGCCACTGCTGATTTCTCTGCAGATGCAGCAACGTTTCTATAACGTGTGGGTGGATGGGGCTGAAGGGCCCTGCCATCTACTCCTTCACACCCCATGCTTTTCTTGGCCTTGGGCCCCTCCTAAATCCTACTGGTGATCCCCATCTCCTTCTCTGATAAGAAGAAAAGCAACTAGTGCACCTCCTGCTCTTGCTGTCACGTGGCAAAGGTGCATCTGATCCTAGCGAGGGTTCACTGCTCAGGGCTCAGCAGGCGTAAAGGCAAAATTGAAACTATCGGTTGCGGCTCTTATCTGTTCTCATGCCAGTACGTGATGCTCCTTTGACATTAGGAAGAACCTGCCGCTGAGACCTTGCTGGTTTCGGTTTCATCGGTGCATCCTCCTTGCGGTGCAGAGCTTGCTATTAGCAAGAAGGTTTTGCATTTTCAATGCAAGCTCACTAAGCACTTCAACTTTTAATTTATAGTGTCACAGCAGTCGGACATATTTTTATACCTGTTTTACGGAGAGGTAAAAAAGTGCACATAGTTACTGTGTTTCACAACATGGGAGAGAGTCCAGCTGCCCGGGGCTGCAGCCCTTCTGCCTTGGCTCCTTAGAAACTCTACATTTCGAGCGCAGTCAGTATTTATATACCACATACCTCCCTATTGAACATCCTGTCCAAACATCGCCTTCCATAAAGCATTAATCACCAGCAGAGTAGGAATATATACATGCATGTCAAAATATTGCCTTGCTATTATTTTCTAGCAGCCTTTCCGTCTCTATAAAGCTAGTATAATGCGTACGCACACGTGTAGCACATACCAGATACACACATACAGATGCGCTTTTTACATATATAAATATGTTAATTAATGACATATGCTTTTCAAGTGTGGAATCAGCAATGGAAAATATATCTGTTTTTAAAAGTGAGCCTTTACTACGTCCGAGCCGCTGTGCGGACTCTGGATATACGTTCTCTTTCTCCGTGATGACAGGTAGCTATCGGTTTTCCAGAGAAGTAAAGGTGTAGGGGGGGAAGAACGGAGGAAGTAGTTGTCAAGCACTGCATTGTACTGTGCCATGAATTTTCCTTCATACAGGCTCGACAGAGACTGCTGAATGATGCCGTAACTGTCAAACGTCCTGTTTTTAGTTTGTTGCTCAAGCACAATAAAATTATTTAATATACAAAAGCCATCGTGTGAGGCAAATCTTTTTTTTTTTTTTTTTTTTTTTTTTTGCTTTCCCCCCTTCCCTCAGGTGATGTGTAAAGGAAAACAACGCAAGAGAAATGCACCTGAACAGGAGCGTAGGATGCGGGAGAATACTGCGCTGGGTCACGTTTAGGACAAAGCAGACACCCGACACCGCGTGCGTGCGCGCGGGCGCCTTGCACCGCGTCCCCTCCCGGGCGCGCTGGCCTTGGCGGCGCGCTGCTGTGCCCGGTGACACAGCTACACCCGAAACCCGAGAGACTCTCGCCTCCCGGTCGGGCGTCATGGCCAGCGAGGGCGGCGCACCCTTCAACTAACGCAGCTCCGTGGACCTCCACCCTGGCCCTAGCCTTCCCCTACAATCTTAATCGGTTACATTTTTGCTGATGCGGAAAGCAAACGAAGCATGACCGCCATCAAAGGGAATTGCCCGCAAATATTTAGTAGATGTTTTTGCTAGCGATTTTCAATTAAAATTCTTTTTTTTTTAGTTTTTCTTTCTTTCTTTCTTTCTTTTTAATAATAACTATTCCTCGTGGTATTTCTTGAAGCCAGGTCTGCATCTGGATTTTGGGAGCCCGCCAGTGGTGCGGCGGCTCCATCGCCCAGCTCCGCGAGCATCGTCTCTCCTCCACCCCTCCGGCCCGCTCCTCCCGGCAGCTGTGGTCGGCTCCCGTGAAACTGGGGCCGGAGGACGGGGAAGGACAGGGGTGGTGGTGGTAGGGGGCTGCGGCTGGCTCCCGCTGTCCCATTTTGGGACAGCTGCCGGTTTGCTCCACCGTGGACCAAAGTCATCCCCTGGCGAGGGAGACGGAGGGGTCGAACTCCCTTGGCCGCCGGCAGAAAATGAGCTCTCTGCTGGCCCAGCAGCTCTGGTGGTGCCAGGCACAACCTGGCGTTTCTGCACTGCTTTAAAATACATCTCCACGCTCTCACTGTACATATACATGCAGGAAAGAAAAGAGAAAAAAAGAGCTGCACATAGAATATGAGTGCTTTCAACTTCGTGTAATCTCCTGCTGAATTTGATCAAAACCTTGCGAAGTGAATTATACATACCAGAGTGAAAAGACAGTAGAGACCCTTTATTTTGGCTGCCTCAAATGCAGAATATGAATAAAGGCTATGCTTTATTCCAGTGATGATAAAAGGCAATCTTTGGGTCTTTAATTTGGAAAAAAAAATACAAGGCGATGCTAGGGATGATAGGAGAAATGGCACTGTAGAGGAGGGGAAAACGGGAGCAGCAGTAGGAGCACAGAAATGAAAAGGTGGAGTGTGGGAGGAGGACCGTGGGAGTAGAAAATGAATTGTGGTGCATCCATCAGCATTTCGGCGTCGTGGGAGATGAGATAAACTTAACGCTGTCATTTTGCAGATGCGATAAAAAACCTCTCCTACCGAGCCATCGCTGCACGGAGCCGCTTGAGGAGGAGGAGGAGGCGGAGGAGGAAGGCTCACCTTCGGCAGCGCCCGAACGGGAGGCTTTGCTCCCGGCAGCGCAGCCAGCGGCACTGGGATGTACTGGGAGAGCAGTGGGGTGTGATACGCAGCTCGGGTGACCCTCAGGGTATTTACAGCGCACGCGACGTTGCTGCCCTGACTCTGAACGCGGTTGATGTGCAAGGTTCAACCCCCCCCCCAATGCTCCCCCAAACGCCGCGGCACGCAGAAGCGTTCCCGTCCGGAAAGCGGAGGGGCCTCGCAGGCGGGATCGTCCGCCCAGGCGGTTTCACAGGAGGCAGAGCACCCGGGGTTACTCAGCTGAGGAAAGCGCAGAGCATCGCCACAGCGGCCTTCGTCCTCCCGCAGCCTGGGCCGGGCCGGGGCCGGAGGCTGCGGCGTGCAATCGCCCAAACCCCCAGCAACGTAAGCGGTGCTGTTAGCTCTGTATGTCGTATCGCGAGCCATATGGCCTGACTTGCTAGGAAAACTTGGCATTTTGAACCTCCTGATTTTGTGTTTCCTTGCTGCCTACCTGGACGTCCCTAACCCCTTGCTACAAAGCGTTTGCTAACTATATTTAGTGGTAAGATTTGAACCACAAGGAAGGATGGCAGTGGCGCAGTCGTGACAAAGCCTCTCCAAGAAGGGGAGGCAAGCAACGGCAACGTAACACAGGGCTAAAAGAAATACACTTGTCCTGCAAAATGAACCAGGCTGAACACACCGGGACTTAGGAAAATCTCGTAGAAACCTTTTTCTTCCAGGTTTTCATGGCTTGCATCTGACAACTAGAAGTTATATTTCTAATATCTATGTACACCAGTAGAGGTCAGGGAATAACACCTACATTTTTGACCAAAAAAACATTAAAAAAAAGCAATGAGCACAGGATTTAAAAAATCCTTAAAAGCAAGCCTGAGTAATAAATCCATTTCCTTTAGCAGGATGGGTGCCGGTCCAGCTCTTAGATTTATTTTCAGACACCAATCGCAGGGAAGGAAAAGAAAAATGTTTCAGGCTTCTCGCGCACTCCTTATGTTTTGGCCCCCTTTTAAATGCGCCCATTTGCCGTCGTACGTCGCTGGCTGCATCCCACGCACATCACCTCTCTTTCCATGACACAACCTCTGCTTCTCCAAGGCAGGGTGCTCTTCCTCCTTGCAGGGCAACTAGCATAGTGCAGTTGTGTAATGCTGCTGGATAAATCTGTTCCAAGATGAAACGCGACGTGCAAGTTATTAGGTGGAACTGGGAACTAGTTTCCTTTTTTTTTTTTTTTTTTTTAACTGAAACCAGTTGTTTCTTCTGGGTTGAATCCTTTATAGGATTTGGATAATGCAGAGACAAAACATGGCTTTAAAATGTGATCAGCTACTATGCACTTATGTGTATGCGCACTAACTATAGGGTTAGGTGTCATCATGTGTCTTAGGAAGTGTTTTCATAATAAGCAGCATGTGTACGTAGATGTACGATCTGTCACTCAACTGTGGGCCTAAACTCAGCCTCATGCTCTACCCTCTTCATTACTGTTACTCATCGTCAGAAAATATTTTTATGGGAACGATGAACTACATTTAAATAACCTTACTGTTATCCATCTGGATTCAGAGACAAGGGAAGAGTAACATGTTCGCGGGCTCATGGTGGCGGCTACCCTGCTCTAGCAGGTCCTTTGACATGCAACACCGAGTGCCACAGCTGACTGAATTTTGTGACGTGCAACCCACATTTCGGCAGGTTGTTAAAAGCGCTCCCGCTATTTAAAAGAAAACAGAACTTTTTAAAAGTAGGGTTCGCCAGTTTAAACTCAGTGTTGAAAAGCAATCGCGCCTCATCCTTGCGATCACTCCTGTAGAGCAAGCAAATGTCTTCCTTTTGACTTTAAGCAGGACGTAGCTTGTGCGTTGCCTTCAACACCCACCTCTGCACGCCTGGGGCCTCGGCAGGCAGAGGCGGCTCGTCCCGAAACCGCGGCCCCTTTGGAAGGGGGCAACAAAACCCTCCGGAAATCGCGCGGCCTTGGGGTTTGCCGGGGCGAAGGATGCCAAGTGGGTGTGAGAGTTGCTTCCAAACGTAGTTACCTGGAGGCCACGCAGGAGCCCGCGGCGCGCGGCGCAGCGCCGTCGCCTCGGCGGGCGCGGAGCGGGGCGGTGCGCGGAGCGAGGCGGTGCGCAGCGCGGAGCGGAGCGGGGCCGGGCGGGCGGCGCCCGCCGCTGCTCCCCTTCCCGCGGCCGCGCACCCGCCACCCGGCAGGGAGAAGAAGAGGGGAGGGGGGGGGGAAAAAAGAAAAACCCAAAAGAAGGAAAAACCGCGCGGAGGCAGCACGGGGCACCGGCACCCGCCGCCGCAGCGGCCCCGCGGCGGGAGGCGGGCGGGCGGCCCGGCGCTGCCATTGGCGCGGGCCGGCCCTCCCCGCCCGCCGAGGAGGAGGAGGAGGAAGGCTGGAGGCGGGCCGGCGCGGGGCGGTCGCTGCAGTCGGTGCGCGCCGGGCGGCCGGGTCGCTGCAGCCGCCGCGGAGGGCAGGGAGCCGGGCAGGGCAGGGCGGCGGGGCCGGAGCCCGCAGGGCAGTTGCCGGCCGCGCCGCCGCCGGAGCCTCTGCATGGGGCGGCGGCGCTGAGGCGCCCCCGCCGCCGCCCGCCGCCGCCCGCGGGGTCCCGGACCCGCTCCCGCTCCCGGTCCTCGTCCCGCTCCCGGTCCCGGACCCGCTCCCGCCATGGCCGAGGCGCCGCAGCTGGTGGACATCGACCCCGACTTCGAGCCGCTGCCGCGGCCCCGCTCCTGCACCTGGCCGCTGCCGCGGCCGGAGTTCAACGCGCCCAGCTCGGCCACGTCCAGCCCGGCGCCGTCGTGCGGCGGGCAGCCCGAGGGGGCGGCCGGGGCCGCGGCCGGGGCCGCCGCGGCGGCGCTCGGCGCCGACTTCATCAGCAACCTCAGCCTGCTGGAGGAGAGCGAGGACTTCGCTCCGCTGCCCCCCGCCGCCGGGGCCGACTGCCGCTGCGGGGACTTCCCGGCGGCCGAGGCCGGCTGCCGCCTGCACCCGCCGCCGGGGCCGCCGCCGCCGGGGCCGCCGGTGCCGCCGGTGCCGCCGCCCGTGGCCGGGCTGTCGCCGGGCCCCGTGGCCGGGCAGCCCCGCAAGAGCAGCTCGTCGCGCCGCAACGCCTGGGGCAACCTGTCCTACGCGGACCTCATCACCAAGGCCATCGAGAGCTCCCCCGAGAAGCGGCTCACCCTCTCGCAGATCTACGAGTGGATGGTCAAGAGCGTCCCCTACTTCAAGGATAAGGGCGACAGCAACAGCTCGGCCGGCTGGAAGGTGAGCGGCGCCGGGGCGCCCTCCTTGCGCCCCCCCGGCCCGGCTCGGCCCGGTCCGACCCGGCTCGGCTCGGCTCGGCAGGGGGGCAGGAAGGAGGGTGCCGCGAGGCGCGGCGCGGCGCGGTGCTCGGCGCTGCGCACGCCGCCGCGGGCGGCCCTGCGCCGGCCCGGCCAGACGGGGCGCGGAGCGGCGGCGTTGCAAAAGGCTGGGAACTCTGCCCTGCGCCGCCCTCCCTCCCCTCCCGGCCCCGCGCCGGCTCCTTGCTGCCTGCGCGGAGTTTGCGGCGCTCCGGCTGCGCGCCTCGGAGTTTTTTTTTTTGCCTCCTTTAAAAATAAAATAAATAAAAAAAATAAAGCGTTTGTGCCCTCCCCCGGCGGGGCTCGGCGAGGGCAGGAGGCGCCTCTCGCCTGCCCCCGCCGGCGGCGGCGGCGCCCAGCGGGGCAGCGCGCCGGGGCTCGCCGCCTCCCCCGCCGAAAGCAAAAGTTCAACCCGTGTCACGGCGCCGGGCCCGGCCCGGCCGCGGTGCGCGGCGCCGCGCAGCGCCTGGGGCTGAGCCGGGCGGCAGCCGCGGGGCGCGGGGGCTGCGCGCCCCGACGGGGCGGAGGGGAGGGGGGGGCTCGCTGCCGCGGCCGTATCCCGCGGCCGCGGGATTTGCCGTCTGGCCGCGGGGGGAAGGGAAGGAAAGGGCAGGAGCCACCCGGGATGGGGAAAGAGCAGAGGCAGGACAAGGGTTGCAGAAATACCACGCGTTTAATAAGTAAGCTGCCGTATTTGTCCTGGTGGGTTTGTCAAGCTCGGTTTACGGGAGTTTCCTGTCCGCACATGGCACTGGCTTCCCTCCTGCGCCGCCGTCCCTCCGTCCCGCGGCGAAGCGGCCCAGTCATAACCCGCCTGCACCCGGGTTTCCTGCTCTACCCTGCGCACACCGGAGCCGGGCTTTGCCCGTCCCCGAGGCCCAGGCAGCTCCCGGCATCACCGTCCGTCTTCGGTCGGCATCACCGTCCAGCCCGCGCTCGCCGTCGCGGTGGCTGGTGGCGCGAAGCGGGACGGTCCTGCGCCGCCCGGCGCCTCCTGTCTCGGCAGGCGGCGGACAGTTAACTTTGCTACCAGCACGTCTTCCCCTGGGGCCTCGGTGGAGAAGGTCTTGCCCACCTGTACCCGCTCTTAGGACGGAGCTAGAGCGAAGGGTTTCGTGGCTCTGTTGTGTTGCACGGTTGCTGGAGCTGGCTGCGCAGCGGCAGAACCTCATGCTCCCTGCAGCCGATCAAATTACGGTCATAAATGTGTTAAGTGCACACACTTAACATGGCATTGGCGAGTTGCACCGGGGTGCTTGTAATTTTGTTCCGATTAGGAAAAGTCAAATTCTGCGGTGGTGCAGAGCCGTCTGTTTTTGAGCTGTGTTACGCTTCACTTACTAGCATCTGTAATAACTTGCGTTTTGAAAAGAATGCATTTGGGACAGCAAACTGAAGCAGTGCATTTTTTTTTTATGTGTACTTTTAATTGCCTAGCTAAGAATGTTTATTATCTCAGATTTGTGTAATTTTATTTCAATCTTTTCACGTGTATGCAGCATCCCTTTAAGGAAAAGCAGTGTTATCCTAAACTAACTTTTAGCTGAAGGCTTTTAAAAATAGTTTATTAATTTCCATCAATGTGTTTGACTAAGAAATTGAAAGGATAATTGTCTGAAGATGTCTTTCTTGAGAAAGTTTAACAAAAGTGAAATGACTGATATCTGACAACTTTTGAATAAGGTAGCTTGTCACTTGAAATGCTGGTTTTCCAGTGATATTTCAGTCTCCTGGAAGAAAGTCAAGATATATCAAGTGCTTTTTTAGAATGGGTAGAAGAGAATAAGTAAATAAAGGCAAAAATAAAATCAAAGCAGAGAACTCCCAAATCCAGGGAAACAAATAAGAAACTCTGTTAGCAGTGTAACTTTTTAGGTGCCTCTTATTTTATTACTTCTTCCTATGTTGCTTCAATGCAGAGTAAGTCTTGCACATCTTCTGCTGGCAAACTGAGCGCTTCTGATGCCTGCAAGCCTATCCTAGGAGCAGGAAAGCCACTCCGGTTAATTTGTTGGATGTGGAGCATTTCCTCTCGTCCCTCTCTCCTGGTGCAGTGGGTATCCTGCGACTTTTAGCATGTCATGTGCGCGTCCTGTTTTAACGTAATTAAACGTTAGGAAGCTGGCCGTGAAGAACGTCTTGGGCCGTCACCCCTTCCAGCACCCGGGTACGGCCCTCAGCCGACGCTCACAACGGTACACGCCTGCACTTTTTGCCGCTTCCGATTGCTCAGCCGGACGGGAAAGGTTTCTTAAACCACCTTTTTTCAGGCTCTGTTATCCGGAGCCTGCTGACGGCCACTGGGGGTCAATGTTACTGCTGACCCGGCTGAGACGGGAAGGCCTTCAACCCGCGCTTTGCTTTCTGTGCTGAATCCGTGGCTCAGCCTGAGTAGGGATTTCTTTGATTTGGGATCTGTTTCCTGATACAGCTGGCAAACTCCTCTTGGGGCAGTGATTAGAGGTAAAATTTAAGCTCGAGTCAGTTGTGGGTGCTGGGAGAGGAGGAGTGTCGCTTGAAACGAGGAGCGTAGATTCGCGGCAGCCTTTTCTGCTGACACAGCGTGTGTCGGGTTTGCCCTGGACCAATTTATGGCCTGGAGTACCTTGCACGGGGGTGTTGCATGACTGGAGAGTCCTCCCTCCCCCAAAATAAACCTCAAGATCATCATGTTGGAGCGTACATATCTGTAAGTGTAAACTAGGCCTCTTTGAAATTGTGCACAAAACCTGTGAAATTGCTAAGAAGTGAGAAATAATTTGCTCTCTATGCTTGGTGGTGGCAATCCCAAGTTTGTCATCCAGAACTGACTGCTCTAATGCTTGTGGATATTTACTGCCCCGATTTAGTGTCTGATGTTGAACTGATTTTTTATTTTCCGCTGAATAGAAATGCTCAGTGTCAACCTTATCTATTGGGAGCTTCCAATAGCGTCCAACCTCTTATTGCTCCCTTCCGAATAAAAAGTAAAGGTAGAAGACAGGGAGTAACTTAAAATCATCAGTATTAGCTTCCTAACTGTTCTCAGTTTTACCTACAAAGTAGTTTATTTTAGGACAAACTCTACTTTAAGAAGAAAAAAAAAAAATCAAGCCCTGAGCTATAGCGGGGCAAAGTCCGTGCGAGCGCCGGCGCTCTGGCTCCGCTGAGCAAAGCCCGTGGCGTGGCGTGCCCTGCCAGCGCCGCTCAACGCCAACACGTGCTGATAGCAACCGGAGCTGCTCGGAGAAAACTGAAGCAAGAACAAGATCTGTTTCAGAGATAACCAGGAAACTGTTGTGAAAGTCGCATGGAAGAATGACACTTTTATCGGAGTCGTCTAGTGAAAGCAGCGCTTGCTCTTTCCCGCCCTCGTGGAAGATGTTGGGCTTAGGATGGCTCATAGCCCCCAGAGAAGTTCACCGCAGCTGTAGGTAACTTTGCTCGGTCCTGATGGCTTTTGGTGAATCGTCGTGTGTGAAGAATGCAACACCTATGTGGCGTGCGTGTCTCATGATGCCTTTGCTTAATGTGAAGCCACTTGTGAGATTTATCCTAAAGGAAGTTCCTTCTATGAGTTAAACTTCCATGAATGCTCCTGTTCTCCTGCTTTCAAAAATGTGTTCAGACCCAAAGCTATAGCATTATATTGGCTAAAATCAGTAATTGTTCGGATAGAAGTTGTTCCTGGACAGAAAGTGTGATGTTTTGGTGGCATTAGTCTCAAGTTGGTGATGGTATTTATTTTATGACAGTGGCAGATGTTACGTCTGTATGCTTATTTACACCTCCATGACTTCTAGTCCCAAGAAAGCTGAATCATGTGAACTCATTTGTTGCTGTTGCGGAATGAGACTGGATGATGTCTGGTTGCAGAAGGAAGAGTGAGTGTAAGCCTGGAAGCCTGAGGACAAAGCAGGGGTAGGACTGATGCTTTGGGTGGCCTTACTATAAGAGTATTCTGTGGCCATGACTTATTCGGTGATGGATCGGTCCATACAAAATAAATTCTGCAGTGTGGTGTATTTGATTCAGAAGTCGTGTGTTTTATGAAGTGTTTGCCAGCCTCCAGGAAACCGAGAATACTCTTCGTAGAAGTTGTCAAAAGTGTTTGATTCTAGATCTGTGAATGATTTAAATCACAGAAATTTGTACGGATCTCAAGTATTTACAGGGGATCGAGTCGCTCTCTGTGAGGTTTTTATCACACAGTTCTTTTTCTGCATGGAAACATGGCTATAATTGAAGATTACCTTGAAGAATTGCTGTGTGTTCCCTCAGTGCTGCTTAAGGACTTGTAGGTATTTAACTGCTTCCCTTTGTAATCGAGTAGATACTTTCCTAGGGGATTTGTGAATGGCTAGCATCACACATTGTGCTGCACATACATTCATTTGTGTATCTCTCTATATAGTCCTCTTCTATTTTTATATATGTATATATTATATATATATATATATAAATAAATGAAATATTTTTCTGTTTATGAATTCTGCCAACTTAAGTCCTGTCTCTGTTGTATCTTCTTGCCTGAGAGGGTAGTAATAGCTTGAATACCTTGAAGTGGTAGTTGTGTTCCCTCTGCACTGACCTGCTGCAACATCTGCTCTGAATTAACGCAAATTCAGGGAAACAGTCATACCAGTTCCATCTGCTGACCACCCAGTTCTGACTTTCACTCTTTAGTGAGCTGGATATTGTGTGCAGTGCCGCTGAGTAGCTCTTAATAGGAACTTTCGGTGTTTGCTGGTGAGTTGCCAGCTTGAATTCTGCTTAGTAAGTTAGAAACTTCACGTATACAAATTCAGCTAAGTTTTTGCAGGTGCAAGGTGTTCTCCTTGCCTGAGCCTAAATAACTTTTGAAGGTGGTGAAGCTGTATCTAAATGATAGCTCTTAATTGTTTGTTCCTTTTAGATTTAAATCGGTTTCTCCGTCTGTGGTTGCACTTTTGATGACCTTAGCGCTTGCTTGAAGGAAAGGTCAGCTCTGGCCTCAAACGTGTAGGTAGGTGCCCCATCTTTGGGGCTGTGGGTAGCATCTGCTCGAGGTGGCAGGTGGGATTTGGCCACCCCTGCCGATGGGGGACACCCGACCATGGGGCCTCTTGCCGCCCCGTGTGTGCAGGACTTTCCCTCTCCCCGACACTTGCAGCGTCCTCGTATCCCTCAGTGGTTTTGAACTTCCGGTCTTGAGTTAAAAGTTTCAAATACTCTGTGTCTTCTTCACCTGTTTTCTGTTTGCTGTAATTGCTGCGATGTCCATCCAGTTGCTTGTATCATCACAGGCAGGATTAAAAACAAAGCATCTGAGTGGCTCTGTGTACCAACATAATGAACTCAGTTTTCCTAAAGCTCCTGGTTTTCTCTTTGAACAATTTCAATACAAAAATGAGGTAACTGCTGTCTTTTCTGCTGTATCCCTTATAGTGCACTTGGCTTTTTTCTTAATACCTATATTTTTGTATCGCTTGTACTTTGCAGGCAGTCAGCCGAGTTGGTGCTTTGGGGAATTGGGGCTTTTGATGCCTACGATGAAAGGAGGAAACAGCATGGCTCAAGGGGATAAAGAAGTTTAACTGTGTTTTCCTGATACGATGATCGTAATAGACATGTAGATCATAGATCACAAAATAGACAATATTTTGTGTTGTTTCTTTTTTTTTTTTCTTTTGCTTTTTTTTGGCTCAAGATTGATATACTCTTGAGCATTTTTTTTCAGGCTTCCTTCAGTTTCAGAGGAACATACTACCCACATATGTGCTACTCTGTTTATACAACCGGTGAATATTTTATAAAATGCATGCTTGACTTTTGGAAGGAAAATGCTGGTAGGTTTTGCAGCCACAGATTCGTGAAACAGGTAGGGCTGTGGCTCTGGCCTGTGGAGATTCAAGCTTCAGCCTCTTCCGTCTTGGGGAAAAAGTTAGTGTATGAAAACAAGGATTTCTAACGAAAATGATTGTGTAACTTGAGTAATGAATAGTGAAATAAGATACAGCAAAGATACCAGGTAAATAGCTTATTTTTTTTCCTCTTTAAGAAGTATGTAAGAAGTGGATGCATGCACTTTGTTGCTATCTCATATGATGCTGATGCTGATGCTGGCTGAAGCTAACTTTCAGATCAGCATATGATAGTACAAACTAATCTTTCAGTGAATTTGTGATTTTTTTTCTGTGCCAAAGTGAGTTTTAAACACTGGGGCCGCGCTGCTCTTCACCACGATAAGCTGCACTTGAGAAATGGGAAAGGTGCCCTGGGAAGAGGCATCTTTCAAAGCCCGGCATCCCCACTGCTCCCCAGGAGGCTTCAGGCTGAATTATATTTATCTCAGGAGACAAGCGCTGTCCGCGTTTAATTATTATTTCTAAACAAACTCGGTGAATGTTATTCATGCGCGTTCGTCGGACAAAGCTGTGCTGTTCCTGTGCTTTCCCGTGCGGCGTGCAGACCTCTTAGCTGAGCTGAGAACCCGCCGAGGCTCTGCCGCTTCGGAGCGGCGGGTGTTTCGGAGCGGCGGGTGAGGACCGCAGGCGCTTTGCGCAGCCCGACTTCCCCCGCGCGCTTCGCTGATGTCTCAGCTGCGGCCGGGGGGGCTCGTGCTGGGGGCAGCGTGTGCGGCTGCTTTTTCTGCCAGGGCTGTTTTTTTACGGCGTGGTTCTCAGAGGTTTAAGTTTTGCAGCTTGGCACATCCCTACGTGAGAGAACGTGCTGTGTGCGTGCGGTACGTATTCTGTAAAACAGCCCGTATTTAGATTAAAATTTGCATTGATAGCCAAGAAAGTGCTTGCAAACAGAGCTGTCCTTAAGACGTAGTATTTGCCTATGAATTGTATCTCCTAGCTGTGCTCTGTAATACATAAGAGCTCTTATTTAATTAGCAACTTTTTATTTATTTATTTATCTATCTATTTATTTATTTATTTATTTATTTTTGGGGGAGTATCTGCTGCTCTGAGGCCGTTTCAGGCTGGAGCCCCTGTGTCAGGAGGCGAACGGATCAAGCGGACTGTGCTCGTTCCTTCTTGCATGTTGGTCTCTCCTCCTAAAAAGAAGTTAGAGGCTTACCCCACCTGCCCCCATAATTACCCAGTTAGCACTCGGCTGAGATTTTAATCATGCATGGCAATCAGGAAATTAAAAGCGATTGGGTTTTTTCTTTTTTTTTGTTGCACCGTGTTCACATGTGAAATATTCATACGTGTGAGCAGCCTTTCTGCTCTCCATGGAAACGATAACTTTGGGCCAAGCGGCAAGGTTCGCGAAGGAGCCAGATGGCGGGGTGCAGCTGCTGCCTCCGAAGGCTGGTCCGCAGCTCCGGCTGCCCGGGCGCCGCTCTCCCGCTCCGCGGCTGGTGCGGAGGAGGAGGAGGAGGAGGAGGAGGAGGAGGAGGAGGGGGGGGGGGTGCCCGGCCCCGGCGGGAGCAGGCTGCAGCGGCTCCTCCGCGCGGTTGCCTGGCTCTCCGCTCGCCCGTGCGGTGCGTCCCCGTTCTCACCTGCGGCCTCACCTTTAACACCGCGGCTGCACCTGCTTCTGGGCAGACGCAGAACCGGAGCGGTTTCTTTGTACGCCGACCCATTGAAACGTGTACGATTAGCATCCAGTGTGTTTAATTTGCCTTTTGGCACTTAGCAGGCAATGGAGAGTTTTGTCGTTTTTGCTTTTTTGGGGCCTGGAATATATTCCAGGCATTCATTTCGCAGGAGAAAACCCAAATGCAAATTAGAAGCTTTTTTTTTTCTCCTCTCTCCAAATGAGGCCTATACGGATAGTTCAGAATATGGTCTTTTCCTTAATTGTCCAAATGCTATTGGCAATCTCACGCTGCAATGAAAAGTTAGCAACTACTTAAGTTTTCTGACGCTTGCCTCCAGAAGGGATGACGTGGGTGGAGTTTCACTTACCGATCACTAACTTTTCAAACTATGCAGTTAGATAAGACTGAAGCAACTTGCTATAAATGTGGTGACTTGTTAGACCGCATTTGTTGTGCAAATGAGCTTCCATCCTGCAAGATCAGCAGAAATGCTTCACGTTTGCCTGGCTGGAAATTAATTAAAATTTGGTGACTGAAATTAAAGGAATGGATTTGTTGCCTGTTGTGTTACATGAAGCTGTCTTTCTGTTCCCGTAATGTGAATTAGTGCAATTGCAAATGGTTCTTGATGCGTGGAGGTTTTCAGGTTCAAGTTGATGCTATGTCCTGGCACCTGTAGCATCCTTAGATTCAGACCAAACTTGTTTCGCTTTGTCTGTTTTCCCAGAGAAATGAGTTTAAATGCATTAGAAGCAGCCAACAGGAGTAAGGACACTCACAATCCAAAAATTTACTGGGGGGCGGATTTCCTTATAGGTTGCATTTGCATAAAACTGTTCAAGCTAATTTGCTAATTTAAATATAATTGCTAGTATAAAAAAGAGCCTGTGTGGTACGTTTCTAATATATGTATATATATCCAGATTTAAATTTTGATTGCCAAAAGCAGACTTGCAGACTGAAAGATCTTTAGTGTTTGCCAACTAAATTATATCTTATAGCAGTGCTTTGCAATATATAGAAACTCTTAATTAGATATTGAAAAAAAAAATGAAGATGCTGTTATTCAAAGGTGTTTCATAGCAGGCCTCCGCAATTCTCTGCTGGCAGGATATGAAAGGCTTATGTGGATTTTGCTCCCATTTTTTGTTGCATGTTGATTTTGGTTTCCAAAAATACCCTGTTGAGATGTGAACCTTCAAATTAAACTGTTGGCAACCCCCACAACCCCTTCTCACTGAAAACCTAGCTCTGGAGGCATCCTGACAGTGCAGTGAGGGGGAAAAAGGATTATTTCTGCTGTTTTCTCGCCTCCGGAATCACATACTTTGCCCGCGGCAGGTACAGGTTGTATCCCTCTGCTTAGTCCCTCTCTTCTTTCCCCCTGCCCTTGGTCCCAAATGTGCAAGCTCAAGCGCTTTGCTGCGCCCCGATTGCTCTCTGCCGTTGGGTGCTCGACTGGCTTTGGACACCTAGCGTCTAGGTCTTCATTGAGCAGGTGTTTTAATTTTCCAGTTTGCCTTTGTGATTCGTAGGTGAAGGGGAACGTCTGATCCCTTTGCCCATCACTTACCCCTTCTGCTGTCTTGTTGCAGCTTGAGAAGTACTTTGCGGAAGAAAGTCCTTTTTTTCCCCCTTCCCCAGCGGACTGCCCTGCTAGACCTCTGCCGTTCGGGGGCCGTGGGTGCCTCGCTTTGAGGACCGCCCCGAGCTGCGCTTGACCCTAATTCTCCCACGAGTTGCTGTCAGATGCCAAGTTTGGATGGAGTGAAAAGGTGGGGGGGTGCGAGCTGCAGGCTTTTCCCTCTGCCGGGAGGGGGGGGGCCTCGAGCCTGGCCTCTGCCCGTGCCTGGCCGAGTGCCGCGCAGAGATTTCCCGGAGCGGCTGGAGCTCTGATCCGGCGGCTTTTCCGAGCCGGAGCTGAACGCATTAAGGTGGTCCCACGAAAACACCCGCTTTTATTTATTAAGCTAGTTTGTTGATATTTCTGTTTTTCACGTGTTTTCACGTGAGAAAGGAGTCGAACTTCCTACTATCAATTACAGGGATCAATTTATAGCAGCCCATCGTATAGGTTAGACCCATTTAAAACTGCTTAAGGTATACCCCATGGCTTCTCAGGAGGGTGCTGCGCTGCTGCATTTATTTTTCAGTAAGGCGTTTCCACCTTCCCTGATGTTTAAGGGGAGGAAAGCAATGGTTGTGCTCCAGCGAAAGATTCACTGTGGAAGTGCTGCCCCAAGATAAGTATTTATTGATCAGATTCTTTCAGGTGTCTGTCATCTTTTTCTTAAATGAGCCTTGTGGCGGTGCGTTAAATTGATGCTGATGAAGGTAAAGTTGCCCAAGCCAGCTCCGGTTGAGATATTTGCGGTTACCGTTTGTCTGCGCCGCTGCTGCGCTTCTCCTGCCTCAGCGCTGCGTTTCTGAGCCGGGCTGTGCTCCGCGGGCGGATCTGCGCTTTCAGTCAGCAGCTGCTTGAAATTCAGCGTGAGAATGCCTGCTCGCGTGTGACCTCCTCAAATGACGGCATGTGACGTAAACCTTGCGTGTTACTCCATCCATCCATCGCACGTTACCATCCAGATAGATACATCTGGATAAATATCTGGAAATGTGTAGCGAAGGAGAGAGCACACAGTTTGCTTTTAGCAGTGAAAACCCAGAATGTGCCTGCACGGCTGAGGCAGAGCAACATTTTTTTCTAAGTTGCTGTGATACCTTAGCCCTGCTGTCCTTGTCGGAAGTCCGCTTTCGCTGGCAAAAAAGCAGAGCGGGAAGGCACTTCCCCTCTTTGCAAGCAAGAGACACGAGGCTTGGAAAAACTGTGGGAATGCCGGAGAAGGCTAAACCAAGAGCTTTCTCTTTCTGCCCAAGCTTGATGATTAATTTTTTTTTTGGCCTCATTTCCCTTCTTCCTTAATGAATGTGCACAACCTCCAAGTAAAGAGAAGTTGTCAAGTTTTTATGTCTGAGGGTTTGCCTTTGTGGCAAGAGGAACTGGACTTTTGGTGTGGGTTGAGGGTCTTGCTCTCACGCAGTTGGTGTGTTGTGCCCTTGCCCGCAAGATGCGGTAAATCCATAGTATGGTGATTGAAATAAAGGTGATGGTGGGAGTTTAAAGCACAGTTTTAAAATGCAGCTTGTTGCGACTGATTTGGGGAAAATAAATAGGTGCTGTGTTAATGCTGATTTTCCCTGCTTATTAGGAAACTTGAGCCCCCCTTGAATAATCCAGTTCATTTAGTCTGCGAAAACCTGATACTGCACCTTTGCCTGTTTCTTCTTTACACTTTTATGGCAATTATATCGTAATAAGGAGGAAAAGGAGAAACCATATTCTCGTCTGCTTACAGTCCAAGCCCAAACTTGTCCTTCCCTGACGCTGTGAAGTCGTCCTTTGCTTTGAGGTCTTTAACTAAACTTTGCTCCAAATGCATGCTTTAGGTGAGTGGCAGTGGTTTTTAGAGGCTACGACACACTCCTGTCATATCCACCCCACTCTCCAGAGCATCCTTCTCTTGCAGACCCATGGCAGAGAAGAGGGAACCTGCAAAAATCGTACCGTTATTCGACGGTGATCCCTCCTTCCCCAATCTGAAGCACTGAAACAAAAATGAAGATGTAAATGAATTTGCAATTATTGCACAATCTGGTTATGCAACAAAGCTGGCGTGGTAATATATATACATGCGCGGAGAAAAGCTTGTTTGCAGAGATGAGATGAAGCACAGTTTCCCCACATTCTTCGCAGTGATGAGGGTAGCTGTGTTGTTGGCTTCGAGCCCTGGTTAGCGAACTTGAGTATTAAAGAACGCAAGATATTCTGCTTCAGTTGACTGAGGGTTTTTGTCGATGGAGCAAAAACTAAATTGGTTCTTATGTTTATTTTGAAAGGAGCTTTTTAGCTTGAGGCCCAGAGTCCAGGCAATTAGCGTTGCAGTAGTCAGCCTTGGAAGAGGGTGCTGTGCTGTAGTAAATTTTTGTACTGTCAGCATAAGCTAAATGTCGTTCATGTGGGGTTTTTTATTTTATTTTTCTGACTGATAGGGTTTCAATTGGAGGCATCACGCGCTCGTCCAGCAGGTCCTTGGATGAGCGTTGAGCCTTCCTTGCAGCTGGGAACTTAATTTGTTACTTCCCACGTTTTATTATTCCTCTGGAAGAAGTCGCGGAGCGCTTTTGGCTCCTCCCTTTTGTGTGAAGGTGGGGACGGACGGCGTGGCGATGCCGCTGTGGTTTCTGGGGTGGGCGAATTCCTCAGCGGCTTCTGCCTGCTCCACGTGTCCTCTGTGAAGCTGGAAGCGAGCGGGGCTGCTGCGGGCAAGCACTGGCACAGGCTGCGCTGGGGGGTTGGCGGCGACTCCGTCGCTGGATGCTGTTAACAGCTTCTTGCAAATGTCTTTGACGTCATTGCTAATGCCTCGGGGCAGAGGTTTGGACTAGACAGACTTCTTGAGGTCTCTTCCAACCCTAAGCCTCTATGGGTGTATTTATGCTTTTTTATGGAGTTATAGGATAGGAGGTTTCTGTTAAAGGTGTATATCCTGCAGTGAAACAGTGATGAGGCAACTTACATACATATTTTTGGTTACAGATGGCCTGTTTATTGTAGGCAGAACAATATGACGGTATGACAAAAGCTCCATTGCATGTCTGCAACTGTGCAGATTTATTTTCAGCTCCTGGTCTATGGGAAATTGTTTTCGCAGATAAAATGTGCGGTCTCTAGAAACTGAATCTGTCACATCTCTCCAGAAATGGCTAGTATCTTTGTTAATGTCATGTGCTGTGGCTCTTGGCCTGATTTTCATTGGTACTGTTTTACTTATCCGTGGGACAATAAACCTTTTTCCCTCCCCTCCTCAGCTGTTTCCCATCTTGCCTCCATTTGTATTAATTCCTGATAGAAGGAGCAAATTGATGATGATGATGATGTCTCCGTACGTAATGCTTGTTGCTGATTGAAAGAAAAAATTTTGCAAAATAAGTGAATAGACTGACCTGATGACTCCTCATGACAACCCTCCAGTGTGAGTTAATGTTCAGAATATCTTCATCCTAGTTTACTCCTTAGAGGCGAATAGGGAGAATGCTGCTGAAGTAATTTTAAGGTGAATCATGCCATCTGCCATGCATGGTTTGATGTTTCAGCAGTAGTGGGGGAGATGGGATGGATATATACATAAAGTCATCTGATACAGTATGTTTGGATTCGCTGTATAATGAATTAGAGTGGCAGAGCCTTTTTTTTCTTGGAGGTATTTTATATTCCGTGCTTTGGTTGTCACATTAATGCACGACTCCAGCACTGCAATTCCTCTCTTTGGTCAGTGCGAAACTTAATGGACTCCATGTTCCACTGAGACTCACAGCTGTGCCGGATCCGTCCTCGTAGTGAATCAAAGCGGAGCATTGCAACGTTACTTTCTGAAAATACTGTGCAAATGTTGACCCTTAGGATTGCCCAACTGAAAACTAGATGCAATTTGCAACACTTCCGCCACATGCTAAAAAAAAAAAAAAAAAAAAAAAGGAGAGAGAGAGAGAGAGAGAGAGAAAGGGTAGGCTCAAATGAAACTGGAGATGGTATTGTGGCAGCCTGTGGTGCAGCGCTCCCAGGCTGCCTGGGCTGTGCCTGCGGAGAGCATCCTCAGGATACGTCCATCTTGCCACCTGCAGCTCTGGGAAAGAGCGAGCTGGCGCTTGAAACCGAAAACGCATAACCCCAGTGTAGCATGAAATGAGTTGTGTCCCATCTTGTGTTTTGTCCAGAAACGACGGTTTTGGAGACTAGCCAAGCCGCTGTAAGGTAACTGGGTTTGCAGCTTGGAGGTTGCGTGCGGCTATTAGGTGGGGCAGAATCATGATCTTGAAGTTTATACCACTTCAGCTTCAGAAATTTAGGCAGAATATTGAACAGGCAGCAATTAAACCCTTTTCCTCCCTTTCCATGCATTTTACTCCTTCCCCTCCACCAAGGGAATTGTATATCTGTAAACTCCAGAATTAATTATGTAAGGTCAGTTGAAGGCCCAAGCAATAGCTTGTTCTCTCTTGCAGTCGAGCAAGACAAATTTGAAATGCCAGGAGTAAAAAGCTGAGGTTGCTTGCCTGTGGAGAGAAGTATTGCAGCAGACACTGAGCTGACATGCAGGGAGAACTCTGCTACCCTTAGAAGAGGATTAGTTTATGCCCTGGAGCAAATGGGTTATTAACTCTTGTAATTTTATTTTAGCGTGTTTAACAACAGATACTATTGTTTATAAAACCCCCCTTAATCCCTTTTTAATCACTGCAAGTTATTTTCCTGAGGTTATCCTGCAGCCATGGGTTCCAATAGTTAGTTATGCATTGAGCGAAACACGACTTTTTTCTGTGCATTTTCCTTAACTCGTTCCTCGAAGCCTCGTATCAGAGGTTCTTCTTCTTCTAATCAATCGGATGGTGCCTTCTCCTCCTGCTTCATCTCCTGACTCTCCGAATCGCAGCAGCAGCTGCTTCCTTGCACTCTTTACCCTCTGGGCTCTCCCGGCTGCTTCCTCATTTCCCTTCGCCTCTTCCTCACCGCCGCTGGTGCTGATGTGAACCGCAAGCTGGCAGTCCTGGCAGATTGGATTAGCTTGGGCTTTGCCCTGCCCCTCAAGGCGTTTATTGATAAATAAGGGCTTTGTGTTACGAGATGTCGGCGCAGGGGCACGGGACTGCCCTGCGCACTGGGTCGGCCGGCGCGTGACGCAGCGGCAGCGGTGCCGTAGTCACAGCGCTCTTCAGGCTTCTCACGCCTGAAAGAGAAGCCATGAACTTCAAAACTGTTTATAGCTGAGAACAAATATTTTCATTCTAATTTTCTTTTCCAAGGTGATCTGAGCGAGACCACACTTGGTGGCTCTGGAGAAAGAAAAGGGATCTCAGGTGAGGAGGAGGGCACGTCCCAAGGGAAAGGGATGCTGAAGCTGATGGAGCTTGGAGAAGTTGGGAGACGGGGACAAGAGTAACCAACTACCTTAGCTACCGGCACCATTGCTCAGTACTTTACATTTTTCCCACGTTCCCCATCTGCTCTTGAGATGAGAGCAGATATTTGCTGTGTCTTTCACCACTAGCTGGCCAACATGCGGACACTGGCCAGCCAGCGGCATGAGTATCTGGGTGATCTTTCACGGTGTTGACTTGAGCCCTGTCTCCCTTTCTTGTTGGAGGATTTTAAAGAAACAGGACGGTAGGATTTCCCTATTTTGGACTAAATTTCCCTATTTCGATACTTGTGTGTGGGCTGTCTACTGAGAAAGAGGCTGGCACACAGACATACTGTGGGTTCAGAGGTGACTGGGTTGTCTAACGCCTGCAGGGGTTTGCCACGTAGTCTCAGTCCCTGGGCTTCGACGGGATCTTTCTGCATCTTGCAAAAATCTGGCTTTTCTGCATCAGCGACTAGGATGCAGAGTAGCAGTGCTGCATTGCACACGTGGATGAGCGTTGTGTTCTCTCTCTTTGCCATGTATATGTATGAAATATATATATATATGCACTCTACATACTACTTTCCAAGGCAGTGTGAAAGATTAGGAATGAGAATGAGACAGTGATAACGTTTTACATCTTCCTGGCTGTAGGAGTATTGCCTCTTGGCTCTGATTTAGGTAGTGTTTAGCCTTTGAATGTATTTTCTTTTTCCTGGAAGATCTGCTATTATAAAAGATTCTGCCACTGGGGCTGGACGGCTTTAAAGCAAGTACCTGAATGACTCAAAATAATTTGATTAGTCTTGTCTTTCACCAGGAGAATCCCTTGCTTGGGTCTGTCCCAGAGACAAATGAATCATGCAGAGGAGAAATCGTGATTTCCAACCAACGCTTTGAATTTGTTGCCATTAAGTGGCACATTTTCCTACAGCTCTGCTGTAGGAAACATGCCTTTTCCTCAAAAATATCTTTAACGTGCCCTGAATTATATTGAAATGTGAAAAATACTTCCAAATGTAAGGAAAAAATTCACAAAGCAGTGTGTTCTTTTGCTGTTAGAAACTTCAGATCAGATTTTTTGCTTGTGTTGCCAATTTGCTAAAATATATTGAATCTTATTATATGAGGTAGAGTAGGAAAACATGTCTGTACTGACTTGAATATTCCCTCTCTCCTCCTATAATCTTTTTTCCCCTTCCATGTAATTCTTACATTAACACTCGCCTAGGTAGCGTCACTAAGAACGCAGGTAGCTTCAGTAAGGAAAGCAGATGCCGTTCACCATTTCAGATTTAGCCTTTCATCTTGTACTTGTAACCTACGATCATTTGTGTAACTGCTGATGGGATCTGGTCGCGCGAGAGCTTGATGAGGTACCGAAAAATTCCTTTGCAGAGCAGAAGGGTCCCAGCATGAAATAGAGGTTTCTTGCTTGTTCCTTCCCCAGCTGGCTGACGTGTTGGCCAGAGTCTTCTTCTGAGCTCTGTGTGAGGTTGCCTTCGGTTGGAAAAGCCTTTAGTTCGAAAGCCTAGCGGTGCCTTTCCGTACGTTGGCTTTTGTGGCTCTAAGTCCCTCTCAGTGGTGCGAGGAAAGCCCTCAGGCAGCAGAAGGGAGAGAAGTCAGCTAGGTGTTAAGAAGAGGGTTGCCCTGTCTGCTTTTAGCTCCGGAGGCTGGTGTTAGGAGGCTGATGCTTCGGTAGGCCGGGGAGGAAGACAAGTTCCTGCTCCGACTGGTCACAAGGAGACACGTCATCCAGCAAGGCAAGTAAGTCTCTAGGAAGGAGACAGCCCTTGTGACCATCACCAGAAGACCTTGCAGGCTCAGATTGACGCACCTGCCAGTTAGGAAAGAGACCAACGAACCGCTTCAAGTATTGACAAAATAACCCCGTCGAATTCAAGTCTGTAGTCCTGATGGTACCTCGGACCGTGCTGTTTCCAGCGCGTGCAAGGTCTTCTGCTCAGATTTGGAAACCCAACTCTGTGCATCTACTTACCAGTGCTACAGTGGCCTCAGGTAGGACATTAAGAGACTGGGTGAGAAGCTCCTGTTCCCATGCCTGCTCCCAGGACAGACAAGGGAAGTATCCGAACCACAAGCATGCTTCCTAGAAAGTCTGCAAAGCCTGGATGGTTTCAGGCTGGGGGCAAAGGCTGTAACGGGCTGGAAACCTGAGCGCGGGGCGGGGGAATTTCCTCCCATTTGGGATTCCTGAAAAATCGAAGCACAGAGAAGTGTTTTGGTGGTGGCGTTCATAAAGGAAGGTAGGAGAGGAAATGAGAAGACTTTGCGTCATGAAGTCAGATAGCGATTGGCATGCAATGCTGTGTGTTTTTGCAGTCTGTGCTTAGTAAAATCCTGCTTTCCTTTGTTGAGGCTTAGTAAGGAAAGTTTCTCTTTCTAAAGAGAAGGCAAGATGTGCCATAAAAGGATTATCTGAAAGGTATACAGTCTGTTAGGTAATGGAAGATCTTGTTATGGAGAAAAGCTGCTACAGGATATCCTATTTGTTCAAAAAAACAATCTTTACTTGGAAGCGTGAACTCTTCAAAAATACTGTAAATGCAGATGGGGAAAAAAAGTAGCATTAAATGAATGTTATAGCCAAGCTGAAATTAAAATGGAAGCTAATTTGCTGTGAATTTTATTTAAGAAAATAGCTTTTCCAGGGTAGATTAATTAAAATAACAAGAAGAGTCAAAGGAAGAGCTTGTATGATTCAAAGCTGTCTGCTTTTCCTAACTTTACTAGTTGTCCAATACAAGATACTCATCTTTGTGAAAGTCTTGTCTTTAAACATACATACTATTTTCTCTGATCTTTGGTGCAGAAAGAATAGTTTTTTGCTCTTATTGCTGTATGTTAGAAAAGAGCGGACTTTTGCTTTCAGAAGCAGTGCTGTGTAGTGTCATGAAACAGGTCTGCTCATATCCCTAGCCAAAATGGAAATAAATAAATAAACACCAGAAATTTAAAATGAAGCACTCTTTCTGTGTTGTTTAGGGTTGAAATCTGAAGTGTGAAAGGGATTAGAAAATTATAAATGTAAGCTAATTGATATGTATCTCTGCGATATTTGTAAATTCTAATTTCTTGCTGTTCCAAATGCTGGGTGTTTGTGCTTCCCGGTAGTGTTGTCATTGAAATTGTGTTGATTTGTAACGCTTTTTGAAGTGTAGCTCTGATGTGAAATGTGACCCAAAAATTATGGAAACTTTATTCAGTTAAAAAAAAAAAAAAAAAAAAAGAAAAACTCTTTAATGAGTCATAAGGCAGTAATGAGTCCAGCTTCTGTGCTCATCACTGTAATATTCAGTATTATGGCTCACGGGAGTAAAATACTAAAAAAAAATAAAATAAAAACTGCTTATGAATTAAGTGGCTTTGCCTGGGATCTCCTTGGTCTTCTCTGATGTGTCGCAAGTGGCCGGTGGGCTGGGCCGGGCTGGTCGTGGTCGTGGTGCTACATGGTGCAGTGAGAGATGCGGGGTGTTGCCCCCAGGACCTGTCGATGGACATGGGATGGGGATGGAGGGTGCTGCCCATTTCAGAGGGGCTGCAGAAGATAAAGGAAGGAAAGTAGCTTCAGTGCCAAGGAGGTCCAGATGGTGGGGTTGAGGTTATGCTGGTGGGAAGTTGTCTGGGACATGGGTGCAAGTCTGTCGGAGACGTGACATGGCTTGTTGGGCTTGTGTAGCTTTTATGTATCAACTCGTCACTTTTTAATATTATACTTATTTTGATGTATATTTTGAATTAAGGACAGCTGGGAGGAACAGTTGCAAGCGAAGGCGATGCTGAATTTATCAGGAACATCTAAGTGCCTTAAAAAAATAGTCTAAATGGGAGGGGAGCCACAAGGACAGGTTTCTGGCAACGTGAACTTATTCTGGTCCCAGCGTCCAAGTCCCATGCGAGACCGTTAATCTTTTTAAGTCTCTGCTTTAAGGGCTGTCAAGAATTAGGGCTAATGTGGGGGACACCAGAACAGAAACCGAATTATTAGGGGGTTTTGAGCTAGAAAGCAGTGGCGGGTAGAAGGTAACATTGCAGCGCATCTGGCACAGTGCAAAGTTGCATGCGAAGAAAAAAGCCAGGCCTGTTGCAATGGTAGCTCTGAGTCCTGACCACTGTTACCCAGAGGATCTTGTGGTTTTAAAGGTCATGATAAATTTGAGTTACTGATGCACATAGAAGAAACTGCAGAAATAGTATAGAAGAAATTGTTTATTTGTGCATTTAAATAGTATGTTTAAGAAACCGTGTGTTCAGGAGACACTACTTATTTTTAAAAGTAACTTTGTGCTTTTATCTGCATTTTTGGTACCATATTAGACATTTGGTCTTAATTTGGTTGTTATTGATTACCACTTTATTGCCAGTCATATTCTGGGAATGAACGTTTGCTTTTTGTACTCTAGTCTGAAGCTATAGTTTGCAATTTTCTATTCTATATATAATGCAGTAAACTGTTTTTTCCCCCTACAATCAAGTATTGGAGAAATTTTTTATTTCCCTATATGTTATTTTCATTCAAAGAAATTTTCATTCTTTGTATGTCTAAATGCTGCCTCCTGTATGTTTCAAATATGCAGAGTCACAGAGCTTGCAATTCTTTGAGATTTTTTCCAGGAGGAATATATACATCAGGGCTGTTCTCAAGATACTCACCCCAGGTTTTCTTACCTCTACTTTTTGTACAACTTCTGGTGTATTTGTGTTTTCTTATATGTTAGGTATTTGTCTTTCCTTTTTAAGAGTGACGCTACTTAAGAGTTTTGTATACAGTTTGCTGATAGGCAGACCTGCCCAGGACGCCGTTTGCTTGCTAGCAGCGCACGAAGCCGGAGATGGCAGCTCTCCTCCGGAGCGCGCAGCCCGCCGCCCTGCCTGGGCAAACGCGCGGCTGAGCAGCTTTGACCGCGTTGCGCTGGAATCTGATTAGAGACAGCTTTTTTGGGAGCAAAAGTGCAGGTGGGGTTAGATCTTTACCTTGGCTCAGGCAACCGCTTGTTTACAATAACAAAGTAGTGGAATCGCTTTGGCAAAGAGGGTATTTGTCACAAATTTCATAATCTTTGGCTGCTTGTGCAGTATTTTTTTCTTCTGTATTTTTCCTAAGGTATTGTTTTTGCAGACCGTATTGAAAACATGCTTTTTTTTTTTTTTCTTTTCTAATTTGATTGTAAGACGGGCTTTGTTCATCAAAAATAAGTGCAATAAGGCAGAATGACTTGGTTATTTTTACATTTTCCTGTTTAAGAAAAAAAAAAACAGCCTCAGTAAGTGAGCCACAATGAGCCGTGATGTATTTCCTCCATCGGGATGGAAAATAAGCCATTTATTATTTCAGCTCTGACTCAAAGTGAACCTGCTGACACTGAGACATTTTATAATCATAAGGAACAGGTTAGGGCAGTAACTTGGACGCCAGGCTGGGGATTACCTACTCATTACAGTGTTTTACAACCTGGATGCTTTAGGTTTTCTGGCAGAATGTCCTAAACCTCACACTAAACACCACGTTGTTATTGTACAATTACTGCTTGCAGGTCTTGCTGTAGGTGGTGCCAGCTAGATAGATGCCTTCATTATAATTATCCTTTTTACTCTATATAAAGATTTCATCCCTTTAATCCATGTAAATTTTATTGCTCTTGAAAGTGACACTAATAGCTACACTTCTAGCCCGTCCTTCCTGAGCTGTGTCCCCAAACTAATTGGGGCTGGACTTGGTCAATATGGAAATGGGAGATGTCCAAGGAGAACCCAGGTTCTGCAGGAAGCGGCGCTGATGACTCTGTAGACAGCGCTAGCGGTCATTACGCGGTCCCCTGACACGGTCTGCAAGAATAGCAGTGCTAACTCCTGTATCCTGGCCAGACGCCAGCTGAAAATTACTTTCTGCCTGCCTAGAATTCCTCTGTAGCTTAAGCTGGAGACGTTAGGCTTCGTTTCCCTTTTTATAAACAAATCCACAGTGTTAACGCAGAGCAGCTGCCACTTCACACCTTGGAGGTAACTACTTTGATGTTGGGTGAGTGACTCTGTGCTTGTGCTTGTGTACAGCCTGTGAAACACTCTGGTTGTGTTTTTGGATGATAAGTACGGCACTTAATCCTTTGCGTTCGTGAAGCATCTGCCCCATTGTGTTGGGCAATTGTATAAATAACTTCAAAATTTATGGTCTGAGAATAAAAATAAACAGAATTTGAATGTTTGCCTGAGTGAGCTGACTCCTAAAATGCTCCTTTTACCATGAAATTTAGGAGAGATCATTCTGTGATGTATTTTTTCAGTAACAGCCTGAGAATATTATTGCATCTGCTGATAAATCAGGGTATGTAGGGAGTTAATGGCCTTTTGACAACTAGGTGTTGAAAGATGAATGGGAAAGAGATATAGGGACCCTCACTTAAGGATGAGCCAAGAAAACTCTTCCCATATAGCTATTTAAGCACAATACGTCGTCTCTTGCTCTTTGGTAAGCATCAGAAGTGGAAACCTGCGATTGGATGTCTCTAGTCTACTAAAACCCACAGCTCCAGGTGGACATGGACACAGTGGACCAGAGAAGTAGGGAGTTAAGCCAGAAAGCTGTATCTACTTTGAGAGTGCTTCAAAGTCAAGTGTGCAGCTTGTGCTCTTTTGGGGTCTTGAGTGCAACTTCATCCCACCATGCCAGGAGGAAAAGCCCCATGGCTTGGTGAGGGGGCCAGTCCTGACTGCAGGCAGGCGCGGGGGCTCTGCCAGTGTTTCACTGCTCTTGCCTGTAACAACAAGGTGACTCGAGCTCCAGTTCTCCTCAGAGAGGAGCTGGCCGACGAGCCAGTGGATTTGTTTGCCCAGCTCGGCTGGGTTAATTTGGTGTCTGGGCTACTGTATACCCTGAGCTGCATACTGAAAGGCTCTTGTGTCAACTTGATTTTTGCCGGTGGGCGACAAATGGACCATGATTCTTACCTGTCTTTATACACTTAAAACAAGCAAAAATTACTTATGAGAAAGAAACTGCAGGTAGAAGAGCTGACTGATGTGCCTGAAGACCAGAGCCCCTTAATTTTGTGGTAGAACTCGTGCACAAGAGCTTAAATTGTTTTCTTATGACTGGACAATCTTTCGTTTGCCAGGTATAATATGTTTGCGTATGAATACTAAATCAAGATTCAGTGAGATGTCCTATGAATATGGCAGCTACCTTTTTTTGCCATTTGTCTTGAAGAGGTTAGGCTTTGTATGATCCACTCTTAAGCCCTCTTTTAATTGCTTCATCCTTTCTCTTTCTGACCGGGAGACCACACAACTTCTTGATGAATACTGCTAAACAACACTGTGCAGTTAACTGTCAAATCCTCAATTACACACATTTTACTACTTGTTTTTCTCTCACTGACTAAGTGCTCAGAGAGTACACCAGTGTTGCCGCATCTGTATCTTGTCAGGATTGGAGTCAAAAGAATTGATTTCTTAACCGATTGCAGCTTGCCAATTTAACTGTGCAGAATAATATGAGCAAGCCATCAAAACATCTGCCCATAAGGTTCCCTTGACAAGGGCCTTGTGGGGGTTTGTTCTGAAATCACCTTTTGGGAGTACATGACACTTAATATGTTGTCAAAATCAGTGTTGAAGAAAGCATGAGAAATAAAATCTAGCAGAGAGAATCTGATAGCTTCAGGCTCCTCGGCAGTAGAAAAAATGGAGGTACGAACACTCTGTCAAAGTAGTTCAGGAATTTTTATTAGCTGTATTTAAACTGTAGTGTGATGAAGTGCAATAGCAAGAAAAATTGGTGCTTTCTGACCATAAGAATGTATTACAGCTGAATACATGGTCTTTCTAAGGAAGAATCTGATAATGAATGTGCAATTTCGTTGATACGTAAATACTAACACCAGACTTCTCAATGTACTTTACGATAGAAGAGGCACATAAAGTTATCGGTCTCTGCATATTTGCATGTAAAAGAAACTAAAGTATGCCATCGGTGGAGTTCTCTGATCCAAGAATCCAAACTGTATTTGGTTTTCTTCAGGATTATCAGGTATCAGTGCCACGGGTCTGCAGAGATGATCTGAGGTGAAGGAGCCGTGCTAGGTTCCAGTGCCCACTAAAGCCCGCAGTGGCATGTCTAAGCTGAAAAAGCTCAGTATGGGAAGAGATCACACAAAATAAACAAGCTGAAAGACAGCGTGGGCTTGAAGGGAGGATATATGTTACAAACAAATTTTTATCATATGAAGCATGTTGGTAATGTGTTAGTTACTTTAATAAATTATTATTATTGTTATTTTTTTGGCCCGGACTCGTGTTGAAGGAAAGCTGGAATCGAGGTTGCCCACACTCAGTGCAGAACCCACGCGCTTCTCCCAGTGTGGGATTAGCATGGGAAGGCGGCTGGAGCTCTTGCGTGAAACAAAGGCACCAGGTTTAGGAACAGAGCTGTAATGGGTAAACGCTTCCTTTGGGATCATCCAAATGTGTAAGAAGGAAGAGCCGTCTGATGTAACCAGGTATTTAGAGTGAGAAATTACTCTTGTGTGTGTATCAACAAGGAATATAAAAGTAGGTGTGTAACTTCCAGAGAAATGTGTGTGGCTTATTTTTATTTATTTTTTTTAAAACAAGATGGTAGTGTTTGTTGTCAAAATACTTTGTATTTTCTTTTTTGTTGTTACTGAGTCTGGCTGTAGCAGCGTGCTGCATGTTTTGTTACTGCAAGTCCTTTCCTAGGCGATTCAAATGCCCAGCTAGGGTGGAAAGGAAAAGAGGTGATTTATGAAGTATTTGCCTACAAATGTGGGTTAAAGACTATAATAAATAAAGGTCTTTAACTTTAACAGTGGTAGAAATTTCTAGAAATTTAATTAACACAGTTTTCTGCTGGATAGTTTTTTTAAACTTCAAAAGACAGATGCAAGTAATTACATAGTATGAAACGGTGAAGATGCAGCTGAGTATATTTGAGGAGAAGGAAGAAGCACAGATATAAAAATAACGACAACTTAAGAGTTGCAGAGACTAAATTTGAGGTGCTGAAATTTTTCTTTGCTAGCCCGGACGTTGGGGTGACATTTTCCCTTATGGCGTGGTGCTTGATAATGAGCAGCTTTAAAATCACTGAGCAGGAATGAACTGATGATTAACTGTGCTTTACACATGCCAAATGCCTTTCTACTAAAGTTATATGATATGATTAGCTTCACGCTTCTTATTGTAAAAAGAGTGATTTAAGGCTAAGAGCGAGTGAAATGCTATAAATGCTATCTCCCCATCAGCTTTTAAAGCTAGATTTGTTTGAACCAGGTATGTGGACCTCCCTCTTGAGCCCTTTTCTTTATAAGATTGTTTTTTTTTTTTTGACAAACTATAGCTGAATATAACTTTTTTTTTTCTTAGTGTGGTATTTTTTAGGAGACTTGGGGAAGGAGGGGTGCAAATTTGAGTGTCCACCCTAAGGATGAGTATTTATAACTTGACTTCTTTTGGATGTGCCCTGTTTAAAGCGAGTGACAGATTTTGTGAGCCAGGTTTTGTTACAGCCTGTTTGTGGCAGCAATCACAAATATTTAATAGGAGAGGTCTTTCCAGGAAGAATATTTTTTGGCTAAAAAAACTTCACAGTGAGAGCATTGAGCTCACGCTGCAGGGAAAAACCCAGACCTTACGCTGTCGGGAGCTGTGGTGTGACCTTAGCAGCCCCAGTGCCTCCAGCCGCCTCCGTTCTCCGAGCGATCGTTTGCTCCCTGCACCCGTCCTGCATGTTCCCGAAGGAGCCTTGTCCCCCCGAGTTGACGTCCTCGGGAAAGTCCGAGAAGGCAGCGAGAAGTCTTCAGCTGTGGCGTTGTAGAGAGCAGCCAGACATGGTGTCGAGTGGTCTTTCTTTCCGTGACACGGGAGCAAGCCTTTCGGTAATGACGGCGCCCAGTGGTTTTCTTGGGCTGGGGAATTTGTGGAATTGGAAACCCTCTGCCTCCAGCGTTCCCGTTCCCCTCCCTCCTTTATAAAAATACACATGCTGGAAAAAACCTGCTCCCGGAAGGAGCTTCGTGCTTTGCAGCTCTTGGCATTTGCACTGTCATTTTTAGGAAATACACTTTCTGACTGCAGTCCCTGCAGACCTGGGGTGGATGCACCTCCAGGCATCCCCAAACCTCAGCCCTCGCCTGCAAGCCCCTGGGACGTGCCCACAGTGGCGCGGGTGAAGCCAGCGGGGTGCCGGCGTTGCCCTGTCAGGAACTATTTTCTGGTGGCAGTGGCCCAAAAGATGCCTGGCTGAGACCGGTTCTTGCAGTTGGGTAAGCAGGAGAAGGAGGAGGAGGAATAACTGTGGTGCGAAGGAGCGAGGCACTCGGTGCGGTTGGCCGTGTCTGGTTTGGAGGCGAGGGGGATGGCAACGCTGGCGTGGGGATGTGCACGGGGCAGAGGGCTGGTGGATGTGGTGCTGCAAGGGGTGGAAAACACCTTCTTCGGGGCTGCTCTCAGCTTCCCGCTTGGCAGCTTGTTCTTGCCGCAAGGCTCAACGTTGCCTACACTGCTGAGAAACCTCGAGCTGGTCCTACACATCAGTCGCACGTAGTTTGTCTGGGTCAGAGTCTGCTGCCAGGATGCTGATCGGATCAGGGAGTCTGAGTGTGCTTTTTTTCTCTAGAAACGCGTGGGCAGATGGCTGCACCTTCTGCTCCCGCGGGTGCTTGAGCTCCCTGGGCTTTGCTGCTTCGAGACTTCGGCCTCTATCACGTGCATCAGCTTCAAAGTGGCGCCAGGCTGGAGCTTCTCAAAGAGGTGTTTATGTGGCGAGGCTGAAGTCAAACCACCCTTGCAGTCACGGGCTGCTGTAGGGCGCTAGAAGGTCTGGAAGACGTCCGAGGCCAAAGTAACCAAAGGTTTGCAAGGAGGCTCGGCTAAAGGCCAGCGTTTCTGCCTTGCGGACGGTCTGAACGAGCGAGAATTTTGACCGCGACGAGGTGGAGAAACACAAATGCAAGGCGCACTTTTATTCTAGCAGGCAGGGGTAAGCAGGTCTGAAGCTCTGCTATTGTCAGAAAGGGCAGCTTCTGGAGAGGTTTGTTTTTAACATGTGTTTATATTGGAATTTCAAAGAAGTATAAATAAATAGCATGAAGTTGAAAACATGGAAAACAGGATAGACACATGACGGAGTGTTTATGCGCCGCTACGCCGTCCCAGACCTGCAGCACAGCATGTGATGTTGTTGTTTCTCCTCCCGCAGAAGGTAAGGGGAGAGCACGGTCACCAGAAAGGAGTGAAAATAACTTGGTTTAATGGAATATGAAATCCCTTTACAAGCTTTGCTTTAATTTAGACTGCACAATACTCTGACTCATCTAAAATAAGTGTATATTTTTCTCAAAGATGCTTTTTAAGTTCGTTTTTTGTTGCATTATTTCTACTGTAACCAGTGTCTGGTGGTGTCAGAGACAGCAGCAAGTCACAAAGTGCTGCAGAAGCCAAGAGGTTGTGTTTTGGTTAGGCAGAGGCTTTTCTTTAGAGTACAGACCTTTTGCTACTGTTGGAAGTGGTATTGGGAGCAGGAGAAGTCAGTCCTTTGCCAAAGCTGGCGCTGAAATTTCTCCTGATTCAACGAGAAGTCCTTTGATTCCTTTAAAGCTGTGAAGAGCAAAATACATTTCCTCCTCCTTTCTGCCCCCGTCCTTCTCCCCTCTAACTCTGTAGACCTCGAGAAGCCCCGGGCAGGGTCTGAGGCTCAGTGTCGCTTCCTGGAGTGAGGAGGAAGCAGGGGAGGCATTTTGATGGTCAAATGATATTTCACCTCAAGATCTGCCCTTGCCAGTGGGACCCCGTGGCGGGGAGCTGGACCAAACGGGAGAAATTTGGACTGTGGTGCTGAGTGGCAGAATTAAAAACCAGTTCATCTGAGTGTGTTCATCGCTGTCTGCACGCAGACCCCACACGCGTCTGGTACCTGACCCCATCCAAATGCCATTTTTAAAGCTAATTTAATAATGTAAGGAAGGCATTTACTGAATTAAGCCTAAGGGCCTTTTACTCCAGCATCTCCTTTGGAGGTGGCCTACAGCATTTCGAGTACAAGATCAAGACACGCGTCTGTCTAGTGAAACACCGTCACATTCTAGCAAGGGGTACACATTTATTTGCTGGGAAGCACATAATTATAACTTCAAAAAAAAAATGGATACCTGGAGCACTTTCAATTTTTAATTTGCACATGTATCTTTGTAAATATTATATTTTTGTTTTCTTAATTTGTTATGTTAGATGAAACGACTAGCAAATAATATTAACGGGGTCACGCTGGGCTCCTAAATGAGGAAATACTATGTATTAACACTTTCAGCGGTGAGCATGAAATAATATTTGTTAAACGTGATGAGCTGAGAGTCTTCATTGGGAAGGTGCTTGCTGCGCTGATGAAGTTTTCAGTCGTGTTTCCTGTTAAGAGGAAGAAACAAAGAAAATATTGAATAAAAAATGAATTCGTTTGGGTATCTTAAGCCAAAAAGTGCTAGTGTTCCTGGTGTTCTAGAGAATCTTTCACTAAAACCACTGTAGCTTTCTTAGAAGTGATCTTTTGTGTAGGTTAGCTCAAGTCCCAGGATCAAGAAAGCTTAATAAAGCTGGCTTGCATGTGCAAGCGTGTCTGCAAAGAGCAGCAAGGCCAGGGATCGCTCGTCAGCCCCGAATGGGAACTGTGAAGACAAAACTAAAATACTACTGGTTATTAAATTTAAACCTTTGGTTAAATGTGAAGCCAGAGCAATTGTGATATGCAAAAAGCAGTTGAAAACATGTGCCGAGCAAAAATATTCTAGAGTTTGTGTGTTAGTATGAACCTTGGGTTAAAGTTAGTTATGTGAGCCTGTCCCTTCGTTGTACCTTTGGGGGCAGAGAGGGAGGAAGGAGGAGTTTCCAGGTGCTGTGCAATGTAAGTCTGCAGGCTGTCTCATCTAAACATCTAAAAATATATGTTTTGGGAAAATATTAGTGTTCTGTTGCTAATATGCGTGCAATATGTGTGTATATATTTAGCACATATATTTTTAAAAAAAGCCCACAAACAAGTCCTTGCAGAATAGCTGATACACAAATAATGATCCTGCTGCAAATGAAGATGTTTTACTTGCATGCAGACTTTAGTAATATCTATGTGCTAAAATCCTGTTTCTGCAGCAGTTATTCTCTTGCAGATGTTGCAGGTGTACAAGCTGGATCAAGTATGTTGTGTGATTTTTCTAAAGATTAACCTGACTCAGACTTGAGACTTTTCTACTGGAGACAGGGTCTGTCATTTTTGTAGTCTTGCTGCTAAATTTCCATGCACAGTTTCTTTTTGAATAGAAACTTCTGTTGCTCTCATCTTTTCTCCTTACCATGTGTCATAGTTGGTTTCAGTCTGCTGGCACGTTGTTTAATAAAGAACTGTTTTTTTATAGGAAGTCTGAGTGGGAAATGCTGTTTAAAGGGTAACGTTTAGGCAGCTGTACTATACAGGGAGTTGTTTTCTGTCCTTTTGGGGTTTCTGCTAGTTCTCATGGGTTGTGCACTGCTGTATCTATCATCAGTAACGTATGCATAAGCAACTTTGCTCTAGCAGTGTGAATGGAACTAAGGTATCCCAAGACCCAATTT
This sequence comes from Rhea pennata, assembly GCF_028389875.1. Taxonomy (NCBI): domain Eukaryota; kingdom Metazoa; phylum Chordata; class Aves; order Rheiformes; family Rheidae; genus Rhea; species Rhea pennata. The sequence goes on from NC_084663.1 coordinate 187,978,414, forward strand.
CACGCTTAATGCATTTCTTCTATTCACATCTCACTTGGTCGTTAAGGATAGAAGATATTATGGAAGCAAACGTCATATTCATGGAACTGGATGGGGGAAAGAGGGATTTTCACTGGATTATGTTCCAATAAATAAGAGTAAGCTCTAAATTTTATGGTCAGAATACTCTGATTCCAGAGCAATGTTCACGTGCAGCAATTTTAAGGAATCTTTGCAGGAAACAAAGCTTCAGTGGATGATGCTGTGAGCGAAGCTGATATTTCCAAAAGACCCACTTGGATTATCTCCTCCATTAGGGTCACTATTGTGTTTTGGACAGTACTGTGGCATGTTTATATAGAATAGATCTTACAAATTCTATCTCAAGATCAGTTATGACTTGTAAGAGAAGTCTAAGTGAGGAGATGCAGATGTGTTTACAGAGGAAAACTTGTTGCCAGTGTAGCACATGGCATAAGGTGCTATGTCTCTGCAGTCAGTATATTCTCCTCTGTCTCTGTATGTGGCCTGATTGTCTTGGGCTGTCAACTTTTTGGGTCTCTGTGCCTGACACAATGAGGCTCCTTTCTGATCAAGGTCTTTGGGTGCTGCTACAGTACAAATATTTAATGATAAAACATGCTTATCTCCCGCCAAAAATCTGGCAACGTTCTTATCGAGATATTATTAAATTGTCAGTTCAACCATATGCCAGGCATTTTACTGTAACAAATGTTCACACTGGCTTGTACACAATATGTGAAGACCTCTCTGAGAGGACCAGGTGGCCATGTTTACACGATCTAGTACTGCCTGGTTCCTTACAAACAAAAAAAATCACATTAAGTAAGTCTTGCTTTATAGCAGCTTAAAAATTTATGGACTGGATATGCTTGAGACGACATTAATTTGATTATAGTTAAAATGTTGGGCATAGATTGGTGTAACCTATACAGTTTGCATATTAAAGATGTCTCTGTATTGCCCATGAAAAAGAAATGAGAAGAGTGAATTTATCATAACCTTTCCCTCCTCCCCTCTCCCAACTTTGGTAGTGAAAGAATGGTTTAAAGTTTAATAGGATTTTTCTTTAAGAAAAAATGCCTTCAGCCATAGCATTCATTATTTTTAGTATTTGCCATTGATAAATGTTTAGGAAAATTATGATGCTTTTTTAGCATTTTTCATCCACCTTCTACAGCTTATATCACTCGTTTCGCATTGGATCTTGGAGCAGATATGCTTTAAGATCCACCATTATCCAGTAATTGTCAACTCTCATTTTATCCTCAGTTTGTCTCCTTTTAGGAGTGAGAGGTAGGGATGTTGTTCTGTCACAATGCTAGCATTTTCCCCACACTTTTGTTCTTGGAAGTTAGCCTATCTGGCAGAAAATCAGAATAGTCTGATTTTGTGAACATGTTTGGAATTTTCTTTTTAGAAATCTCTAGTATACCATGGAGGCTTAACCGTGGTTAATCAAAATGATATTCTGATTCGCTTAAATGCTGAAAGTGAATTCACTTCAATTCACTTAAATTTTTCTCTTATGGTTTTACTTTAAAAATAAATTAAGAAATTAGTCCATTGTGAAAGCTGATGTCTATTTGAACTTCTTTCGTTAAGAGCTGTATTCTGAGTTGCTGTTCTGTTTTTATCAATGGATGTCCCTGTGCTATACTTCTGCTTTTTCTGCCCATGTAATTTCTTTGGGGGAGAGGAGTTCATTTACCACAAAAAAATTATAAGTCTATAAGAATAAACATCAGGAATATTAACATATTCTTGTTACTTGCTATCTTTTACACTCTTATCTGAAGTGTCAGTTGTTTACTTTGTTACTTTTCTGAGGAATATTACTTTCTCTGCAGTCTTTTGTTAGAACAAGAGCCTGTGACTGTTCAGTTATCCTGCAACTAGAAGGTAACAGGAATAATGTCACCCAGCAGGCAATGTCCTCTTAACACCTTCCTTTTGGGTTGAAGGGGAAAGTGCCATACACCACGATGGGTAACACACCTCTGATCACTCTTGGAGCAGTTTTGCAGCTGATGGACATCCCTGGGGCGTGAAGGGAGCAAGGAGAGGCTCGCTGGTGTCTCTGAATGGGGCAGATGCATGTTTCATAGCTGTCCAGGTCTTTTGAGATGATGCAGACTTTATAGTTGCTGAAACACAGCTTACAGTGACTGCATCTGAACACTGGTCTCCTAAATAGAGTGGAAAATAACATCTCTCTCTTCAGCACATCTGCTCCTCAGTCTGTCTGGTGCTCTATGGAGAAGTCACTGGCCAGTAGGCCATACAAGAGTATAGTGTGGCTGCTGTTTTCTGCCAGGAAGATCCATTGCCTCTCTGAAAACTGCTCTAGAGCAGTGTAAGCAGAAGCTGTGCTGGGCTAGCTCTGTTCCAGGGGGTAGAGTCTGTAAAAGCCCAAGTGACATTCAAAGGCCAAACAGTAATGCACAGGTATCCAAGATGGTTTGGCCTCTTCTTATTTTTCACTTAAGTATTTGAAAGTTTTTTTTTTTTGTTGTGTTTTTTTTTTTGTTGTGTTTTTTTTTTTTTTTGCTATTTATAAAATACTAGTAATCTGATTTCTTTGGAATTGCCATGGGCCATGATGCCAAAAGAGCACAGAAGCATCGTGGATCAGAGTGCTGTTGAAGACAGGGTAGGGTACTCAGTCAACCCATCTGTGGCACTGCCAGAGCCTCTAGGGTGTCTGCAAAGACCATAAGTGGAGATGGATTGAGGGAGTGATCACAGAAAGGCTGAGGCTGGAAGGGATCTCTGGAGATAGTCTAGTCCAGCCTTCTGCTCAAAACAGGTTGCCCAGGACCATGTCTGGTCAGGTGTTGAGTATCTCCGAAGTGGGAGAATCTCCAGCCTCTCTGTGCAAGCTATGCCAATGGTCACCCACCAAGGGTGGGAAAGGTCAATCGCCTTTTTTATCTTTCTTTCCTTTTTTTTTTTTTTTTCTTAGAAGGGGGAGATGTCGGTCTCATAGTGAAAAAGGAGGACAGGCCCACAGGAACCTAATGGAATGGTGTCATGAAAGTGGATGATGTGCAGCTTTGAAGAGAAGCTGTTGTGCATTTGCACTGTCTCTAATCTCAAGCAAATGAGACTTGCCCTGCCCATGGCCGTTCAGAGTGCTATTGCAACAATTGCATCCCTTGCTGTGCTGTACCATGTCCTGCCTAACTGTCCTTCCTTCCTTTTCATCTGTAATATTAGATCTGGGTGGCTTGTCTTCACTTTTGGGGCTTTGTTTAACCATCCTTTTGTTATTTTTCCTATCATATTTGCTCACCTTGTGATGTTCAAGCCTGCCTTTAGTTAGGCTGTTGTACCTGTCTCTGTTGCCTATTTGATACATTTGTACAGAATGAGTGCTGGCAATTTCTCCTGCTGGATGGACACTTGCTCCTGGAAGAAACCTTCTGCAAAGCTGCCTCAAATGTTTTCATTCAAAAGCCTCTTTAAAATTTTCATAGTGTTTTAAAGACCCTGACAGTAGACTGGGTTGTTGGTGTGCTCCTACTCGTCCTTGCAGATGAGTGTCCCCTCCTTGATTTCTCAGGGTGCTGCTCCCACATCCCTGGTTGTCCATAGCTATATCCTTTTATCTCGGATTGTAAAGCCTTGTCTGAGAGGCCACGCTTTCCCCCGCCTCTGCAGAAGACCTAGTGGAATGGGGTGTAATCCCTATGTTAAGAAGACAATCAATAATGCAAGAAAATAATGGTGGATCTGTGACCTGGAGACCAAAATTTTTATGTGAGTGGACTTGGATAAATAGCTTCCTTGTGGAGAAGACCTTGCAGTTCAAAGGGTACAGTCAGGTTTAAAGCTTACAGTGAAAACATGTAAAATTGAGCAACAGAAAAATTGTGAGTAATCTTGTGTGGCAGCCTCCCTCAGGTGAAGAGGTCTGAATTCTTGAAAAAGCTACAACTGGGCCTTGCTTTGGGTTGGAAGAGGAACAGTTGCTGGGGTGGTTTGATCTCTGCAAAGCTGCTCTCAATCAGTTCTGGCAGGATTCTTGAAGAACATCACTCAGATGAAACCCATAGAAAATAAAATAGCACAAGGTTATTTGTCACGGGGATTTTGGAATAATTTTTTGTTTCTGTATTCCAGCGTGCGCAGTCTCTGTCTTTTGGGCAGTGCTCTGCCCACATCAGCCTTTGCTCGTGGCACCAAGAGGCTGCCTGTGGTCTGGGTTGGGGGGAGAGGAAAAGTAATAATTGCTGGGGTTTCCGTGCTGCCATGACCAGCTGAAGTTGGGGACCACTGGTGTAACCCTATCCTGTCTGTGGTTATGTTCATAAAGAAAAGTGGCTATCAGATAGTATAACTGGGTGGCTGTGAGTGATAGCTGTAATAAACTTGGTAGAAGACTTTTTTCCCCACTTTGAGCTGTGGCAATAATATATAAAATGCATGCTTTTTTCTTCCTTCTTATAATGGATTATTTGTCAATCTGTGGCCTAAAGCAGAAAAGTGTTCTTGTAAAGGACTCAGATATAATAAAAGTGATGCTAAAGTTGATGAATGAGTCTTAAAAACAATAATTTTTTCTACGTGGAAGTAGAAGGACCTCTCATTGTTCCTCTGCTTAAGAGTTTTATGAGCAGGAAATGAAACTTCAGAATATATTAGTAACCAGATGGGCACAGCTTTTTCTTTAACATTTAAATTTTAGCTTTGAGTTATTTGATTTCTTTCATACTAATTGTTCTCCATTATGAATTATCTTCTGACGGAACAGGCAAGTAGTGGTACTTTCTCATTAAGAGTACTGTTACAATGATGGCTCAGAAATGCTAGTTTTAATGTTCTTAGTATTAAAGGTTGTATTGAAGGTATTAAAGGTTCTTAGTATTTAAGGTTGAAGTTTCCAAGAAATATGTTTAGCTGTGATTTTTGTTCTTGTAATGCACAAAAGCAAAATTAAGAAAGGTTTTAGACGTGATTCTCTCATTAGAAATTCAGCATGTAACATATCACATGTTGCACTCCTCTAGAAACAGGATTTTCCACACTGAGTATAAAGCTGCTCCTCTGACAGGTGATGTTTCCACATATGCACATGTTTCAGGAGCCTGTGTTCTGCCATTCCTAGTACTGAAGGAAATGATCTTCGGTTTCATAGTTTTTAAGTGCATCCAGCTTTAGTGAACTTTGGCTGCAGGTGGAAAGGAAGGAAGCAGCATGCAATAAGGTCTTACTTCCCTGGGTTGCCTTCTACGTAACGGAGATCCTTCTTCCCGCATCTCTTGGAGCCCATAGCTCCTGAAGCAGTGTTTAGACTTATGTGGCTTCCAGCAGGACTGCAGACTTGTTACTCTATTTGGGTTTGCCATTAGATAGCCCTTCCCATGGCTTCTCTTCTAAAGAGAAAATTTATCAGATGGGGTTCAGGTGGGTTGTTTATTATTGGCCTTCAGGTGCATAAGGTTTTCTCATGCTCTTGTAGTTCCCTTATTCCTTATTCGAACCCTGTGCAAAGCTGAGCATGGTTTTGTAGCGTGGTTTTTGGATTTCAGTTGCGTGGGTATGTAGCAATCTGAAATGGAAATGCTCCTATACTTTGGCTGAACTACTACTCTGCAGCTGGCAGTACTCCGCTACCCTTTCCGTGGATTACAAAAGGGGCGAGCGTAAAAGGAAGTGCTTGAATATTCCTTGCACTTGGGAACTCAAACCTGTACTTACTAGATTGTAAGAGTGACTTGAAATATCTGTTTCCAGTTTTCAGTTGGCTTGTATATTTATTGAATATTTCTTCTCTTTTAGCCTGCCTATTTTTTTAATGGGGAGAAAAGAAAGATCTTCTTTGAAGAAAATCTTTAACTATGATAAAAGTTTTGACTGCTTTTGTTTGACTGAACTTTGAAATGGCATGTAGTGTTTTCAGTCCTGAGTAAGCCGGTTGTTTAATAGATCCAATAAATGTTTATTTAAATAATGACACAGTAAATATTTGTGGCAGAGTGCTTTGCCTATGAATTTAGGTATACCTCTTGGCAGCAATGCAGACCTCTCCAGATCCTGTCCAGTGATTTGACCTGCTCAAAGCAAAGTTATATCAGATGAGCAATGTTTCAAGCCTTTTAATTTGTGGTGGGATGTGTGTGTTTTTTAAGAGGGGATTGCAGTGAAGTTTAAAGAAGTCTTCAGTGTGTTGAAGACAACAAAAATTTGCACTTGAGTATCCTAGATGAACGAATAGATTTGGTCAGAGAAAGATGAATATGATGGAGAGCAGTAAAATGCTGAAGAGTAGTTGGATTTTAAGTCATGGGTTTGATGTGTTGTTGATGACTTTCTCTCAGGCCAGGAGCTAAGTTTTGTTCCAGTTGTCATTTGAACAAATTAAATGTTGAGAACAGTAAAATCTAGACAGCTGTCGCTGCTGCTGTGGTAGCAGCAGCAGTGCTTATTTTCCCTGAAAACTCAGGATAATAACTTGAGAGCTTACACTGTATCAAACAAAGAATAAACTTCTGTGTTTGGGTTTTTAACAAAAATATAGGTGTGTACTGTACCTGCTGATGTTGTAAGGTGTCGGGTTTGTTTTCTGTTCATCTTACCGCATTCCTTTGGGCTCTATTGAGTATGACCAAGCTTTTAGTTCAAGCTCTGATTTTATGTCCTCTCCCATGCTAAAATAAATAAAGAATAAAGCAAAATAGTTTCTCTAAGTTCATATGTGGCAGGAAACCTGGAGGGGGAGAGAGGGAAGGGCACTGTTTGCTTATGTGCATCAGACTGTAATGCTCTTTGTTATCATGAAATCTCATTATCCCATTCTTGTTTCGCTTCTCCTTCCCCAACTTCACATGGCAGTTTTAAGTTGTATATGCAAAACATGGCAAGCCAGTTATTGAATAGTCTTAACTGAAAGGTTTGGTCTCGCTTGAGTGCCAAGTTTCAAAAATTTGATACTAGCATTTTTGTCTCGGGCTACAACGATGTTAATGCATGCTTGTCTCCTACCAAACATTACTCGCTTTGCATACTTGTTATGAATAGTATTTATATATGAAGATGGCCATGGCCAAGGAAGACAAGCTTGTGGTGAAAGGCGTGTTAAGGGAGAGACTCCAGATACCGGGGATTTGGCATATAGTGGCTCAATATGTCTCTTTAAACAAGCCCCCATTTTCTTACCCCTTTTTCTAAACGACTTGAAATTCCCTATAGGTTCGGCAGCTATTGACAGTGAAAACCAAAAATACAGTAAGCCTGGTTGCCTGGCTCAGAAGCAAACGAAACAGAGTCGCAGAACGGTTGAGGTCAGAAGGGACCTCTGGAGACCATCCAGTCCAACCCGTGGAAGCAATGCTGCCCCGGGCCGGGGAATCCTTAAAAAAAAAAAAAAAAGGGGGGGGGGGGAGAGTGCAATCCAAAGGACTTTACTTTGGATTCAGTCCTTTGAAACAGGAGGGCGGGGAAGATGGTCTGCAGCTTAAAAGCTCTCCCCGCCTGCCAGTGAGAGGTGCCTCACGACATCTGCTTCTGCCTCGGCCCGTTGCGCTCCAGTGGCCGCCCTCAGTGCGTGACATGTTTCTGCTCTTGGGGCTGGGCGAGCGTTGTGGGGTGGCCCAGGTGCGACGGCCCTGGAGCAGCGCCCGCCCATCGCTGCCGCAGCTGGTGGCACCAGCTTTGGGGACTACCCTGTACGCCGGGGGAAGGAGCCCGGCGAGAGCCGGCCGCGCCGTCGCCTGCCGTTTCCTGGGTCAACGCGGCTTGGGTTGCGTTTCCTGAGCGTGTCCCATCTCTCTGCGATGAAGCCTTTGGAGGGTTGCGCCCAGGACGGGCCCCGGGGAGGCCCCGCAATGCCCCGTAAAGTGAGCAGCCACGTCGTGTTTGAATCGAACTCTCATTTTGGATCCACGGGCGACTTATTCTTGGAACCCCGTTTTTCAGAAACCCATCTGTGCGCGACGTTGCCAGAATTTCTGCTGCAAATATTTTGTCATTTGCTCTGGAGACAATCTGTTGTTTCAGTCCTGCATGAAGTTTTGTAATATGTTGCCTGATATATCATGGAAAAATATCTAAGTGGTGGTGTAATCTTCGATGTGAAAACATAGGGTTATAAATTTTCTAGTAAAAAAAAAATAATTCTTTAGTTTTGTCAATACATAAAATCTAAAAAGAAAAAAAAAAACACTGGAAGAAAAAAAAAAAACAAAGCCAGTGCCCTATTTTTTTTTCTTATCTGATTATACAATTTGGGTTAGAAAGATGTGAGCGACCTTTTCTTTTTGAAGCAAACAATTGAAATTGTCACATTTAGTCTTCATTTTGCTCCATCCTTTCTCACTGATTTCACTTGCTCATAGCTTAGTGCCTGGGAACCTGTTTTTCTTCATTTATTTACTTGTTCTTTCCTCTTGTGGCAGAGCTCATTCCTTAGCTCTTAGCTCCCTTAGTGTGTGGACAAAATCCCACCTTTGCTGGGTGATGGTATAGCAAAATAGTTTGTGAAAAGTTTTGAAAATCTGCGCTTCAAAACAAGGCAAAATCTTGCCGTTTGGTTTGCAGTTCCAGTTCTTTGTCATGATACTGGACAAATTTCTCAATTTCAATATGTACACACACTTTATTCATATACATACATATGTATATGTAGAGAAAGAGAGATAATACTTGGTGCTGTTTTGATAGCAAGCGGCAGTATGCTAAAAATACTTTTTCTTATGGAGATTTCAAATGAATGGAGAAGACCTCTCAGGCTTCCAAAATAACATTCTCAATGTGAATCTTACTAAATCTATGGACAGGCATCTCCAGTACCTCCGGAGGGACCTGCAAGATGTTGTTGGAGAAAACTCTAATTAAACTCTGATCTAAGAACTCAGTCAGCTTCATGCACCAAGGAGAACAGTTGTGGATGAAGTTCTTAACTGCAAAGCGAGAAGAGACTCTTCTGCTCCAAACTGGAGCATAAGCAGGATTAATGCCAAGTTTGTTTTGATATAAAAGGTATTAGAGGAATTTATGCTAAAGTTATATTAAAAACACCTCTTTTCCTTAATGAGTGGCTTTAAGTTTGAGAAAGCTTCGTGCAGTCAAACTTCATATATAGTCGTTACATATATATTGTGCCTTTAGTGCACCCACCGCTCCTTCTGTTTTTCTAAGCTGGTCCCACGGGGCAGCTGAGCTGGGCTTTTCGCTCAGCCATTGCCCCTAGCGCTTCCTCCTTGTGCTTCGCTTGCTCTTGTTTTGCTCTCTGGCTACCACATTCCTGGCAAACGCTCGAGCTCCGGTGAGTCCGTGCGGGAGGGTCGGGCAGGTCTGACAGCACGTAGCTTCGCTAGCGTTCTTAACTTTCACTTGCCTTCGCCGTTAAAAATAAATAAATAATCGACGTGTGAAGGGGAAAAGCGTGGGAGGAAACAAAACGTTCAGGAAATCCAAAGGTGAAGCTATTTCCTCCCTAACTAATATTTTTCTTCTGCGTGTTGTTTCTTCTCCTCGAACAATGGCGCGAGCGCGTCCCTTCCTCGCCGTCGCCCTTGCCACTGAGCACTCAGAAATCCTCCCGTGGGCGACCGGCGAGTTCTCCGGGCAGCCGGCGCGCGGCGCGGCGCCTTTGCCTTGGCGTCAACGGTGAAGCCTCGCGGCGTGGGGCTGGTCCAGTGGGTTTTGCCGAGGTCCAGCTATGGTAAAGAGCAAATAACCAGTGCAGATGCACTCAGAGCAGGGGGTCCTGATGCTCGCCGCTTAAGGGCACAGTGTTTGGGTGCTGTTAACTCGGTGCACGTGTGAAGGCGTTCAGGGAGAAGGGGTGTTTTGCTGCAACAGGTGAAAGTCAGTTCTGTAGTGTAAAACAGGAAGCAGATGGGGACTAATTAAAGCCATGTTGATGACCGCACTCTTGAAGTGGCCGCTTTACTAATTTCACACGTACGCGGCACGTACTTTTATACGAGGGCAGGCGTCCCCGCACCTCCCTGTTTTCTCGAAGCGGGAGGCAACGCGTGTGCGTGGCGCCGGCCGAGGGGCAGCGCCTGCCGAGCCCGCCGTTCGCTTCCTCCTCCGCGCTGGAGGCTCCGCGATGGTGCTTCCCGTCCGCGGTCGGAGGAAGGCGCCGGGCACCTTCCCCGCGCCCCGGCTTTGCCACGCGCCGGTTGGGCCGCGTGTCCCGACGCTGCCCGGGCGAGAGCTGCGTCTCGGAAGGGCGGTTGGCTTTTGCCGCTTGTCGTCGGGCTTTCCCGAGAGTCGGCAGCAAAACCGCCCGCGAGGGCGCCTGCCCCCTGCGCGCGAGACCCGCGCGCGTCTTCGTGGTCCTCAATCTTCACGCGCGTAGTGCTCCGTATACTGCCTTTATTGCCTTTTCTTTTTGTAATTTTTCTTTTTGTGGAGGTGGATGAGAAGCTGATGTCCAAAAAAAAAGAAAGCCCCAAATGTGTTGAGACATAGGCAAAGGAGAAATAAAACCACCAAAATAACACAGATCTCTTTACAAGCTTATGCAGTAAAACTAGTAACGTTAATTGTAATTGGAAGGCAATGTTAATAGCATTTTAATGCTATTAAGAGGGAATAAGTGGCAAAGATTCTGTTGGCTTGGGTAAAATAAGAGTTTTGTCCTTACGGGATGTGAATGGGCAGATTTAAGGGGAGCAGTTGAGGTGTGGAAGGGCACCGTGTGCAGGAGCGAACCGCTGTGATAGCGGCCCCGTTTCTCAGTGAGCGGTGTTCGGAAATCAAGGTTATGTTCAGCTGAAAACATAGGGATGCTCTTCGGAGGTTTCTTTGGAGAAGCAAAGCATGTTCGTAGATAATCCTCGCTTCCTGCCCTGGCTGGCTTGGTGTGGCCTTGTGCAATTAAACCCTTTGGTGATGTCATTTTAAAGAGTGCAAAATACTACTATGGGCTATGGCTCGTAGAGCGGGTGTGATGAAACTTCTGGATAATATGAGCTGTATTTATTTAAATCCTCTCTGTTAATGCTGTTATTGTGGATTTTGCCTCTGATGTCTATTCACTTCTGTTTAATTTCATCTATTATTCCTGGCTTATTTTGGACCAGTTCTCCTAAGACAAAAACACGTGACCGGGGGTCATGGACGCCCTGGTGGAGCCCTGTGTACGAGAGCAGACGCAGGATAACCTGGGAGTATCGGAGTGGTTACATTCCCCAGCTTCCTGCTTTGCTCCCTTCCGGTACCTGCATCCTCTGCAGCGGGGACGTTTGGGCTGTGTGTGTTGAAACGCAGCTCGGGCTGGCGCCTTGACGTAGACTGCATCGGCGCTCACTGAATCCCTCCTCTGTAGCTGCTGCTAATGGCCCATCAGAGGGCATTTGAAGTGGTGGAATATGGAAAGTCTCTTTAACATGTGGTGATGGTGTTGGTACCTTTGTGAAATCCTTGTGGCTACATTAATTGATACACCTGGGATGAGGGAGCTTGCCGGAGTGTTGGAAGGCAAAGTTTCTCAATGACTGTCCTGTGCAAGGTTTCCATGTGAACAATAGAGCACGTGGGGTGGGGGGAAATCATCAAAACTTGGCAGAACTTCCTAACCTAGGACCTGATTTTTTTTTTTTTTTTTTGATCTCATGCCTTGCCTGTGAGGGCCTGTCAGGTCTCTGAATGGTCAGGAACAGTCCCTTGAAGAGCATTGAGCTTGGAGTGCCTCTCATGGCAGAAATGAGAGGAGGGAGGCAGGACCTAGAGCTGACAAGTCCACATCTTTGCGTGCCCGAGCTGACAAGTCCACATCTTTCCATGCCCGTGGGATTTTCAAAGGCCGTGTCTGTGTTGTTGACTGATCTTTCGATGTCCCTTTCTAAACTGTGCAGTTCTCTGCTACTGAATCGTTCCCTCTCCTTCTGGCCACTAAAATGAGGACAACTCCTCCTCTGCTATGCAAACTCCACTACTAGGAGCAATATTGGAAAACCGAGACCAAAGCTCGCAAGAGTGTGGAAGGATGGCAATGCCTTCTTCTCTGATGGACGACACGACTCTCTTCCAGGAGTTCCTCTGCTCTAAATTTAAATAAGTTGGTTGCAGTTAGACCACTGCCTTTACCTGTTTCCGACACTTCTGGTTACGGTCTCACCGGGTTGTGTTTCTGCCTCACAACTGCATGGCTACATCCGAAAATACTTGCTTGAGTTTACCAGGTCCCAGAGCTCTGCTACAGGAGAGCTTTCCATGTTGCACAGGCTGCATAGTGATTTATTTTCTGTAGTGTGGGTTTCTTGAATGTTCTATATTTTATTGCCCTTTAATATTTTCAAGAAGCTGTGTTAACCTCCTTCAGGCTTATCCTGTAAATCAGCATTTTGACAAAGTCTGGAAGGTGAGTTTAATTCAAGGTGGTTCTCTCTCTGGCCTGGTTCTACAGTCAACAACTGAAAGTTGCCTTTTTTCTACTGGTGGTACACACACATTTAAGGAAGGAACACTGGTGTAATTGTAGGAAAGGACTTATGGCTAAATTTACCTTCCTAGCTGCATTATGAAGACTTGATTTTCAGGGTTCAGGGGCCTCAAGTGCACGTGGGCTTCAAGTTGAAAATAGCTACAGTAGAAAGGATTCATTTTCAAAAGGGTGACCAAGATCTTTGGAAAAATTAAAAATAGACTTGATTAAAAATAAAATTCTGTATAGTTAAGGCTACTTGAGAGGTGATGGATCTAGTGTTTGCTTGCAAGGTGGGTAACCTCTGTGACAGTCTTGGGTAACACTGAAGAGGACTCATGAAAGCTGATAGGCATTAGAAGATTGCGGTGTGCCAGGAAGCAAGCACATTGTCATTGCTGCTCTCTCACAGTTTCTTTCTGAAAGTAAACAGGCCTTAAACCCAATTTAAACATGTTCCTGCAATTTTAATTAGCCAGCCAGAATGTGTAGAAATTGCTACAGCTAGAGTTTGTGTGAATTACAGACTTTTCTGTAGTTCTCTGTGGGGCTGATTGTATATCTTAATGCTTTGTTTGATCGTGTCTATTGCTGAATAGTTTCATGTTTGAATATCTAACGAAAGGTTGACTGAAATAGGTGAAAATTGGAAAAAAAATCCTGTTTAAAATATCACTTCATAAAAAAAATAGAGCAAGGAGATTTGTAGTTTTTGCTGTCGAAATTACTCAGCTAATGCTCTCCTTGGAAAATAAATGTGTTGAACACACATATGTGCATGGGGGAAGGGTGCGGGGGATAGCTCGTTGGTGGTGTTAAACAAACAAGGAGCAAGATAACTCGGAGCTTCCTTATCAGATGTCCCAGAAAGAGAGGCCTCTCTTTAAAGGAAGTAGGCAGCTGTGGAGGAGTACATCAGGAGTCCTTGTTTAATTAACTGAGGAGGAAAAAAGAAGAATTGAGCCCACATCCGTTTTTCCAGTTTCCACTATTTGAACCTCACCCATGCAATACATATTTTTTTAAGCGGAAGTCAGTTGCTGCCATGAGAATTTTATTAAAAGAAGTGTGTTAGGGAGAAAAATCTTTGATAAATAGGAATGGCTGCCTCAATATCTTTGAGATACTAGGTTCAGATCCTTGGCTCACTGTGCCAAAGCTGAGTTTGGAAAGCACTTTTTTACAGCACCATACCTAGAAGAAATGTTCTTCTTTCTTTTGCTTCCCTCTCCTTTGGAAATAAATGAAGAGCACTTAGTTAAATCAGAGCAGTTTTTTAATTGTAGCTTTTTGAAGAGGTATAAACTTGAGCTTAGACGAAACAACCTCTAGCATGTAAATGTTGAGATCAAGACTTTTCCCTATGAGCAGATAATTATTTTGTTGCCAATTTTCTGATTTTAGTATTTTTATTTTGGTAGAGGAGCAGTATGTAGGGGTGGGAGAGGAAAGGAGGGAGTGGGAGTAGTGTAGGTAAGCTCACCAATTACTATTTAAGGCCAAGCACTATGAAGTGAATATATTCATTATTGCTCAAATGTTGAAGCAGGTAAACTGCAATTACTTTGTTTACCCTCAGCTTATACCACTGCTTTTTTGAAGCTTCAGATACCAGCTTTGTCAGACAGAGGCTCCAATACAACGTTGGTCTATTGGAGAGACTCCTTTGATGCAGCTCTCTCAAGTTGGCATGCTTTAATGTAAAAGAAAAGTGGATGGTGATGCCTGATGTCGAGCCTGGCATATCTACAGCTTGTGGAGGAAGAAAGAAAATTTATGGATTGATGGACACGATCATAGCTCTAGGAAAACGATCTTTGCCCCAACTATTATTGCACAGCCGGCAATGATTTGGCTCAGCTTGGTCTCCAGGAGCTGTATTTCAGAGGCTGATGTGTCAGCTTTGTAAGTGTACAGATGGAAAAGGTCCAGTAGCTTTTTGGTTTTCAGGTTTGTAGGTCTGCTCTTTCTTGCAAGTTTTCTTGCACTTTTATTTAGCGAATCATTCAAATATAGGAGCTAGGGGGAAGGGATTTTTGTGTTGTTGCTGGTCTGCCAAAAATATGCTGCACAGAAGCTGGTAAATGTGTTCCAGTTCCAAATGAAGGATATTTTTGGATCGCTGTAGCGAACTGTGATTCGATTGGGTGGACTGCGGATTTTGATGGGGAGGGGGAGTTATCTTGCCAAGCGCCTTCATTTTGGAGAGTCAGAAGTCTGCATTTTCCTAGAGAATGAGATCTTTTAAAACTTGTATTAGAGTCATCCAAAGGAAGTGTTTTTAGATGGGGCCACCCTCTCTGCCTACTGAGAGCCGAAGGAGTTGGTTATTTACACCTGTATGTTTGAAGGACTTGAAGCATCAATCTGTTATGTGCAATTTCAGGCTCTTCAATTCTGAAGATGTATTATTTTTTCCCAAAGATGGCCAAAGAAAAGCATCTAATGAAACTATAATGTTTCTTCTTTCTTACTCTCTTCAGTCTGACGTGTGTTATGTGCAATACCCATGTGCATACACTGGCTCTGGAAGAGCTACGTTGGGTTGTCTGTGATTTTAAAATCAGTCTTCAGTGAATGCTTTATAGTCTGCTCCTTATCCGTCCTGTTCCTTACTCCTTTTTATTTGTGTTTGGTTCTGCCCGTGTTTGCAAGCCAAATTGCAGCCGTGTTTACGTATTGCAAAGCTGTGTAAAACTGTGAATTACCTTCTTGCTGTCGTAAGCCAGCAATGGACAGGAAGAAAGCTGAAAATACTGAATAGGCAGCATATTGCTGTGTAGGCACTTAATGTTGTTACAGGGTGATATAAGTTAAAATATTGCTTATTTCCTCTTTGCTGTTCAAAACAACCTGAAGCATGTTATGATCAGGGTCTAAACAATAACTGAAAAAGTAAAAACAAACATTTTAACAGAAAAAAGTATGCCCTGCCAAATACTGCGAGTAATTTATGACAGTATGAATGATCAACAAACAAAATACTTGAAAACACCTGACTTTCCAGGGGGAAGACTTTAATTTCTTTTAAAAACCAAACAAAAATGTGGAAACATTCCTGTAATATCTTCAAAACTGAAAATAACTCCAAAATAAAATGAGGGTGATGAAGGCTCAGTACCTCCTAACATTTGCCAACAATTGAACGAATCCATGGATATAAATCCTGTGATATATTAATGACAAATTATTATAAAACTTTATAAACAAACTTAGCTAGATAAATAATATTGAAAAACAAGCTTAAGTAAACACGCTTGCTTTTTTTCTGTTTCATCCTTGTTTTTAAAGAGGCCCTTATGTGATTTACAGAATAAATAACTTCCTGTGTCTTGATAGCTATTGCGAATGACAGCTCCTACTGCTGACATTCCTGCTATTTTTAATCTGATGTAAGTTTGTGTCCTGTCCATGTCTTTTTTTTTTTTTTTTTTTTTTTTAATGAGCGCGAATGCTCTCCGGGAAGAGCTTGTGCATCTTCCTGAGCTGCGAATGGAGCCATTGCGCAGGGGTTTCTCCCGGAGCGGGGATGGGAGGAAGGGTGGTGAATTCTGCACCCTTCAATGCCCGTAACCTCAAGGAAGAGGGAGCCTAGCTGGAAAGTTGAGAAGAGCTTTTTGAGCTTGTGGGGTTGGAGAAGCCGAAATGGGAGGCTTTTCAAAAACAGTGTTTTCTTCTCTCCTCCGATGCTTTAGCATAGCTTTGGATGTCCGACCTCCTTGGCTTAAGCCCCTTACTGATTTCCTAGAGTCACTTAGATACAGGGGCGATTCTGTAGTCCCTTTCTAAAAATATAGCAAAGGCCTGTGGTCTGTAGAGAACATCAATAGGTGTTTGATGGAACTGTTTTACACTCGCAGTCTTTCTTTGAATACTGTCTGAATAATCATTTTTTTCCTCCTGATAGTGCTTGAAGTGATAGTGATGGTGGTGTCCTCCCCAGCACCTATCTTGTTGCACCTGCGGGTCCCCAGTACAGCCAGAGCCGCCTCCTGCCAGGTTCTCACCAAGTCAATAGAAGAATGAGGTTTGCTCTGAGCAACCTCTGCTCAGGCCAGTCTAGTTGGTTATATCACATGGACAGTGATAGCGCGAGGGGGGGAAGACAGATAAGGCCTGGTTAGCAGGAGAAAAATAGGAACAGGAGCAGAAAAATGCCTAGCAAAGGTTATTTTTACATGACAGCATCTCACTCCAGACTTATGGAGGTACAGAACTGCATGGGACACATACTAGCAGGTGCATATGCAAAAGTTAGAAGTCATAGGGTTGTGGCTTGTTTTCCTTTTTATTTTCCTCGTGGTAATTATTTTCATTAAAAAAAATATTTATACTTGTGTATTCTGATGAATGCTCATGCATCAAAACTCTTGCACTTACTCTATTAATATCATTAAAAACATGCTTTTCCCTTTTCTTTTTTACTCTTGTTTGGGAAGGAGGAAAGCAAGTAAATACAGAGCCAACAGTTTAAGTCACTGCTGCCAGATGACATTCTATGGGAATGTGGACTTGCCAGTATGTAAATTGTAAATAGTCCTTTGATTTAATAAGGGTCTGTTAATACGGAGCACAACCTACAACAGCGAAGGAGTGGGATTGCTTCCAAAACTAATGTGAGAGAAGAAATTATCCTTTAGATATCCCTCCTCTGTGTGCACAGCTTGTTCTAAGAAATAATATTCTACCTCCCATAGTCTGTTGAAACTTGGATAAATTGGAGTTGGTGATGCACATTTTGCAAGATTTAGTGATCATAGCCTTATAATGCTGAACAGATGTCATAAAAAAGCAGCAACGAATGCCACTTTCTTGAAACTTCAGTCCAAAGAACATCATGCGAAACAGCGTTCAAGACACTGGCATTGACTTTACAACCATTTGTCATCAGTTCTCCAAGATCAGAGACCTATTTGAGGAAAAATAAACTAAAAGCAGTACAGAACACACCTTATTTGAAAGACAGATGCCTCCAGCTAGTTACCTGGGTGAGAGGGGTACGGTAAACACAGGATACTTGCAGGCTCAAGACTATCATGAAATCTGGATGAGAGGTTTTTTGCAAGCATTGTAGTAATAAATTATGCTATATTAAATCTAGTAGGCCATGAGAGCAACCTTTAATTAGAAAGAGGTCTCCAGAAGAGAGTGCCTGTGGTCTGACACGTTTCTGTAACGGTGGTGGAGGGAAAAATGTACCAAGGTAAACTATGTTCAGAGAAGCTCTGTGGAAGCATAACATGTAGTATATGTGCTGTATTTTTAAGAGACACAAAAAGGTGTAATTGGAAATTGTTACTTGCTTCTTGTAATTTTGGGAAAAAGAACAAGTATGAAAAAATAGAACACAGAAAAATGAATGAATGTTGATTGCATAAGGCAATATTCTGTAACTATGTATTTGCAGATCATGCGGTAGTTTAAAGAAAAGTGAAATCTAATCCTGTTCAAGCAATTATAATGAAAAGCTTACTAAATCTATTTTTCTGCTATTTTTTTGTTAAAACAAAATGGAATTTCTTTTCTTTTTGTATGATACACACATACAGGGAGATCTGAGAAGGAAAAAAACCAGTAAAAATGTTGACTTCAAACACTGGACTGTGCTCGTATACAAAAGATACCAAAGAGAAGTGTCTCTGTCTTCTCTCAATTTCTATTGGTTGCTACAGCAACATCTGATATTTACAACATTAGCTGAAATCAGAGGGTTTTTATTTTTTATAATGACATTGTCCCCTTGCATATATGAAACCTTCAGCATCTTTACTACTAAATGCAGTAAAGAATCTCTAAAGATCCACTAATGACAAAAAAACCCCCACTCAACTTTATTCCCTCCCCCCTCCCCTTCTTAGTTTTGGAGAGTATCTTTAAATTTTGATATCCTATCCTTGCACTTTTATGTATTGAAAATAAAGATCAAACATGTTGTGAAAAGCTGCAGCGAGAGAGCTTGTTCGGTCTGTAAAGGGAAGGTTTTGCCCTTCTTTTTACAAGAATTGCCGTTTCCTTCAGCCAGGGATTTCCTGTGGGGCACAGCTAACCCTGCTGCAAAGGAAGCTTGCTTCTTTCATTGACTCTTTGTTTCTGAAAAGCTGGTATTTAGTGACACCCATGTCCGGAGACTCTGACTCCTTCGCTCGCTTGCTGCAGGGAAAGAAAACGCTCCCTCCGCTAGGCCGGTGCCCGTGTAACAGGAGATTTGTTGCGTATTTTTCAGCTGCACAGAGTCTCAATAAACGATTTTCCACGTTTATTGCACCGGTGCATCCCCCTTGATAGTTGCTCCCCCCACCCCGGGAAAGGAGTACGTATGGGCTCGGTGGCTTTCGTGCAGACGCACGGGGCTCTGGGTGCTGCCCTTGCCTGCTGGGCTGCTGCGTCGTGGGCATCGCGGGTGGCCTCCGCGGGGCTGCAGGCGCGTTCGGCCCCGGCCCCGGCGGGGAAACCGGCAGCCGCTCCTTGCTGCGGCCGCGACGGGGGAAAGGACCGTGCTCGGGTCAGGAGAGTTGCTGCAGATGAAGCCCGTCCTCGAGCCTCTGCAGCCCTGGCTAGCAGTCACAGCCACCAGGGATGGGTGATGGACTTGGTCCATGTGGTCAGCATGTCATGCGTTGCCAGCTTCGATTTTAATATGAATTTTCCACTGTTAATGGTAGTACGTTGTGTGCGAACCATCAATTTGTGATGGTCATCCTAACCCTCCAGGTTATCACTGATCCTTTTGAAAGCAAGTGGTCTTTATGTCTTGATCTATGAAGATCAAGAAAAGATGCATGGCTCCCTGGTAAAGCAGCCAGTAGACACCAAAAGTTTAGGGTCACGTCTGCATGTGCTTTTACATAGGAAGGTAGCAAATGACTGCTTTGGTCGTTATCCAGGGCTTTTAACGTGTTAAGTTTATGTGACTCGTCAGGCAGAGGCTTGCATCTTTCCAGCTGTTTACTCCTAAAGCGTTAATGGGATAAGTTAATCTTATCCTTTTTGCTTTTTCTCCTGGAAGTTCTCCAAATGCCCACAAAGGCTCATGCAAAACCTGAGCCTTCTTTTCAGACTTCAATATGTTTTTCACCCTAGTGGTTTACACCAAGACTTTGGCTTATTTTTCACCTTATTGCTTTTTATTGGTGAGAACGTGTTTCTAGTGCTTCTTTTGTGATTATCTACTTACCATTGATATATTTATCATGTACACACATTTCTACCTCTTTGTTAGAGCTAACAAATGTAAATAAAAGGCAGCTTAGATTTAGCAAGAAGCAAGGGGGAAGCTCTCTATAAACAGTACTGTAGTCTTTGTGATGAATTGGGTGTAACCGTGGAGAGTGGCAGAGGTGAAACAGGCTGTCTGTTAAACAGGAAATGAGTGATTAACATTTTTTGTCCCACTGATCATAATTATTCCCACTGGCTGAAAAAAAATAAACACCCATTTGTCTGTCTTTAATATACACACAGAATAAAATTTTAAACTATTAGTCATTCTGGCACTGTACGGATGAACTGCTACTTTATTAGTCCAAATTTTTTTTATTTGTTTTAATAAACTTTGCTTATAATTGTGATTCATATTTACCTTACGGTGACCGGTTCGTACTCTGCATTCAGTAACCGCTTTGTTTCAAACAGCACTAGCATGGTGCTCCTATATCGTTGCGTTTTTGGTTGCTGCATTAAAGCTTGCAGAGAATAGTTGTGAGTAACCGAGCTACTTGTCTGTAACGAATCTCTGCAGCCTTCCCCACTGCCTATTTCTCTCCAGATAACTGATGATTGTCTTTAACCCCTGTGATCTGTGCACATTAGTGGTATTGCACAGCGCTAATCTCGGTTGTAAAGCCATTCAGTGTGACACCGGCCTATCTGTAGATGCTAGAGTTACCTTTCTCCAGCAAACTAATAATCTCTTCAAAAAATATTTTCTGTACATGTGATGACCTATATTTTGTATAACTGTATTGAAAGGCATTAATTATATTGCTGACCCCTAATGGTTTATTAATTGAATCTTTTATCAGCTTTTCTGTTATATCACCTGGGATTGATGTTAGGCCACCCAGGTCATGTGTAGATCATCCTGCTTTGCTCTTTTTGCATGCTTGCTTTAATTGCAGCGCAGGCCAGAGATCTGGCAATGCTTAAAGTGATAGATGAGGAGGCTCCCGTTATCGAGGGGTGCCACCTTTGACGTGTTCCTCTTTAGTGATTTTGTTTGTTGTCCTGTATCACCGATGAACCTGGGAAATGCTTCCTCTTCATCATATGTATATCATACATCATGTGATGTACATGATAGGATGAACCATATATACACACACATATATGTGTGTCTATATATGTGTGTGTGTATATATAACATATATACATGTATACATATGCACACATACATACAGGTTCCATATTTGTGAAAAACAGACCAGCCTGTTTTTCTGCAAATACCGAATCCATATATTTGTTGAACATTCCTCTTTTTCTCTCTGCTATAATAGCAGCCTTATAGCTTCAGTTTTGTAATGGCAATACTAGGATTTGTCTGGATCACTAAATACGAAGTTAGCCCTACCAGCTGTGGATTTTTTCATCTGGTGTTTGTAACTTTCCTTATTTTCTGCACTTCAACTTTTGCTTTATACTGATTGCTATTTGCTTTTCTGTTTTCATATTGCTGTGTTGCCTTCTTTTTGCTGCCTTCCTTTCACGCCTGAAAATGAATTGCTTTTTGACAAGCCTGTTGGCTGTCTCGGCTTCTCAAATGATACTACTGGAGAGGGAGTTCCACTTGATAAACCTCTCTTAAAAACGTCACGATTTTCATATGTGTCTTTTTGTATTGTTTTTCCTAATCTGTGTCACTTATTTTCCTCGTCTTTGAAATGCTAACAAATGTTTATGTATTTGGTATATTCTATGTTGATATTGTACTGTGTCTGTACAGTGGTTATACAAATAAATGTAATTATAAAACAGATAGTTAGCATTGATATAGATGCTCTTTAACCTGTTTGGGGCTCTGCCTTTTCTTGGAAG
This sequence comes from Rhea pennata, assembly GCF_028389875.1. Classification (NCBI taxonomy): domain Eukaryota; kingdom Metazoa; phylum Chordata; class Aves; order Rheiformes; family Rheidae; genus Rhea; species Rhea pennata. Next base: position 187,999,826 of record NC_084663.1, read on the forward strand.
TACAGTATGCATAAGGGTGTTCATAAGAAGTTTTGGTTGGGAATATGACATCTGGAATGGCCTCCAGATGTGTGTGCTTGCCCTGAGTACTTTCCATTTTATGCTTTACATTGTTCATGCTTTTACACTCATGCTTTCTGTATCCCTGTGTAGGGAAGGTATGTGGGTGTTATCGTCCCATTGGAGATGTCCCAATTGCCATCACGGTAAAGTGCTTCAAAGGAATCTGCCTATAATTAAAAGGAGATTAATAACATATCTGGGGATAGCCATTGGGAATTATGTGAATTCATGTCAGTAGAGTTCCCAGTTCTGAGATGTAGGTATGCATAGCCAAGTCTCTTAAACAGCAGTGCCTGCTGGAGCCATGCATGTGTTTTCTGATACTACATATTATATTCCAGAGGAGAAAGCTGGGGGGTTGTGAAATCCCCTCCAGCTGCTTGTGCCACGTGTGGCAGCAACTCTGAACTGGTAGAAGGAGCAACCCTTTTGGTGTCCAAAGTGTTCGATCTTCTACAGCTATGAAGAACAAATGCAGTAGATCATAAATCTGCAGACTTAATTGCAGAAGGAGCAGGACTTGGATTAGTGCCACTGAAATATGAACACAAGAGATTTCCTCTGTCCAGGAGAGGCATGTATAGTGACCATATAGTAGATAACTTACAGTCTGACTCATTCTTGTACACTCAAACAGGGCACAAGGGATGTATTACTGAAATCTCATCAAAAGAAGTCATCTATGAAGGTCTCTGCATGTTTGGAAGAAGCATAATGTTTCGTGACTAGTATTCTGGGACAAACGCTAGGTACGAGACCACCCATAGTAAAAAGTATAAGGTCCCTCTAGTAGGCTTCAAGTGTTTCTGCACTTCTCCTAGCTGACGCTTCTGGACCATGTAGCAGCACAGGACAAAAATGAAGTCAAACAAAAGCACCCCCCCTCAGAACAAAGGACCCAAAAAAGCATGACCTGTTTGGAAGGAAATCCTGCCCTTCCACCTTCATGCAGCTGCAGGTGGCAAAATGCCAGCCTCTTCTGACTATGACTCTCTGACCTGAGGCTAAGTGATATGATTTCTGTCCATGCTCTTATCTGACAAGAGGGAAGGTTTCTGGGTTGTAATCAGAACACTGCAATTGGGTGGCAAAGATGGCTATTTTATTAGCAGTTGAAGCCCCTGACACTGCGACCAGATGTGTGGTTGTGTTGGTGAACATTGCAGTGTCAGGAATGCTCCTGATAGAGAAGTACAGTTAAGACTGTTTTATAAACACGTGCGCTATCTGTTGACCAAACATTTTTGGGCATAGAACAGTAACTTGGAGGCAACCCTGTGTTCCATTGCATGTAAGTACATGTGAACTTCTCATATCTCATAGCCATTAGACCAGACAAACAGGATTGTCTTATCACAACAGACTGTTGTACCGAAAAAATCCTGGCACGTCTGGGGTTATCAATGTTCGTTTTCCTTCTTAACCTCCTCACCCTGTTCCTGCACACTTGGCAGGATGGCTGGAAACCACAGTAGAGCAAGTGCAGACAGCATTACTATTCAGAGCAGTCTTACCTGTTTCACTAGGCATGGTCTAGCTTAACTTTGGACAGATGTTGCGTGATGCCACTTGCTAGACTTAGCCCCTGCTGCTGTCTAGTTGATACTGCTCAAAGCCTCCTGAAGAAGTATGGTGGTGGACTTCCTGAAAGCCCTTACTATAGTTTGTAGGAAGTTTTTTATGGCTTGCTTTTGGAGTAGTGCTTGTCACTGAGGGCGATTTGAACACCTGGAACTCTTGTGGAGTCCTGTTAGACACACCTTGCGAGACAAGTGTGGTGTTCTCCATAACAACATAAGGAAATCCTTGGATGTTCCCATCTCTGCTCTCAAGCTTTTGCTTTGGTGCTCTCTCCACAGAGTGATTTGGCTGGTCCAGCATCCTCCTGCAAGCTGTCAGTAATGTGGAAGGCTAACCTGGCTGACTAGTGTGCCAGCCCCTAGAGATCACAGCAGACAAATTTCTGCAGTGCTGATACGTTGCTAGTTGATAAGTCTCTGAACTTCTCTCCCAGCAGTCCCTGAGCCTGAGTTACTTACCAGGACTGTAAGGTATACAGATTATGGCTAAAGCAATCTTGACTCCCTGAAAGCTTCTCTCAGGCTGCCAAATCTATCTCATATTTTGTCTGGAAAAGTGTGAGAGCTACAGACAGATAATTAATGCCACTGGGTACTTGCAGCCATTTCAGCTGATAACAGTGCTAGCTGGCTTGCAATGTGTATGAACTGTCCCCTTGGATTAGGTGTAGGAAGCCATGGACTTCGGAGTTACCTTCTGAATGAAAAATTGGTGGGCAATCATTACACTAATTTTAATATCAAACCCTTGACCTGTGTACCATAGAAGAAATATTTCTCTGACCTTATGGGCTCCCACTTCTTTATTGCTGCCTTCACCTCCAGAGGCCAACGTGTTCTGCCTGTGTTATTAATTTGTCCATTCCTTGCTCTCCCTTTTTGGTAGCTATTGCAGCACTGTAGTTGAAAGAGAAATGAAGGAGGCTCGCAACTGCCTTGTTGTTGGTGCCTGTGTGTGGCAGTGGCAGAAGCCATGGGCAATCGTCTTAGGTGCTTTCCTAAGACTTGGGTCTTGCAGACCCACAATCTGCCTCCTCCTTGGAGAACTCTGCAGGGAGGTTAAACAGCAGTTCTCCTCTGCTTCCCTGTCCTGTGCATACTCCAAATATTAGTGTGGAAGAAAGGTGACCAACTTAATTTTATAACCTCTCTTAATTAGCTGCAGGACTACTATGTCATCAAGTTTCATAAAACAAGTGTGTTTTCTTGTGTTTCTCTTGAAATAAAATAGCCTGGAAACCAGTTTACTGAAAAATAATCACATATCTCTAATTTAGTGTTAAGAAGGATATGATTTTTTCAGCAGTCAGGGTGCTTGTTTTAATACGAATGACCTCTTAGGTTTAAATACAGTGTTAGATATCAGCTAAGCTACTTGCATCCAGGGAGTAAATGGCTGAGACATTTACTTCTTTAAATGCTTTAAAATGCAAAGCAGTTTGAGTCAATTTTGTCATTTAGAAGAAAAATTCCAAGCTGGGTGTTTTTGCAGTAGTCTGGTCCGGCTTTAGGAAAAGTTGGAAACTGAGGTGAATGATACAAATGCAGCGTTTCAAATGAATCATTTTGTTGGCTTCATTAGTTTCATTAGCCGGTATTTGCTCATCATGCTGTGTTTAGCAATTCCTGGTTTTGTATATTTTGGCTCTTAAATCAGCAAGGAAGGATAAGTATATTCGCCATTCCTGGTTGTCACGCTGAAGCATGGCACTTCTTTCGCAGGCCAAATAGGAGCAGCGGCTTTCTGAACTTTACGGCAGATGTATGAACTGGCTCCCAGGAAGCCCGACCCAGGTGGCCGCGGTCCTGCTGGAGTCGCAGCGAGGCTTTGGCAAAGCCCAGCCTGGGCGCAGTCCGCGCGGCCACCGCCGCTGGCCGCCAACGCAGCCCGCCGCTTTTTCGCGTCATCCGCCTCGGGCGTTGGAGGGTTTGCTCCAAAGTCCTGTTGAAAACGGTGGTTTGCAGGGTTCTGCCGGCCGGCGGGGGCCCCGGCAGCGGCGCGGCGGCTGGTGCTCCCCGGCAGCGCTGGGGCCGCTGGCGGCCGCGCTGCTCATCTGGCTGCCAAGTCCCACTGCTGAAACGCTGCTTTTTTATCAGGTCATGTTTGCGTCTGGCAAAGGTTTGTAGACACAACATAATTAACAGCGGTGCATATTTTCACAAGATTTACCTCTTCAACACTTTTTCCAAGTTAGTAAATCATAGCTTCTTTAATGTCCTGCTGGCTGCGTGAAAAACAGGAATTTATGTAACAAGCTCTGGGCCGCAAACCTTTTCCTGTTAGGAAAAATTTTTTTTTTTTGCATTGTTGGCAGAGTTAGGAGACAGCTCTGTTACTCAAAGAGCGACCTCAGATGTCCTCAGTACAATAATACCAGATTATAATATTTTTGATGAGTAAGGAATAGCAGTAATTTCTTAAATATTTAACACTTCTTTGGCAGAGAAGAAGGAATTGCATATTAGCACGCTATTTTCTACATTTAATGTTTTGTGTGTTTGAGATGCTTATTTTGATAGTAAACAGTGTGTCTGAGCCAACAGGGTATGTTTACAAAATACAATAAAAAATGAACTGGCGCAGGAGGTTTTTTAATCAGCAGTCGCGCAGAACAACTTTCTTGCGACATTTCTAAATCTGGAATTGTGTCAGGCCTGCGTTCAGCTGCGTCCCGAAAGTGAAAACAAAGGGCTGCGCGGGGCTGCCTTTCCGAGGCGTCCCGGCCCTTTGGAAGCACTGCTGCTCTCCGTTGCCGCGGGGAAGTCCAAAGACAGACTTTCGGACTTGCCCTCCTGACGCTGCGCTGTCCCTTGCCGATGGCGCGTCAGAGCAGCGAGCTCAGCCTGTTGCAAAGGCTGAACGGTCAACCGGACAGCGGCATCTTCACTGCCAAGGAAGGTCTCTTCGGTCTTTCTTAGCCAGTACCTAAAATACCAGGAGTGGTGGAGGGCAGAGGTTCGATCTGAGCCGTGCACATGGCCAAGGACCCGTAAACTTCCCCTAAGCAAGGGAAGTCCCAGATAGTGGTATCCTGCAGGGATGGACCTCATGAAAATGAAATTTCCAAGCCTTCTGTAGTGTCCTATAGCTAGATAGAGGACGGGATTTTGATTGCATAGTTATCTGCAATGGAGAGATACAGTCCTGTGTTAATTATTTATCATCAGAAAGATTGGCTTCCTTTCAAAAATGAGTAAGGAGTTCAGATTATTGCTGATATTTATTTAACTGGGATAATGTGTTAAAACTAATTCTTTGGAGGGTGAAGGTGAGATTGGAAAGGCTTCAAAAGTCAGGAGCACATTTGGACTCCTTGCTGCGCTGGAAATAGCCTGAGCTGACATAAGGCCGCATTCTGCTGCTTTTAGATGTCAAAGAGCATTTTGAGCCCCTATTTGGGGGATGAGGCTGCACTCATGGAGAACAAGGTAGGCTTCCCAGGGCATTGCTGCCTATAAGGCTTTACAGTCCTGTACCACGTTCTTCCTGCCTTCATCTACTGGAGGTTTCTTCTTAGGCCTCAGTGTGACAGTTTGTGTTGACCTTTGCACATGGCCAAGCCTGCTGTGGCCAACTCGCCTTCCAGTGTCTCTGGCTTAGTGTGACCCTTGCAGGGAATTTGAACCTCCAGTCTCTAATTTCAGTCAGGCTCTCTGAGATAACTGTTTTCACCTGGCATGACTCCTTCTTGTTGCTCCTTTTCTTCTGTCAGCTGGATATACAGGGAACGAGGGAAGATGATCTTCTGAAGAAAAATGTTTAGGAGTTTTAGAGACAAAACCTTTGGCATGTGTACTGTCACACACACTGGAAATCAGTACTGATTGCAATACACGAGGTGAAAAAATACGTACAGTAGAGCATTCAAAAAAAATTTTTTTTAAACTAGCTGAAATTTTGAATGAAACCTCACATTATGGGGAAATACGTCTGTTTTGTCAAATTATTAGTGTCGCACATGGAGTTTGATTTTGAATAATGCTTGTTTTTCATGTGTTTGAGAAAGCATATGTATGCAAATACACAGAGTAGGGAAGGCGGAGGAAGAGGCATTTCTGGAAATGTTGCTGTTACAGATGGAACTTGGAGCTGGGAAATACAGCAAAACTAGCTGGTTTGAGTCACAGGGCAGGCAAATCTTTGTGAGTTGGTTCATCCTGTTGTTTTGCTGCTCGGTGATGTAGTGAGTCCTGGGATCAGAATAAAAGCTTAGAGAAGATAGATTGGAGGAAAATGGTAGGAAAGCAGACAGGAAGAAGAGGCAGTATGGGGTTATGTTGATCTGGCAGCCAATTTGGTTTCTGAGGTGATTGGCAAGACTTCTGGTCATGATGGACATTTCTTCTGCCCTCCAGAATCTATCTTTCGATTTCTGCTCCCCTAGATTTTTCTTGAGAAGCTGCTCGGAATGATTACAAATGGAATCGAGCTACTCCTGTGCTGATATCTCCAATTTCATGCATTGCTTTGTGGTTCCCTTCTACTATTTTTCAAAAATCATAGTCCTAGTACAAACCTTGTAGATTATGCTACCTATTGCCCTCCTACCAATATCTGTAGTAGGCTCTTTCCACAGTCTTCTAACTTCTGGCCTCTTGTTAGCTGTTATTTCAAAATTTGGGACAACTTTTCTGTAGATACTGTGTTTTTTACCTGTGTTCTGCAAGAAATTACATGACCAAAACCAATGTTTATCTGCAGCTTGATATTGCAAAGGATAATCTCTTGTTAACCTGGCAGCTCTTGGGCTTGGATTTTTAATTTTTGGTTTTGAAGTTTTGGATTTTTTTTTCATTATTCAAGAACAAAACATGTAACATTACTTGTGACATAATGAAAAGCTTTGGTAGTCAGTCTTAGGACAAGATACCTTCATCTTCTACCCTCATTATTAAAGAGCCAATTTTGCATATTAATATAGTAATTTTGAAGAGGAAAGATGCTTTTAAGACTGAGTTTTAACGCAGTTTGTCTGTTGTTTGCATTTCCTTCTCCCTCATGATTTCTTAGGCAATTTGTGATGCTTATATATACAACTTGGAACTTAATCCTCAGGTGATTTTCTGTATGTATATTCTCATATAGCACAGTTAATCAGAACCTCACTGAAGTTCTGTGGTAACACTCACAGGCAGATTGGCAGGATTTAGGGATGTACATGATGAGATCCCATTATAAGATCCATCAAACAGAATCAAGCATTCCTGAACTTTGCTTTGTCTAAATGCAATCAGTTTGAACTCATTAGAGTGAAGCTAATAACCATATCTTCAGTGAGATTTGCCTATCTGATATATATTTTCTTCTGTATGAGGCATGTGTATTTCAGAACAACTCCTCCAGTATTTCATTTAACTTTTTCAAAATGTCAGATCTGATCAGGCCACATGACAGACAAATTATGTGGCAACTCTGCAAACTCATTTCAGCCAATTCCAAGTGGTGAGTTGATGATAAATATATTTCCAGACTGGCACATTTTACTATTTTGTGCTTATGCTTACATTTTCAAATCAAAGGAGGTTATGTTTACACAGGCAAATCAGTATCAACATGCCCAGAAGACAAGCAATTTCTCTTCTCTTAACACTTTGAAAGAGTTAAAATCATGTAAGCAAGGGTTTAAGTGGACTGTGTGGAAGGCCTGTCCTTTACAGCAGGTTTTTTATGAGACTTGATGTGGAAGTCTTTCCTCAAACTTATGTAATCTTGAGCATGTTAAGTAACTCATTTTATACAGATAGATTGATACTGGAGATTGCAGTTAGCAGTGTGGTGTTAACTGGGGATCACAGTTAGGAGTAGAGTGTTTGGAAACTGAGCTGTATGTAAGGATTCAGTCATGAAGTTATTTTTTGCTGAAGTGCCTCTTACGCATGTACCCTCAGAATAGGCTGATCTTTGAAAGTCAGCAGAAATAAAACTCGTGTTCTTACACCTTACTTTTATTTTTTTCAGAATTCAATCCGTCACAACCTCTCTCTGCACAGCAAGTTCATCAGAGTGCAGAATGAGGGAACAGGGAAGAGTTCTTGGTGGATGCTCAATCCTGAGGGCGGAAAGAGTGGCAAATCTCCCAGGAGACGAGCAGCGTCCATGGATAACAACAGCAAATTTGCAAAAAGCAGAGGCAGAGCTGCCAAGAAAAAGGCATCCCTTCAGTCTGGTCAAGAGGGAAATGGTGACAGCCCTGGATCACAGTTCTCAAAGTGGCCAGCGAGCCCCAGCTCTCACAGTAATGATGACTTTGATAACTGGAGTACATTTCGACCTAGAACTAGCTCTAATGCTAGTACAATTAGTGGAAGACTTTCCCCTATTTTGCCTGAGCAAGATGATCTCGGAGATGGGGATGTGCACTCCATGGTATACCCATCATCCGCCACCAAAATGACTTCTACTCTACCCAGCCTTTCAGAGATGAGTAATTCTGAGAACATGGAAAATCTTTTGGATAACCTTAATCTCTTGTCACCTAATACATCAATGACTGTGTCAACCCAGTCTTCATCTGCTACCCTGATGCAGCAAACACCAGGTTACTCGTTTGCATCCTCAACCACAAGTATAGGTTCACCAAATCCAGACTACAGGAAATTTACTTATGCTCAAGCTAGCATGAACTCTTTGCCCCAAATTGCTATGCAGACGCTTCAAGACAGTAAATCAAGCTATGGAGCAATGAGCCAATACAACTGTCCTGCAGGACTTCTGAAGGAATTACTGACTTCTGATTCTCCTCCACACAACGATATCTTGGCATCAGTAGACACGGGTGTTTCCCAGCCTGGTGGCAGGGCACTGGGCCAAAGTGTGCTGATGGTCACTAACTCGGTGATGCCAGCATACGGCAGTCAACCACCCCACAACAAAATGATGAACCCTAACGCCCGTCCTCACCAAGGACATAACCAGCCAACACCTGCAGTTAATGGTCGTGCCTTGTCACACACAGTGAACACCATGTCACACACGTCAGGTCTGAATCGCTTGTCGACGGTGAAGACTTCGTTACAAGTGCCTATGAGTCACCCGATGCAGATGAATGCTATGAACCCATATGCCCCTGTTAACAGTTGCAACGGCTATGGAAGGGTGGGAATCGTTTCTCTCCACCAGGAAAAGCTTCCCAGTGACTTAGACGACATGTTAATTGAGCGGTTGGACTGTGACATGGAGTCGATTATTCGTAATGACCTTATGGATGGAGAAACGTTAGATTTTAACTTTGACAGTGTATTGCCTAACCAAAGTTTTCAGCACAGCGTAAAGACAACCACACACAGTTGGGTGTCAGGCTAGGATGTAGTAGGAGGTAAGCTGTGCTTTTTATGATAAATCTGAAAAACAGCTTAAAGGGAAAAGAGATGTCAAACGTTTAAAATCTGGGTGGTTTCCCACGCTGGCATGTGAAGTGCCTCTTCTGTCAGTCACTTTCCAGTCCTTCATTAGTTTGTAAATCAGGTTTGCATTAGGATTGCCATGCACCAACTTCTGCTATTTTATATGGAGCACTGATGTTTTGCCATTGCTATCTTAAATAAAATCTTACTGGTAACTGACATTTATTAAATACATGTTTCCCTTCTAAGTTGTCTTAAAGGTAGTTTAAACATATTTTAATTGGCAGCCTCTTTTGGTGTGGATGTTGATTTAATTGTATTTTTATTTTTATTTTCCTAGGCTACAGTTAAATTCTCCAGACTTGTCTGACAGCAGGAACTGAGAAAGCAGTACAAAGATGTCCTTCACCTTCCCTTTTAATTTTCTTGACAAAGCTGTGCACATGCACTAGCTTTTTTGGGGGGGTCTTTTTTTTTTTTCTTTTTTCTTCCTTTCGTCAGAGTTGGCAGCAGAGAGAGTATATTCCTGTACAGGATGTTTGCCCAAGGTTTGCAGGTTATGTGCTGCTGTAGATAAGAACTGTACCATTGGAAATTTCTTTACTCTGAAGTGCCAAATTCACTACACCATATAATCACAGCAAAGACTCTTACATCATGTCGTGCTTTCGGTTTTGTACAGTTTGATCTGTAGAAGAATTGTTTTTTTAAGACTATCGGTTTTGGTCCAAGAAAAGTTTATAAACTTTTGTAAGAATACTGTGATGATCTCATGGCCTAAGTAAGTTTAACCTTCATTGATGTTACCTGTGTTCTGATGAATTGAGATAACTGTGGACTTGCTTTGCAGCAGTGCGAACTGCTTTATTTTACTCAAAATTGCCACACATTTCATATGGGAACAGACTAGCCTGCTAAATATGATCCTACTAAACTCACTGACTATTCAAAACAAGCAGCAGGTTAAATCCATTTGATAAGTTACCTGTATTCATGTAAATTTATGCAAGAATATATCTGGATTTCATTGTCAGACTAATGACTTTATTGTTGGACTTAAGATAATTTTTGGAATAGTTTCCAAACTATTTTTCTTATAATTAAAGTCTACTTTTGTTACATAGGCAACTTAAAAATTACAGAATCTGAGATCTGGCAGCATTCATAACCTCTTCATTTTGTACAGTATTTTAACTGGATTAAGTACACGTTTTTATAAATTTCCCTAGCACTTGGGAGTGCTAATAAAGGAAAAGCTTAATAAGTATCTTGAATACAAAACATTTCTGTCCCTTTTTTGTTGTGTGATGTATAAATATAGACAATTTTATGTTTAGAAAATATTTAATCAGTTTTATATATGCATTTTTAGAAATGTCATCTGCTTCTATTATCATTTTAACTCTGACTACCACAAAGTGTTAAGTATTCACTGTTAGATGCTTGTACAATGCTTCACATTTATATTTATTTCATGGAGGTCTCATAATGTTTGTGCACTCAAGAGCCATTTGGAGAAAATTCGTAATTTCAGTAAAATTAGAGGCAGAATTGTCATTTGTCTCAATTAGTGCTAGGTTTAGGGTCTGTCAATGTGTCTGTTGTCACACAGGATGTTTGAGGAGGTGAAAGTGTTACTTCTTAATGGGCGGCAGAAATTTCTGTGACCCCCTATTTCAGGGCAAGAACATCACTTTTTTTTGACGTAGGAAAGAAAAAGTAAGTGGCAAAGTTATACAAATATAAGGACTTTAGGATAGGGGATAGAATTTATGACAGAGGCCTTGCTTCTGTGAAAAGCTTTTGCTCTTGTTTGAGTCGGCACACTGGCAACTACCTGAGCATTTTCAGGATTTGGGTCTTGGATAACTGATTTCTGTATTTTTGTAATTGCATGATGTGGTTTTCCTGGGTGTGTGGAATACTGGCCTCATTTGTCTTTTTGTTGGTTACTGCCCATCGTTTGTGTTACAGAAATCTTTGAAGCTTTTTTTATGCACTGATAGTATGAAGAGTTTTTGTGCTAGGACTGGCTGTTGGGAAGAGGAAGAGAAATAAGTATTTTTGCTGATTTTTGTTCTGTCTAAATGGCCCGCAACTGGAGAATGTTCTAACTGAAACTTATTTTCCCTCCAGTGATGGAGTATTGTGGAGGAAGAAGTGTAATGTGCCAAGAAAGCAAAGTTTACTAATAAGCCATGTATTTAATGATCCTAGTACGACTTTCCTAAATCTCTACAGTATATTTATCGATGTGCTAGCATTTAGCTCCCTATTGGGCTTAAATCACTCCTAATTACAGCTAGACCTACTTTTTTAGATATCTTATTAGGCTTGTCAGCAGTTGCAGAAGTTGATGTTAAGCTGTCCTGTGATATAGGATCTCTCCCACTGTGAAATCTCTCTTTGAACTTCTGTTGAGCAAGATGAAATGTTCTTAGTGCTGTAGCCTCCGCAAAGCGGCCTGCTTTTACTGGCAGATACCTCTAGTAGCATCTTCACCACCAAAATTAATAGTCTCCGAGACTTGATTGCATATGCTGGCAATGGAACAAGCAGGGGGCTCACAAATGGGTTTCTGAAGATCCTTCTTTTTGCTGCACGTGCAAAAAATTTGCTTGCAAATAGGCACTGATATGCATATGCCAAAGCAGTCAAAAAATTCACCTCTATGCACAAAGGAAGCAGTATTTAACCTTAAGCTCCATGGGATTGCAGCTGAACATGCTACATTTAACAATATACCGCCTGTTTATTATTTACTGCTACCGTATAATTTCCTGTATTCAGATATTTTCTTCATTTCCGTTTATAACTATGAATAACATAAATGTAGCAGTTCCTTAATTACCACGATCTGTAGGAAGCCCTTTTTAATTATTATGAAAAAGAGTTGTAGATAATCAGATGTTTTGGGTTATGTGGTCACATTTATTTTCTTCTCTGTGGTTCCATTCTAATATTTTTCAATTGTAATTTTGGAATACTGTGAAGTCAGATGAAGGGCGTATTGTCTGTCTTGAAAACAAGCATTATGTGACCTCTTGTAATAAATCCTTTTTCAGTAAAAATACCAAGTTTCTGGAGTAACTTAGTTTGTCAGAATTGTTGTAAATGATTGGTTTGTGAGTTGTGCAGATGATCTTACCTATGCAGCCTTGTTTTTGACTTTTCTCTGGTTTGTACTGTTATTAAAAATTTATTGTATTATAGAGCTGTTCAGATATTTTAAATATAAAGATGTTTTGTTTCCATAATATAGCTATATGATATATGTTTAGGTAGTAGATGCATTAATTGGAAAGCTCTGCTTTGATAAACTGACAATTTGCCTACACTTCAAAGCAAAAATCATGTTGCTTATTATTGGCTTAAGTCAACAGAGCATCCCTAAGAAGAGGAGAAGTTAAAATTGGACCAATTATAAAACAGTATAAAATTTGCACTTGTTAAACCACTGGATGTATGTTAGTACTCTTTTTATTATTATTATTTTACTGATTTGAAATTCCTATTTTCATTATGAAATTTTTAGAATCCTTAATTTATGACTGATTTTAAATAAGGTATTCTCTCTCTCTCTCTCTTTTGCTCTCTCTTTTTTTTTTTTTTTGGGGGGGGGGTTAATCATTGTGTAAAATGCTGCATGGTTTCTGCAAACAAAAAGAACATTACCTGGCATTAAAACTGGCCTCCTTTTTGAGGATGTTCCGCAAACGAGCAATATCATGAGAGATTTGGCATGTACATACTGCTAGTTCAGTTTGTGAGCTGTGTGACAGCCCTTCTGCGCTTCACTGCTCTTCGTAACATTTCAGAGTTTAAGTTCGTACATGGATATTTTCAGAAAAAAAAAAAGTGCCTGATGTACTTTTACAGACACAAGAGAACAATCCCTTACAGTTTGTTGTATAAAGCCATAAATGTATATAAATTATGTTTAAAGGGTTTTGTGTCCTTTCTTGTATATTGGGAATGAGATTTGTACCAGGATTCTGCTTGTGATCAGTAATCCTCCTACTCAGACGTTGTCGTAATCACTTTCGTTACTGCGTAATCTTTCTGATGATGGCGATCCCATTTGGACAATCCTGATGGCATTAGCAATTTTGTATAGAAAAATACCTCGTGGTACCGGGTCTTGTCTGGCAAGACGATTCCATATTAACGAGCAAACACTAACTGCGGAATCGTTAACAAATTTTCCGTGTCTTGATATAAAGGAATTTCGCTCTCTTGGAATTGCTTGTGGAGTTGGAACGGTATCAGGTACAGTAACTGAACAGGGCTGTGTTGTAAGTGTTTTATCGCAACATAGTGTGCTAAAAGTAACTTGTTTACAAGAGTTTGAGACTAAACGCAAGAAGAATCCATGCCTGACTCTTAGAGTTGGTAAGAGATGCTGTGCAGAGACACTTTGTTACTGGAAGCCGCCTTAGGCAGCATCAAACATTGTTGCCCAGGCTTCAAGAAGCCTAGTCCAGAGAAAATTGCAAAATTCCTGAAATCCCTTCAGAATGGGTATTTGTAAGTATAAGCTCTTAATAAAATTGCTATGACATGAGATGGTAATTAGTGTATCAGAATGTTATGTAATACATTGTTAAGGAGGGAAAAAATGGACCGCTAACATCCATCAAACTCCAGGAAAGAATTAGTCTTTTAGTCCAAATTACTTGTTAGAGCCTAATGCTACTGAATGTGGGAGGGAGCTGGCTCTGGAGAGACATTTTTCTCTTTCCTCCACTCCCCTTGTTTAAATGAGATGGTTCACAAAGTCTCCTTGGCCCTCTTTTCCCTCCTTTTTGCCTCTTCTCTTCCTCCGCCCCTCCTTCCCTCCTGAAGGACACACTTTCTCTAAGTACTTTTTTTTCTTTTTCTTTGCCAAATGGTTGCGCTATCTAGGCCAACCTGCTCAGCGTTGCTCTTTTTTGCAGCTATAATTTACTCTGCAGAGGCAAGAATGCTGATGTGAGTAGAGAGCACAGGAACGTGTATTTTTTTTTATTTATTATTATTATTATTTTTTTTTGATTTAGATTGTGTTTCAAAACAGAGCTGGAAGAAAGGAGGAGAAGCTGCCAAAACAGACAGCCAGCAACACCCACGCCACAGTAGTCTTGTGAGGCCCAGATCCCTGCTTGCCTGCAGGTGGGGAGGGAGAGGGATGGCAGAGAGCAGGCTTCTAATGAATTGCTGGCAAAAAAATGCCAGTTTGATCTTCAAGTGAACAGAGGAGGGCCTAAAGAAAGTGCAAGAATTCAACAATCTGGTTGCTTATAAAACCAGAAATATCTAAAAATATTTTAAAAATATTTTTCCTTGCATTGTTTAGTTTCATCGTTATTTTAGCTTTGCCATTTTTCTTCCCTGTATGTTTTTGGGGAGTTTTGTGCAACTAGGAAAAGCAAGCAACTGAGGATATCTTCAATGATGTGTTGAAAAGCTTGACTTCTAAAATAGGAGGATGATAAAATCCGAAGATTCTGTATTTGTGTGGTTGCAAACTTGCTGGGAAGGATATTCATCTAATTCGTGCATGACTAGTTACTGCTGTTGGGAAAGACAGTCAAAGTTTGTCTCTTGGGAAGGGACTGGATAGCAATTTATGCCAATCTGGCAACGATGGATTTGAATCTGCTGATCAAGCATAGAAACCTCAAAGCATCCTTGTGCTGTAGATCATTTTTACATCAGTGTAATAAGCAAGCTTTTGTGCAGAAACATCAGCTATTAGGTCATGTCAATTGATAATCCAGTTAAAAGTACAAATGGTATTAGATGTTGTGGACATTCATTGTGCAGCCGGTAGGCACAGACAAGTTTTGTGAAGACCCTGAGAAGGAAAAGCTTGCACTGAACAGTGCTTGTAGTTATGCCCACTGCTGGAATTGCATGCAAATCCCTGTTCATTACCTGGTGATGTTTTGCCTGGGGTAATGTTCTGGCATGTGCCAAAACAATAGCTAAAATGAGGCAGGGACAGCGCCCCATCTTACTTTATGTTTTTCTACTTGCTGCTGGATCCCTGGGGCATTCAGAAATTTTTCTTTTTTTTTCTTTTCCTTTTTTTTTTTTTTTTTTTTTCTTCCTAGTAAACTTCTTGGGTGGGTGGTTTAGCACTGAAATGGGGGTAAAAGCGATGAGGGCTTTGTGCTGTACTTCTGCAGGAGGACTATAGGAGGCTTCTGACAGATATTAGGTTGTAGAGTGAAGAATCTGGCAAAGAGCTTGTTTGTAACTTCGGATATAAACAGTTGAGGATCCTTTCTTTGTATGTTCATCTACAATTGCTCCTGCCATCCTTAAAGATGGTGGCCTTTTCAAATAGTGTGTTTCCTATTTAGTACCCCAGAGCAATGTTACCTGAACAGGCAACTGCCCAAAGGATGCACATGAGCTTTGCCAGGTTGACAGGGAGCTGTGGAGTTTGATGGTAATATGTGAGTTCCTGATGAAATATTCGATCACCTTCAATTTTGATGAAGTCGGAGGAGTGCATCTCAACATGGAGAAAAACATCGCAGGCATGCGTATATAGGCATTGGAAAGGGAGAGGGGTCAATGAAAAGCTCTGCAGGTCTTCTGAGCTGCTTTTTGGCTGATGAAGCAGTGCAAATATTGGCTTCAAAGGATGAGGAAGGCTGGATTTCTCACTGGAAAAAGGCTGAGTCCAGGAGGAAAAGAGCTTCTTTTCTCTTGGATTTTGAAGTTGTACCCGGTGTCTGCCATTGTGGCACAGATGACGCAAAAATCTTAGGCTGATCTGCTACTTGGGTCTTTTTGACCAGGTAAAAACAAGTGAAGAACAATGAAACTCTGCGAGGGCTGGAGTCTCATCTCAGGAGTCCAAATAAGTTACCACTTCCTGCTCCTCCCTTTCTTCCCCCTTCACCCCATCAAGTTAGAGAGCTCGAGAGGATGGTTGCTGTTTGGGTTTTTTTCCTTCCTGTCCCTGCTCAGAGAAACTTTTCTGTATGTGGTAAGTCACCTTGCTAAACACCTCTCTTGTGCCATCTCCACAGCCTTTGGGGCCATTCACCCACCAGTTTGTGAGACACAGCAGGACAAGTGAGAATAAGGCCTAAGACTTTGCACCATGAGGCAGCAGGAAACTGAGCCCTCTTGATGGAATAAGATGGGCCATCTAATACATGTCAGTGCCCGATGTTGGCCTCCTCATAATGAAAGTCTGGGATCTGAGTGGTAGGAAGTTGTTGCAGTCCCAACAGTGATAGCTGACCTGCAATAATGAACTTCTCCTCCTCTTTCTCCTTCAGCCCCTACAGCTCTTGAGCATATTAGTTGCAAAATGAGCCCCAACCCACTCAGTCAGTTCACTCCACTGATGAGTCCAGGAGCTCTTTGAGGTGA
The DNA here is from genome assembly GCF_028389875.1 of Rhea pennata. Taxonomy (NCBI): domain Eukaryota; kingdom Metazoa; phylum Chordata; class Aves; order Rheiformes; family Rheidae; genus Rhea; species Rhea pennata. The sequence goes on from NC_084663.1 coordinate 188,016,187, forward strand.
GAATACTTGTTTGCCTGTGGTCTCCTGCTGGAGGTTTCTGTCAAGCAAGGCCTGACGTGAAATCAGCCTGCGGGGGTGGTGGAAGCCCTGCAGATGGAGCCACCTGGGGCCACT